>NC_091475.1:113637997-114296763 GCF_036971445.1 Narcine bancroftii | reverse complement strand
AATCAGAGGCAGGTAATCAGATGTGCGGAATCAGAGATGGGGAATCAGAGGCAGGGAATCAGAATCAGAAGCGGGGAGTCAGAGGACGGGAATCAGAGGCCTGGAATCAGATGCTGGGAATAAGAGGCCGGGAATCAGAGGTGGGGAATCAGAGTCCGGGAATCAGAGATGGGGAGTCAGAGGCGGGGAATGAGATATGGAGAATCAGAGGCGGGAAATCAGAGGCGGGGAAACAGAGGTGGGGAATCAGATATGGGGAATCAGAGGTGGCGAATCAAAGTTGGGGAATCAGAGGCAGGGAATCAGATATGGGGAAACAGGGGCGGGGAATCAGAGGCGGGGAAACAGAGGCAGGGAATCAGATATGGGGAATCAGAGGCGGGGAATTAGAGTTGGGGAATCAGAGGCGGGGAATCAGAGGCGGGGAAACAGAGGCGGGGAATCAAACACGGGGAATCAGAGGTGGGGAATCAGAGGTTGGGAATCAGATGCAGGGAATCAGAGGCGGGGAATCAGAGGCGGGGAATCAGAGGCAGGGAATCAGATGTGCGGAATCGGAGATGGGGAATCAGAGGCAGGGAATCAGAGGCGGGCATTCAGAGGCGGGGAATCAGAGGCCGGGAATCAGATATGGGGAAACAGAGGCGGGGAAGCAGAGGCTGGGGATCAGATATGGGGAATCAGAGGTGGGGAATCAGAGGTAGGGAATCAGAGGCAGGGAATCAGAGGCTTGGAATCAGATGCAGGGAATCAGATGCGGGGAATCAGAGGCGGGGAATCAGAGCTGGGGAATCAGATGCTGGGAATCAAAGTTGGGGAATCAGAGGCAGGGAATCAGATATGGGGAAACAGGGGTGGGGAATCAGAGGCGGGGAAACAGAGGCGGGGAATCAGATATGGGGAATCAGAGGCGGGGAATTAGAGTTGGGGAATCAGAGGCGGGGAATCAGAGGCGGAGAAACAGAGGCGGGGAATCAAACACGGGGAATCAGAGGTGGGGAATCAGAGGTTGGGAATCAGAGGCAGGGAATCAGAGGCGGGGAATCAGAGGCGGGGAATCAGAGGCAGGGAATCAGATGTGCGGAATCGGAGATGGGGAATCAGAGGCAGGGAATCAGAGGCGGGGAATCAGAGGCGGGGAACCAGAGGCCGGGAATCAGATATGGGGAAACAGAGGCGGGGAATCAGAGGCGGGGAAACAGAGGCTGGGAATCAGATATGGGGAATCAGAGGTGGGGAATCAGAGGTTGGGAATCAGAGGCAGGGAATAAGAGGCTTGGAATCAGATGCAGGGAATCAGATGCGGGGAATCAGAGGCGGGGAATCAGAGCTGGGGAATCAGAGGTGGGGAATTAGAGTTGTGGAATCAGAGGCGGGGACTTAGATATTGGGAAACAGAGGCGGGGAATCAGAGGCGGGGAAACAGAAGCGGGGAATCAGATATGGGGAATCAGAGATGGGGAATCAGAGGCAGGGAATCAGATGTGCGGAATCAGAGATGGGGAATCAAAGGCAGGGAATCAGAATCAGTAGCAGGGAATCAGAGGTGGGGAATCAGAGTCCGGGAATCAGAGATGGGGATTCAGAGGCGGGGAATGAGATATGGGGAATCAGAGGCGGGGAATCAGAGGCGGGGAAACAGAGGCGGGGAATCAGATATGGGGAATCAGAGGTGGCGAATCAAAGGCGGTGAATCAGAGTTGGGGAATCAGTGGCCGGGAATCAGAGGCAGGGAATCAAACACGGGGAATCAGAGGCGGGGAATCATAGCTGGCGAATCAGAGGCGGGGAATCAGAGGTGGGGAATCAGAGGCGGGGAATCAGATATTGGGAATCAGAGGTGGGGAATCAGAGGCGGGGAAACAGAGGCGGGGAATCAGATATGGGGTATCAGAGGTGGGGAATCAGAGGTTGTGAATCAGAGATGGGGAATCAGAGGCGGGGAATCAGAGGCCGGTAATCAGACGCGGGGAATCAGAGGCGGGGAATCAGAGCTGGGAAATTAGAGGCAGGGAATCAGAGTTGGGGATTCAGAGGCGGGGAATCAGATATGGGGAAACAGAGGCGGGGAATCAGATGCGGGCAAATAGAGGCGGGGATCAGATATGGGGAAACAGAGGCGGGGAATCAGAGGCGGGGAAACAGAGGCGTGGAATCAGATATGGGGAATCAGAGGTGGGGAATCAGAGGTTGGGAATCGGAGTCTGGGAATCAGAGGCTGGGAATCAGATGCATGGAATCAGATGCGGGGAATCAGAGGCGGGGTATCAGAGCTGGGGAATCAGAGGTGGGGAATCAAAGTTGGGGAATCAGAGGCGGGGACTTAGATATGGGGAAACAGAGGCGGGGAATCAGAGGCGGGGAAACAGAGGCGGGGAATCAGATATGGGGAATCAGAGGTGGGGAATCAGAGGCAGGGAATTAGATTTGCGGAATCAGAGATGGGGAATCAGAAGCAGGGAATCAGAGGCCGGAAATCAGAGGCCGGAATCAGATGCCGGGAATAAGAGGCCGGGAATCAGAGGTGGGGAATCAGAGTCCGGGAATCAGAGATGGGGAATCAGAGGCGGGGAATGAGATATGGGGAATCAGAGGCGGGGAAACAGAGGCGAGGAATCAGATATGGGGAATCAGAGGTGGCGAATCAAAGGCGGTGAATCAGAGATGGGGAATCAGAGGCGGGGAATCAGAGGCAGGGGATCAAAGACGGGGAATCAGAGGCGGGGAATCAGAGCTGGGGAATCAGAGGCGGGGAATCAGAGTTGGGGAATCAGAGGTGGGGAATCAGAGTTGGGGAATCAGAGGCGGGGACTTAGATAGTGGGAAACAGAGGCGGGGAATCAAAGGTGGGGAAACAGAGGCGGGGAAACAGATATTGGGAATCAGAGGTGGGGAATCAGAGGCAGGGAATCAAACACGGGGAATCAGATGCGGGGAATCAGAGCTGGGGAATCAGAGGCGGGGAATCAGAGTTGGGGAATCAGAGGCGGGGAATCAGACGCAGGGAATCAATATGTGAAATCAGAGGTGGGGAATCAGACACAGGGAATCAATATGGGAAATCAGAGTTGGGGAATCAGAGGTTGGGAATCAAAGGAAGGGAATCAGAGGCGAGGAATCAGAGCTGGGGAATCAGAGGCGGGGAATCAGAATTGGGGAATCAGAGATGGGGAATCAGAGATGGGGAATCAGAGGCGGGGAATCAGACGCGTGGAATCAGAGGTGGTGAATCAGAGATGTGGAATCAGAGGCGGGGAATCAGAGGCAGGGAATCAGATGCGGGGAATCAGAGGTGGGTAATCATAGCTGGCGAATCAGAGGCGGGGAATGAGATATGGGGAATCAGAGGCGGGGAATCAGAGGCGGGGAAACAGTGGCGAGGAATCAGATATGGGGAATCAGAGGTGGCGAATCAAAGGCGGTGAATCAGAGATGGGGAATCAGAGGCGGGGAATCAGAGGCAGGGGATCAAACACGGGGAATCAGAGGCGGGGAATCAGAGCTGTGGAATCAGAGGCGGGGAATCAGAGTTGGGGAATCAGAGGCGGGGAATCAGAGCTGGGGAATCAGAGGTGGGGAATCAGAGTCGGGGAATCAGAGGCAGGGAGTCGGATGTGCGGAATCAGAGATGGGGAATCAGAGGTGGGGAATCAGAGGCGGTGAATCTGAGATGGGGAATCAGAGACGGGGAATCAGTGGCAGGTTATCAGACACGGGGATTCAGAGGCTGGGAATCAGACGGGGGGAATCAAAGGCGGGGAATGAAGCTGGGGAATCAGAGGCAGGGAATCAGAGTTGGGGAATCAGAGGCGGGGAATCAGAGTTGGGGAATCAGAGGCGGGGAATCAGAGCTGCGGAATCAGAGGTGGGGTTCAGAGTCGGGGAATCAGAGGCAGGGGATCAAACACGGGGAATCAGAGGCGGGGAATCAGAGCTGGGGAATCAGAGGCGGGGAATCAGAGTTGGGGAATCAGAGGCGGGGAATCAGAGCTGCGGAATCAGAGGTGGGGATCAGAGTCGTGGAATCAGAGGCAGGGAATCAGATGTGCGGAATCAGTGATGGGGAATCAGAGGTGGGGAATCAGAGGCTGTGAATCAGAGATGGGGAATCAGAGGCGGGGAATCAGAGGCAAGAAATCAGACACGGGGTTTCAGAGGCTGGGAATCAGACGGGGGAATCAAAGGCGGGGAATCAGAGCTGGGGAATCAGAGGCAGGGAATAAGAGTTGGGGATTCAGAGGCGGGGAATCAGATATGGGGAAACAGAGGCGGGGAATCAGAGTCGGGCAAACAGAGGCGGGGAATTAGATATGGGGAATCAGAGGTGGGGAATCAGAGGTGGTGAATCAGAGATGGGGAATCACAGGCGGGGAATCAGAGGCAGGGAATAGAACGCGGGGAATCAGAGGCAGGGAATCAGAGTTGGGGCATCAGAGGTTTGGAATTAGATATGGGGAAACTGAGGCGGGGAATCAGAGGCGGGGAAACAGAGGCGGGAAATCAGATATGGGGAATCAGAGGTGGGGAATCAGAGGCAGGGAATCAAATGTGCGGAATCAGAGATGGGGAATCAGAGGCAGGGATTCAGAATCAGAAGCGAGGAATCAGAGGCCGGGAAACAGAGGTGGGGAATCAGATATGGGGAATCAGAGGCGGGGAATCAGAGCTGGGGAATCAGAGGCGGGGAATCAGAGTTGGGGAATCAGAGGCGGGGAATCAGATCTGGGGAATCAGAGGTGGGGATCAGAGTCGGGGAATCAGAGGCAGGGAATCAGATGTGCGGAATCAGAGATGGGGAATCAGAGGTGGGGAATCAGCGGCTGTGAATCAGAGATGGGGAATCAGAGGCGGGGAATCAGAGGCAGGAAATCAGACACGGGGACTCAGAGGCTGGGAATCAGACGGGGGGAATCAAAGGCGGGGAATCAGAGCTGGGGAATCAGAGGCGTGGAATCAGAGTTGGGGAATCAGAAGCGGGGAATCAGATATGGGGAAACAGAGGAGGGGAATCAGAGGCGGGGAAACAGAGGCGGGGAATCTGATATGGGGAATCAGAGGTGGCGAATGAAAGGCGGTGAATCAGAGATGGTTAATCAGAGGCGGGGAATCAGAGGCAGTGAATCAAACACGGGGAATCATAGGTGGGGAATCAGAGCTGGGGAATCAGAGGCGGGGAATCAGAGTTGGGGAATCAGAGGCGGGGAATCAGATATGGGGAAACAGAGGCTGGGAATCAGAGGCAGGGAAACAGAGGTGGGGAATCATATATGGGGAATCAGAGGTGGGGAATCAGAGGTTGCGAAACAGAGGCAGGGAATCAGAGCTGGGGAATCAGAGGCGGGGAATCAGAGCTGCGGAATATGAGGCAGGGAATCAGAGTTGGGGATTCAGAGGCGGGGAATCAGAGCTGGGGAATCAGAGGCGGGGAATCAGAGGCGGGGAAATAGATATGGGGAAACAGAGGCGGGGAATTAGAGGCGGGGAAACAGAGGCGGGGAATCAGATATGGGGAATCAGAGGTGGGGAATCAGAGGCAGGGAATCAGATGTGCGGAATCAGAGATGGGGAATCAGAGGCAGGGATCAGAATCAGAAGCGGGGAATCAGAGGCCGGGATCAGAGGCCGGGAATCAGATGCCGGGAATAAGAGGCCAGGAATCAGAGTCCGGGAATCAGAGATGGGGAATCAGAGGCGGGGAATGAAATATGGGGAATCAGAGGCGGGGTATCAGAGGCGGGGAAACAGAGGCGGTGAATCTGATATGGGGAATCAGGGTGGCGAATGAAAGGCGGTGAATCAGAGATGGTGAATCAGAGGCGGGGAATCAGAGGCAGGGAATCAAACACGGGGAATCAGAGGCGGGGAATCAGAGCTGGGGAATCAGAGGCGGGGAATCAGAGTTGGGGATTCAGAGGCGGGGAATCAGATATGGGGAAACAGAGGCGGGGAATCAGAGGCGGGCAAACAGAGGCGGGGAATTAGATATGGGGAATCAGAGGTGGGGAATCAGAGGCGGGCAAACAGAGGAGGGGAATTAGATATGGGGAATCAGTGGTGGGGAATCAGAGGTGGTTTATCAGAGATGGGGAATCACAGGCGGGGAATCAGAGGCAGGGAATAGAACGCGGGGAATCAGAGGCAGGGAATCAGATATGGGGAAACAGAGGCGGGGAATCAGGGGCGGGGAAACAGAGGCGGGGAATCAGATATGGGGAATCGGATGCGGGGAATCAGAGGCGGGGAATCAGATATGGGGAATCAGAGGTGGGGAATCAGAAGCAGGTAATCAGATGTGCGGAATCAGAGATGGGGAATCAGAGGCAGGGAATCAGAATCAGAAGCGGGGAGTCAGAGGCCGGGAATCAGAGGCCTGGAATCAGATGCTGGGAATAAGAGGCCGGGAATCAGAGGTGGGGAATCAGAGTCCGGGAATCAGAGATGGGGATTCAGAGGCGGGGAATGAGATATGGAGAATCAGAGGCGGGGAATCAGAGGCGGGAAAACAGAGGTGGGGAATCAGATATGGGGAATCAGAGGTGGCGAATCAAAGGTGGTGAATCAGAGATGGGTAATCAGAGGCGGGGAATCAGAGGCAGGGAATCAAACACGGGGAATCAGAGGCGGGGAATCAGAGCTGGGGAATCAGAGGCTGGGAATCAAAGTTGGGGAATCAGAGGCAGGGAATCAGATATGGGGAAACAGGGGCGGGGAATCAGAGGCGGGGAATCAGAGGCGGGGAATCAGATATGGGGAATCAGAGGCAGGGAATTAGAGTTGGGGAATCAGAGGCGGGGAATCAGAGGCGGGGAAACAGAGGCGGGGAATCAAACACGGGGAATCAGAGGTGGGGAATCAGAGGTTGGGAATCAGAGGCAGGGAATCAGAGGCGGGGAATCAGAGGCGGGGAATCAGAGGCAGGGAATCAGATGTGCGGAATCGGAGATAGGGAATCAGAGGCGGGGAATCAGAGGCGGGGAATCAGAGGCCGGGAATCAGATATGGGGAAACAGAGGCGGGGAATCAGAGGCGGGGAAACAGAGGCTGGGAATCAGATATGGGGAATCAGAGGTGGGGAATCAGAGGTTGGGAATCAGAGGCAGGGAATCAGAGGCTTGGAATCAGATGCAGGGAATCAGATGCGGGGAATCAGAGGCGGGGAATCAGAGCTGGGGAATCAGAGGTGGGGAATCAGAGTTGGGGAATCAGAGGCGGGGACTTAGATATTGGGAAACAGAGGCAGGGAATCAGAGGCGGGGAATCAGATATGGGGAATCAGAGATGGGGAATCAGAGGCAGGGAATTAGATGTGCGGAATCAGAGATGGGGAATCAAAGGCAGGGAATCAGAATCAGAAGCAGGGAATCAGAGGCCGGGAATCAGAGTCCGGAATCAGATGCCGGGAATAAGAGGCCGGAAATCAGAGGTGGGGAATCAGAGTCCGGGAATCAGAGATGGGGATTCAGAGGCGGGGAATGAGATATGGGGAATCAGAGGCGGGGAATCATCGGCGGGGAAACAGAGGCGGGGAATCAGATATGGCGAATCAGAGGTGGCGAATCAAAGACGGTGAATCAGAGATGGGGAATCAGAGGCCGGGAATCAGAGGCTGGGAATCAAACACGGGGAATCAGAGGAGGGGAATCAGAATTGGGGAATCAGAGTTGGGGAATCAGAGATGGGGAATCAGAGGCAGGGAATCAGACGCGGGGAATCAGAGGTGGTGAATCAGAGATGTGGAATCAGAGGCGGGGAATCAGAGGCAGGGAATCAGACGCGGGGAATAGGAGGCGGGGAATCATAGCTGGCGAATCAGAGGTGGGGAATCAGAGGTGGGGAATCAGAGGCGGGGAATCAGATATTGGGAATCAGAGGTGGGGAATCAGAGGCGGGGAAACAGAGGCGGGGAATCAGAGGCGGGCAAACAGAGGCGGGGAATTAGATATGGGGAATCAGTGGTGGGGAATCAGAGGTGGTGAATCAGAGATGGGGAATCACAGGCGGGGAATCAGAGGCAGGGAATAGAACGCGGGGAATCAGAGGCAGGGAATCAGAGCTGGGGAATAAGAGGCGGGGAATCATAGTTGGGAATCAGAGGCGGGGAATCAGATATGGGGAAACAGAGGCGGGGAATCAGGGGCGGGGAAACAGAGGCGGGGAATCAGATATGGGGAATCGGATGTGGGGAATCAGAGGCGGGGAATCAGAGCTGTGGAATCAGAGGCGGGGAATCAGAGTTGGGGCATCAGAGGTGGGGAATTAGATATGGGGAAACAGAGGCGGGGAATCAGAGGCGTGGAAACAGAGGCGGGGAATCAGATATGGGGAATCAGAGGTGGGGAATCAGAGGCAGGTAATCAGATGTGTGGAATCAGAGATGGGGAATCAGAGGCAGGGAATCAGAATCAGAAGCGGGGAGTCAGAGGACGGGAATCAGAGGCCTGGAATCAGATGCTGGGAATAAGAGGCCGGGAATCAGACGTGGGGAATCAGAGTCCGGGAATCAGAGATGGGGAGTCAGAGGCGGGGAATGAGATATGGAGAATCAGAGGCGGGGAATCAGAGGCGGGGAAACAGAGGTGGGGAATCAGATATGGGGAATCAGAGGTGGCGAATCAAAGGCGGTGAATCAGAGATGGGGAATCAGAGGCGGGGAATCAGAGGCAGGGAATCAAACACGGGGAATCAGAGGCGGGGAATCAGAGCTGGGGAATCAGAGGCTGGGAATCAAAGTTGGGGAATCAGAGGCAGGGAATCAGATATGGGGAAACAGGGGCGGGGAATCAGAGGCGGGGAAACAGAGGCAGGGAATCAGATATGGGGAATCAGAGGCGGGGAATTAGAGTTGGGGAATCAGAGGCGGGGAATAAGAGGCGGGGAAACAGAGGCGGGGAATCAAACACGGGGAATCAGAGGTGGGGAATCAGAGGTTGGGAATCAGATGCAGGGAATCAGAGGCGGGGAATCAGAGGCGGGGAATCAGAGGCAGGGAATCAGATGTGCGGAATCGGAGATGGGGAATCAGAGGCAGGGAATCAGAGGCGGGGAATCAGAGGCGGGGAATCAGAGGCCGGGAATCAGATATGGGGAAACAGAGGCGGGGAAACAGAGGCTGGGGATCAGATATGGGGAATCAGAGGTGGGGAATCAGAGGTAGGGAATCAGAGGAAGGGAATCAGAGGCTTGGAATCAGATGCAGGGAATCAGATGCGGGGAATCAGAGGCGGGGAATCAGAGCTGGGGAATCAGATGCTGGGAATAAAAGTTGGGGAATCAGAGGCAGGGAATCAGATATGGGGAAACAGGGGTGGGGAATCAGAGGCGGGGAAACAGAGGCGGGGAATCAGATATGGGGAATCAGAGGCGGGGAATTAGAGTTGGGGAATCAGAGGCGGGGAATCAGAGGCGGAGAAACAGAGGCGGGGAATCAAACACGGGGAATCAGAGGTGGGGAATCAGAGGTTGGGAATCAGAGGCAGGGAATCAGAGGCGGGGAATCAGAGGCGGGGAATCAGAGGCAGGGAATCAGATGTGCGGAATCGGAGATGGGGAATCAGAGGCAGGGAATCAGAGGCGGGGAATCAGAGGCGGGGAACCAGAGGCCGGGAATCAGATATGGGGAAACAGAGGCGGGGAATCAGAGGCGGGGAAACAGAGGCCTGGAATCAGATATGGGGAATCAGAGGTGGGGAATCAGAGGTTGGGAATCAGAGGCAGGGAATAAGAGGCTTGGAATCAGATGCAGGGAATCAGATGCGGGGAATCAGAGGCGGGGAATCAGAGCTGGGGAATCAGAGGTGGGGAATTAGAGTTGTGGAATCAGAGGCGGGGACTTAGATATTGGGAAACAGAGGCGGGGAATCAGAGGCGGGGAAACAGAAGCGGGGAATCAGATATGGGGAATCAGAGATGGGGAATCAGAGGCAGGGAATCAGATGTGCGGAATCAGAGATGGGGAATCAAAGGCAGGGAATCAGAATCAGTAGCAGGGAATCAGAGGTGGGGAATCAGAGTCCGGGAATCAGAGATGGGGATTCAGAGGCGGGGAATGAGATATGGGGAATCAGAGGCGGGGAATCAGAGGCGGGGAAACAGAGGCGGGGAATCAGATATGGGGAATCAGAGGTGGCGAATCAAAGGCGGTGAATCAGAGTTGGGGAATCAGTGGCCGGGAATCAGAGGCAGGGAATCAAACACGGGGAATCAGAGGCGGGGAATCATAGCTGGCGAATCAGAGGCGGGGAATCAGAGGTGGGGAATCAGAGGCGGGGAATCAGATATTGGGAATCAGAGGTGGGGAATCAGAGGCGGGGAAACAGAGGCGGGGAATCAGATATGGGGTATCAGAGGTGGGGAATCAGAGCTTGTGAATCAGAGATGGGGAATCAGAGGCGGGGAATCAGAGGCCGGTAATCAGACGCGGGGAATCAGAGGCGGGGAATCAGAGCTGGGAAATTAGAGGCAGGGAATCAGAGTTGGGGATTCAGAGGCGGGGAATCAGATATGGGGAAACAGAGGCGGGGAATCAGATGCGGGCAAATAGAGGCGGGGATCAGATATGGGGAAACAGAGGCGGGGAATCAGAGGCGGGGAAACAGAGGCGTGGAATCAGATATGGGGAATCAGAGGTGGGGAATCAGAGGTTGGGAATCAGAGTCTGGGAATCAGAGGCTGGGAATCAGATGCATGGAATCAGATGCGGGGAATCAGAGGCGGGGAATCAGTGCTGGGGAATCAGAGGTGGGGAATCAAAGTTGGGGAATCAGAGGCGGGGACTTAGATATGGGGAAACAGAGGTGGGGAATCAGAGGCGGGGAAACAGAGGCGGGGAATCAGATATGGGGAATCAGAGGTGGGGAATCAGAGGCAGGGAATTAGATTTGCGGAATCAGAGATGGGGAATCAGAAGCAGGGAATCAGAGGCCGGAAATCAGAGGCCGGAATCAGATGCCGGGAATAAGAGGCCGGGAATCAGAGGTGGGGAATCAGAGTCCAAGAATCAGAGATGGGGAATCAGAGGCGGGGAATGAGATATGGGGAATCAGAGGCGGGGAAACAGAGGCGAGGATTCAGATATGGGGAATCAGAGGTGGCGAATCAAAGGCGGTGAATCAGAGATGGGGAATCAGAGGCGGGGAATCAGAGGCAGGGGATCAAAGACGGGGAATCAGAGGCGGGGAATCAGAGCTGGGGAATCAGAGGCGGGGAATCAGAGTTGGGGAATCAGAGGTGGGGAATCAGAGTTGGGGAATCAGAGGCGGGGACTTAGATATTGGGAAACAGAGGCGGGGAATCAAAGGTGGGGAAACAGAGGCGGGGAATCAGATATGGGGAATCAGAGGTGGGGAATCAGAGGCAGGGAATCAAACACGGGGAATCAGATGCGGGGAATCAGAGCTGGGGAATCAGAGGCGGGGAATCAGAGTTGGGGAATCAGAGGCGGGGAATCAGACGCAGGGAATCAATATGTGAAATCAGAGGTGGGGAATCAGACGCAGGGAATCAATATGGGAAATCAGAGTTGGGGAATCAGAGGTTGGGAATCAAAGGAAGGGAATCAGAGGCGAGGAATCAGAGCTGGGGAATCAGAGGCGGGGAATCAGAATTGGGGAATCAGAGATGGGGAATCAGAGATGGGGAATCAGAGGCGGGGAATCAGACGCGTGGAATCAGAGGTGGTGAATCAGAGATGTGGAATCAGAGGCGGGGAATCAGAGGCAGGGAATCAGACGCGGGGAATCAGAGGTGGGGAATCATAGCTGGCGAATCAGAGGCGGGGAATGAGATATGGGGAATCAGAGTCGGGGAATCAGAGGCGGGGAAACAGTGGCGAGGAATCAGATATGGGGAATCAGAGGTGGCGAATCAAAGGCGGTGAATCAGAGATGGGGAATCAGAGGCGGGGAATCAGAGGCAGGGGATCAAACACGGGGAATCAGAGGCGGGGAATCAGAGCTGTGGAATCAGAGGCGGGGAATCAGAGTTGGGGAATCAGAGGCGGGGAATCAGAGCTGGGGAATCAGAGGTGGGGAATCAGAGTCGGGGAATCAGAGGCAGGGAGTCGGATGTGCGGAATCAGAGATGGGGAATCAGAGGTGGGGAATCAGAGGCGGTGAATCTGAGATGGGGAATCAGAGACGGGGAATCAGTGGCAGGTTATCAGACACGGGGATTCAGAGGCTGGGAATCAGACGGGGGGAATCAAAGGCGGGGAATGAAGCTGGGGAATCAGAGGCAGGGAATCAGAGTTGGGGAATCAGAGGCGGGGAATCAGAGTTGGGGAATCAGAGGCGGGGAATCAGAGCTGCGGAATCAGAGGTGGGGATCAGAGTCGGGGAATCAGAGGCAGGGGATCAAACACGGGGAATCAGAGGCGGGGAATCAGAGCTGGGGAATCAGAGGCGGGGAATCAGAGTTGGGGAATCAGAGGCGGGGAATCAGAGCTGCGGAATCAGAGGTGGGGATCAGAGTCGTGGAATCAGAGGCAGGGAATCAGATGTGCGGAATCAGTGATGGGGAATCAGAGGTGGGGAATCAGAGGCTGTGAATCAGAGATGGGGAATCAGAGGCGGGGAATCAGAGGCAAGAAATCAGACACGGGGTTTCAGAGGCTGGGAATCAGACGGGGGAATCAAAGGCGGGGAATCAGAGCTGGGGAATCAGAGGCAGGGAATCAGAGTTGGGGATTCAGAGGCGGGGAATCAGATATGGGGAAACAGAGGCGGGGAATCAGAGTTGGGGAATCAGAGGCGGGGAATCAGATATGGGGAAACAGAGGCTGGGAATCAGAGGCAGGGAAACAGAGGTGGGGAATCATATATGGGGAATCAGAGGTGGGGAATCAGAGGTTGCGAAACAGAGGCAGGGAATCAGAGCTGGGGAATCAGAGGCGGGGAATCAGAGCTGCGGAATATGAGGCAGGGAATCAGAGTTGGGGATTCAGAGGCGGGGAATCAGAGCTGGGGAATCAGAGGCGGGGAATCAGAGGCGGGGAAATAGATATGGGGAAACAGAGGCGGGGAATTAGAGGCGGGGAAACAGAGGCGGGGAATCAGATATGGGGAATCAGAGGTGGGGAATCAGAGGCAGGGAATCAGATGTGCGGAATCAGAGATGGGGAATCAGAGGCAGGGATCAGAATCAGAAGCGGGGAATCAGAGGCCGGGATCAGAGGCCGGGAATCAGATGCCGGGAATAAGAGGCCAGGAATCAGAGTCCGGGAATCAGAGATGGGGAATCAGAGGCGGGGAATGAAATATGGGGAATCAGAGGCGGGGTATCAGAGGCGGGGAAACAGAGGCGGTGAATCTGATATGGGGAATCAGGGTGGCGAATGAAAGGCGGTGAATCAGAGATGGTGAATCAGAGGCGGGGAATCAGAGGCAGGGAATCAAACACGGGGAATCAGAGGCGGGGAATCAGAGCTGGGGAATCAGAGGCGGGGAATCAGAGTTGGGGATTCAGAGGCGGGGAATCAGATATGGGGAAACAGAGGCGGGGAATCAGAGGCGGGCAAACAGAGGCGGGGAATTAGATATGGGGAATCAGAGGTGGGGAATCAGAGGCGGGCAAACAGAGGAGGGGAATTAGATATGGGGAATCAGTGGTGGGGAATCAGAGGTGGTTTATCAGAGATGGGGAATCACAGGCGGGGAATCAGAGGCAGGGAATAGAACGCGGGGAATCAGAGGCAGGGAATCAGATATGGGGAAACAGAGGCGGGGAATCAGGGGCGGGGAAACAGAGGCGGGGAATCAGATATGGGGAATCGGATGCGGGGAATCAGAGGCGGGGAATCAGATATGGGGAATCAGAGGTGGGGAATCAGAAGCAGGTAATCAGATGTGCGGAATCAGAGATGGGGAATCAGAGGCAGGGAATCAGAATCAGAAGCGGGGAGTCAGAGGCCGGGAATCAGAGGCCTGGAATCAGATGCTGGGAATAAGAGGCCGGGAATCAGAGGTGGGGAATCAGAGTCCGGGAATCAGAGATGGGGATTCAGAGGCGGGGAATGAGATATGGAGAATCAGAGGCGGGGAATCAGAGGCGGGAAAACAGAGGTGGGGAATCAGATATGGGGAATCAGAGGTGGCGAATCAAAGGTGGTGAATCAGAGATGGGTAATCAGAGGCGGGGAATCAGAGGCAGGGAATCAAACACGGGGAATCAGAGGCGGGGAATCAGAGCTGGGGAATCAGAGGCTGGGAATCAAAGTTGGGGAATCAGAGGCAGGGAATCAGATATGGGGAAACAGGGGCGGGGAATCAGAGGCGGGGAATCAGAGGCGGGGAATCAGATATGGGGAATCAGAGGCAGGGAATTAGAGTTGGGGAATCAGAGGCGGGGAATCAGAGGCGGGGAAACAGAGGCGGGGAATCAAACACGGGGAATCAGAGGTGGGGAATCAGAGGTTGGGAATCAGAGGCAGGGAATCAGAGGCGGGGAATCAGAGGCGGGGAATCAGAGGCAGGGAATCAGATGTGCGGAATCGGAGATAGGGAATCAGAGGCGGGGAATCAGAGGCGGGGAATCAGAGGCCGGGAATCAGATATGGGGAAACAGAGGCGGGGAATCAGAGGCGGGGAAACAGAGGCTGGGAATCAGATATGGGGAATCAGAGGTGGGGAATCAGAGGTTGGGAATCAGAGGCAGGGAATCAGAGGCTTGGAATCAGATGCAGGGAATCAGATGCGGGGAATCAGAGGCGGGGAATCAGAGCTGGGGAATCAGAGGTGGGGAATCAGAGTTGGGGAATCAGAGGCGGGGACTTAGATATTGGGAAACAGAGGCAGGGAATCAGAGGCGGGGAATCAGATATGGGGAATCAGAGATGGGGAATCAGAGGCAGGGAATTAGATGTGCGGAATCAGAGATGGGGAATCAAAGGCAGGGAATCAGAATCAGAAGCAGGGAATCAGAGGCCGGGAATCAGAGTCCGGAATCAGATGCCGGGAATAAGAGGCCGGAAATCAGAGGTGGGGAATCAGAGTCCGGGAATCAGAGATGGGGATTCAGAGGCGGGGAATGAGATATGGGGAATCAGAGGCGGGGAATCATCGGCGGGGAAACAGAGGCGGGGAATCAGATATGGCGAATCAGAGGTGGCGAATCAAAGACGGTGAATCAGAGATGGGGAATCAGAGGCCGGGAATCAGAGGCTGGGAATCAAACACGGGGAATCAGAGGAGGGGAATCAGAATTGGGGAATCAGAGTTGGGGAATCAGAGATGGGGAATCAGAGGCAGGGAATCAGACGCGGGGAATCAGAGGTGGTGAATCAGAGATGTGGAATCAGAGGCGGGGAATCAGAGGCAGGGAATCAGACGCGGGGAATAGGAGGCGGGGAATCATAGCTGGCGAATCAGAGGTGGGGAATCAGAGGTGGGGAATCAGAGGCGGGGAATCAGATATTGGGAATCAGAGGTGGGGAATCAGAGGCGGGGAAACAGAGGCGGGGAATCAGAGGCGGGCAAACAGAGGCGGGGAATTAGATATGGGGAATCAGTGGTGGGGAATCAGAGGTGGTGAATCAGAGATGGGGAATCACAGGCGGGGAATCAGAGGCAGGGAATAGAACGCGGGGAATCAGAGGCAGGGAATCAGAGCTGGGGAATAAGAGGCGGGGAATCATAGTTGGGAATCAGAGGCGGGGAATCAGATATGGGGAAACAGAGGCGGGGAATCATGGGCGGGGAAACAGAGGCGGGGAATCAGATATGGGGAATCGGATGTGGGGAATCAGAGGCGGGGAATCAGAGCTGCGGAATCAGAGGCGGGGAATCAGAGTTGGGGCATCAGAGGTGGGGAATTAGATATGGGGAAACAGAGGCGGGGAATCAGAGGCGTGGAAACAGAGGCGGGGAATCAGATATGGGGAATCAGAGGTGGGGAATCAGAGGCAGGTAATCAGATGTGTGGAATCAGAGATGGGGAATCAGAGGCAGGGAATCAGAATCAGAAGCGGGGAGTCAGAGGACGGGAATCAGAGGCCTGGAATCAGATGCTGGGAATAAGAGGCCGGGAATCAGACGTGGGGAATCAGAGTCCGGGAATCAGAGATGGGGAGTCAGAGGCGGGGAATGAGATATGGAGAATCAGAGGCGGGGAATCAGAGGCGGGGAAACAGAGGTGGGGAATCAGATATGGGGAATCAGAGGTGGCGAATCAAAGGCGGTGAATCAGAGATGGGGAATCAGAGGCGGGGAATCAGAGGCAGGGAATCAAACACGGGGAATCAGAGGCGGGGAATCAGAGCTGGGGAATCAGAGGCTGGGAATCAAAGTTGGGGAATCAGAGGCAGGGAATCAGATATGGGGAAACAGGGGCGGGGAATCAGAGGCGGGGAAACAGAGGCAGGGAATCAGATATGGGGAATCAGAGGCGGGGAATTAGAGTTGGGGAATCAGAGGCGGGGAATCAGAGGCGGGGAAACAGAGGCGGGGAATCAAACACGGGGAATCAGAGGTGGGGAATCAGAGGTTGGGAATCAGATGCAGGGAATCAGAGGCGGGGAATCAGAGGCGGGGAATCAGAGGCAGGGAATCAGATGTGCGGAATCGGAGATGGGGAATCAGAGGCAGGGAATCAGAGGCGGGGAATCAGAGGCGGGGAATCAGAGGCCGGGAATCAGATATGGGGAAACAGAGGCGGGGAAACAGAGGCTGGGGATCAGATATGGGGAATCAGAGGTGGGGAATCAGAGGTAGGGAATCAGAGGCAGGGAATCAGAGGCTTGGAATCAGATGCAGGGAATCAGATGCGGGGAATCAGAGGCGGGGAATCAGAGCTGGGGAATCAGATGCTGGGAATAAAAGTTGGGGAATCAGAGGCAGGGAATCAGATATGGGGAAACAGGGGTGGGGAATCAGAGGCGGGGAAACAGAGGCGGGGAATCAGATATGGGGAATCAGAGGCGGGGAATTAGAGTTGGGGAATCAGAGGCGGGGAATCAGAGGCGGAGAAACAGAGGCGGGGAATCAAACACGGGGAATCAGAGGTGGGGAATCAGAGGTTGGGAATCAGAGGCAGGGAATCAGAGGCGGGGAATCAGAGGCGGGGAATCAGAGGCAGGGAATCAGATGTGCGGAATCGGAGATGGGGAATCAGAGGCAGGGAATCAGAGGCGGGGAATCAGAGGCGGGGAACCAGAGGCCGGGAATCAGATATGGGGAAACAGAGGCGGGGAATCAGAGGCGGGGAAACAGAGGCCTGGAATCAGATATGGGGAATCAGAGGTGGGGAATCAGAGGTTGGGAATCAGAGGCAGGGAATAAGAGGCTTGGAATCAGATGCAGGGAATCAGATGCGGGGAATCAGAGGCGGGGAATCAGAGCTGGGGAATCAGAGGTGGGGAATTAGAGTTGTGGAATCAGAGGCGGGGACTTAGATATTGGGAAACAGAGGCGGGGAATCAGAGGCGGGGAAACAGAAGCGGGGAATCAGATATGGGGAATCAGAGATGGGGAATCAGAGGCAGGGAATCAGATGTGCGGAATCAGAGATGGGGAATCAAAGGCAGGGAATCAGAATCAGTAGCAGGGAATCAGAGGTGGGGAATCAGAGTCCGGGAATCAGAGATGGGGATTCAGAGGCGGGGAATGAGATATGGGGAATCAGAGGCGGGGAATCAGAGGCGGGGAAACAGAGGCGGGGAATCAGATATGGGGAATCAGAGGTGGCGAATCAAAGGCGGTGAATCAGAGTTGGGGAATCAGTGGCCGGGAATCAGAGGCAGGGAATCAAACACGGGGAATCAGAGGCGGGGAATCATAGCTGGCGAATCAGAGGCGGGGAATCAGAGGTGGGGAATCAGAGGCGGGGAATCAGATATTGGGAATCAGAGGTGGGGAATCAGAGGCGGGGAAACAGAGGCGGGGAATCAGATATGGGGTATCAGAGGTGGGGAATCAGAGGTTGTGAATCAGAGATGGGGAATCAGAGGCGGGGAATCAGAGGCCGGTAATCAGACGCGGGGAATCAGAGGCGGGGAATCAGAGCTGGGAAATTAGAGGCAGGGAATCAGAGTTGGGGATTCAGAGGCGGGGAATCAGATATGGGGAAACAGAGGCGGGGAATCAGATGCGGGCAAATAGAGGCGGGGATCAGATATGGGGAAACAGAGGCGGGGAATCAGAGGCGGGGAAACAGAGGCGTGGAATCAGATATGGGGAATCAGAGGTGGGGAATCAGAGGTTGGGAATCAGAGTCTGGGAATCAGAGGCTGGGAATCAGATGCATGGAATCAGATGCGGGGAATCAGAGGCGGGGAATCAGTGCTGGGGAATCAGAGGTGGGGAATCAAAGTTGGGGAATCAGAGGCGGGGACTTAGATATGGGGAAACAGAGGTGGGGAATCAGAGGCGGGGAAACAGAGGCGGGGAATCAGATATGGGGAATCAGAGGTGGGGAATCAGAGGCAGGGAATTAGATTTGCGGAATCAGAGATGGGGAATCAGAAGCAGGGAATCAGAGGCCGGAAATCAGAGGCCGGAATCAGATGCCGGGAATAAGAGGCCGGGAATCAGAGGTGGGGAATCAGAGTCCAAGAATCAGAGATGGGGAATCAGAGGCGGGGAATGAGATATGGGGAATCAGAGGCGGGGAAACAGAGGCGAGGATTCAGATATGGGGAATCAGAGGTGGCGAATCAAAGGCGGTGAATCAGAGATGGGGAATCAGAGGCGGGGAATCAGAGGCAGGGGATCAAAGACGGGGAATCAGAGGCGGGGAATCAGAGCTGGGGAATCAGAGGCGGGGAATCAGAGTTGGGGAATCAGAGGTGGGGAATCAGAGTTGGGGAATCAGAGGCGGGGACTTAGATATTGGGAAACAGAGGCGGGGAATCAAAGGTGGGGAAACAGAGGCGGGGAATCAGATATGGGGAATCAGAGGTGGGGAATCAGAGGCAGGGAATCAAACACGGGGAATCAGATGCGGGGAATCAGAGCTGGGGAATCAGAGGCGGGGAATCAGAGTTGGGGAATCAGAGGCGGGGAATCAGACGCAGGGAATCAATATGTGAAATCAGAGGTGGGGAATCAGACGCAGGGAATCAATATGGGAAATCAGAGTTGGGGAATCAGAGGTTGGGAATCAAAGGAAGGGAATCAGAGGCGAGGAATCAGAGCTGGGGAATCAGAGGCGGGGAATCAGAATTGGGGAATCAGAGATGGGGAATCAGAGATGGGGAATCAGAGGCGGGGAATCAGACGCGTGGAATCAGAGGTGGTGAATCAGAGATGTGGAATCAGAGGCGGGGAATCAGAGGCAGGGAATCAGACGCGGGGAATCAGAGGTGGGGAATCATAGCTGGCGAATCAGAGGCGGGGAATGAGATATGGGGAATCAGAGTCGGGGAATCAGAGGCGGGGAAACAGTGGCGAGGAATCAGATATGGGGAATCAGAGGTGGCGAATCAAAGGCGGTGAATCAGAGATGGGGAATCAGAGGCGGGGAATCAGAGGCAGGGGATCAAACACGGGGAATCAGAGGCGGGGAATCAGAGCTGTGGAATCAGAGGCGGGGAATCAGAGTTGGGGAATCAGAGGCGGGGAATCAGAGCTGGGGAATCAGAGGTGGGGAATCAGAGTCGGGGAATCAGAGGCAGGGAGTCGGATGTGCGGAATCAGAGATGGGGAATCAGAGGTGGGGAATCAGAGGCGGTGAATCTGAGATGGGGAATCAGAGACGGGGAATCAGTGGCAGGTTATCAGACACGGGGATTCAGAGGCTGGGAATCAGACGGGGGGAATCAAAGGCGGGGAATGAAGCTGGGGAATCAGAGGCAGGGAATCAGAGTTGGGGAATCAGAGGCGGGGAATCAGAGTTGGTGAATCAGAGGCGGGGAATCAGAGCTGCGGAATCAGAGGTGGGGATCAGAGTCGGGGAATCAGAGGCAGGGGATCAAACACGGGGAATCAGAGGCGGGGAATCAGAGCTGGGGAATCAGAGGCGGGGAATCAGAGTTGGGGAATCAGAGGCGGGGAATCAGAGCTGCGGAATCAGAGGTGGGGATCAGAGTCGTGGAATCAGAGGCAGGGAATCAGATGTGCGGAATCAGTGATGGGGAATCAGAGGTGGGGAATCAGAGGCTGTGAATCAGAGATGGGGAATCAGAGGCGGGGAATCAGAGGCAAGAAATCAGACACGCGGTTTCAGAGGCTGGGAATCAGACGGGGGAATCAGAGGCAGGGAATCAGAGTTGGGGATTCAGAGGCGGGGAATCAGATATGGGGAAACAGAGGCGGGGAATCAGAGTTGGGGAATCAGAGGCGGGGAATCAGATATGGGGAAACAGAGGCTGGGAATCAGAGGCAGGGAAACAGAGGTGGGGAATCATATATGGGGAATCAGAGGTGGGGAATCAGAGGTTGCGAAACAGAGGCAGGGAATCAGAGCTGGGGAATCAGAGGCGGGGAATCAGAGCTGCGGAATATGAGGCAGGGAATCAGAGTTGGGGATTCAGAGGCGGGGAATCAGAGCTGGGGAATCAGAGGCGGGGAATCAGAGGCGGGGAAATAGATATGGGGAAACAGAGGCGGGGAATTAGAGGCGGGGAAACAGAGGCGGGGAATCAGATATGGGGAATCAGAGGTGGGGAATCAGAGGCAGGGAATCAGATGTGCGGAATCAGAGATGGGGAATCAGAGGCAGGGATCAGAATCAGAAGCGGGGAATCAGAGGCCGGGATCAGAGGCCGGGAATCAGATGCCGGGAATAAGAGGCCAGGAATCAGAGTCCGGGAATCAGAGATGGGGAATCAGAGGCGGGGAATGAAATATGGGGAATCAGAGGCGGGGTATCAGAGGCGGGGAAACAGAGGCGGTGAATCTGATATGGGGAATCAGGGTGGCGAATGAAAGGCGGTGAATCAGAGATGGTGAATCAGAGGCGGGGAATCAGAGGCAGGGAATCAAACACGGGGAATCAGAGGCGGGGAATCAGAGCTGGGGAATCAGAGGCGGGGAATCAGAGTTGGGGATTCAGAGGCGGGGAATCAGATATGGGGAAACAGAGGCGGGGAATCAGAGGCGGGCAAACAGAGGCGGGGAATTAGATATGGGGAATCAGAGGTGGGGAATCAGAGGCGGGCAAACAGAGGAGGGGAATTAGATATGGGGAATCAGTGGTGGGGAATAGAACGCGGGGAATCAGAGGCAGGGAATCAGATATGGGGAAACAGAGGCGGGGAATCAGGGGCGGGGAAACAGAGGCGGGGAATCAGATATGGGGAATCGGATGCGGGGAATCAGAGGCGGGGAATCAGATATGGGGAATCAGAGGTGGGGAATCAGAAGCAGGTAATCAGATGTGCGGAATCAGAGATGGGGAATCAGAGGCAGGGAATCAGAATCAGAAGCGGGGAGTCAGAGGCCGGGAATCAGAGGCCTGGAATCAGATGCTGGGAATAAGAGGCCGGGAATCAGAGGTGGGGAATCAGAGTCCGGGAATCAGAGATGGGGATTCAGAGGCGGGGAATGAGATATGGAGAATCAGAGGCGGGGAATCAGAGGCGGGAAAACAGAGGTGGGGAATCAGATATGGGGAATCAGAGGTGGCGAATCAAAGGTGGTGAATCAGAGATGGGTAATCAGAGGCGGGGAATCAGAGGCAGGGAATCAAACACGGGGAATCAGAGGCGGGGAATCAGAGCTGGGGAATCAGAGGCTGGGAATCAAAGTTGGGGAATCAGAGGCAGGGAATCAGATATGGGGAAACAGGGGCGGGGAATCAGAGGCGGGGAATCAGAGGCGGGGAATCAGATATGGGGAATCAGAGGCAGGGAATTAGAGTTGGGGAATCAGAGGCGGGGAATCAGAGGCGGGGAAACAGAGGCGGGGAATCAAACACGGGGAATCAGAGGTGGGGAATCAGAGGTTGGGAATCAGAGGCAGGGAATCAGAGGCGGGGAATCAGAGGCGGGGAATCAGAGGCAGGGAATCAGATGTGCGGAATCGGAGATAGGGAATCAGAGGCGGGGAATCAGAGGCGGGGAATCAGAGGCCGGGAATCAGATATGGGGAAACAGAGGCGGGGAATCAGAGGCGGGGAAACAGAGGCTGGGAATCAGATATGGGGAATCAGAGGTGGGGAATCAGAGGTTGGGAATCAGAGGCAGGGAATCAGAGGCTTGGAATCAGATGCAGGGAATCAGATGCGGGGAATCAGAGGCGGGGAATCAGAGCTGGGGAATCAGAGGTGGGGAATCAGAGTTGGGGAATCAGAGGCGGGGACTTAGATATTGGGAAACAGAGGCAGGGAATCAGAGGCGGGGAATCAGATATGGGGAATCAGAGATGGGGAATCAGAGGCAGGGAATTAGATGTGCGGAATCAGAGATGGGGAATCAAAGGCAGGGAATCAGAATCAGAAGCAGGGAATCAGAGGCCGGGAATCAGAGTCCGGAATCAGATGCCGGGAATAAGAGGCCGGAAATCAGAGGTGGGGAATCAGAGTCCGGGAATCAGAGATGGGGATTCAGAGGCGGGGAATGAGATATGGGGAATCAGAGGCGGGGAATCATCGGCGGGGAAACAGAGGCGGGGAATCAGATATGGCGAATCAGAGGTGGCGAATCAAAGACGGTGAATCAGAGATGGGGAATCAGAGGCCGGGAATCAGAGGCTGGGAATCAAACACGGGGAATCAGAGGAGGGGAATCAGAATTGGGGAATCAGAGTTGGGGAATCAGAGATGGGGAATCAGAGGCAGGGAATCAGACGCGGGGAATCAGAGGTGGTGAATCAGAGATGTGGAATCAGAGGCGGGGAATCAGAGGCAGGGAATCAGACGCGGGGAATAGGAGGCGGGGAATCATAGCTGGCGAATCAGAGGTGGGGAATCAGAGGTGGGGAATCAGAGGCGGGGAATCAGATATTGGGAATCAGAGGTGGGGAATCAGAGGCGGGGAAACAGAGGCGGGGAATCAGAGGCGGGCAAACAGAGGCGGGGAATTAGATATGGGGAATCAGTGGTGGGGAATCAGAGGTGGTGAATCAGAGATGGGGAATCACAGGCGGGGAATCAGAGGCAGGGAATAGAACGCGGGGAATCAGAGGCAGGGAATCAGAGCTGGGGAATAAGAGGCGGGGAATCATAGTTGGGAATCAGAGGCGGGGAATCAGATATGGGGAAACAGAGGCGGGGAATCAGGGGCGGGGAAACAGAGGCGGGGAATCAGATATGGGGAATCGGATGTGGGGAATCAGAGGCGGGGAATCAGAGCTGTGGAATCAGAGGCGGGGAATCAGAGTTGGGGCATCAGAGGTGGGGAATTAGATATGGGGAAACAGAGGCGGGGAATCAGAGGCGTGGAAACAGAGGCGGGGAATCAGATATGGGGAATCAGAGGTGGGGAATCAGAGGCAGGTAATCAGATGTGTGGAATCAGAGATGGGGAATCAGAGGCAGGGAATCAGAATCAGAAGCGGGGAGTCAGAGGACGGGAATCAGAGGCCTGGAATCAGATGCTGGGAATAAGAGGCCGGGAATCAGACGTGGGGAATCAGAGTCCGGGAATCAGAGATGGGGAGTCAGAGGCGGGGAATGAGATATGGAGAATCAGAGGCGGGGAATCAGAGGCGGGGAAACAGAGGTGGGGAATCAGATATGGGGAATCAGAGGTGGCGAATCAAAGGCGGTGAATCAGAGATGGGGAATCAGAGGCGGGGAATCAGAGGCAGGGAATCAAACACGGGGAATCAGAGGCGGGGAATCAGAGCTGGGGAATCAGAGGCTGGGAATCAAAGTTGGGGAATCAGAGGCAGGGAATCAGATATGGGGAAACAGGGGCGGGGAATCAGAGGCGGGGAAACAGAGGCAGGGAATCAGATATGGGGAATCAGAGGCGGGGAATTAGAGTTGGGGAATCAGAGGCGGGGAATCAGAGGCGGGGAAACAGAGGCGGGGAATCAAACACGGGGAATCAGAGGTGGGGAATCAGAGGTTGGGAATCAGATGCAGGGAATCAGAGGCGGGGAATCAGAGGCGGGGAATCAGAGGCAGGGAATCAGATGTGCGGAATCGGAGATGGGGAATCAGAGGCAGGGAATCAGAGGCGGGGAATCAGAGGCGGGGAATCAGAGGCCGGGAATCAGATATGGGGAAACAGAGGCGGGGAAACAGAGGCTGGGGATCAGATATGGGGAATCAGAGGTGGGGAATCAGAGGTAGGGAATCAGAGGCAGGGAATCAGAGGCTTGGAATCAGATGCAGGGAATCAGATGCGGGGAATCAGAGGCGGGGAATCAGAGCTGGGGAATCAGATGCTGGGAATAAAAGTTGGGGAATCAGAGGCAGGGAATCAGATATGGGGAAACAGGGGTGGGGAATCAGAGGCGGGGAAACAGAGGCGGGGAATCAGATATGGGGAATCAGAGGCGGGGAATTAGAGTTGGGGAATCAGAGGCGGGGAATCAGAGGCGGAGAAACAGAGGCGGGGAATCAAACACGGGGAATCAGAGGTGGGGAATCAGAGGTTGGGAATCAGAGGCAGGGAATCAGAGGCGGGGAATCAGAGGCGGGGAATCAGAGGCAGGGAATCAGATGTGCGGAATCGGAGATGGGGAATCAGAGGCAGGGAATCAGAGGCGGGGAATCAGAGGCGGGGAACCAGAGGCCGGGAATCAGATATGGGGAAACAGAGGCGGGGAATCAGAGGCGGGGAAACAGAGGCCTGGAATCAGATATGGGGAATCAGAGGTGGGGAATCAGAGGTTGGGAATCAGAGGCAGGGAATAAGAGGCTTGGAATCAGATGCAGGGAATCAGATGCGGGGAATCAGAGGCGGGGAATCAGAGCTGGGGAATCAGAGGTGGGGAATTAGAGTTGTGGAATCAGAGGCGGGGACTTAGATATTGGGAAACAGAGGCGGGGAATCAGAGGCGGGGAAACAGAAGCGGGGAATCAGATATGGGGAATCAGAGATGGGGAATCAGAGGCAGGGAATCAGATGTGCGGAATCAGAGATGGGGAATCAAAGGCAGGGAATCAGAATCAGTAGCAGGGAATCAGAGGTGGGGAATCAGAGTCCGGGAATCAGAGATGGGGATTCAGAGGCGGGGAATGAGATATGGGGAATCAGAGGCGGGGAATCAGAGGCGGGGAAACAGAGGCGGGGAATCAGATATGGGGAATCAGAGGTGGCGAATCAAAGGCGGTGAATCAGAGTTGGGGAATCAGTGGCCGGGAATCAGAGGCAGGGAATCAAACACGGGGAATCAGAGGCGGGGAATCATAGCTGGCGAATCAGAGGCGGGGAATCAGAGGTGGGGAATCAGAGGCGGGGAATCAGATATTGGGAATCAGAGGTGGGGAATCAGAGGCGGGGAAACAGAGGCGGGGAATCAGATATGGGGTATCAGAGGTGGGGAATCAGAGGTTGTGAATCAGAGATGGGGAATCAGAGGCGGGGAATCAGAGGCCGGTAATCAGACGCGGGGAATCAGAGGCGGGGAATCAGAGCTGGGAAATTAGAGGCAGGGAATCAGAGTTGGGGATTCAGAGGCGGGGAATCAGATATGGGGAAACAGAGGCGGGGAATCAGATGCGGGCAAATAGAGGCGGGGATCAGATATGGGGAAACAGAGGCGGGGAATCAGAGGCGGGGAAACAGAGGCGTGGAATCAGATATGGGGAATCAGAGGTGGGGAATCAGAGGTTGGGAATCAGAGTCTGGGAATCAGAGGCTGGGAATCAGATGCATGGAATCAGATGCGGGGAATCAGAGGCGGGGAATCAGTGCTGGGGAATCAGAGGTGGGGAATCAAAGTTGGGGAATCAGAGGCGGGGACTTAGATATGGGGAAACAGAGGTGGGGAATCAGAGGCGGGGAAACAGAGGCGGGGAATCAGATATGGGGAATCAGAGGTGGGGAATCAGAGGCAGGGAATTAGATTTGCGGAATCAGAGATGGGGAATCAGAAGCAGGGAATCAGAGGCCGGAAATCAGAGGCCGGAATCAGATGCCGGGAATAAGAGGCCGGGAATCAGAGGTGGGGAATCAGAGTCCAAGAATCAGAGATGGGGAATCAGAGGCGGGGAATGAGATATGGGGAATCAGAGGCGGGGAAACAGAGGCGAGGATTCAGATATGGGGAATCAGAGGTGGCGAATCAAAGGCGGTGAATCAGAGATGGGGAATCAGAGGCGGGGAATCAGAGGCAGGGGATCAAAGACGGGGAATCAGAGGCGGGGAATCAGAGCTGGGGAATCAGAGGCGGGGAATCAGAGTTGGGGAATCAGAGGTGGGGAATCAGAGTTGGGGAATCAGAGGCGGGGACTTAGATATTGGGAAACAGAGGCGGGGAATCAAAGGTGGGGAAACAGAGGCGGGGAATCAGATATGGGGAATCAGAGGTGGGGAATCAGAGGCAGGGAATCAAACACGGGGAATCAGATGCGGGGAATCAGAGCTGGGGAATCAGAGGCGGGGAATCAGAGTTGGGGAATCAGAGGCGGGGAATCAGACGCAGGGAATCAATATGTGAAATCAGAGGTGGGGAATCAGACGCAGGGAATCAATATGGGAAATCAGAGTTGGGGAATCAGAGGTTGGGAATCAAAGGAAGGGAATCAGAGGCGAGGAATCAGAGCTGGGGAATCAGAGGCGGGGAATCAGAATTGGGGAATCAGAGATGGGGAATCAGAGATGGGGAATCAGAGGCGGGGAATCAGACGCGTGGAATCAGAGGTGGTGAATCAGAGATGTGGAATCAGAGGCGGGGAATCAGAGGCAGGGAATCAGACGCGGGGAATCAGAGGTGGGGAATCATAGCTGGCGAATCAGAGGCGGGGAATGAGATATGGGGAATCAGAGTCGGGGAATCAGAGGCGGGGAAACAGTGGCGAGGAATCAGATATGGGGAATCAGAGGTGGCGAATCAAAGGCGGTGAATCAGAGATGGGGAATCAGAGGCGGGGAATCAGAGGCAGGGGATCAAACACGGGGAATCAGAGGCGGGGAATCAGAGCTGTGGAATCAGAGGCGGGGAATCAGAGTTGGGGAATCAGAGGCGGGGAATCAGAGCTGGGGAATCAGAGGTGGGGAATCAGAGTCGGGGAATCAGAGGCAGGGAGTCGGATGTGCGGAATCAGAGATGGGGAATCAGAGGTGGGGAATCAGAGGCGGTGAATCTGAGATGGGGAATCAGAGACGGGGAATCAGTGGCAGGTTATCAGACACGGGGATTCAGAGGCTGGGAATCAGACGGGGGGAATCAAAGGCGGGGAATGAAGCTGGGGAATCAGAGGCAGGGAATCAGAGTTGGGGAATCAGAGGCGGGGAATCAGAGTTGGGGAATCAGAGGCGGGGAATCAGAGCTGCGGAATCAGAGGTGGGGATCAGAGTCGGGGAATCAGAGGCAGGGGATCAAACACGGGGAATCAGAGGCGGGGAATCAGAGCTGGGGAATCAGAGGCGGGGAATCAGAGTTGGGGAATCAGAGGCGGGGAATCAGAGCTGCGGAATCAGAGGTGGGGATCAGAGTCGTGGAATCAGAGGCAGGGAATCAGATGTGCGGAATCAGTGATGGGGAATCAGAGGTGGGGAATCAGAGGCTGTGAATCAGAGATGGGGAATCAGAGGCGGGGAATCAGAGGCAAGAAATCAGACACGGGGTTTCAGAGGCTGGGAATCAGACGGGGGAATCAAAGGCGGGGAATCAGAGCTGGGGAATCAGAGGCAGGGAATCAGAGTTGGGGATTCAGAGGCGGGGAATCAGATATGGGGAAACAGAGGCGGGGAATCAGAGTCGGGCAAACAGAGGCGGGGAATTAGATATGGGGAATCAGAGGTGGGGAATCAGAGGTGGTGAATCAGAGATGGGGAATCACAGGCGGGGAATCAGAGGCAGGGAATAGAACGCGGGGAATCAGAGGCAGGGAATCAGAGTTGGGGCATCAGAGGTTTGGAATTAGATATGGGGAAACTGAGGCGGGGAATCAGAGGCGGGGAAACAGAGGCGGGAAATCAGATATGGGGAATCAGAGGTGGGGAATCAGAGGCAGGGAATCAGATGTGCGGAATCAGAGATGGGGAATCAGAGGCAGGGATTCAGAATCAGAAGCGGGGAATCAGAGGCCGGGAAACAGAGGTGGGGAATCAGATATGGGGAATCAGAGGCGGGGAATCAGAGCTGGGGAATCAGAGGCGGGGAATCAGAGTTGGGGAATCAGAGGCGGGGAATCAGAGCTGGGGAATCAGAGGTGGGGATCAGAGTCGGGGAATCAGAGGCAGGGAATCAGATGTGCGGAATCAGAGATGGGGAATCAGAGGTGGGGAATCAGCGGCTGTGAATCAGAGATTGGGAATCAGAGGCGGGGAATCAGAGGCAGGAAATCAGACACGGGGACTCAGAGGCTGGGAATCAGACGGGGGGAATCAAAGGCGGGGAATCAGAGCTGGGGAATCAGAGGCGGGGAATCAGAGTTGGGGAATCAGAAGCGGGGAATCAGATATGGGGAAACAGAGGAGGGGAATCAGAGGCGGGGAAACAGAGGCGGGGAATCTTATATGGGGAATCAGAGGTGGCGAATGAAAGGCGGTGAATCAGAGATGGTTAATCAGAGGCGGGGAATCAGAGGCAGTGAATCAAACACGGGGAATCATAGGTGGGGAATCAGAGCTGGGGAATCAGAGGCGGGGAATCAGAGTTGGGGAATCAGAGGCGGGGAATCAGATATGGGGAAACAGAGGCTGGGAATCAGAGGCAGGGAAACAGAGGTGGGGAATCATATATGGGGAATCAGAGGTGGGGAATCAGAGGTTGCGAAACAGAGGCAGGGAATCAGAGCTGGGGAATCAGAGGCGGGGAATCAGAGCTGCGGAATATGAGGCAGGGAATCAGAGTTGGGGATTCAGAGGCGGGGAATCAGAGCTGGGGAATCAGAGGCGGGGAATCAGAGGCGGGGAAATAGATATGGGGAAACAGAGGCGGGGAATTAGAGGCGGGGAAACAGAGGCGGGGAATCAGATATGGGGAATCAGAGGTGGGGAATCAGAGGCAGGGAATCAGATGTGCGGAATCAGAGATGGGGAATCAGAGGCAGGGATCAGAATCAGAAGCGGGGAATCAGAGGCCGGGATCAGAGGCCGGGAATCAGATGCCGGGAATAAGAGGCCAGGAATCAGAGTCCGGGAATCAGAGATGGGGAATCAGAGGCGGGGAATGAAATATGGGGAATCAGAGGCGGGGTATCAGAGGCGGGGAAACAGAGGCGGTGAATCTGATATGGGGAATCAGGGTGGCGAATGAAAGGCGGTGAATCAGAGATGGTGAATCAGAGGCGGGGAATCAGAGGCAGGGAATCAAACACGGGGAATCAGAGGCGGGGAATCAGAGCTGGGGAATCAGAGGCGGGGAATCAGAGTTGGGGATTCAGAGGCGGGGAATCAGATATGGGGAAACAGAGGCGGGGAATCAGAGGCGGGCAAACTGAGGCGGGGAATTAGATATGGGGAATCAGAGGTGGGGAATCAGAGGCGGGCAAACAGAGGAGGGGAATTAGATATGGGGAATCAGTGGTGGGGAATCAGAGGTGGTTTATCAGAGATGGGGAATCACAGGCGGGGAATCAGAGGCAGGGAATAGAACGCGGGGAATCAGAGGCAGGGAATCAGAGCTGGGGAATCAGAGGCGGGGAATCATAGTTGGGAATCAGAGGCGGGGAATCAGATATGGGGAAACAGAGGCGGGGAATCAGGGGCGGGGAAACAGAGGCGGGGAATCAGATATGGGGAATCGGATGCGGGGAATCAGAGGCGGGGAATCAGATATGGGGAATCAGAGGTGGGGAATCAGAGGCAGGTAATCAGATGTGCGGAATCAGAGATGGGGAATCAGAGGCAGGGAATCAGAATCAGAAGCGGGGAGTCAGAGGCCGGGAATCAGAGGCCTGGAATCAGATGCTGGGAATAAGAGGCCGGGAATCAGAGGTGGGGAATCAGAGTCCGGGAATCAGAGATGGGGATTCAGAGGCGGGGAATGAGATATGGAGAATCAGAGGCGGGGAATCAGAGGCGGGAAAACAGAGGTGGGGAATCAGATATGGGGAATCAGAGGTGGCGAATCAAAGGTGGTGAATCAGAGATGGGTAATCAGAGGCGGGGAATCAGAGGCAGGGAATCAAACACGGGGAATCAGAGGCGGGGAATCAGAGCTGGGGAATCAGAGGCTGGGAATCAAAGTTGGGGAATCAGAGGCAGGGAATCAGATATGGGGAAACAGGGGCGGGGAATCAGAGGCGGGGAAACAGAGGCGGGGAATCAGATATGGGGAATCAGAGGCAGGGAATTAGAGTTGGGGAATCAGAGGCGGGGAATCAGAGGCGGGGAAAGAGACGCGGGGAATCAGAGGCCGGGAATCAGATATGGGGAAACAGAGGCGGGGAATCAGAGGCGGGGAAACAGAGGCTGGGAATCAGATATGGGGAATCAGAGGTGGAGAATCAGAGGTTGGGAATCAGAGGCAGGGAATCAGAGGCTTGGAATCAGATGCAGGGAATCAGATGCGGGGAATCAGAGGCGGGGAATCAGAGCTGGGGAATCAGAGGTGGGGAATCAGAGTTGGGGAATCAGAGGCGGGGACTTAGATATTGGGAAACAGAGGCAGGGAATCAGAGGCGGGGAATCAGATATGGGGAATCAGAGATGGGGAATCAGAGGCAGGGAATCAGATGTGCGGAATCAGAGATGGGGAATCAAAGGCAGGGAATCAGAATCAGAAGCAGGGAATCAGAGGCCGGGAATCAGAGGCCGGAATCAGATGCCGGGAATAAGAGGCCAGAAATCAGAGGTGGGGAATCAGAGTCCGGGAATCAGAGATGGGGATTCAGAGGCGGGGAATGAGATATGGGGAATCAGAGGCGGGGAATCATCGGCGGGGAAACAGAGGCGGGGAATCAGATATGGCGAATCAGAGGTGGCGAATCAAAGGCGGTGAATCAGAGATGGGGAATCAGAGGCCGGGAATCAGAGGCTGGGAATCAAACACGGGGAATCAGAGGAGGGGAATCAGAATTGGGGAATCAGAGATGGGGAATCAGAGATGGGGAATGAGAGGCAGGGAATCAGACGCGGGGAATCAGAGGTGGTGAATCAGAGATGTGGAATCAGAGGCGGGGAATCAGAGGCAGGGAATCAGACGCGGGGAATAGGAGGCGGGGAATCATAGCTGGCGAATCAGAGGTGGGGAATCAGAGGTGGGGAATCAGAGGCGGGGAATCAGATATTGGGAATCAGAGGTGGGGAATCAGAGGCGGGGAAACAGAGGCGGGGAATCAGAGGCGGGCAAACAGAGGCGGGGAATTAGATATGGGGAATCAGTGGTGGGGAATCAGAGGTGGTGAATCAGAGATGGGGAATCACAGGCGGGGAATCAGAGGCAGGGAATAGAACGCGGGGAATCAGAGGCAGGGAATCAGAGCTGGGGAATAAGAGGCGGGGAATCATAGTTGGGAATCAGAGGCGGGGAATCAGATATGGGGAAACAGAGGCGGGGAATCAGGGGCGGGGAAACAGAGGCGGGGAATCAGATATGGGGAATCGGATGTGGGGAATCAGAGGCGGGGAATCAGAGCTGTGGAATCAGAGGCGGGGAATCAGAGTTGGGGCATCAGAGGTGGGGAATTAGATATGGGGAAACAGAGGCGGGGAATCAGAGGCGTGGAAACAGAGGCGGGGAATCAGATATGGGGAATCAGAGGTGGGGAATCAGAGGCAGGTAATCAGATGTGCGGAATCAGAGATGGGGAATCAGAGGCAGGGAATCAGAATCAGAAGCGGGGAGTCAGAGGACGGGAATCAGAGGCCTGGAATCAGATGCTGGGAATAAGAGGCCGGGAATCAGACGTGGGGAATCAGAGTCCGGGAATCAGAGATGGGGAGTCAGAGGCGGGGAATGAGATATGGAGAATCAGAGGCGGGGAATCAGAGGCGGGGAAACAGAGGTGGGGAATCAGATATGGGGAATCAGAGGTGGCGAATCAAAGGCGGTGAATCAGAGATGGGGAATCAGAGGCGGGGAATCAGAGGCAGGGAATCAAACACGTGGAATCAGAGGCGGGGTATCAGAGCTGGGGAATCAGAGGCTGGGAATCAAAGTTGGGGAATCAGAGGCAGGGAATCAGATATGGGGAAACAGGGGCGGGGAATCAGAGGCGGGGAAACAGAGGAAGGGAATCAGATATGGGGAATCAGAGGCGGGGAATTAGAGTTGGGGAATCAGAGGCGGGGAATCAGAGGCGGGGAAACAGAGGCGGGGAATCAAACACGGGGAATCAGAGGTGGGGAATCAGAGGTTGGGAATCAGATGCAGGGAATCAGAGGCGGGGAATCAGAGGCGGGGAATCAGAGGCAGGGAATCAGATGTGCGGAATCGGAGATGGGGAATCAGAGGCAGGGAATCAGAGGCGGGGAATCAGAGGCGGGGAATCAGAGGCCGGGAATCAGATATGGGGAAACAGAGGCGGGGAAACAGAGGCTGGGGATCAGATATGGGGAATCAGAGGTGGGGAATCAGAGGTAGGGGATCAGAGGCAGGGAATCAGAGGCTTGGAATCAGATGCAGGGAATCAGATGCGGGGAATCAGAGGCGGGGAATCAGAGCTGGGGAATCAGATGCTGGGAATCAAAGTTGGGGAATCAGAGGCAGGGAATCAGATATGGGGAAACAGGGGTGGGGAATCAGAGGCGGGGAAACAGAGGCGGGGAATCAGATATGGGGAATCAGAGGCGGGGAATTAGAGTTGGGGAATCAGAGGCGGGGAATCAGAGGCGGAGAATCAGAGGCGGGGAATCAAACACGGGGAATCAGAGGTGGGGAATCAGAGGTTGGGAATCAGAGGCAGGGAATCAGAGGCGGGGAATCAGAGGCGGGGAATCAGAGGCAGGGAATCAGATGTGCGGAATCGGAGATGGGGAATCAGAGGCAGGGAATCAGAGGCGGGGAATCAGAGGAGGGGAACCAGAGGCCGGGAATCAGATATGGGGAAACAGAGGCGGGGAATCAGAGGCGGGGAAACAGAGGCTGGGAATCAGATATGGGGAATCAGAGGTGGGGAATCAGAGGTTGGGAATCAGAGGCAGGGAATAAGAGGCTTGGAATCAGATGCAGGGAATCAGATGCGGGGAATCAGAGGCGGGGAATCAGAGCTGGGGAATCAGAGGTGGGGAATTAGAGTTGTGGAATCAGAGGCGGGGACTTAGATATTGGGAAACAGAGGCGGGGAATCAGAGGCGGGGAAACAGAAGCGGGGAATCAGATATGGGGAATCAGAGATGGGGAATCAGAGGCAGGGAATCAGATGTGCGGAATCAGAGATGGGGAATCAAAGGCAGGGAATCAGAATCAGTAGCAGGGAATCAGAGGTGGGGAATCAGAGTCCGGGAATCAGAGATGGGGATTCAGAGGCGGGGAATGAGATATGGGGAATCAGAGGCGGGGAATCAGAGGCGGGGAAACAGAGGCGGGGAATCAGATATGGGGAATCAGAGGTGGCGAATCAAAGGCGGTGAATCAGAGTTGGGGAATCAGTGGCCGGGAATCAGAGGCAGGGAATCAAACACGGGGAATCAGAGGCGGGGAATCATAGCTGGCGAATCAGAGGCGGGGAATCAGAGGTGGGGAATCAGAGGCGGGGAATCAGATATTGGGAATCAGAGGTGGGGAATCAGAGGCGGGGAAACAGAGGCGGGGAATCAGATATGGGGTATCAGAGGTGGGGAATCAGAGGTTGTGAATCAGAGATGGGGAATCAGAGGCGGGGAATCAGAGGCCGGTAATCAGCCGCGGGGAATCAGAGGCGGGGAATCAGAGCTGGGAAATTAGAGGCAGGGAATCAGAGTTGGGGATTCAGAGGCGGGGAATCAGATATGGGGAAACAGAGGCGGGGAATCAGATGCGGGCAAATAGAGGCGGGGATCAGATATGGGGAAACAGAGGCGGGGAATCAGAGGCGGGGAATCAGAGGCGTGGAATCAGATATGGGGAATCAGAGGTGGGGAATCAGAGGTTGGGAATCAGAGTCTGGGAATCAGAGGCTGGGAATCAGATGCATGGAATCAGATGCGGGGAATCAGAGGCGGGGAATCAGAGCTGGGGAATCAGAGGTGGGGAATCAAAGTTGGGGAATCAGAGGCGGGGACTTAGATATGGGGAAACAGAGGCGGGGAATCAGAGGCGGGGAAACAGAGGCGGGGAATCAGATATGGGGAATCAGAGGTGGGGAATCAGAGGCAGGGAATTAGATTTGCGGAATCAGAGATGGGGAATCAGAAGCAGGGAATCAGAGGCCGGAAATCAGAGGCCGGAATCAGATGCCGGGAATAAGAGGCCGGGAATCAGAGGTGGGGAATCAGAGTCCGGGAATCAGAGATTGGGAATCAGAGGCGGGGAATGAGATATGGGGAATCAGAGGCGGGGAAACAGAGGCGAGGAATCAGATATGGGGAATCAGAGGTGGCGAATCAAAGGCGGTGAATCAGAGATGGGGAATCAGAGGCGGGGAATCAGAGGCAGGGGATCAAAGACGGGGAATCAGAGGCGGGGAATCAGAGCTGGGGAATCAGAGGCGGGGAATCAGAGTTGGGGAATCAGAGGTGGGGAATCAGAGTTGGGGAATCAGAGGCGGGGACTTCGATATTGGGAAACAGAGGCGGGGAATCAAAGGTGGGGAAACAGAGGCGGGGAATCAGATATGGGGAATCAGAGGTGGGGAATCAGAGGCAGGGAATCAAACACGGGGAATCAGATGCGGGGAATCAGAGCTGGGGAATCAGAGGCGGGGAATCAGAGTTGGGGAATCAGAGGCGGGGAATCAGACGCAGGGAATCAATATGTGAAATCAGAGGTGGGGAATCAGACGCAGGGAATCAATATGGGAAATCAGAGTTGGGGAATCAGAGGTTGGGAATCAAAGGAAGGGAATCAGAGGCGAGGAATCAGAGCTGGGGAATCAGAGGCGGGGAATCAGAATTGGGGAATCAGAGGCGGGGAATCAGACGCGTGGAATCAGAGGTGGTGAATCAGAGATGTGGAATCAGAGGCTGGGAATCAGAGGCAGGGAATCAGACGCGGGGAATCAGAGGTGGGGAATCATAGCTGGCGAATCAGAGGCGGGGAATGAGATATGGGGAATCAGAGGCGGGGAATCAGAGGCGGGGAAACAGTGGCGAGGAATCAGATATGGGGAATCAGAGGTGGCGAATCAAAGGCGGTGAATCAGAGATGGGGAATCAGAGGCGGGGAATCAGAGGCAGGGGATCAAACACGGGGAATCAGAGGCGGGGAATCAGAGCTGTGGAATCAGAGGCGGGGAATCAGAGTTGGGGAATCAGAGGCGGGGAATCAGAGCTGGGGAATCAGAGGTGGGGAATCAGAGTCGGGGAATCAGAGGCAGGGAGTCGGATGTGCGGAATCAGAGATGGGGAATCAGAGGTGGGGAATCAGAGGCGGTGAATCTGAGATGGGGAATCAGAGACGGGGAATCAGTGGCAGGTTATCAGACACGGGGATTCAGAGGCTGGGAATCAGACGGGGGGAATCAAAGGCGGGGAATGAAGCTGGGGAATCAGAGGCAGGGAATCAGAGTTGGGGAATCAGAGGCGGGGAATCAGAGTTGGGGAATCAGAGGCGGGGAATCAGAGCTGCGGAATCAGAGGTGGGGATCAGAGTCGGGGAATCAGAGGCAGGGGATCAAACACGGGGAATCAGAGGCGGGGAATCAGAGCTGGGGAATCAGAGGCGGGGAATCAGAGTTGGGGAATCAGAGGCGGGGAATCAGAGCTGCGGAATCAGAGGTGGGGATCAGAGTCGTGGAATCAGAGGCAGGGAATCAGATGTGCGGAATCAGTGATGGGGAATCAGAGGTGGGGAATCAGAGGCTGTGAATCAGAGATGGGGAATCAGAGGCGGGGAATCAGAGGCAAGAAATCAGACACGGGGTTTCAGAGGCTGGGAATCAGACGGGGGAATCAAAGGCGGGGAATCAGAGCTGGGGAATCAGAGGCAGGGAATCAGAGTTGGGGATTCAGAGGCGGGGAATCAGATATGGGGAAACAGAGGCGGGGAATCAGAGTCGGGCAAACAGAGGCGGGGAATTAGATATGGGGAATCAGAGGTGGGGAATCAGAGGTGGTGAATCAGAGATGGGGAATCACAGGCGGGGAATCAGAGGCAGGGAATAGAACGCGGGGAATCAGAGGCAGGGAATCAGAGTTGGGGCATCAGAGGTTTGGAATTAGATATGGGGAAACTGAGGCGGGGAATCAGAGGCGGGGAAACAGAGGCGGGAAATCAGATATGGGGAATCAGAGGTGGGGAATCAGAGGCAGGGAATCAGATGTGCGGAATCAGAGATGGGGAATCAGAGGCAGGGATTCAGAATCAGAAGCGGGGAATCAGAGGCCGGGAAACAGAGGTGGGAAATCAGATATGGGGAATCAGAGGCGGGGAATCAGAGCTGGGGAATCAGAGGCGAGGAATCAGAGTTGGGGAATCAGAGGCGGGGAATCAGAGCTGGGGAATCAGAGGTGGGGATCAGAGTCGGGGAATCAGAGGCAGGGAATCAGATGTGCGGAATCAGAGATGGGGAATCAGAGGTGGGGAATCAGCGGCTGTGAATCAGAGATGGGGAATCAGAGGCGGGGAATCAGAGGCAGGAAATCAGACACGGGGACTCAGAGGCTGGGAATCAGACGGGGGGAATCAAAGGCGGGGAATCAGAGCTGGGGAATCAGAGGCGGGGAATCAGAGTTGGGGAATCAGAAGCGGGGAATCAGATATGGGGAAACAGAGGAGGGGAATCAGAGGCGGGGAAACAGAGGCGGGGAATCTGATATGGGGAATCAGAGGTGGCGAATGAAAGGCGGTGAATCAGAGATGGTTAATCAGAGGCGGGGAATCAGAGGCAGTGAATCAAACACGGGGAATCATAGGTGGGGAATCAGAGCTGGGGAATCAGAGGCGGGGAATCAGAGTTGGGGAATCAGAGGCGGGGAATCAGATATGGGGAAACAGAGGCTGGGAATCAGAGGCAGGGAAACAGAGGTGGGGAATCATATATGGGGAATCAGAGGTGGGGAATCAGAGGTTGCGAAACAGAGGCAGGGAATCAGAGCTGGGGAATCAGAGGCGGGGAATCAGAGCTGCGGAATATGAGGCAGGGAATCAGAGTTGGGGATTCAGAGGCGGGGAATCAGAGCTGGGGAATCAGAGGCGGGGAATCAGAGGCGGGGAAATAGATATGGGGAAACAGAGGCGGGGAATTAGAGGCGGGGAAACAGAGGCGGGGAATCAGATATGGGGAATCAGAGGTGGGGAATCAGAGGCAGGGAATCAGATGTGCGGAATCAGAGATGGGGAATCAGAGGCAGGGATCAGAATCAGAAGCGGGGAATCAGAGGCCGGGATCAGAGGCCGGGAATCAGATGCCGGGAATAAGAGGCCAGGAATCAGAGTCCGGGAATCAGAGATGGGGAATCAGAGGCGGGGAATGAAATATGGGGAATCAGAGGCGGGGTATCAGAGGCGGGGAAACAGAGGCGGTGAATCTGATATGGGGAATCAGGGTGGCGAATGAAAGGCGGTGAATCAGAGATGGTGAATCAGAGGCGGGGAATCAGAGGCAGGGAATCAAACACGGGGAATCAGAGGCGGGGAATCAGAGCTGGGGAATCAGAGGCGGGGAATCAGAGTTGGGGATTCAGAGGCGGGGAATCAGATATGGGGAAACAGAGGCGGGGAATCAGAGGCGGGCAAACAGAGGCGGGGAATTAGATATGGGGAATCAGAGGTGGGGAATCAGAGGCGGGCAAACAGAGGAGGGGAATTAGATATGGGGAATCAGTGGTGGGGAATCAGAGGTGGTTTATCAGAGATGGGGAATCACAGGCGGGGAATCAGAGGCAGGGAATAGAACGCGGGGAATCAGAGGCAGGGAATCAGAGCTGGGGAATCAGAGGCGGGGAATCATAGTTGGGAATCAGAGGCGGGGAATCAGATATGGGGAAACAGAGGCGGGGAATCAGGGGCGGGGAAACAGAGGCGGGGAATCAGATATGGGGAATCGGATGCGGGGAATCAGAGGCGGGGAATCAGATATGGGGAATCAGAGGTGGGGAATCAGAGGCAGGTAATCAGATGTGCGGAATCAGAGATGGGGAATCAGAGGCAGGGAATCAGAATCAGAAGCGGGGAGTCAGAGGCCGGGAATCAGAGGCCTGGAATCAGATGCTGGGAATAAGAGGCCGGGAATCAGAGGTGGGGAATCAGAGTCCGGGAATCAGAGATGGGGATTCAGAGGCGGGGAATGAGATATGGAGTATCAGAGGCGGGGAATCAGAGGCGGGAAAACAGAGGTGGGGAATCAGATATGGGGAATCAGAGGTGGCGAATCAAAGGTGGTGAATCAGAGATGGGTAATCAGAGGCGGGGAATCAGAGGCAGGGAATCAAACACGGGGAATCAGAGGCGGGGAATCAGAGCTGGGGAATCAGAGGCTGGGAATCAAAGTTGGGGAATCAGAGGCAGGGAATCAGATATGGGGAAACAGGGGCGGGGAATCAGAGGCGGGGAAACAGAGGCGGGGAATCAGATATGGGGAATCAGAGGCAGGGAATTAGAGTTGGGGAATCAGAGGCGGGGAATCAGAGGCGGGGAAACAGAGGCGGGGAATCAAACACGGGGAATCAGAGGTGGGGAATCAGAGGTTGGGAATCAGAGGCAGGGAATCAGAGGCGGGGAATCAGAGGCGGGGAATCAGAGGCAGGGAATCAGATGTGCGGAATCGGAGATAGGGAATCAGAGGCGGGGAATCAGAGGCGGGGAATCAGAGGCCGGGAATCAGATATGGGAAACAGAGGCGGGGAATCAGAGGCGGGGAAACAGAGGCTGGGAATCAGATATGGGGAATCAGAGGTGGGGAATCAGAGGTTGGGAATCAGAGGCAGGGAATCAGAGGCTTGGAATCAGATGCAGGGAATCAGATGCGGGGAATCAGAGGCGGGGAATCAGAGCTGGGGAATCAGAGGTAGGGAATCAGAGTTGGGGAATCAGAGGCGGGGACTTAGATATTGGGAAACAGAGGCAGGGAATCAGAGGCGGGGAATCAGATATGGGGAATCAGAGATGGGGAATCAGAGGCAGGGAATCAGATGTGCGGAATCAGAGATGGGGAATCAAAGGCAGGGAATCAGAATCAGAAGCAGGGAATCAGAGGCCGGGAATCAGAGGCCGGAATCAGATGCCGGGAATAAGAGGCCGGAAATCAGAGGTGGGGAATCAGAGTCCGGGAATCAGAGATGGGGATTCAGAGGCGGGGAATGAGATATGGGGAATCAGAGGCGGGGAATCATCGGCGGGGAAACAGAGGCGGGGAATCAGATATGGCGAATCAGAGGTGGCGAATCAAAGGCGGTGAATCAGAGATGGGGAATCAGAGGCCGGGAATCAGAGGCTGGGAATCAAACACGGGGAATCAGAGGAGGGGAATCAGAATTGGGGAATCAGAGATGGGGAATCAGAGATGGGGAATCAGAGGCAGGGAATCAGACGCGGGGAATCAGAGGTGGTGAATCAGAGATGTGGAATCAGAGGCGGGGAATCAGAGGCAGGGAATCAGACGCGGGGAATAGGAGGCGGGGAATCATAGCTGGCGAATCAGAGGTGGGGAATCAGAGGTGGGGAATCAGAGGCGGGGATTCAGATATTGGGAATCAGAGGTGGGGAAACAGAGGCGGGGAAACAGAGGCGGGGAATCAGAGGCGGGGAAACAGAGGCAGGGAATCAGATATGGGGAATCAGAGGCGGGGAATTAGAGTTGGGGAATCAGAGGCGGGGAATCAGAGGCAGGGAATCAAACACGGGGAATCAGAGGCGGGGAATCAGAGCTGGGGAATCAGAGGCTGGGAATCAAAGTTGGGGAATCAGAGGCAGGGAATCAGATATGGGGAAACAGGGGCGGGGAATCAGAGGCGGGGAAACAGAGGCAGGGAATCAGATATGGGGAATCAGAGGCGGGGAATTAGAGTTGGGGAATCAGAGGCGGGGAATCAGAGGCGGGGAAACAGAGGCGGGGAATCAAACACGGGGAATCAGAGGTGGGGAATCAGAGGTTGGGAATCAGATGCAGGGAATCAGAGGCGGGGAATCAGAGGCGGGGAATCAGAGGCAGGGAATCAGATGTGCGGATTCGGAGATGGGGAATCAGAGGCAGGGAATCAGAGGCGGGGAATCAGAGGCGGGGAATCAGAGGCCGGGAATCAGATATGGGGAAACAGAGGCGGGGAAACAGAGGCTGGGGATCAGATATGGGGAATCAGAGGTGGGGAATCAGAGGTTGGGAATCAGAGGCAGGGAATCAGAGGCTTGGAATCAGATGCAGGGAATCAGATGCGGGGAATCAGAGGCGGGGAATCAGAGCTGGGGAATCAGATGCTGGGAATCAAAGTTGGGGAATCAGAGGCAGGGAATCAGATATGGGGAAACAGGGGTGGGGAATCAGAGGCGGGGAAACAGAGGCGGGGAATCAGATATGGGGAATCAGAGGCGGGGAATTAGAGTTGGGGAATCAGAGGCGGGGAATCAGAGGCGGGGAAACAGAGGCGGGGAATCAAACACGGGGAATCAGAGGTGGGGAATCAGAGGTTGGGAATCAGAGGCAGGGAATCAGAGGCGGGGAATCAGAGGCGGGGAATCAGAGGCAGGGAATCAGATGTGCGGAATCGGAGATGGGGAATCAGAGGCAGGGAATCAGAGGCGGGGAATCAGAGGCGGGGAACCAGAGGCCGGGAATCAGATATGGGGAAACAGAGGCGGGGAATCAGAGGCGGGGAAACAGAGGCTGGGAATCAGATATGGGGAATCAGAGGTGGGGAATCAGAGGTTGGGAATCAGAGGCAGGGAATCAGATGTGCGGAATCGGAGATGGGGAATCAGAGGCGGGGAATCAGAGCTGGGGAATCAGAGGTGGGGAATTAGAGTTGTGGAATCAGAGGCGGGGACTTAGATATTGGGAAACAGAGGCGGGGAATCAGAGGCGGGGAAACAGAAGCGGGGAATCAGATATGGGGAATCAGAGATGGGGAATCAGAGGCAGGGAATCAGATGTGCGGAATCAGAGATGGGGAATCACAGGCGGGGAATCAGAGGCAGGGAATAGAACGCGGGGAATCAGAGGCAGGGAATCGGAGCTGGGGAATCAGAGGCGGGGAATCATAGTTGGGAATCAGAGGCGGGGAATCAGATATGGGGAAACAGAGGCGGGGAATCAGGGGCGGGGAAACAGAGGCGGGGAATCAGATATGGGGAATCGGATGCGGGGAATCAGAGGCGGGGAATCAGATATGGGGAATCAGAGGTGGGGAATCAGAGGCAGGTAATCAGATGTGCGGACTCAGAGATGGGGAATCAGAGGCAGGGAATCAGAATCAGAAGCGGGGAGTCAGAGGACGTGAATCAGAGGCCTGGAATCAGATGCTGGGAATAAGAGGCCGGGAATCAGAGGTGGGGAATCAGAGTCCGGGAATCAGAGATGGGGATTCAGAGGCGGGGAATGAGATATGGAGAATCAGAGGCGGGGAATCAGAGGCGGGAAAACAGAGGTGGGGAATCAGATATGGGGAATCAGAGGTGGCGAATCAAAGGTGGTGAATCAGAGATGGGTAATCAGAGGCGGGGAATCAGAGGCAGGGAATCAAACACGGGGAATCAGAGGCGGGGAATCAGAGCTGGGGAATCAGAGGCTGGGAATCAAAGTTGGGGAATCAGAGGCAGGGAATCAGATATGGGGAAACAGGGGCGGGGAATCAGAGGCGGGGAAACAGAGGCGGGGAATCAGATATGGGGAATCAGAGGCTGGGAATTAGAGTTGGGGAATCAGAGGCGGGGAATCAGAGGCGGGGAAACAGAGGCGGGGAATCAAACACGGGGAATCAGAGGTGGGGAATCAGAGGTTGGGAATCAGAGGCAGGGAATCAGAGGCGGGGAATCAGAGGCGGGGAATCAGAGGCAGGGAATCAGATGTGCGGAATCGGAGATAGGGAATCAGAGGCGGGGAATCAGAGGCGGGGAATCAGAGGCCGGGAATCAGATATGGGGAAACAGAGGCGGGGAATCAGAGGCGGGGAAACAGAGGCTGGGAATCAGATATGGGGAATCAGAGGCGGGGAATCAGAGCTGGGGAATCAGAGGTGGGGAATCAGAGTTGGGGAATCAGAGGCGGGGACTTAGATATTGGGAAACAGAGGCAGGGAATCAGAGGCGGGGAATCAGATATGGGGAATCAGAGATGGGGAATCAGAGGCAGGGAATCAGATGTGCGGAATCAGAGATGGGGAATCACAGGCGGGGAATCAGAGGCAGGGAATAGAACGCGGGGAATCAGAGGCAGGGAATCAGAGTTGGGGCATCAGAGGTTTGGAATTAGATATGGGGAAACTGAGGCGGGGAATCAGAGGCGGGGAAACAGAGGCGGGAAATCAGATATGGGGAATCAGAGGTGGGGAATCAGAGGCAGGGAATCAGATGTGCGGAATCAGAGATGGGGAATCAGAGGCAGGGATTCAGAATCAGAAGCGGGGAATCAGAGGCCGGGAAACAGAGGTGGGGAATCAGATATGGGGAATCAGAGGTGGGGAATCAGAGGCCGGAATCAGATGCCGGGAATAAGAGGCCGGGAATCAGAGGTGGGGAATCAGAGTCCGGGAATCAGAGATGGGTAATCAGAGGCGGGGAATGAGATATGGGGAATCAGAGGCGGGGAATCAGAGGCGGGGAAACAGAGGCGAGGAATCAGATATGGGGAATCAGAGGTGGCGAATCAAAGGCGATGAATCAGAGATGGGGAATCAGAGGCGTGGAATCAGAGGCAGGGAATCAAACACGGGGAATCAGAGGCGGGGAATCAGAGCTGGGGAATCAGAGGCGGGGAATCAGAGTTGGGGAATCAGAGGCGGGGAATCAGAGCTGGGGAATCAGAGGTGGGGATCAGAGTCGGGGAATCAGAGGCAGGGAATCAGATGTGCGGAATCAGAGATGGGGAATCAGAGGTGGGGAATCAGAGGCTGTGAATCAGAGATGGGGAATCAGAGGCGGGGAATCAGAGGCAAGAAATCAGACACGGGGTTTCAGAGGCTGGGAATCAGACGGGGGAATCAAAGGCGGGGAATCAGAGCTGGGGAATCAGAGGCAGGGAATCAGAGTTGGGGATTCAGAGGCGGGGAATCAGATATGGGGAAACAGAGGCGGGGAATCAGAGGCGGGCAAACAGAGGCGGGGAATTAGATATGGGGAATCAGAGGTGGGGAATCAGAGGCGGGCAAACAGAGGAGGGGAATTAGATATGGGGAATCAGTGGTGGGGAATCAGAGGTGGTTTATCAGAGATGGGGAATCACAGGCGGGGAATCAGAGGCAGGGAATAGAACGCGGGGAATCAGAGGCAGGGAATCAGAGCTGGGGAATCAGAGGTGGGGAATCATAGTTGGGAATCAGAGGCGGGGAATCAGATATGGGGAAACAGAGGCGGGGAATCAGGGGCGGGGAAACAGAGGCGGGGAATCAGATATGGGGAATCGGATGCGGGGAATCAGAGGCGGGGAATCAGATATGGGGAATCAGAGGTGGGGAATCAGAGGCAGGTAATCAGATGTGCGGAATCAGAGATGGGGAATCAGAGGCAGGGAATCAGAATCAGAAGCGGGGAGTCAGAGGCCGGGAATCAGAGGCCTGGAATCAGATGCTGGGAATAAGAGGCCGGGAATCAGAGGTGGGGAATCAGAGTCCGGGAATCAGAGATGGGGATTCAGAGGCGGGGAATGAGATATGGAGAATCAGAGGCGGGGAATCAGAGGCGGGAAAACAGAGGTGGGGAATCAGATATGGGGAATCAGAGGTGGCGAATCAAAGGTGGTGAATCAGAGATGGGTAATCAGAGGCGGGGAATCAGAGGCAGGGAATCAAACACGGGGAATCAGAGGCGGGGAATCAGAGCTGGGGAATCAGAGGCTGGGAATCAAAGTTGGGGAATCAGAGGCAGGGAATCAGATATGGGGAAACAGGGGCGGGGAATCAGAGGCGGGGAAACAGAGGCGGGGAATCAGATATGGGGAATCAGAGGCGGGGAATTACAGTTGGGGAATCACAGGCGGGGAATCAGAGGCGGGGAAACAGAGGCGGGGAATCAAACACGGGGAATCAGAGGTGGGGAATCAGAGGTTGGGAATCAGAGGCAGGGAATCAGAGGCGGGGAATCAGAGGCGGGGAATCAGAGGCAGGGAATCAGATGTGCGGAATCGGAGATAAGGAATCAGAGGCGGGGAATCAGAGGCGGGGAATCAGAGGCCGGGAATCAGATATGGGGAAACAGAGGCGGGGAATCAGAGGCGGGGAAACAGAGGCTGGGAATCAGATATGGGGAATCAGAGGTGGGGAATCAGAGGTTGGGAATCAGAGGCAGGGAATCAGAGGCTTGGAATCAGATGCAGGGAATCAGATGCGGGGAATCAGAGGCGGGGAATCAGAGCTGGGGAATCAGAGGTGGGGAATCAGAGTTGGGGAATCAGAGGCGGGGACTTAGATATTGGGAAACAGAGGCAGGGAATCAGAGGCGGGGAATCAGATATGGGGAATCAGAGATGGGGAATCAGAGGCAGCGAATCAGATGTGCGGAATCAGAGATGGGGAATCAAAGGCAGGGAATCAGAATCAGAAGCAGGGTATCAGAGGCCGGGAATCAGAGGCCGGAATCAGATGCCGGGAATAAGAGGCCGGAAATCAGAGGTGGGGAATCAGAGTCCGGGAATCAGAGATGGGGATTCAGAGGCGGGGAATGAGATATGGGGAATCAGAGGCGGGGAATCAGAGGCGGGGAAACAGAGGCGGGGAATCAGATATGGTGAATCAGAGGTGGCGAATCAAAGGCGGTGAATCAGAGATGGGGAATCAGAGGCCGGGAATCAGAGGCTGGGAATCAAACACGGGGAATCAGAGGATGGGAATCAGAATTGGGGAATCAGAGATGGGGAATCAGAGATGGGGAATCAGAGGCAGGGAATCAGACGCGGGGAATCAGACGTGGTGAATCAGAGATGTGGAATCAGAGGCGGGGAATCAGAGGCAGGGAATCAGACGCGGGGAATAGGAGGCGGGGAATCATAGCTGGCGAATCAGAGGTGGGGAATCAGAGGTGGGGAATCAGAGGCGGGGAATCAGATATTGGGAATCAGAGGTGGGGAATCAGAGGCGGGGAAACAGAGGCGGGGAATCAGAGGCGGGGAAACAGAGGCAGGGAATCAGATATGGGGAATCAGAGGCGGGGAATTAGAGTTGGGGAATCAGAGGCGGGGAATCAGAGGCAGGGAATCAAACACGGGGAATCAGAGGCGGGGAATCAGAGCTGGGGAATCAGAGGCTGGGAATCAAAGTTGGGGAATCAGAGGCAGGGAATCAGATATGGGGAAACAGGGGCGGGGAATCAGAGGCGGGGAAACAGAGGCAGGGAATCAGATATGGGGAATCAGAGGCGGGGAATTAGAGTTGGGGAATCAGAGGCGGGGAATCAGAGGCGGGGAAACAGAGGCGGGGAATCAAACACGGGGAATCAGAGGTGGGGAATCAGAGGTTGGGAATCAGATGCAGGGAATCAGAGGCGGGGAATCAGAGGCGGGGAATCAGAGGCAGGGAATCAGATGTGCGGAATCAGAGATGGGGAATCAGAGGCAGGGAATCAGAGGCGGGGAATCAGAGGCGGGGAATCAGAGGCCGGGAATCAGATATGGGGAAACAGAGGCGGGGAAACAGAGGCTGGGGATCAGATATGGGGAATCAGAGGTGGGGAATCAGAGGTTGGGAATCAGAGGCAGGGAATCAGAGGCTTGGAATCAGATGCAGGGAATCAGATGCGGGGAATCAGAGGCGGGGAATCAGAGCTGGGGAATCAGATGCCTGGAATCAAAGTTGGGGAATCAGAGGCAGGGAATCAGATATGGGGAAACAGGGGTGGGGAATCAGAGGCGGGGAAACAGAGGCGGGGAATCAGATATGGGGAATCAGAGGCGGGGAATTAGAGTTGGGGAATCAGAGGCGGGGAATCAGAGGCGGGGAAACAGAGGCGGGGAATCAAACACGGGGAATCAGAGGTGGGGAATCAGAGGTTGGGAATCAGAGGCAGGGAATCAGAGGCGGGGAATCAGAGGCGGGGAATCAGAGGCAGGGAATCAGATGTGCGGAATCGGAGATGGGGAATCAGAGGCAGGGAATCAGAGGCGGGGAATCAGAGGCGGGGAACCAGAGGCCGGGAATCAGATATGGGGAAACAGAGGCGGGGAATCAGAGGCGGGGAAACAGAGGCTGGGAATCAGATATGGGGAATCAGAGGTGGGGAATAAGAGGTTGGGAATCAGAGGCAGGGAATAAGAGGCTTGGAATCAGATGCAGGGAATCAGATGCGGGGAATCAGAGGCGGGGAATCAGAGCTGGGGAATCAGAGGTGGGGAATTAGAGTTGTGGAATCAGAGGCGGGGACTTAGATATTGGGAAACAGAGGCGGGGAATCAGAGGCGGGGAAACAGAAGCGGGGAATCAGATATGGGGAATCAGAGATGGGGAATCAGAGGCAGGGAATCAGATGTGCGGAATCAGAGATGGGGAATCAAAGGCAGGGAATCAAAATCAGTAGCAGGGAATCAGAGGTGGGGAATCAGAGTCCGGGAATCAGAGATGGGGATTCAGAGGCGGGGAATGAGATATGGGGAATCAGAGGCGGGGAATCAGAGGCAGGGAATCAGATATGGGGAAACAGGGGTGGGGAATCAGAGGCGGGGAAACAGAGGCGGGGAATCAGATATGGGGAATCAGAGGAGGGGAATTAGAGTTGTAGAATCAGAGGCGGGGAATCAGAGGCGGGGAAACAGAGGCGGGGAATCAAACACGGGGAATCAGAGGTGGGGAATCAGAGGTTGGGAATCAGAGGCAGGGAATCAGAGGCGGGGAATCAGAGGCGGGGAATCAGAGGCAGGGAATCAGATGTGCGGAATCGGAGATGGGGAATCAGAGGCAGGGAATCAGAGGCGGGGAATTTGAGGCGGGGAACCAGAGGCCGGGAATCAGATATGGGGAAACAGAGGCGGGGAATCAGAGGCGGGGAAACAGAGGCTGGGAATCAGATATGGGGAATCAGAGGTGGGGAATCAGAGGTTGGGAATCAGAGGCAGGGAATAAGAGGCTTGGAATCAGATGCAGGGAATCAGATGCGGGGAATCAGAGGCGGGGAATCAGAGCTGGGGAATCAGAGGTGGGGAATTAGAGTTGTGGAATCAGAGGCGGGGACTTAGATATTGGGAAACAGAGGCGGGGAATCAGCGGCGGGGAAACAGAAGCGGGGAATCAGATATGGGGAATCAGAGATGGGGAATCAGAGGCAGGGAATCAGATGTGCGGAATCAGAGATGGGGAATCAAAGGCAGGGAATCAAAATCAGTAGCAGGGAATCAGAGGTGGGGAATCAGAGTCCGGGAATCAGAGATGGGGATTCAGAGGCGGGGAATGAGATATGGGGAATCAGAGGCGGGGAATCAGAGGCGGGGAAACAGAGGCGGGGAATCAGATATGGGGAATCAGAGGTGGCGAATCAAAGGCGGTGAATCAGAGTTGGGGAATCAGAGGCCGGGAATCAGAGGCAGAGAATCAAACACGGGGAATCAGAGGCGGGGAATCATAGCTGGCGAATCAGAGGTGGGGAATCAGAGGTGGGGAATCAGAGGCGGGGAATCAGATATTGGGAATCAGAGGTGGGGAATCAGAGGCGGGGAAACAGAGGCGGGGAATCAGATATGGGGTATCAGAGGTGGGGAATCAGAGGTTGTGAATCAGAGATGGGGAATCAGAGGCGGGGAATCAGAGGCCGGTAATCAGACGCGGGGAATCAGAGGCGGGGAATCAGAGCTGGGAAATTAGAGGCAGGGAATCAGAGTTGGGGATTCAGAGGCGGGGAATCAGATATGGGGAAACAGAGGCGGGGAATCAGATGCGGGCAAATAGAGGCGGGGATCAGATATGGGGAAACAGAGGCGGGGAATCAGAGGCGGGGAAACAGAGGCGTGGAATCAGATATGGGGAATCAGAGGTGGGGAATCAGAGGTTGGGAATCAGAGGCTGGGAATCAGAGGCTGGGAATCAGATGCATGGAATCAGATGCGGGGAATCAGAGGCGGGGAATCAGAGCTGGGGAATCAGAGGTGGGGAATCAAAGTTGGGGAATCAGAGGCGGGGACTTAGATATGGGGAAACAGAGGCGGGGAATCAGAGGCGGGGAAACAGAGGCGGGGAATCAGATATGGGGAATCAGAGGTGGGGAATCAGAGGCAGGGAATTAGATTTGCGGAATCAGAGATGGGGAATCAGAAGCAGGGAATCAGAGGCCGGGAATCAGAGGCCGGAATCAGATGCCGGGAATAAGAGGCCGTGAATCAGAGGTGGGGAATCAGAGTCCGGGAATCAGAGATGGGGAATCAGAGGCGGGGAATGAGATATGGGGAATCAGAGGCGGGGAATCAGAGGCGGGGAAACAGAGGCGAGGAATCAGATATGGGGAATCAGAGGTGGCGAATCAAAGGCGGTGAATCAGAGATGGGGAATCAGAGGCGGGGAATCAGAGGCAGGGGATCAAACACGGGGAATCAGAGGCGGGGAATCAGAGCTGGGGAATCAGAGGCGGGGAATCAGAGTTGGGGAATCAGAGGTGGGGAATCAGAGTTGGGGAATCAGAGGCGGGGACTTAGATATTGGGAAACAGAGGCGGGGAATCAAAGGTGGGGAAACAGAGGCGGGGAATCAGATATGGGGAATCAGAGGTGGGGAATCAGAGGCAGGGAATCAAACACGGGGAATCAGATGCGGGGAATCAGAGCTGGGGAATCAGAGGCGGGGAATCAGAGTTGGGGAATCAGAGGCGGGGAATCAGACGCAGGGAATCAATGTGGGAAATCAGAGGTGGGGAATCAGACGCAGGGAATCAATATGGGAAATCAGAGTTGGGGAATCAGAGGTTGGGAATCAAAGGAAGGGAATCAGAGGCGAGGAATCAGAGCTGGGGAATCAGAGGCGGGGAATCAGAATTGGGGAATCAGAGATGGGGAATCAGAGATGGGGAATCAGAGGCGGGGAATCAGACGCGTGGAATCAGAGGTGGTGAATCAGAGATGTGGAATCAGAGGCGGGGAATCAGAGGCAGGGAATCAGACGCGGGGAATCAGAGGCGGGGAATCATAGCTGGCGAATCAGAGGCGGGGAATGAGATATGGGGAATCAGAGGCGGGGAATCAGATATGGGGAATCAGAGGTGGCGAATCAAAGGCGGTGAATCAGAGATGGGGAATCAGAGGTGGCGAATCAAAGGCGGTGAATCAGAGATGGGGAATCAGAGGCGGGGATTCAGAGGCAGGGGATCAAACACGGGGAATCAGAGGCGGGGAATCAGAGCTGTGGATTCAGAGGCGGGGAATCAGAGTTGGGGAATCAGAGGCGGGGAATCAGAGCTGGGGAATCAGAGGTGGGGAATCAGAGTCGGGGAATCAGAGGCAGGGAGTCGGATGTGCGGAATCAGAGATGGGGAATCAGAGGTGGGGAATCAGAGGCGGTGAATCTGAGATGGGGAATCAGAGGCGGGGAATCAGAGGCAGGTTATCAGACACGGGGATTCAGAGGCTGGGAATCAGACGGGGGGAATCAAAGGCGGGGAATGAAGCTGGGGAATCAGAGGCAGGGAATCAGAGTTGGGGAATCAGAGGCGGGGAATCAGAGTTGGGGAATCAGAGGCGGGGAAACAGAGCTGCGGAATCAGAGGTGGGGATCAGAGTCGGGGAATCAGAGGCAGGGGATCAAACACGGGGAATCAGAGGCGGGGAATCAGAGCTGGGGAATCAGAGGCGTGGAATCAGAGTTGGGGAATCAGAGGCGGGGAATCAGAGCTGCGGAATCAGAGGTGGGGATCAGAGTCGTGGAATCAGAGGCAGGGAATCAGATGTGCGGAATCAGAGATGGGGAATCAGAGGTGGGGAATCAGAGGCTGTGAATCAGAGATGGGGAATCAGAGGCGGGGAATCAGAGGCAAGAAATCAGACACGGGGTTTCAGAGGCTGGGAATCAGACAGGGGAATCAAAGGCGGGGAATCAGAGCTGGGGAATCAGAGGCAGGGAATCAGAGTTGGGGATTCAGAGGCGGGGAATCAGATATGGGGAAACAGAGGCGGGGAATCAGAGTCGGGCAAACAGAGGCGGGGAATTAGATATGGGGAATCAGAGGTGGGGAATCAGAGGTGGTGAATCAGAGATGGGGAATCACAGGCGGGGAATCAGAGGCAGGGAATAGAACGCGGGGAATCAGAGGCAGGGAATCAGAGTTGGGGCATCAGAGGTTGGGAATTAGATATGGGGAAACAGAGGCGGGGAATCAGAGGCGGGGAAACAGAGGCGGGAAATCAGATATGGGGAATCAGAGGTGGGGAATCAGAGGCAGGGAATCAGATGTGCGGAATCAGAGATGGGGAATCAGAGGCAGGGATTCAGAATCAGAAGCGGAAAATCAGAGGCCGGGAAACAGAGGTGGGGAATCAGATATGGGGAATCAGAGGTGGGGAATCAGAGGCCGGAATCAGATGCCGGGAATAAGAGGCCGGGAATCAGAGGTGGGGAATCAGAGTCCGGGAATCAGAGATGGGGAATCAGAGGCGGGGAATGAGATATGGGGAATCAGAGGCGGGGAATCAGAGGCGGGGAAACAGAGGCGAGGAATCAGATATGGGGAATCAGAGGTGGCGAATCAAAGGCGATGAATCAGAGATGGGGAATCAGAGGCGTGGAATCAGAGGCAGGGAATCAAACACGGGGAATCAGAGGCGGGGAATCAGAGCTGGGGAATCAGAGGCGGGGAATCAGAGTTGGGGAATCAGAGGCGGGGAATCAGAGCTGGGGAATCAGAGGTGGGGATCAGAGTCGGGGAATCAGAGGCAGGGAATCAGATGTGCGGAATCAGAGATGGGGAATCAGAGGTGGGGAATCAGAGGCTGTGAATCAGAGATGGGGAATCAGAGGCGGGGAATCAGAGGCAAGAAATCAGACACGGGGTTTCAGAGGCTGGGAATCAGACGGGGGAATCAAAGGCGGGGAATCAGAGCTGGGGAATCAGAGGCAGGGAATCAGAGTTGGGGATTCAGAGGCGGGGAATCAGATATGGGGAAACAGAGGCGGGGAATCAGAGGTGGGCAAACAGAGGCGGGGAATTAGATATGGGGAATCAGAGGTGGGGAATCAGAGGCGGGGAATTAGATATGGGGAATCAGTGGTGGGGAATCAGAGGTGGTTTATCAGAGATGGGGAATCACAGGCGGGGAATCAGAGGCAGGGAATAGAACGCGGGGAATCAGAGGCAGGGAATCAGAGCTGGGGAATCAGAGGCGGGAATCATAGTTGGGAATCAGAGGCGGGGAATCAGATATGGGGAAACAGAGGCGGGGAATCAGGGGCGGGGAAACAGAGGCGGGGAATCAGATATGGGGAATCAGATGCGGGGAATCAGAGGCGGGGAATCAGATATGGGGAATCAGAGGTGGGGAATCAGAGGCAGGTAATCAGATGTGCGGAATCAGAGATGGGGAATCAGAGGCAGGGAATCAGAATCAGAAGCGGGGAGTCAGAGGCCGGGAATCAGAGGCCTGGAATCAGATGCTGGGAATAAGAGGCCGGGAATCAGAGGTGGGGAATCAGAGTCCGGGAATCAGAGATGGGGATTCAGAGGCGGGGAATGAGATATGGAGAATCAGAGGCGGGGAATCAGAGGCGGGAAAACAGAGGTGGGGAATCAGATATGGGGAATCAGAGGTGGCGAATCAAAGGTGGTGAATCAGAGATGGGGAATCAGAGGCGGGGAATCAGAGGCAGGGAATCAAACACGGGGAATCAGAGGCGGGGAATCAGAGCTGGGGAATCAGAGGCTGGGAATCAAAGTTGGGGAATCAGAGGCAGGGAATCTGATATGGGGAAACAGGGGCGGGGAATCAGAGGCGGGGAAACAGAGGCGGGGAATCAGATATGGGGAATCAGAGGCGGGGAATTAGAGTTGGGGAATCAGAGGCGGGGCATCAGAGGCGGGGAAACAGAGGCGGGGAATCAAACACGGGGAATCAGAGGTGGGGAATCAGAGGTTGGGAATCAGAGCTGGGGAATCAGAGGTGGGGAATCAGAGTTGGGGAATCAGAGGCGGGGAATCAGAGATGGGGAATCAGAGGCAGGGAATCAGATGTGCGGAATCAGAGATGGGGAATCAAAGGCAGGGAATCAGAATCAGAAGCAGGGAATCAGAGGCCGGGAATCAGAGGCCGGAATCAGATGCCGGGAATAAGAGGCCGGAAATCAGAGGTGGGGAATCAGAGTCCGGGAATCAGAGATGGGGATTCAGAGGCGGGGAATGAGATATGGGGAATCAGAGGCGGGGAATCAGAGGCGGGGAAACAGAGGCGGGGAATCAGATATGGCGAATCAGAGGTGGCGAATCAAAGGCGGTGAATCAGAGATGGGGAATCAGAGGCCGGGAATCAGAGGCAGGGAATCAAACACGGGGAATCAGAGGAGGGGAATCAGAATTGGGGAATCAGAGATGGGGAATCAGAGATGGGGAATCAGAGGCAGGGAATCAGACGCGGGGAATCAGAGGTGGTGAATCAGAGATGTGGAATCAGAGGCGGGGAATCAGAGGCAGGGAATCAGACGCGGGGAATAAGAGGCGGGGAATCATAGCTGGCGAATCAGAGGCGGGGAATCAGAGGTGGGGAATCAGAGGTGGGGAATCAGATATTGGGAATCAGAGGTGGGGAATCAGAGGCGGGGAAACAGAGGCGGGGAATCAGATATGGGGTATCAGAGGTGGGGAATCAGAGGTTGTAAATCAGAGATGGGGAATCAGAGGCGGGGAATCAGAGGCCGGTAATCAGACGCGGGGAATCAGAGGCGGGGAATCAGAGCTGGGAAATTAGAGGCAGGGAATCAGAGTTGGGGATTCAGAGGCGGGGAATCAGATATGGGGAAACAGAGGCGGGGAATCAGAGGCGGGCAAATAGAGGCGGGGTTCAGATATGGGGAATCAGAAGTGGGGAATCAGAGGCAGGGAATTAGATTTGCGGAATCAGAGATGGGGAATCAGAAGCAGGGAATCAGAGGCCGGGAATCAGAGGCCGGAATCAGATGCCGGGAATAAGAGGCCGGGAATCAGAGGTGGGGAATCAGAGTCCGGGAATCAGAGATGGGGAATCAGAGGCGGGGAATGAGATATGGGGAATCAGAGGAGGGGAATCAGAGGCGGGGAAACAGAGGCGAGGAATCAGATATGGGGAATCAGAGGTGGCGAATCAAAGGCGTTGAATCAGAGATGGGGAATCAGAGGCGGGGAATCAGAGGCAGGGAATCAAACACGGGGAATCAGAGGCGGGGAATCAGAGCTGGGGAATCAGAGGCGGGGAATCAGAGTTGGGGAATCAGAGGCGGGGAATCAGAGCTGGGGAATCAGAGGTGGGGATCAGAGTCGGGGAATCAGAGGCAGGGAATCAGATGTGCGGAATCAGAGATGGGGAATCAGAGGTGGGGAATCAGCGGCTGTGAATCAGAGATGGGGAATCAGAGGCGGGGAATCAGAGGCAGGAAATCAGACACGGGGACTCAGAGGCTGGGAATCAGACGGGGGGAATCAAAGGCGGGGAATCAGAGCTGGGGAATCAGAGGCGGGGAATCAGAGTTGGGGAATCAGAGGCGGGGAATCAGATATGGGGAAACAGAGGAGGGGAATCAGAGGCGGGGAAACAGAGGCGGGGAATCTGATACGGGGAATCAGAGGTGGCGAATGAAAGGCGGTGAATCAGAGATGGGGAATCAGAGGCGGGGAATCAGAGGCAGTGAATCAAACACGGGGAATCATAGGTGGGGAATCAGAGCTGGGGAATCAGAGGTGGGGAATCAGAGTTGGGGAATCAGAGGCGGGGAATCAGAGGCGGGGAAACAGACGCTGGGAATCAGATATGGGGAATCAGAGGTGGGGAATCAGAGGTTGGGAATCAGAGGCAGGGAATCAGAGGCTTGGAATCAGATGCAGGGAATCAGATGCGGGGAATCAGAGGCGGGGAATCAGAGCTGGGGAATCAGAGGTGGGGAATCAGAGTTGGGGAATCAGAGGCGGGGACTTAGATATTGGGAAACAGAGGCAGGGAATCAGAGGCGGGGAATCAGATATGGGGAATCAGAGATGGGGAATCAGAGGCAGGGAATCAGATGTGCGGAATCAGAGATGGGGAATCAAAGGCAGGGAATCAGAATCAGAAGCAGGGAATCAGAGGCCGGGAATCAGAGGCCGGAATCAGATGCCGGGAATAAGAGGCCGGAAATCAGAGGTGGGGAATCAGAGTCCGGGAATCAGAGATGGGGATTCAGAGGCGGGGAATGAGATATGGGGAATCAGAGGCGGGGAATCAGAGGCGGGGAAACAGAGGCGGGGAATCAGATATGGCGAATCAGAGGTGGCGAATCAAAGGCGGTGAATCAGAGATGGGGAATCAGAGGCCGGGAATCAGAGGCAGGGAATCAAACACGGGGAATCAGAGGAGGGGAATCAGAATTGGGGAATCAGAGATGGGGAATCAGAGATGGGGAATCAGAGGCAGGGAATCAGACGCGGGGAATCAGAGGTGGTGAATCAGAGATGTGGAATCAGAGGCGGGGAATCAGAGGCAGGGAATCAGACGCGGGGAATAAGAGGCGGGGAATCATAGCTGGCGAATCAGAGGCGGGGAATCAGAGGTGGGGAATCAGAGGCGGGGAATCAGATATTGGGAATCAGAGGTGGGGAATCAGAGGCGGGGAAACAGAGGCGGGGAATCAGATATGGGGTATCAGAGGTGGGGAATCAGAGGTTGTGAATCAGAGATGGGGAATCAGAGGCGGGGAATCAGAGGCCGGTAATCAGACGCGGGGAATCAGAGGCGGGGAATCAGAGCTGGGAAATTAGAGGCAGGGAATCAGAGTTGGGGATTCAGAGGCGGGGAATCAGAGGCGGGCAAATAGAGGCGGGGTTCAGATATGGGGAATCAGAGGTGGGGAATCAGAGGCAGGGAATTAGATTTGCGGAATCAGAGATGGGGAATCAGAAGCAGGGAATCAGAGGCCGGGAATCAGAGGCCGGAATCAGATGCCGGGAATAAGAGGCCGGGAATCAGAGGTGGGGAATCAGAGTCCGGGAATCAGAGATGGGGAATCAGAGGCGGGGAATGAGATATGGGGAATCAGAGGAGGGGAATCAGAGGCGGGGAAACAGAGGCGAGGAATCAGATATGGGGAATCAGAGGTGGCGAATCAAAGGCGTTGAATCAGAGATGGGGAATCAGAGGCGGGGAATCAGAGGCAGGGAATCAAACACGGGGAATCAGAGGCGGGGAATCAGAGCTGGGGAATCAGAGGCGGGGAATCAGAGTTGGGGAATCAGAGGCGGGGAATCAGAGCTGGGGAATCAGAGGTGGGGATCAGAGTCGGGGAATCAGAGGCAGGGAATCAGATGTGCGGAATCAGAGATGGGGAATCAGAGGTGGGGAATCAGCGGCTGTGAATCAGAGATGGGGAATCAGAGGCGGGGAATCAGAGGCAGGAAATCAGACACGGGGACTCAGAGGCTGGGAATCAGACGGGGGGAATCAAAGGCGGGGAATCAGAGCTGGGGAATCAGAGGCGGGGAATCAGAGTTGGGGAATCAGAGGCGGGGAATCAGATATGGGGAAACAGAGGAGGGGAATCAGAGGCGGGGAAACAGAGGCGGGGAATCTGATATGGGGAATCAGAGGTGGCGAATGAAAGGCGGTGAATCAGAGATGGGGAATCAGAGGCGGGGAATCAGAGGCAGTGAATCAAACACGGGGAATCATAGGTGGGGAATCAGAGCTGGGGAATCAGAGGCGGGGAATCAGAGTTGGGGAATCAGAGGCGGGGAATCAGATATGGGGAAACAGAGGCTGGGAATCAGAGGCAGGGAAACAGAGGTGGGGAATCATATATGGGGAATCAGAGGTGGGGAATCAGAGGTTGCGAAACAGAGGCAGGGAATCAGAGCTGGGGAATCAGAGGCGGGGAATCAGAGCTGGGGAATCAGAGGCAGGGAATCAGAGCTGGGGATTCAGAGGCGGGGAATCAGAGCTGGGGAATCAGAGGCGGGGAATCAGAGGCGGGGAAATAGATATGGGGAAACAGAGGCGGGGAATTAGAGGCGGGGAACAGAGGCGGGGAATCAGATATGGGGAATCAGAGGTGGGGAATCAGAGGCAGGGAATCAGATGTGCGGAATCAGAGATGGGGAATCAGAGGCAGGGATCAGAATCAGAGCGGGGAATCAGAGGCCGGGATCAGAGGCCGGGATCAGAGGCCGGGAATCAGATGCCGGGAATAAGAGGCAAGGAATCAGAGTCCGGGAATCAGAGATGGGGAATCAGAGGCGGGGAATGAAATATGGGGAATCAGAGGCGGGGTATCAGAGGCGGGGAAACAGAGGCGGGGAATCTGATATGGGGAATCAGGGTGGCGAATGAAAGGCGGTGAATCAGAGATGGTGAATCAGAGGCGGGGAATCAGAGGCAGGGAATCAAACACGGGGAATCAGAGGCGGGGAATCAGAGCTGGGGAATCAGAGGCGGGGAATCAGAGTTGGGGAATCAGAGGCGGGGATTCAGATATGTGGAAACAGAGGCGGGGAATCAGATATGGGGAATCAGAGGTGGGGAATCAGAGGATGGGAAACAGAGGCAGGGAATCAGAGGCGGGGAGTCAGAGGCGGGGAATCAGAGGCAGGGAATCAGATGTGCCGAATCAGAGATGGGGAATCAGAGGCAGCGAATCAGAGGCGGGGAATCAGAGGCGGGGAATCAGAGGCCGGGAATCAGAGGCCGGGAATCAGAGGCCGGGAATCAGAGGCCGGCAATCAGAGGCCGGGAATCAGAGATGGGGATTCAGAGGCGGGGAATCAAACACGGGGAATCAGAGCTGGGGAATCAGAGGCAGGGAATCAGAGGCGGGGAATCAGAGGAAGGGAATCAGATGTGGGGAATCAGAGGCGGGGAATCAGAGCTGGGGAATCAGAGGCGGGGAATCAGAGTTTGGGAATCAGAGGCGTGGAATTAGATATGTGGAAACAGAGGCGGGGAATCAGAGGCGGGGAAACAGAGCTGGGGAATCAGAGGTGGGGAAATCAGAGTTGGGGAATCGGAGGCGGGGAATCAGATATGGGGAATCAGAGGCGGGGAATTAGAGGCACGGAAAGAGAGGCGGGGAATCAGATATGGGGAATCAGAGGTGGGGAATCAGGGGTGGGGTATCAGAGGCTGGGTATCAGACACGGGGATTCAGAGGCGGGGAATCAGAGGCAGGGAATCAGATGTGCGGAATCAGAGATGGGGAATCAGAAGCAGGGAATCAGATGTGCGGAATCAGAGATGGGGAATCAAAGGCAGGGAATCAGAATCAGAAGCAGGGAATCACAGGCCGGGAATCAGAGGCCGGAATCAGATGCCGGGAATAAGAGGCCGGAAATCAGAGGTGGGGATTCAGAGTCCGGGAATCAGAGATGGGGATTCAGAGGCGGGGAATGAGATATGGGGAATCAGAGGCGGGGAATCAGAAGCGGGGAAACAGAGGCGGGGAATCAGATATGGCGAATCAGAGGTGGCGAATCAAAGGCGGTGAATCAGAGATGGGGAATCAGAGGCCGGGAATCAGAGGCAGGGAATCAAACACGGGGAATCAGAGGAGGGGAATCAGAATTGGGGAATCAGAGATGGGGAATCAGAAATGGGGAATCAGAGGCAGGGAATCAGACGCGGGGAATCAGAGGTGGTGAATCAGAGATGTGGAATCAGAGGCGGGGAATCAGAGGCAGGGAATCAGACGCGGGGAATATGAGGCGGGGAATCATAGCTGGTGAATCAGAGGCGGGGAATCAGAGGTGGGGAATCAGAAGCGGGGAATCAGATATTGGGAATCAGAGGTGGGGAATCAGAGGCGGGGAAACAGAGGCGGGGAATCAGATATGGGGTATCAGAGGTGGGGAATCAGAGGTTGTGAATCAGAGATGGGGAATCAGAGGCGGGGAATCAGAGGCCGGTAATCAGACGCGGGGAATCAGAGGCGGGGAATCAGAGCTGGGAAATTAGAGGCAGGGAATCAGAGTTGGGGATTCAGAGGCGGGGAATCAGATATGGGGAAACAGAGGCGATGAATCAGAGGCGGGCAAATAGAGGCGGGGTTCAGATATGGGGAAACAGAGGCGGGGAATCAGAGGCGGGGAAACAGAGGCGGGGATTCAGAATCAGAAGCGGGGAATCAGAGGCCGGGAAACAGAGGTGGGGAATCAGATATGGGGAATCAGAGGTGGGGAATCAGAGGCCGGAATCAGATGCCGGGAATAAGAGGCCGGGAATCAGAGGTGGGGAATCAGAGTCCGGGAATCAGAGATGGGGAATCAGAGGCGGGGAATGAGATATGGGGAATCAGAGGCGGGGAATCAGAGGCGGGGAAACAGAGGCGAGGAATCATATATGGGGAAGCAGAGGTGGCGAATCAAAGGCGATGAATCAGAGATGGGGAATCAGAGGCGTGGAATCAGAGGCAGGGAATCAAACACGGGGAATCAGAGGCGGGGAATCAGAGCTGTGGAATCAGAGGCGGGGAATCAGAGTTGGGGAATCAGAGGCGGGGAATCAGAGCTGGGGAATCAGAGGTGGGGATCAGAGTCGGGGAATCAGAGGCAGGGAATCAGATGTGCGGAATCAGAGATGGGGAATCAGAGGTGGGGAATCAGAGGCTGTGAATCAGAGATGGGGAATCAGAGGCGGGGAATCAGAGGCAAGAAATCAGACACGGGGTTTCAGAGGCTGGGAATCAGACGGGGGAATCAAAGGCGGGGAATCAGAGCTGGGGAATCAGAGGCAGGGAATCAGAGTTGGGGATTCAGAGGCGGGGAATCAGATATGGGGAAACAGAGGCGGGGAATCAGAGGTGGGCAAACAGAGGCGGGGAATTAGATATGGGGAATCAGAGGTGGGGAATCAGAGGCGGGCAAACAGAGGCGGGGAATTAGATATGGGGAATCAGTGGTGGGGAATCAGAGGTGGTTTATCAGAGATGGGGAATCACAGGCGGGGAATCAGAGGCAGGGAATAGAACGCGGGGAATCAGAGGCAGGAAATCAGAGCTGGGGAATCAGAGGCGGGGAATCATAGTTGGGAATCAGAGGCGGGGAATCAGATATTGGGAAACAGAGGCGGGGAATCAGGGGCGGGGAAACAGAGGCGGGGAATCAGATATGGGGAATCGGATGCGGGGAATCAGAGGCGGGGAATCAGATATGGGGAATCAGAGGTGGGGAATCAGAGGCAGGTAATCAGATGTGCGGAATCAGAGATGGGGAATCAGAGGCAGGGAATTAGAATCAGAAGCGGGGAGTCAGAGGCCGGGAATCAGAGGCCTGGAATCAGATGCTGGGAATAAGAGGCCGGGAATCAGAGGTGGGGAATCAGAGTCCGGGAATCAGAGATGGGGATTCAGAGGCGGGGAATGAGATATGGAGAATCAGAGGCGGGGAATCAGAGGCGGGAAAACAGAGGTGGGGAATCAGATATGGGGAATCAGAGGTGGCGAATCAAAGGTGGTGAATCAGAGATGGGGAATCAGAGGCGGGGAATCAGAGGCAGGGAATCAAACACGGGGAATCAGAGGCGGGGAATCAGAGCTGGGGAATCAGAGGCTGGGAATCAAAGTTGGGGAATCAGAGGCAGGGAATCAGATATGGGGAAACAGAGGCGGGGAATCAGAGGCGGGGATACAGAGGCGGGGAATCAGATATGGGGAATCAGAGGCGGGGAATTAGAGTTGGGGAATCAGAGGCGGGGCATCAGAGGCGGGGAAACAGAGGCGGGGAATCAAACACGGGGAATCAGAGGTGGGGAATCAGAGGTTGGGAATCAGAGGCAGGGAATCAGAGGCGGGGAATCAGAGGCGGGGAATCAGAGGCAGGGAATCAGATGTGCGGAATCGGAGATAGGGAATCAGAGGCGGGGAATCAGAGGCGGGGAATCAGAGGCCGGGAATCAGATATGGGGAAACAGAGGCGGGGAATCAGAGGCGGGGAAACAGAGGCTGGGAATCAGATATGGGGAATCAGAGGTGGGGAATCAGAGGTTGGGAATCAGAGGCAGGGAATCAGAGGCTTGGAATCAGATGCAGGGAATCAGATGCGTGGAATCAGAGGCGGGGAATCAGAGCTGGGGAATCAGAGGTGGGGAATCAGAGTTGGGGAATCAGAGGCGGGGACTTAGATATTGGGAAACAGAGGCAGGGAATCAGAGGCGGGGAATCAGATATGGGGAATCAGAGATGGGGAATCAGAGGCAGGGAATCAGATGTGCGGAATCAGAGATGGGGAATCAAAGGCAGGGAATCAGAATCAGAAGCAGGGAATCAGAGGCCGGGAATCAGAGGCCGGAATCAGATGCCGGGAATAAGAGGCCGGAAATCAGAGGTGGGGAATCAGAGTCCGGGAATCAGAGATGGGGATTCAGAGGCGGGGAATGAGATATGGGGAATCAGAGGCGGGGAATCAGAGGCGGGGAAACAGAGGCGGGGAATCAGATATGGCGAATCAGAGGTGGCGAATCAAAGGCGGTGAATCAGAGATGGGGAATCAGAGGCCGGGAATCAGAGGCAGGGAATCAAACACGGGGAATCAGAGGAGGGGAATCAGAATTGGGGAATCAGAGATGGGGAATCAGAGATGGGGAATCAGAGGCAGGGAATCAGACGCGGGGAATCAGAGGTGGTGAATCAGAGATGTGGAATCAGAGGCGGGGAATCAGAGGCAGGGAATCAGACGCGGGGAATAAGAGGCGGGGAATCATAGCTGGCGAATCAGAGGCGGGGAATCAGAGGTGGGGAATCAGAGGTGGGGAATCAGATATTGGGAATCAGAGGTGGGGAATCAGAGGCGGGGAAACAGACGCGGGGAATAAGAGGCGGGGAATCATAGCTGGCGAATCAGAGGCGGGGAATCAGAGGTGGGGAATCAGAGGTGGGGAATCAGATATTGGGAATCAGAGGTGGGGAATCAGAGGCGGGGAAACAGAGGCGGGGAATCAGATATGGGGTATCAGAGGTGGGGAATCAGAGGTTGTGAATCAGAGGCGGGGAATCAGAGCTGGGAAATTAGAGGCAGGGAATCAGAGTTGGGGATTCAGAGGCGGGGAATCAGATATGGGGAAACAGAGGCGGGGAATCAGAGGCGGGCAAATAGAGGCGGGGTTCAGATATGGGGAATCAGAGGTGGGGAATCAGAGGCAGGGAATTAGATTTGCGGAATCAGAGATGGGGAATCAGAAGCAGGGAATCAGAGGCCGGGAATCAGAGGCCGGAATCAGATGCCGGGAATAAGAGGCCGGGAATCAGAGGTGGGGAATCAGAGTCCGGGAATCAGAGATGGGGAATCAGAGGCGGGGAATGAGATATGGGGAATCAGAGGAGGGGAATCAGAGGCGGGGAAACAGAGGCGAGGAATCAGATATGGGGAATCAGAGGTGGCGAATCAAAGGCGTTGAATCAGAGATGGGGAATCAGAGGCGGGGAATCAGAGGCAGGGAATCAAACACGGGGAATCAGAGGCGGGGAATCAGAGCTGGGGAATCAGAGGCGGGGAATCAGAGTTGGGGCATCAGAGGCGGGGAATCAGAGCTGGGGAATCAGAGGTGGGGATCAGAGTCGGGGAATCAGAGGCAGGGAATCAGATGTGCGGAATCAGAGATGGGGAATCAGAGGTGGGGAATCAGCGGCTGTGAATCAGAGATGGGGAATCAGAGGCGGGGAATCAGAGGCAGGAAATCAGACACGGGGACTCAGAGGCTGGGAATCAGACGGGGGGAATCAAAGGCGGGGAATCAGAGCTGGGGAATCAGAGGCGGGGAATCAGAGTTGGGGAATCAGAGGCGGGGAATCAGATATGGGGAAACAGAGGAGGGGAATCAGAGGCGGGGAAACAGAGGCGGGGAATCTGATATGGGGAATCAGAGGTGGCGAATGAAAGGCGGTGAATCAGAGATGGGGAATCAGAGGCGGGGAATCAGAGGCAGTGAATCAAACACGGGGAATCATAGGTGGGGAATCAGAGCTGGGGAATCAGAGGCGGGGAATCAGAGTTGGGGAATCAGAGGCGGGGAATCAGATATGGGGAAACAGAGGCTGGGAATCAGAGGCAGGGAAACAGAGGTGGGGAATCATATATGGGGAATCAGAGGTGGGGAATCAGAGGTTGCGAAACAGAGGCAGGGAATCAGAGCTGGGGAATCAGAGGCGGGGAATCAGAGCTGGGGAATCAGAGGCAGGGAATCAGAGTTGGGGATTCAGAGGCGGGGAATCAGAGCTGGGGAATCAGAGGCGGGGAATCAGAGGCGGGGAAATAGATATGGGGAAACAGAGGCGGGGAATTAGAGGCGGGGAACAGAGGCGGGGAATCAGATATGGGGAATCAGAGGTGGGGAATCAGAGGCAGGGAATCAGATGTGCGGAATCAGAGATGGGGAATCAGAGGCAGGGATCAGAATCAGAAGCGGGGAATCAGAGGCCGGGATCAGAGGCCGGGAATCAGATGCCGGGAATAAGAGGCAAGGAATCAGAGTCCGGGAATCAGAGATGGGGAATCAGAGGCGGGGAATGAAATATGGGGAATCAGAGGCGGGGTATCAGAGGCGGGGAAACAGAGGCGGGGAATCTGATATGGGGAATCAGGGTGGCGAATGAAAGGCGGTGAATCAGAGATGGTGAATCAGAGGCGGGGAATCAGAGGCAGGGAATCAAACACGGGGAATCAGAGGCGGGGAATCAGAGCTGGGGAATCAGAGGCGGGGAATCAGAGTTGGGGAATCAGAGGCGGGGAATCAGATATGGGGAAACAGAGGCGGGGAATCAGATATGGGGAATCAGAGGTGGGGAATCAGAGGATGGGAAACAGAGGCAGGGAATCAGAGGCGGGGAGTCAGAGGCGGGGAATCAGAGGCAGGGAATCAGATGTGCAGAATCAGAGATGGGGAATCAGAGGCAGCGAATCAGAGGCGGGGAATCAGAGGCGGGGAATCAGAGGCCGGGAATCAGAGGCCGGGAATCAGAGGCCGGCAATCAGAGGCCGGGAATCAGAGATGGGGATTCAGAGGCGGGGAATCAAACACGGGGAATCAGAGCTGGGGAATCAGAGGCAGGGAATCAGAGGCGGGGAATCAGAGGAAGGGAATCAGATGTGGGGAATCAGAGGCGGGGAATCAGAGCTGGGGAATCAGAGGCGGGGAATCAGAGTTTGGGAATCAGAGGCGTGGAATTAGATATGGGGAAACAGAGGCGGGGAATCAGAGGCGGGGAAACAGAGCTGGGGAATCAGAGGTGGGGAAATCAGAGTTGGGGAATCGGAGGCGGGGAATCAGATATGGAGAATCAGAGGCGGGGAATTAGAGGCACGGAAAGAGAGGCGGGGAATCAGATATGGGGAATCAGAGGTGGGGAATCAGGGGTGGGGTATCAGAGGCTGGGTATCAGACACGGGGATTCAGAGGCGGGGAATCAGAGGCAGGGAATCAGATGTGCGGAATCAGAGATGGGGAATCAGAAGCAGGGAATCAGATGTGCGGAATCAGAGATGGGGAATCAAAGGCAGGGAATCAGAATCAGAAGCAGGGAATCACAGGCCGGGAATCAGAGGCCGGAATCAGATGCCGGGAATAAGAGGCCGGAAATCAGAGGTGGGGATTCAGAGTCTGGGAATCAGAGATGGGGATTCAGAGGCGGGGAATGAGATATGGGGAATCAGAGGCGGGGAATCAGAAGCGGGGAAACAGAGGCGGGGAATCAGATATGGCGAATCAGAGTGGCGAATCAAAGGCGGTGAATCAGAGATGGGGAATCAGAGGCCGGGAATCAGAGGCAGGGAATCAAACACGGGGAATCAGAGGAGGGGAATCAGAATTGGGGAATCAGAGATGGGGAATCAGAGATGGGGAATCAGAGGCAGGGAATCAGACGCGGGGAATCAGAGGTGGTGAATCAGAGATGTGGAATCAGAGGCGGGGAATCAGATGCAGGGAATCAGACGCGGGGAATATGAGGCGGGGAATCATAGCTGGCGAATCAGAGGCGGGGAATCAGAGGTGGGGAATCAGAAGCGGGGACTCAGATATTGGGAATCAGAGGTGGGGAATCAGAGGCGGGGAAACAGAGGCGGGGAATCAGATATGGGGTATCAGAGGTGGGGAATCAGAGGTTGTGAATCAGAGATGGGGAATCAGAGGCGGGGAATCAGAGGCCGGTAATCAGACGCGGGGAATCAGAGGCGGGGAATCAGAGCTGGGAAATTAGAGGCAGGGAATCAGAGTTGGGGATTCAGAGGCGGGGAATCAGATATGGGGAAACAGAGGCGATGAATCAGAGGCGGGCAAATAGAGGCGGGGTTCAGATATGGGGAAACAGATGCGGGGAATCAGAGGCGGGGAAACAGAGGCGGGGAATCAGATATGGGGATCAGAGGTGGGGAATCAGAGGTTGGGAATCAGAGGCTGGGAATCAGAGGCTGGGAATCAGATGCATGGAATCAGATGCGGGGAATCAGAGGCGGGGAATCAGAGCTGGGGAATCAGAGGTGGGGAATCAAAGTTGGGGAATCAGAGGCGGGGACTTAGATATGGGGAAACAGAGGCGGGGAATCAGAGGCGGGGAAACAGAGGCGGGGAATCAGATATGGGGAATCAGAGGTGGGGAATCAGAGGCAGGGAATTAGATTTGCGGAATCAGAGATGGGGAATCAGAAGCAGGGAATCAGAGGCCGGGAATCAGAGGCCGGAATCAGATGCCGGGAATAAGAGGCCGGGAATCAGAGATGGGGAATCAGAGGCGGGGAATGTTATATGGGGAATCAGAGGAGGGGAATCAGAGGCGGGGAAACAGAGGCGAGGAATCAGATATGGGGAATCAGAGGTGGCGAATCAAAGGCGTTGAATCAGAGATGGGGAATCAGAGGCGGGGAATCAGAGGCAGGGAATCAAACACGGGGAATCAGAGGCGGGGAATCAGAGCTGGGGAATCAGAGGCGGGGAATCAGAGTTGGGGTATCAGAGGCGGGGAATCAGAGCTGGGGAATCAGAGGTGGGGATCAGAGTCGGGGAATCAGAGGCAGGGAATCAGATGTGCGGAATCAGAGATGGGGAATCAGAGGTGGGGAATCAGCGGCTGTGAATCAGAGATGGGGTATCAGAGGCGGGGAATCAGAGGCAGGAAATCAGACACGGTGACTCAGAGGCTGGGAATCAGACGGGGGGAATCAAAGGCGGGGAATCAGAGCTGGGGAATCAGAGGCGGGGAATCAGAGTTGGGGAATCAGAAGCGGGGAATCAGATATGGGGAAACAGAGGAGGGGAATCAGAGGCGGGGAAACAGAGGCGGGGAATCTGATATGGGGAATCAGAGGTGGCGAATGAAAGGCGGTGAATCAGAGATGGGGAATCAGAGGCGGGGAATCAGAGGCAGTGAATCAAACACGGGGAATCATAGGTGGGGAATCAGAGCTGGGGAATCAGAGGCGGGGAATCAGAGTTGGGGAATCAGAGGCGGGGAATCAGATATGGGGAAACAGAGGCTGGGAATCAGAGGCAGGGAAACAGAGGCAGGGAATCAGAGAAGGGGAATCAGAGGCGGGGAATCAGAGCTGCGGAATATGAGGCAGGGAATCAGAGTTGGGGATTCAGAGGCGTGGAATCAGTGCTGGGGAATCAGAGGCGGGGAATCAGAGGCGGGGAAATAGATATGGGGAAACAGAGGCGGGGAATTAGAGGCGGGGAAACAGAGGCGGGGAATCAGATATGGGGAATCAGAGGTGGGGAATCAGAGGCAGGGAATCAGATGTGCGGAATCAGAGATGGGGAATCAGAGGCAGGGATCAGAATCAGAAGCGGGGAATCAGAGGCCGGGATCAGAGGCCGGGAATCAGATGCCGGGAATAAGAGGCCAGGAATCAGAGTCCGGGAATCAGAGATGGGGAATCAGAGGCGGGGAATGAAATATGGGGAATCAGAGGCGGGGTATCAGAGGCGGGGAAACAGAGGCGGGGAATCTGATATGGGGAATCAGGGTGGCGAATGAAAGGCGGTGAATCAGAGATGGTGAATCAGAGGCGGGGAATCAGAGGCAGGGAATCAAACACGGGGAATCAGAGGCGGGGAATCAGAGCTGGGGAATCAGAGGCGGGGAATCAGAGTTGGGGAATCAGAGGCGGGGAATCAGATATGGGGAAACAGATGCGGGGAATCAGATATGGGGAATCAGAGGTGGGGAATCAGAGGATGGGAAACAGAGGCAGGGAATCAGAGGCGGGGAGTCAGAGGCGGGGAATCAGAGGCAGGGAATCAGATGTGCAGAATCAGAGATGGGGAATCAGAGGCAGTGAATCAGAGGCGGGGAATCAGAGGCGGGGAATCAGAGGCCGGGAATCAGAGGCCGGGAATCAGAGGCCGGGAATCAGAGGGCGGCAATCAGAGGCCGGGAATCAGAGATGGGGATTCAGAGGCGGGAAATCAAACACGGGGAATCAGAGCTGGGGAATCGGAGGCAGGGAATCAGAGGCGGGGAATCAGAGGAAGGGAATCAGATGTGGGGAATCAGAGGCGGGGAATCAGAGCTGGGGAATCAGAGGCGGGGAATCAGAGTTTGGGAATCAGAGGCGTGGAATTAGATATGGGGAAACAGAGGCGGGGAATCAGAGGCGGGGAAACAGAGCTGGGGAATCAGAGGCGGGGAAATCAGAGTTGGGGAATCGGAGGCGGGGAATCAGATATGGGGAATCAGAGGCGGGGAATTAGAGGCACGGAAAGAGAGGCGGGGAATCAGATATGGGGAATCAGAGGTGGGGAATCAGGGGTGGGGTATCAGAGGCTGGGTATCAGACACGTGGATTCAGAGGCGGGGAATCAGAGGCAGGGAATCAGATGTGCGGAATCAGAGATGGGGAATCAGAGGCAGGGAATCAGATGTGCGGAATCAGAGATGGGGAATCAAAGGCAGGGAATCAGAATCAGAAGCAGGGAATCAGAGGCCGGGAATCAGAGGCCGGAATCAGATGCCGGGAATAAGAGGCCGGGAATCAGAGGTGGGGAATCAGAGTCCGGGAATCAGAGATGGGGATTCAGAGGCGGGGAATGAGATATGGGGAATCAGAGGCGGGGAATCAGAGGCGGGGAAACAGAGGCGGGGAATCAGATATGGCGAATCAGAGGTGGCGAATCAAAGGCGGTGAATCAGAGATGGGGAATCAGAGGCCGGGAATCAGAGGCAGGGAATCAAACACGGGTAATCAGAGGAGGGGAATCAGAATTAGGCAATCAGAGATGGGGAATCAGAGATGGGGAATCAGAGGCAGGGAATCAGACGCGGGGAATCAGAGGTGGTGAATCAGAGATGTGGAATCAGAGGCGGGGAATCAGAGGCAGGGAATCAGACGCGGGGAATAAGAGGCGGTGAATCATAGCTGGCGAATCAGAGGCGGGGAATCAGAGGTGGGGAATCAGAGGCGGGGAATCAGATATTGGGAATCAGAGGTGGGGAATCAGAGGCGGGGAAACAGAGGCGGGGAATCAGATATGGGATATCAGAGGTGGGGAATCAGAGGTTGTGAATCAGAGATGGGGAATCAGAGGCGGGGAATCAGAGGCCGGTAATCAGACGCGGGGAATCAGAGGCGGGGAATCAGAGCTGGGAAATTAGAGGCAGGGAATCAGAGTTGGGGATTCAGAGGCGGGGAATCAGATATGGGGAAACAGAGGCGGGGAATCAGAGGTGGGCAAATAGAGGCGGGGATCAGATATGGGGAAACAGAGGCGGGGAATCAGAGGCGGGGAAACAGAGGCGGGGAATCAGATATGGGGATCAGAGGTGGGGAATCAGAGGTTGGGAATCAGAGGCTGGGAATCAGAGGCTGGGAATCAGATGCATGGAATCAGATGCGGGGAATCAGAGGCGGGGAATCAGAGCTGGGGAATCAGAGGTGGGGAATCAAAGTTGGGGAATCAGAGGCGGGGACTTAGATATGGGGAAACAGAGGCGGGGAATCAGAGGCGGGGTAACAGAGGCGGGGAATCAGATATGGGGAATCAGAGGTGGGGAATCAGAGGCAGGGAATTAGATTTGCGGAATCAGAGATGGGGAATCAGAAGCAGGGAATCAGAGGCCGGGAATCAGAGGCCGGAATCAGATGCCGGGAATAAGAGGCCGGGAATCAGAGGTGGGGAATCAGAGTCCGGGAATCAGAGATAGGGAATCAGAGGCGGGGAATGAGATATGGGGAATCAGAGGAGGGGAATCAGAGGCTGGGAAACAGAGGCGAGGAATCAGATATGGGGAATCAGAGGTGGCGAATCAAAGGCGTTGAATCAGAGATGGGGAATCAGAGGCGGGGAATCAGAGGCAGGGAATCAAACACGGGGAATCCGAGGCGGGGAATCAGAGCTGGGGAATCAGAGGCGGGGAATCAGAGTTGGGGAATCAGAGGCGGGGAATCAGAGCTGGGGAATCAGAGGTGGGGATCAGAGTCGGGGAATCAGAGGCAGGGAATCAGATGTGCGGAATCAGAGATGGGGAATCAGAGGTGGGGAATCAGAGGCTGTGAATCAGAGATGGGGAATCAGAGGCGGGGAATCAGAGGCAGGAAATCAGACACGGGGATTCAGAGGCTGGGAATCAGTCGGGGGGAATCAAAGGCGGGGAATCAGAGCTGGGGAATCAGAGGCAGGGAATCAGAGTTGGGGATTCAGAGGCGGGGAATCAGATATGGGGAAACAGAGGCGGGGAATCAGAGGCGGGGATTCAGAGGCGGGGAATTAGATATGGGGAATCAGAGGTGGGGAATCAGAGGTGGTGAATCAGAGATGGGGAATCACAGGCGGGGAATCAGAGGCAGGGAATAGAACTCGGGAAATCAGAGGCAGGGAATCAGAGTTGGGGCATCAGAGGTTGGGAATTAGATATGGGGAAACAGAGGCGGGGAATCAGAGGCGGGGAAACAGAGGCGGGATATCAGATATGGGGAATCAGAGGTGGGGAATCAGAGGCAGTGAATCAGATGTGCGGAATCAGAGATGGGGAATCAGAGGCAGGGAATCAGAATCAGAAGCGGGGAATCAGAGGCCGGGAATCAGAGGCCGGGAATCAGATGCTGGGAATAAGAGGCCGGGAATCAGAGGTGGGGAATCAGAGTCCGGGAATCAGAGATGGGGATTCAGAGGCGGGGAATGAGATATGGAGAATCAGAGCCGGGGAATCAGAGGCGGGGAAACAGAGGTGGGGAATCAGATATGTGGAATCAGAGGTGGCGAATCAAAGGCGGTGAATCAGAGATGGGGAATCAGAGGCGGGGAATCAGAGGCAGGGAATCAAACACGGGAAATCAGAGGCGGGGAATCAGAGCTGGGGAATCAGAGGCGGGGAATCAGAGTTGGGGAATCAGAGGCAGGGAATCAGATATGGGGAAACAGGGGCAGGAAATCAGAGGCGGGGAAACAGAGGCGGGGTATCAGATATGGGGAATCAGAGGTGTGGAATCAGAGGTTGGGAATCAGAGGCAGGGAATCAGAGGCGGGGAAACAGAGGCGGGGAATCAGATATGGGGAATCAGAGGTGGCGAATCAAAGGCGGTGAAACGGAGATGGGGAATCAGGGCAGGGAATCAGAGGCAGGGAATCAGAGGTGGGGAATCAGAGGCGGGGAATCAGATATTGGGAATCAGAGGTGGGGAATCAGAGGCGGGGAAACAGAGGCGGGGAATCAGATATGGGGTATCAGAGGTGGGGAATCAGAGGTTGTGAATCAGAGATGGGGAATCAGAGGCAGGGAATCAGAGGCCGGTAATCAGACGCGGGGAATCAGAGGTGGGGAATCAGAGCTGGGAAATTAGAGGCAGGGAATCAGAGTTGGGGATTCAGAGGCGGGGAATCAGATATGGGGAAACAGAGGCGGGGAATCAGAGGCGGGCAAATAGAGGTGGGGATCAGATATGGGGAAACAGAGGCGGGGAATCAGAGGCGGGGAAACAGAGGCGGGGAATCAGATATGGGGATCAGAGGTGGGGAATCAGAGGTTGGGAATCAGAGGCTGGGAATCAGAGGCTGGGAATCAGATGCATGGAATCAGATGCGGGGAATCAGAGGCGGGTAATCAGAGCTGGGGAATCAGAGGTGGGGAATCAAAGTTGGCGAATCAGAGGCGGGGACTTAGATATGGGGAAACAGAGGTGGGGAATCAGAGGCGGGGAAACAGAGGCGGGGAATCAGATATGGGGAATCAGAGGTGGGGAATCAGAGGCAGGGAATTAGATTTGCGGAATCAGAGATGGGGAATCAGAAGCAGGGAATCAGAGGCCGGGAATCAGAGGCCGGAATCAGATTCTGGGAATAAGAGGCCGGGAATCAGAGGTGGGGAATCAGAGTCCGGGAATCAGAGATGGGGAATCAGAGGCGGGGAATGAGATATGGGGAATCAGAGGAGGGGAATCAGAGGCGGGGAAACAGAGGCGAGGAATCAGATATGGGGAATCAGAGGTGGCGAATCAAAGGCGTTGAATCAGAGATGGTGAATCAGAGGCAGGGAATCAGAGGCAGGGAATCAAACACGGGGAATCAGAGGCGGGGAATCAGAGCTGGGGAATCAGAGGCAGTGAATCAGATGTGCGGAATCAGAGATGGGGAATCAGAGGTGGGGAATCAGAGGCTGTGAATCAGAGATGGGGAATCAGAGGCGGGGAATCAGAGGCAGGAAATCAGACACGGGGATTCAGAGGCTGGGAATCAGATGGGGGGAATCAAAGGCGGGGAATCAGAGCTGGGGAATCAGAGGCAGGGAATCAGAGTTGGGGATTCAGAGGCGGGGAATCAGATATGGGGAAACAGAGGCGGGGAATCAGAGGCGGGCAAACAGAGGCGGGAAATTAGATATGGGGAATCAGAGGTGGGGAATCAGAGGTGGTGAATCAGAGATGGGGAATCACAGGCGGGGAATCAGAGGCAGGGAATAGAACGCGGGGAATCAGAGGCAGGGAATCAGAGTTGGGGCATCAGAGGTTGAGAATTAGATATGGGGAAAAAGAGGCGGGGAATCAGAGGCGGGGAAACAGAGGCGGGAAATCAGATATGGGGAATCAGAGGTGGGGAATCAGAGGCAGGGAATCAGATGTGCGGAATCAGAGATGGGGAATCAGAGGCAGGGAATCAGAATCAGAAGCGGGGAATCAGAGGCCGGGAATCAGAGGCCGGGAATCAGATGCTGGGAATAAGAGGCCGGGAATCAGAGGTGGGGAATCAGAGTCCGGGAATCAGAGATGGGGATTCAGAGGCGGGGAATGAGATATGGAGAATCAGAGGCGGGGAATCAGAGGCGGGGAAACAGAGGTGGGGAATCAGATATGTGGAATCAGAGGTGGCGAATCAAAGGCGGTGAATCAGAGATGGGGAATCAGAGGCGGGGAATCAGAGGCAGGGAATCAAACACGGGAAATCAGAGGTTGGGAATCAGAGCTGGGGAATCAGAGGCGGGGAATCAGAGTTGGGGAATCAGAGGCAGGGAATCAGATATGGGGAAACAGGGGCAGGGAATCAGAGGCGGGGAAACAGAGGCGGGGAATCAGATATGGGGAATCAGAGGTGTGGAATCAGAGGTTGGGAATCAGAGGCAGGGAATCAGAGGCGGGGAAACAGAGGCGGGGAATCAGATATGGGGAATCAGAGGTGGCGAATCAAAGGCGGTGAAACAGAGATGGGGAATCAGGGCAGGGAATCAGAGGCAGGGAATCAAACACGGGGAATCAGAGCTGGGGAATCAGAGGCGGGGAATTAGAGTTGGGGAATCAGAGGAGGGGAATCAGAGGCGGGGAAACAGAGGCGGGGAATCAGATATGGGGAATCAGAGGTGGGTTATCAGAGGTTGGGAATCAGAGGCAGGGAATCTGAGGCGGGGAATCAGATGTGCGGAATCGGAGATGGGGAATCAGAGGCAGGGAATCAGAGGCGGGGAATCTGATATGGGGAATCAGAGGTGGCGAATGAAAGGCGGTGAATCAGAGATGGGGAATCAGAGGCGGGGAATCAGAGGCAGTGAATCAAACACGGGGAATCATAGGTGGGGAATCAGAGCTGGGGAATCAGAGGCGGGGAATCAGAGTTGGGGAATCAGAGGCGGGGAATCAGATATGGGGAAACAGAGGCTGGGAATCAGAGGCAGGGAAACAGAGGTGGGGAATCATATATGGGGAATCACAGGTGGGGAATCAGAGGTTGCGAAACAGAGGCAGGGAATCAGAGCTGGGGAATCAGAGGCGGGGAATCAGAGCTGGGGAATCAGAGGCAGGGAATCAGAGTTGGGGATTCAGAGGCGGGGAATCAGAGCTGGGGAATCAGAGGCGGGGAATCAGAGGCGGGGAAATAGATATGGGGAAACAGAGGCGGGGAATTAGAGGCGGGGAAACAGAGGCGGGGAATCAGATATGGGGAATCAGAGGTGGGGAATCAGAGGCAGGGAATCGGATGTGCGGAATCAGAGATGGGGAATCAGAGGCGGGGAATCAGAGCTGGGGAATCAGAGGCAGTGAATCAGATGTGCGGAATCAGAGATGGGGAATCAGAGGTGGGGAATCAGAGGCTGTGAATCAGAGATGGGGAATCAGAGGCGGGGAATCAGAGGCAGGAAATCAGACACGGGGATTCAGAGGCTGGGAATCAGATGGGGGGAATCAAAGGCGGGGAATCAGAGCTGGGGAATCAGAGGCAGGGAATCAGAGTTGGGGATTCAGAGGCGGGGAATCAGATATGGGGAAACAGAGGCGGGGAATCAGAGGCGGGCAAACAGAGGCGGGAAATTAGATATGGGGAATCAGAGGTGGGGAATCAGAGGTGGTGAATCAGAGATGGGGAATCACAGGCGGGGAATCAGAGGCAGGGAATAGAACGCGGGGAATCAGAGGCAGGGAATCAGAGTTGGGGCATCAGAGGTTGAGAATTAGATATGGGGAAAAAGAGGCGGGGAATCAGAGGCGGGGAAACAGAGGCGGGAAATCAGATATGGGGAATCAGAGGTGGGGAATCAGAGGCAGGGAATCAGATGTGCGGAATCAGAGATGGGGAATCAGAGGCAGGGAATCAGAATCAGAAGCGGGGAATCAGAGGCCGGGAATCAGAGGCCGGGAATCAGATGCTGGGAATAAGAGGCCGGGAATCAGAGGTGGGGAATCAGAGTCCGGGAATCAGAGATGGGGATTCAGAGGCGGGGAATGAGATATGGAGAATCAGAGGCGGGGAATCAGAGGCGGGGAAACAGAGGTGGGGAATCAGATATGTGGAATCAGAGGTGGCGAATCAAAGGCGGTGAATCAGAGATGGGGAATCAGAGGCGGGGAATCAGAGGCAGGGAATCAAACACAGGAAATCAGAGGTTGGGAATCAGAGCTGGGGAATCAGAGGCGGGGAATCAGAGTTGGGGAATCAGAGGCAGGGAATCAGATATGGGGAAACAGGGGCAGGGAATCAGAGGCGGGGAAACAGAGGCGGGGAATCAGATATGGGGAATCAGAGGTGTGGAATCAGAGGTTGGGAATCAGAGGCAGGGAATCAGAGGCGGGGAAACAGAGGCGGGGAATCAGATATGGGGAATCAGAGGTGGCGAATCAAAGGCGGTGAAACAGAGATGGGGAATCAGGGCAGGGAATCAGAGGCAGGGAATCAAACACGGGGAATCAGAGCTGGGGAATCAGAGGCGGGGAATTAGAGTTGGGGAATCAGAGGAGGGGAATCAGAGGCGGGGAAACAGAGGCGGGGAATCAGATATGGGGAATCAGAGGTGGGTTATCAGAGGTTGGGAATCAGAGGCAGGGAATCTGAGGCGGGGAATCAGATGTGCGGAATCGGAGATGGGGAATCAGAGGCAGGGAATCAGAGGCGGGGAATCTGATATGGGGAATCAGAGGTGGCGAATGAAAGGCGGTGAATCAGAGATGGGGAATCAGAGGCGGGGAATCAGAGGCAGTGAATCAAACACGGGGAATCATAGGTGGGGAATCAGAGCTGGGGAATCAGAGGCGGGGAATCAGAGTTGGGGAATCAGAGGCGGGGAATCAGATATGGGGAAAGAGAGGCTGGGAATCAGAGGCAGGGAAACAGAGGTGGGGAATCATATATGGGGAATCAGAGGTGGGGAATCAGAGGTTGCGAAACAGAGGCAGGGAATCAGAGCTGGGGAATCAGAGGCGGGGAATCAGAGCTGGGGAATCAGAGGCAGGGAATCAGAGTTGGGGATTCAGAGGCGGGGAATCAGAGCTGGGGAATCAGAGGCGGGGAATCAGAGGCGGGGAAATAGATATGGGGAAACAGAGGCGGGGAATTAGAGGCGGGGAAACAGAGGCGGGGAATCAGATATGGGGAATCAGAGGTGGGGAATCAGAGGCAGGGAATCGGATGTGCGGAATCAGAGATGGGGAATCAGAGGCAGGGATCAGAATCAGAAGCGGGGAATCAGAGGCCGGGATCAGAGGCCAGGAATCAGATGCCGGGAATAAGAGGCCAGGAATCAGAGTCCGGGAATCAGAGATGGGGAATCAGAGGCGGGGAATCAGAGGCAGGGAATCAGACGCGGGGAATCAGAGCTGGGTAATCAGAGGCGGGGAATCAGATTTGGGGAATCAGAGGCGGGGAATCAGAGGCGGGGAATTAGATATGGGGAAACAGAGGCGGGGAATCAGAGGCGGGGAAACAGAGGCGGGAAATCAGATATGGGGAATCAGAGGTGGGGAATCAGAGGCAGGGAATCAGATGTGCGGAATCAGAGATGGGGAATCAGAGGCAGGGAATCAGAGTTGGGGAATCAGAGGCGGGGAATCAGAGGCGGGGAATCAGAGGCAGGGAATCAGACGCGGGGAATCAGAGCTGGGTAATCAGAGGCGGGGAATCAGATTTGGGGAATCAGAGGCGGGGAATCAGAGGCGGGGAATTAGATATGGGGAAACAGAGGCGGGGAATCAGAGGCGGGGAAACAGAGGCGGGAAATCAGATATGGGGAATCAGAGGTGGGGAATCAGAGGCAGGGAATCAGATGTGCGGAATCAGAGATGGGGAATCAGAGGCAGGGAATCAGAGTTGGGGAATCAGAGGCGGGGAATCAGATATGGGGAAACAGAGGCGGGGAATCAGAGTTGGGGAATCAGAGGCGGGGAATCAGAGTTGGGGAATCAGAGGCGGGGAATCAGATATGGGGAAACAGAGGCGGGGAATCAGATATGGGGAATCAGAGGTGGGGAATCAGAGGATGGGAAACAGAGGCAGGGAATCAGAGGCGGGGAGTCAGAGGCGGGGAATCAGAGGCAGGGAATCAGATGTGCAGAATCAGAGATGGGGAATCAGAGGCAGCGAATCAGAGGCGGGGAATCAGAGGCGGGGAATCAGAGGCCGGGAATCAGAGGCCGGGAATCAGAGGCCGGGAATCAGAGGCCGGCAATCAGAGGCCGGGAATCAGAGATGGGGATTCAGAGGCGGGGAATCAAACACGGGGAATCAGAGCTGGGGAATCAGAGGCAGGGAATCAGAGGCGGGGAATCAGAGGAAGGGAATCAGATGTGGGGAATCAGAGGCGGGGAATCAGAGCTGGGGAATCGGAGGCGGGGAATCAGAGTTTGGGAATCAGAGGCGTGGAATTAGATATGGGGAAACAGAGGTGGGGAATCAGAGGCGGGGAAACAGAGCTGGGGAATCAGAGGCGGGGAAATCAGAGTTGGGGAATCGGAGGCGGTGAATCAGATATGGGGAATCAGAGGCGGGGAATTAGAGGCACGGAAAGAGAGGCGGGGAATCAGATATGGGGAATCAGAGGTGGGGAATCAGGGGTGGGGTATCAGAGGCTGGGTATCAGACACGGGGATTCAGAGGCGGGGAATCAGAGGCAGGGAATCAGATGTGCGGAATCAGAGATGGGGAATCAGAAGCAGGGAATCAGATGTGCGGAATCAGAGATGGGGAATCAAAGGCAGGGAATCAGAATCAGAAGCAGGGAATCACAGGCCGGGAATCAGAGGCCGGAATCAGATGCCGGGAATAAGAGGCCGGAAATCAGAGGTGGGGATTCAGAGATGGGGATTCAGAGGCGGGGAATGAGATATGGGGAATCAGAGGCGGGGAATCAGAAGCGGGGAAACAGAGGCGGGGAATCAGATATGGCGAATCAGAGGTGGCGAATCAAAGGCGGTGAATCAGAGATGGGGAATCAGAGGCCGGGAATCAGAGGCAGGGAATCAAACACGGGGAATCAGAGGAGGGGAATCAGAATTGGGGAATCAGAGATGGGGAATCAGAGATGGGGAATCAGAGGCAGGGAATCAGACGCGGGGAATCAGAGGTGGTGAATCAGAGATGTGGAATCAGAGGCGGGGAATCAGAGGCAGGGAATCAGACGCGGGGAATAAGAGGCGGGGAATCATAGCTGGCGAATCAGAGGCGGGGAATCAGAGGTGGGGAATCAGAAGCGGGGAATCAGATATTGGGAATCAGAGGTGGGGAATCAGAGGCGGGGAAACAGAGGCGGGGAATCAGATATGGGGTATCAGAGGTGGGGAATCAGAGGTTGTGAATCAGAGATGGGGAATCAGAGGCAGGGAATCAGAGGCCGGTAATCAGACGCGGGGAATCAGAGGCGGGGAATCAGAGCTGGGAAATTAGAGGCAGGGAATCAGAGTTGGGGATTCAGAGGCGGGGAATCAGATATGGGGAAACAGAGGCGATGAATCAGAGGTGGGCAAATAGAGGCGGGGTTCAGATATGGGGAAACAGAGGCGGGGAATCAGAGGCGGGGAAACAGAGGCGGGGAATCAGATATGGGGATCAGAGGTGGGGAATCAGAGGTTGGGAATCAGAGGCTGGGAATCAGAGGCTGGGAATCAGATGCATGGAATCAGATGCGGGGAATCAGAGGCGGGGAATCAGAGCTGGGGAATCAGAGGTGGGGAATCAAAGTTGGGGAATCAGAGGCGGGGACTTAGATATGGGGAAACAGAGGCGGGGAATCAGAGGCGGGGAAACAGAGGCGGGGAATCAGATATGGGGAATCAGAGGTGGGGAATCAGAGGCAGGGAATTAGATTTGCGGAATCAGAGATGGGGAATCAGAAGCAGGGAATCAGAGGCCGGGAATCAGAGGCCGGAATCAGATGCCGGGAATAAGAGACCGGGAATCAGAGATTGGGAATCAAAGGCGGGGAATGAGATATGGGGAATCAGAGGAGGGGAATCAGAGGCGGGGAAACAGAGGCGAGGAATCAGATATGGGGAATCAGAGGTGGCGAATCAAAGGCGTTGAATCAGAGATGGGGAATCAGAGGCGGGGAATCAGAGGCAGGGAATCAGAGCTGGGGAATCAGAGGCGGGGAATCAGAGTTGGGGAATCAGAGGCGGGGAATCAGAGCTGGGGAATCAGAGGTGGGGATCAGAGTCGGGGAATCAGAGGCAGGGAATCAGATGTGCGGAATCAGAGATGGGGAATCAGAGGTGGGGAATCAGCGGCTGTGAATCAGAGATGGGGAATCAGAGGCGGGGAATCAGAGGCAGGAAATCAGACACGGGGACTCAGAGGCTGGGAATCAGACGCGGGGAATCAAAGGCGGGGAATCAGAGCTGGGGAATCAGAGGCGGGGAATCAGAGTTGGGGAATCAGAAGCGGGGAATCAGATATGGGGAAACAGAGGAGGGGAATCAGAGGCGGGGAAACAGAGGCGGGGAATCTGATATGGGGAATCAGAGGTGGCGAATGAAAGGCGGTGAATCAGAGATGGGGAATCAGAAACGGGGAATCAGAGGCAGTGAATCAAACACGGGGAATCATAGGTGGGGAATCAGAGCTGGGGAATCAGAGGCGGGGAATCAGAGTTGGGGAATCAGAGGCGGGGAATCAGATATGGGGAAACAGAGGCTGGGAATCAGAGGCAGGGAAACATAGGTGGGGAATCATATATGGGGAATCAGAGGTGGGGAATCAGAGGTTGCGAAACAGAGGCAGGGAATCAGAGCTGGGGAATCAGAGGCGGGGAATCAGAGCTGCGGAATATGAGGCAGGGAATCAGAGTTGGGGATTCAGAGGCGTGGAATCAGAGCTGGGGAATCAGAGGCGGGGAATCAGAGGCGGGGAAATAGATATAGGGAAACAGAGGCGGGGAATTAGAGGCGGGGAAACAGAGGCGGGGAATCAGATATGGGGAATCAGAGGTGGGGAATCAGAGGCAGGGAATCAGATGTGCGGAATCAGAGATGGGGAATCAGAGGCAGGGATCAGAATCAGAAGCGGGGAATCAGAGGCCGGGATCAGAGGCCGGGAATCAGATGCCGGGAATAAGAGGCCAGGAATCAGAGTCCGGGAATCAGAGATGGGGAATCAGAGGCGGGGAATGAAATATGGGGAATCAGAGGCGGGGTATCAGAGGCGGGGAAACAGAGGCGGGGAATCTGATATGGGGAATCAGGGTGGCGAATGAAAGGCGGTGAATCAGAGATGGTGAATCAGAGGCGGGGAATCAGAGGCAGGGAATCAAACACGGGGAATCAGAGGCGGGGAATCAGAGCTGGGGAATCAGAGGCGGGGAATCAGAGTTGGGGAATCAGAGGCGGGGAATCAGATATGGGGAAACAGATGCGGGGAATCAGATATGGGGAATCAGAGGTGGGGAATCAGAGGATGGGAAACAGAGGCAGGGAATCAGAGGCGGGGATTCAGAGGCGGGGAATCAGAGGCAGGGAATCAGATGTGCAGAATCAGAGATGGGGAATCAGAGGCAGCGAATCAGAGGCGGGGAATCAGAGGCGGGGAATCAGAGGCCGGGAATCAGAGGCCGGGAATCAGAGGCCGGGAATCAGAGGGCGGCAATCAGAGGCCGGGAATCAGAGATGGGGATTCAGAGGCGGGAAATCAAACACGGGGAATCAGAGCTGGGGAATCAGAGGCAGGGAATCAGAGGCGGGGAATCAGAGGAAGGGAATCAGATGTGGGGAATCAGAGGCGGGGAATCAGAGCTGGGGAATCAGAGGCGGGGAATCAGAGTTTGGGAATCAGAGGCGTGGAATTAGATATGGGGAAACAGAGGCGGGGAATCAGAGGCGGGGAAACAGAGCTGGGGAATCAGAGGCGGGGAAATCAGAGTTGGGGAATCGGAGGCGGGGAATCAGATATGGGGAATCAGAGGCGGGGAATGAGAGGCACGGAAAGAGAGGCGGGGAATCAGATATGGGGAATCAGAGGTGGGGAATCAGGGGTGGGGTATCAGAGGCTGGGTATCAGACACGGGGATTCAGAGGCGGGGAATCAGAGGCAGGGAATCAGATGTGCGGAATCAGAGATGGGGAATCAGAGGCAGGGAATCAGATGTGCGGAATCAGAGATGGGGAATCAAAGGCAGGGAATCAGAATCAGAAGCAGGGAGTCAGAGGCCGGGAATCAGAGGCCGGAATCAGATGCCGGGAATAAGAGGCCGGGAATCAGAGGTGGGGAATCAGAGTCCGGGAATCAGAGATGGGGATTCAGAGGCGGGGAATGAGATATGGGGAATCAGAGGCGGGGAATCAGAGGCGGGGAAACAGAGGCGGGGAATCAGATATGGCGAATCAGAGGTGGCGAATCAAAGGCGGTGAATCAGAGATGGGGAATCAGAGGCCGGGAATCAGAGGCAGGGAATCAAACACGGGGAATCAGAGGAGGGGAATCAGAATTAGGCAATCAGAGATGGGGAATCAGAGATGGGGAATCAGAGGCAGGGAATCAGACGCGGGGAATCAGAGGTGGTGAATCAGAGATGTGGAATCAGAGGCGGGGAATCAGAGGCAGGGAATCAGACGCGGGGAATAAGAGGCGGGGAATCATAGCTGGCGAATCAGAGGCGGGGAATCAGAGGTGGGGAATCAGAGGTGGGGAATCAGATATTGGGAATCAGAGGTGGGGAATCAGAGGCGGGGAAACAGAGGCGGGGAATCAGATATGGGGTATCAGAGGTGGGGAATCAGAGGTTGTGAATCAGAGATGGGGAATCAGAGGCGGGGAATCAGAGGCCGGTATTCAGACGCGGGGAATCAGAGGCGGGGAATCAGAGCTGGGAAATTAGAGGCAGGGAATCAGAGTTGGGGATTCAGAGGCGGGGAATCAGATATGGGGAAACAGAGGCGGGGAATCAGAGGTGGGCAAATAGAGGCGGGGATCAGATATGGGGAAACAGAGGCGGGGAATCAGAGGCGGGGAAACAGAGGCGGGGAATCAGATATGGGGATCAGAGGTGGGGAATCAGAGGTTGGGAATCAGAGGCTGGGAATCAGAGTCTGGGAATCAGATGCATGGAATCAGATGCGGGGAATCAGAGGCGGGGAATCAGAGCTGGGGAATCAGAGGTGGGGAATCAAAGTTGGGGAATCAGAGGCGGGGACTTAGATATGGGGAAACAGAGGCGGGGAATCAGAGGCGGGGTAACAGAGGCGGGGAATCAGATATGGGGAATCAGAGGTGGGGAATCAGAGGCAGGGAATTAGATTTGCGGAATCAGAAATGGGGAATCAGAAGCAGGGAATCAGAGGCCGGGAATCAGAGGCCGGAATCAAATGCCGGGAATAAGAGGCCGGGAATCAGAGGTGGGGAATCAGAGTCCGGGAATCAGAGATAGGGAATCAGAGGCGGGGAATGAGATATGGGGAATCAGAGGAGGGGAATCAGAGGCTGGGAAACAGAGGCGAGGAATCAGATATGGGGAATCAGAGGTGGCGAATCAAAGGCGTTGAATCAGAGATGGGGAATCAGAGGCGGGGAATCAGAGGCAGGGAATCAAACACGGGGAATCAGAGGCGGGGAATCAGAGCTGGGGAATCAGAGGCGGGGAATCAGAGTTGGGGAATCAGAGGCGGGGAATCAGAGCTGGGGAATCAGAGGTGGGGATCAGAGTCGGGGAATCAGAGGCAGGGAATCAGATGTGCGGAATCAGAGATGGGGAATCAGAGGTGGGGAATCAGAGGCTGTGAATCAGAGATGGGGAATCAGAGGCGGGGAATCAGAGGCAGGAAATCAGACACGGGGATTCAGAGGCTGGGAATCAGACGGGGGGAATCAAAGGCGGGGAATCAGAGCTGGGGAATCAGAGGCAGGGAATCAGAGTTGGGGATTCAGAGGCGGGGAATCAGATATGGGGAAACAGAGGCGGGGAATCAGAGGCGGGGATTCAGAGGCGGGGAATTAGATATGGGGAATCAGAGGTGGGGAATCAGAGGTGGTGAATCAGAGATGGGGAATCACAGGCGGGGAATCAGAGGCAGGGAATAGAACGCGGGAAATCAGAGGCAGGGAATCAGAGTTGGGGCATCAGAGGTTGGGAATTAGATATGGGGAAACAGAGGCGGGGAATCAGAGGCGGGGAAACAGAGGCGGGATATCAGATATGGGGAATCAGAGGTGGGGAATCAGAGGCAGTGAATCAGATGTGCGGAATCAGAGATGGGGAATCAGAGGCAGGGAATCAGAATCAGAAGCGGGGAATCAGAGGCCGGGAATCAGAGGCCGGGAATCAGATGCTGGGAATAAGAGGCCGGGAATCAGAGGTGGGGAATCAGAGTCCGGGAATCAGAGATGGGGATTCAGAGGCGGGGAATGAGATATGGAGAATCAGAGGCGGGGAATCAGAGGCGGGGAAACAGAGGTGGGGAATCAGATATGTGGAATCAGAGGTGGCGAATCAAAGGCGGTGAATCAGAGATGGGGAATCAGAGGTGGGGAATCAGAGGCAGGGAATCAAACACGGGAAATCAGAGGCGGGGAATCAGAGCTGGGGAATCAGAGGCGGGGAATCAGAGTTGGGGAATCAGAGGCAGGGAATCAGATATGGGGAAACAGGGGCAGGGAATCAGAGGCGGGGAAACAGAGGCGGGGTATCAGATATGGGGAATCAGAGGTGTGGAATCAGAGGTTGGGAATCAGAGGCAGGGAATCAGAGGCGGGGAAACAGAGGTGGGGAATCAGATATGGGGAATCAGAGGTGGCGAATCAAAGGCGGTGAAACAGAGATGGGGAATCAGGGCAGGGAATCAGAGGCAGGGAATCAGAGGTGGGGAATCAGAGGCGGGGAATCAGATATTGGGAATCAGAGGTGGGGAATCAGAGGCGGGGAAACAGAGGCGGGGAATCAGATATGGGGTATCAGAGGTGGGGAATCAGAGGTTGTGAATCAGAGATGGGGAATCAGAGGTGGGGAATCAGAGGCCGGTAATCAGACGCGGGGAATCAGAGGTGGGGAATCAGAGCTGGGAAATTAGAGGCAGGGAATCAGAGTTGGGGATTCAGAGGCGGGGAATCAGATATGGGGAAACAGAGGCGGGGAATCAGAGGCGGGCAAATAGAGGTGGGGATCAGATATGGGGAAACAGAGGCGGGGAATCAGAGGCGGGGAAACAGAGGCGGGGAATCAGATATGGGGATCAGAGGTGGGGAATCAGAGGTTGGGAATCAGAGGCTGGGAATCAGAGGCTGGGAATCAGATGCATGGAATCAGATGCGGGGAATCAGAGGCGGGTAATCAGAGCTGGGGAATCAGAGGTGGGGAATCAAAGTTGGCGAATCAGAGGCGGGGACTTAGATATGGGGAAACAGAGGTGGGGAATCAGAGGCGGGGAAACAGAGGCGGAGAATCAGATATGGGGAATCAGAGGTGGGGAATCAGAGGCAGGGAATTAGATTTGCGGAATCAGAGATGGGGAATCAGAAGCAGGGAATCAGAGGGCGGGAATCAGAGGCCGGAATCAGATGCTGGGAATAAGAGGCCGGGAATCAGAGGTGGGGAATCAGAGTCCGGGAATCAGAGATGGGGAATCAGAGGCGGGGAATGAGATATGGGGAATCAGAGGAGGGGAATCAGAGGCGGGGAAACAGAGGCGAGGAATCAGATATGGGGAATCAGAGGTGGCGAATCAAAGGCGTTGAATCAGAGATGGTGAATCAGAGGCGGGGAATCAGAGGCAGGGAATCAAACACGGGGAATCAGAGGCGGGGAATCAGAGCTGGGGAATCAGAGGCAGGGAATCAGATGTGCGGAATCAGAGATGGGGAATCAGAGGTGGGGAATCAGAGGCTGTGAATCAGAGATGGGGAATCAGAGGCGGGGAATCAGAGGCAGGAAATCAGACACGGGGATTCAGAGGCTGGGAATCAGACGGGGGGAATCAAAGGCGGGGAATCAGAGCTGGGGAATCAGAGGCAGGGAATCAGAGTTGGGGATTCAGAGGCGGGGAATCAGATATGGGGAAACAGAGGCGGGGAATCAGAGGCGGGCAAACAGAGGCGGGAAATTAGATATGGGGAATCAGAGGTGGGGAATCAGAGGTGGTGAATCAGAGATGGGGAATCACAGGCGGGGAATCAGAGGCAGGGAATAGAACGCGGGGAATCAGAGGCAGGGAATCAGAGTTGGGGCATCAGAGGTTGAGAATTAGATATGGAGAAACAGAGGCGGGGAATCAGAGGCGGGGAAACAGAGGCGGGAAATCAGATATGGGGAATCAGAGGTGGGGAATCAGAGGCAGGGAATCAGATGTGCGGAATCAGAGATGGGGAATCAGAGGCAGGGAATCAGAATCAGAAGCGGGGAATCAGAGGCCGGGAATCAGAGGCCGGGAATCAGATGCTGGGAATAAGAGGCCGGGAATCAGAGGTGGGGAATCAGAGTCCGGGAATCAGAGATGGGGATTCAGAGGCGGGGAATGAGATATGGAGAATCAGAGGCGGGGAATCAGAGGCGGGGAAACAGAGGTGGGGAATCAGATATGTGGAATCAGAGGTGGCGAATCAAAGGCGGTGAATCAGAGATGGGGAATCAGAGGCGGGGAATCAGAGGCAGGGAATCAAACACGGGAAATCAGAGGTTGGGAATCAGAGCTGGGGAATCAGAGGCGGGGAATCAGAGTTGGGGAATCAGAGGCAGGGAATCAGATATGGGGAAACAGGGGCAGGGAATCAGAGGCGGGGAAACAGAGGCGGGGAATCAGATATGGGGAATCAGAGGTGTGGAATCAGAGGTTGGGAATCAGAGGCAGGGAATCAGAGGCGGGGAAACAGAGGCGGGGAATCAGATATGGGGAATCAGAGGTGGCGAATCAAAGGCGGTGAAACAGAGATGGGGAATCAGGGCAGGGAATCAGAGGCAGGGAATCAAACACGGGGAATCAGAGCTGGGGAATCAGAGGCGGGGAATTAGAGTTGGGGAATCAGAGGAGGGGAATCAGAGGCGGGGAAACAGAGGCGGGGAATCAGATATGGGGAATCAGAGGTGGGTTATCAGAGGTTGGGAATCAGAGGCAGGGAATCTGAGGAGGGGAATCAGATGTGCGGAATCGGAGATGGGGAATCAGAGGCAGGGAATCAGAGGCGGGGAATCTGATATGGGGAATCAGAGGTGGCGAATGAAAGGCGGTGAATCAGAGATGGGGAATCAGAGGCGGGGAATCGGAGGCAGTGAATCAAACACGGGGAATCATAGGTGGGGAATCAGAGCTGGGGAATCAGAGGCGGGGAATCAGAGTTGGGGAATCAGAGGCGGGGAATCAGATATGGGGAAACAGAGGCTGGGAATCAGAGGCAGGGAAACAGAGGTGGGGAATCATATATGGGGAATCAGAGGTGGGGAATCAGAGGTTGCGAAACAGAGGCAGGGAATCAGAGCTGGGGAATCAGAGGCGGGGAATCAGAGCTGGGGAATCAGAGGCAGGGAATCAGAGTTGGGGATTCAGAGGCGGGGAATCAGAGCTGGGGAATCAGAGGCGGGGAATCAGAGGCGGGGAAATAGATATGGGGAAACAGAGGCGGGGAATTAGAGGCGGGGAAACAGAGGCGGGGAATCAGATATGGGGAATCAGAGGTGGGGAATCAGAGGCAGGGAATCAGATGTGCGGAATCAGAGATGGGGAATCAGAGGCAGGGATCAGAATCAGAAGCGGGGAATCAGAGTCCGGGATCAGAGGCCGGGAATCTGATGCCGGGAATAAGAGGCCAGGAATCAGAGTCCGGGAATCAGAGATGGGGAATCAGAGGCGGGGAATGAAATATGGGGAATCAGAGGCGGGGTATCAGAGGCGGGGAAACAGAGGCGGGGAATCTGATATGGGGAATCAGGGTGGCGAATGAAAGGCGGTGAATCAGAGATGGTGAATCAGAGGCGGGGAATCAGAGCTGGGGAATCAGAGGCGGGGAATCAGAGTTGGTGAATCAGAGGCGGGGAATCAGATATGGGGAAACAGAGGCGGGGAATCAGATATGGGGAATCAGAGGTGGGGAATCAGAGGATGGGAAACAGAGGCAGGGAATCAGAGGCGGGGAGTCAGAGGCGGGGAATCAGAGGCAGGGAATCAGATGTGCAGAATCAGAGATGGGGAATCAGAGGCAGTGAATCAGAGGCGGGGAATCAGAGGCGGGGAATCAGAGGCCGGGAATCAGAGGCCGGGAATCAGAGGCCGGGAATCAGAGGCCGGCAATCAGAGGCCGGGAATCAGAGATGGGGATTCAGAGGCGGGGAATCAAACACGGGGAATCAGAGCTGGGGAATCAGAGGCAGGGAATCAGAGGCGGGGAATCAGAGGAAGGGAATCAGATGTGGGGAATCAGAGGCGGGGAATCAGAGCTGGGGAATCAGAGGCGGGGAATCAGAGTTTGGGAATCAGAGGCGTGGAATTAGATATGGGGAAACAGAGGCGGGGAATCAGAGGCGGGGAAACAGAGCTGGGGAATCAGAGGCGGGGAAATCAGAGCTGGCGAATCGGAGGCGGGGAATCAGATATGGGGAATCAGAGGCGGGGAATTAGAGGCACGGAAAGAGAGGCGGGGAATCAGATATGGGGAATCAGAGGTGGGGAATCAGGGGTGGGGTATCAGAGGCTGGGTATCAGACACGGGGATTCAGAGGCGGGGAATCAGAGGCAGGGAATCAGACGCGGGGAATCAGAGCTGGGTAATCAGAGGCGGGGAATCAGATTTGGGGAATCAGAGGCGGGGAAACAGAGGCGGGGAATCAGATATGGGGATCAGAGGTGGGGAATCAGAGGTTGGGAATCAGAGGCTGGGAATCAGAGGCTGGGAATCAGATGCATGGAATCAGATGCGGGGAATCAGAGGCGGGTAATCAGAGCTGGGGAATCAGAGGTGGGGAATCAAAGTTGGCGAATCAGAGGCGGGGACTTAGATATGGGGAAACAGAGGTGGGGAATCAGAGGCGGGGAAACAGAGGCGGGGAATCAGATATGGGGAATCAGAGGTGGGGAATCAGAGGCAGGGAATTAGATTTGCGGAATCAGAGATGGGGAATCAGAAGCAGGGAATCAGAGGCCGGGAATCAGAGGCCGGAATCAGATGCTGGGAATAAGAGGCCGGGAATCAGAGGTGGGGAATCAGAGTCCGGGAATCAGAGATGGGGAATCAGAGGCGGGGAATGAGATATGGGGAATCAGAGGAGGGGAATCAGAGGCGGGGAAACAGAGGCGAGGAATCAGATATGGGGAATCAGAGGTGGCGAATCAAAGGCGTTGAATCAGAGATGGTGAATCAGAGGCGGGGAATCAGAGGCAGGGAATCAAACACGGGGAATCAGAGGCGGGGAATCAGAGCTGGGGAATCAGAGGCAGGGAATCAGATGTGCGGAATCAGAGATGGGGAATCAGAGGTGGGGAATCAGAGGCTGTGAATCAGAGATGGGGAATCAGAGGCGGGGAATCAGAGGCAGGAAATCAGACACGGGGATTCAGAGGCTGGGAATCAGACGGGGGGAATCAAAGGCGGGGAATCAGAGCTGGGGAATCAGAGGCAGGGAATCAGAGTTGGGGATTCAGAGGCGGGGAATCAGATATGGGGAAACAGAGGCGGGGAATCAGAGGCGGGCAAACAGAGGCGGGAAATTAGATATGGGGAATCAGAGGTGGGGAATCAGAGGTGGTGAATCAGAGATGGGGAATCACAGGCGGGGAATCAGAGGCAGGGAATAGAACGCGGGGAATCAGAGGCAGGGAATCAGAGTTGGGGCATCAGAGGTTGAGAATTAGATATGGGGAAACAGAGGCGGGGAATCAGAGGCGGGGAAACAGAGGCGGGAAATCAGATATGGGGAATCAGAGGTGGGGAATCAGAGGCAGGGAATCAGATGTGCGGAATCAGAGATGGGGAATCAGAGGCAGGGAATCAGAATCAGAAGCGGGGAATCAGAGGCCGGGAATCAGAGGCCGGGAATCAGATGCTGGGAATAAGAGGCCGGGAATCAGAGTTGGGGAATCAGAGTCCGGGAATCAGAGATGGGGATTCAGAGGCGGGGAATGAGATATGGAGAATCAGAGGCGGGGAATCAGAGGCGGGGAAACAGAGGTGGGGAATCAGATATGTGGAATCAGAGGTGGCGAATCAAAGGCGGTGAATCAGAGATGGGGAATCAGAGGCGGGGAATCAGAGGCAGGGAATCAAACACGGGAAATCAGAGGTTGGGAATCAGAGCTGGGGAATCAGAGGCGGGGAATCAGAGTTGGGGAATCAGAGGCAGGGAATCAGATATGGGGAAACAGGGGCAGGGAATCAGAGGCGGGGAAACAGAGGCGGGGAATCAGATATGGGGAATCAGAGGTGTGGAATCAGAGGTTGGGAATCAGAGGCAGGGAATCAGAGGCGGGGAAACAGAGGCGGGGAATCAGATATGGGGAATCAGAGGTGGCGAATCAAAGGCGGTGAAACAGAGATGGGGAATCAGGGCAGGGAATCAGAGGCAGGGAATCAAACACGGGGAATCAGAGCTGGGGAATCAGAGGCGGGGAATTAGAGTTGGGGAATCAGAGGAGGGGAATCAGAGGCGGGGAAACAGAGGCGGGGAATCAGATATGGGGAATCAGAGGTGGGTTATCAGAGGTTGGGAATCAGAGGCAGGGAATCTGAGGCAGGGAATCAGATGTGCGGAATCGGAGATGGGGAATCAGAGGCAGGGAATCAGAGGCGGGGAATCTGATATGGGGAATCAGAGGTGGCGAATGAAAGGCGGTGAATCAGAGATGGGGAATCAGAGGCGGGGAATCAGAGGCAGTGAATCAAACACGGGGAATCATAGGTGGGGAATCAGAGCTGGGGAATCAGAGGCGGGGAATCAGAGTTGGGGAATCAGAGGCGGGGAATCAGATATGGGGAAACAGAGGCTGGGAATCAGAGGCAGGGAAACAGAGGTGGGGAATCATATATGGGGAATCAGAGGTGGGGAATCAGAGGTTGCGAAACAGAGGCAGGGAATCAGAGCTGGGGAATCAGAGGCGGGGAATCAGAGCTGGGGAATCAGAGGCAGGGAATCAGAGTTGGGGATTCAGAGGCGGGGAATCAGAGCTGGGGAATCAGAGGCGGGGAATCAGAGGCGGGGAAATAGATATGGGGAAACAGAGGCGGGGAATTAGAGGCGGGGAAACAGAGGCGGGGAATCAGATATGGGGAATCAGAGGTGGGGAATCAGAGGCAGGGAATCAGATGTGCGGAATCAGAGATGGGGAATCAGAGGCAGGGATCAGAATCAGAAGCGGGGAATCAGAGGCCGGGATCAGAGGCCGGGAATCAGATGCCGGGAATAAGAGGCCAGGAATCAGAGTCCGGGAATCAGAGATGGGGAATCAGAGGCGGGGAATGAAATATGGGGAATCAGAGGCGGGGTATCAGAGGCGGGGAAACAGAGGCGGGGAATCTGATATGGGGAATCAGGGTGGCGAATGAAAGGCGGTGAATCAGAGATGGTGAATCAGAGGCGGGGAATCAGAGCTGGGGAATCAGAGGCGGGGAATCAGAGTAGGTGAATCAGAGGCGGGGAATCAGATATGGGGAAACAGAGGCGGGGAATCAGATATGGGGAATCAGAGGTGGGGAATCAGAGGATGGGAAACAGAGGCAGGGAATCAGAGGCGGGGAGTCAGAGGCGGGGAATCAGAGGCAGGGAATCAGATGTGCAGAATCAGAGATGGGGAATCAGAGGCAGCGAATCAGAGGCGGGGAATCAGAGGCGGGGAATCAGAGGCCGGGAATCAGAGGCCGGGAATCAGAGGCCGGGAATCGGAGGCCGGCAATCAGAGGCCGGGAATCAGAGATGGGGATTCAGAGGCGGGGAATCAAACACGGGGAATCAGAGCTGGGGAATCAGAGGCAGGGAATCAGAGGCGGGGAATCAGAGGAAGGGAATCAGATGTGGGGAATCAGAGGCGGGGAATCAGAGCTGGGGAATCAGAGGCGGGGAATCAGAGTTTGGGAATCAGAGGCGTGGAATTAGATATGGGGAAACAGAGGCGGGGAATCAGAGGCGGGGAAACAGAGCTGGGGAATCAGAGGCGGGGAAATCAGAGTTGGGGAATCGGAGGCGGGGAATCAGATATGGGGAATCAGAGGCGGGGAATTAGAGGCACGGAAAGAGAGGCGGGGAATCAGATATGGGGAATCAGAGGTGGGGAATCATGGGTGGGGTATCAGAGGCTGGGTATCAGACACGGGGATTCAGAGGCGGGGAATCAGAGGCAGGGAATCAGACGCGGGGAATCAGAGCTGGGTAATCAGAGGCGGGGAATCAGATTTGGGGAATCAGAGGCGGGGAATCAGAGGCGGGGAATTAGATATGGGGAAACAGAGGCGGGGAATCAGAGGCGGGGAAACAGAGGCGGGAAATCAGATATGGGGAATCAGAGGTGGGGAATCAGAGGCAGGGAATCAGATGTGCGGAATCAGAGATGGGGAATCAGAGGCAGGGAATCAGAATCAGAAGCGGGGAATCAGAGGCCGGGAATCAGAGGCCGGGAATCAGATGCTGGGAATAAGAGGCCGGGAATCAGAGGTGGGGAATCAGAGTCCGGGAATCAGAGATGGGGATTCAGAGGCGGGGAATTAGATATGGGGAATCAGAGGTGGGGAATCAGTGGTGGTGAATCAGAGATGGGGAATCACAGGCGGGGAATCAGAGGCAGGGAATAGAACGCGGGGAATCAGAGGCAGGGAATCAGAGTTGGGGCATCAGAGGTTGAGAATTAGATATGGGGAAACAGAGGCGGGGAATCAGAGGCGGGGAAACAGAGGCGGGAAATCAGATATGGGGAATCAGAGGTGGGGAATCAGAGGCAGGGAATCAGATGTGCGGAATCAGAGATGGGGAATCAGAGGCAGGGAATCAGAATCAGAAGCGGGGAATCAGAGGCCGGGAATCAGAGGCCGGGAATCAGATGCTGGGAATAAGAGGCCGGGAATCAGAGGTGGGGAATCAGAGTCCGGGAATCAGAGATGGGGATTCAGAGGCGGGGAATGAGATATGGAGAATCAGAGGCGGGGAATCAGAGGCGGGGAAACAGAGGTGGGGAATCAGATATGTGGAATCAGAGGTGGCGAATCAAAGGCGGTGAATCAGAGATGGGGAATCAGAGGCGGGGAATCAGAGGCAGGGATTCAAACACGGGAAATCAGAGGTGGGGAATCAGAGCTGAGGAATCAGAGGCGGGGAATCAGAGTTGGGGAATCAGAGGCAGGGAATCAGATATGGGGAAACAGGGGCAGGGAATCAGAGGCGGGGAAACAGAGGCGGGGAATCAGATATGGGGAATCAGAGGTGTGGAATCAGAGGTTGGGAATCAGAGGCAGGGAATCAGAGGCGGGGAAACAGAGGCGGGGAATCAGATATGGGGAATCAGAGGTGGCGAATCAAAGGCGGTGAAACAGAGATGGGGAATCAGGGCAGGGAATCAGAGGCAGGGAATCAAACACGGGGAATCAGAGCTGGGGAATCAGAGGCGGGGAATTAGAGTTGGGGAATCAGAGGAGGGGAATCAGAGGCGGGGAAACAGAGGCGGGGAATCAGATATGGGGAATCAGAGGTGGGTTATCAGAGGTTGGGAATCAGAGGCAGGGAATCTGAGGCGGGGAATCAGATGTGCGGAATCGGAGATGGGGAATCAGAGGGAGGGAATCAGAGGCGGGGAATCTGATATGGGGAATCAGAGGTGGCGAATGAAAGGTGGTGAATCAGAGATGGGGAATCAGAGGCGGGGAATCAGAGGCAGTGAATCAAACACGGGGAATCATAGGTGGGGAATCAGAGCTGGGGAATCAGAGGCGGGGAATCAGAGTTGGGGAATCAGAGGCGGGGAATCAGATATGGGGAAACAGAGGCTGGGAATCAGAGGCAGGGAAACAGAGGTGGGGAATCATATATGGGGAATCAGAGGTGGGGAATCAGAGGTTGCGAAACAGAGGCAGGGAATCAGAGCTGGGGAATCAGAGGCGGGGAATCAGAGCTGGGGAATCAGAGGCAGGGAATCAGAGTTGGGGATTCAGAGGCGGGGAATCAGAGCTGGGGAATCAGAGGCGGGGAATCAGAGGCGGGGAATAGATATGGGGAAACAGAGGCGGGGAATTAGAGGCGGGGAAACAGAGGCGGGGAATCAGATATGGGGAATCAGAGGTGGGGAATCAGAGGCAGGGAATCAGATGTGCGGAATCAGAGATGGGGAATCAGAGGCAGGGATCAGAATCAGAAGCGGGGAATCAGAGGCTGGGATCAGAGGCCGGGAATCAGATGCCGGGAATAAGAGGCCAGGAATCAGAGTCCGGGAATCAGAGATGGGGAATCAGAGGCGGGGAATGAAATATGGGGAATCAGAGGCGGGGTATCAGAGGCGGGGAAACAGAGGCGAGGAATCTGATATGGGGAATCAGGGTGGCGAATGAAAGGCGGTGAATCAGAGATGGTGAATCAGAGGCGGGGAATCAGAGGCAGGGAATCAAACACGGGGAATCAGAGGCGGGGAATCAGAGCTGGGGAATCAGAGGCGGGGAATCGGAGGCCGGCAATCAGAGGCCGGGAATCAGAGATGGGGATTCAGAGGCGGGGAATCAAACACGGGGAATCAGAGCTGGGGAATCAGAGGCAGGGAATCAGAGGCGGGGAATCAGAGGAAGGGAATCAGATGTGGGGAATCAGAGGCGGGGAATCAGAGCTGGGGAATCAGAGGCGGGGAATCAGAGTTTGGGAATCAGAGGCGTGGAATTAGATATGGGGAAACAGAGGCGGGGAATCAGAGGCGGGGAAACAGAGCTGGGGAATCAGAGGCGGGGAAATCAGAGTTGGGGAATCGGAGGCGGGGAATCAGATATGGGGAATCAGAGGCGGGGAATTAGAGGCACGGAAAGAGAGGCGGGGAATCAGATATGGGGAATCAGAGGTGGGGAATCAGGGGTGGGGTATCAGAGGCTGGCTATCAGACACGGGGATTCAGAGGCGGGGAATCAGAGGCAGGGAATCAGACGCGGGGAATCAGAGCTGGGTAATCAGAGGCGGGGAATCAGATTTGGGGAATCAGAGGCGGGGAATTAGATATGGGGAAACAGAGGCGTGGAATCAGAGGCGGGGAAACAGAGGCGGGGAATCAGATATGGGGAATCAGAGGTGTGGAATCAGAGGCAGGGAATCAGATGTGCGGAATCAGAGATGGGGAATCAGAGGCTGGGATCAGAATCAGAAGTGGGGAATCAGAGGCCGGGATCAGAGTCCGGGATTCAGATGCCGGGAATAAGAGGCCAGGAATCAGAGTCCTGGAATCAGAGATGGGGAATCAGAGGTTGGGAATGAGATATGGGGAATCAGAGGTTGGGAAACAGAGGCAGGGAATCAGAGGCGGGGAGTCAGAGGTGGGGAATCAGAGGCAGAGATTCAGATGTGCGGAATCAGAGATGGGGAATCAGAGGCGGGGAATCAGAGGCCGGGAATCAGAGGCCGGGGATGAGACGCCGGGAATCAGAGGCCGGCAATCAGAGGCCGGGAATCAAAGATGGGGAATCAGAGGCGGGGAATCAAACACGGGGAATCAGAGCTGGGGAATCAGAGGCGGGGAATCAGAGTTGGGGAATCAGAGGCGGGGAATCAGATATGGGGAAACAGAGGCGGGGAATCAGAGGCGGGGAATCAGAGCTGGGGAATCAGAAGCGTGGAATCAGAGTTGGGGAGTCAGAGGCGGGGAATCAGATATGGGGAATCAGAGGCGGGGAATCAGAGGCGCAGAAACAGAGGCGGGGTATCAGATATGGGGAATCAGAGGTGGGGAATCAGGGGCGGGGTATCAGAGGCTGGGTATCAGACACGGGGATTCAGAGGCTGGGAATCAGAGATGGGGAATCAGAGGCGGGGAATCAGATGCAGGGAATAAGACGCGGGGAATCAGAGGCGGGGAATCAGAGCTGGGGAATCAGAGGCGGGGAATCAGACTTGGGGAATCAGAGTGGGGAATCAGATATGGGGAAACAGAGGCGGGGAATCAGAGGCGGGGAAACAGAGGCGGGGAATCAGATATGGGGACTCAGAGGTGGGGAATCAGAGGTTGGGAATCAGAGGAGGGAATCAGAGGCGGGGAATCAGAGGCGGGGTATCAGAGGCAGGGAATCGGATGTGCGGAATCAGAGATGGGGAATCAGAAGTGGGGAATCAGAGTCCAGGAATCAGAGATGGGGAATCAGAGGCGGGGAATCAGAGGCTGGGAAAATAGGTGGGGAATCAGATATTGGGAATCAGAGGTGGGGAATCGGAGGCGGGGAATCAAAGGCAGGAAATCAAACACGGGGAATCAGAGGCTGTGAATCAGAGGCGGGGAATCTGAGGCGGGGAATCAGAGCTGGGGAATCTGAGGCAGGGAATCAGAGTTGGGGATTCAGAGGCGGGGAATCAGATATGCGGAAACTGAGGCGGGGAATTAGAGGCGGGCAAACAGAGGCGGGGAATCAGATATGGGGAATCAGAGGTGGGGAATAAGAGGTTGTGAATCAGAGATGGGGAATCACAGGCGGGAAATCAGATGCAGGGAATAAGAGCTAGGGAATCAGAGGCGGTGAATCAGAGCTGGGGAATCAGAGGCAGGGAATCAGAGTTGGGGATTCAGAGGCGGGGAATCAGAGCTGGGGAATCAGAGGCGGGGAATCAGAGTTGGGGAATCAGAGGCGGGGATTCAGATGTGGGGAATCAGAGGGGTGAATCAGAGGCGGGGAAACTGAGGCGGGGAATCAGATATGGGGAATCAGAGGTGGGGAATCAGAGGTGGTGAATCAGAGATGGGGAATCAGAGGCGGGGAATCAGAGGAAGGGAATCAGACACGGGGAATCAGAGGCGGGGAATCAAAGGCGGGGAATCAGAGGCAGGGATTCAGACGCGGGGAGTCAGAGGCGGGGAATCAGACGGGGATTCAGAGGCGGGGAATCAGAGATGGGGAATCAGAGGCTGGGAATCAGAGGCAGGGAATCAGACGCGGGGAATCAGAGGCGGGGAATCAGAGCTGGGTAATCAGAGGCGGGGAATCAGAGTTGGGGAATCAGAGGCGGGGAATCAGATATGGGGAAACAGAGGAGGGGAATCAGAGGCGGGGAAACAGAGGCGGGGAATCTGATATGGGGAATCAGAGGTGGCGAATGAAAGGCGGTGAATCAGAGATGGGGAATCAGAGGCGGGGAATCAGAGGCAGTGAATCAAACACGGGGAATCATAGGTGGGGAATCAGAGCTGGGGAATCAGAGGCGGGGAATCAGAGTTGGGGAATCAGAGGCGGGGAATCTCATATAGGGAAACAGAGGCTGGGAATCGGAGGCAGGGAAACAGAGGTGGGGAATCATATATGGGGAATCAGAGGTGGGGAATCAGAGGTTGCGAAAGAGAGGCAGGGAATCAGAGGCGGGGAATCAGAGCTGGGGAATCAGAGGCAGGGAATCAGAGTTGGGGATTCAGAGGCGGGGAATCAGAGCTGGGGAATCAGAGGAGGGGAATCAGAGTTGGGGAATCAGAGGCGGGGAATCAGATATGGGAATCAGAGGGGGGAATCAGAGGCGGGGAAACAGAGGCGGGAAATCAGATATGGGGAATCAGAGGTGGGGAATCAGAGGCAGGGAATCAGATGTGCGGAATCAGAGATGGGGAATCAGAGGCAGGGAATCAGAATCAGAAGCGGGGAATCAGAGGCCGGGAATCAGAGGCCGGGAATCAGATGCTGGGAATAAGAGGCCGGGAATCAGAGGTGGGGAATCAGAGTCCGGGAATCAGAGATGGGGATTCAGAGGCGGGGAATTAGATATGGGGAATCAGAGGTGGGGAATCAGTGGTGGTGAATCAGAGATGGGGAATCACAGGCGGGGAATCAGAGGCAGGGAATAGAACGCGGGGAATCAGAGGCAGGGAATCAGAGTTGGGGCATCAGAGGTTGAGAATTAGATATGGGGAAACAGAGGCGGGGAATCAGAGGCGGGGAAACAGAGGCGGGAAATCAGATATGGGGAATCAGAGGTGGGGAATCAGAGGCAGGGAATCAGATGTGCGGAATCAGAGATGGGGAATCAGAGGCAGGGAATCAGAATCAGAAGCGGGGAATCAGAGGCCGGGAATCAGAGGCCGGGAATCAGATGCTGGGAATAAGAGGCCGGGAATCAGAGGTGGGGAATCAGAGTCCGGGAATCAGAGATGGGGATTCAGAGGCGGGGAATGAGATATGGAGAATCAGAGGCGGGGAATCAGAGGCGGGGAAACAGAGGTGGGGAATCAGATATGTGGAATCAGAGGTGGCGAATCAAAGGCGGTGAATCAGAGATGGGGAATCAGAGGCGGGGAATCAGAGGCAGGGATTCAAACACGGGAAATCAGAGGTGGGGAATCAGAGCTGAGGAATCAGAGGCGGGGAATCAGAGTTGGGGAATCAGAGGCAGGGAATCAGATATGGGGAAACAGGGGCAGGGAATCAGAGGCGGGGAAACAGAGGCGGGGAATCAGATATGGGGAATCAGAGGTGTGGAATCAGAGGTTGGGAATCAGAGGCAGGGAATCAGAGGCGGGGAAACAGAGGCCGGGAATCAGATATGGGGAATCAGAGGTGGCGAATCAAAGGCGGTGAAACAGAGATGGGGAATCAGGGCAGGGAATCAGAGGCAGGGAATCAAACACGGGGAATCAGAGCTGGGGAATCAGAGGCGGGGAATTAGAGTTGGGGAATCAGAGGAGGGGAATCAGAGGCGGGGAAACAGAGGCGGGGAATCAGATATGGGGAATCAGAGGTGGGTTATCAGAGGTTGGGAATCAGAGGCAGGGAATCTGAGGCGGGGAATCAGATGTGCGGAATCGGAGATGGGGAATCAGAGGGAGGGAATCAGAGGCGGGGAATCTGATATGGGGAATCACAGGTGGCGAATGAAAGGTGGTGAATCAGAGATGGGGAATCAGAGGCGGGGAATCAGAGGCAGTGAATCAAACACGGGGAATCATAGGTGGGGAATCAGAGCTGGGGAATCAGAGGCGGGGAATCAGAGTTGGGGAATCAGAGGCGTGGAATCAGATATGGGGAAACAGAGGCTGGGAATCAGAGGCAGGGAAACAGAGGTGGGGAATCATATATGGGGAATCAGAGGTGGGGAATCAGAGGTTGCGAAACAGAGGCAGGGAATCAGAGCTGGGGAATCAGAGGCGGGGAATCAGAGCTGGGGAATCAGAGGCAGGGAATCAGAGTTGGGGATTCAGAGGCGGGGAATCAGAGCTGGGGAATCAGAGGCGGGGAATCAGAGGCGGGGAATAGATATGGGGAAACAGAGGCGGGGAATTAGAGGCGGGGAAACAGAGGCGGGGAATCAGATATGGGGAATCAGAGGTGGGGAATCAGAGGCAGGGAATCAGATGTGCGGAATCAGAGATGGGGAATCAGAGGCAGGGATCAGAATCAGAAGCGGGGAATCAGAGGCTGGGATCAGAGGCCGGGAATCAGATGCCGGGAATAAGAGGCCAGGAATCAGAGTCCGGGAATCAGAGATGGGGAATCAGAGGCGGGGAATGAAATATGGGGAATCAGAGGCGGGGTATCAGAGGCGGGGAAACAGAGGCGAGGAATCTGATATGGGGAATCAGGGTGGCGAATGAAAGGCGGTGAATCAGAGATGGTGAATCAGAGGCGGGGAATCAGAGGCAGGGAATCAAACACGGGGAATCAGAGGCGGGGAATCAGAGCTGGGGAATCAGAGGCGGGGAATCGGAGGCCGGCAATCAGAGGCCGGGAATCAGAGATGGGGATTCAGAGGCGGGGAATCAAACACGGGGAATCAGAGCTGGGGAATCAGAGGCAGGGAATCAGAGGCGGGGAATCAGAGGAAGGGAATCAGATGTGGGGAATCAGAGGCGGGGAATCAGAGCTGGGGAATCAGAGGCGGGGAATCAGAGTTTGGGAATCAGAGGCGTGGAATTAGATATGGGGAAACAGAGGCGGGGAATCAGAGGCGGGGAAACAGAGCTGGGGAATCAGAGGCGGGGAAATCAGAGTTGGGGAATCGGAGGCGGGGAATCAGATATGGGGAATCAGAGGCGGGGAATTAGAGGCACGGAAAGAGAGGCGGGGAATCAGATATGGGGAATCAGAGGTGGGGAATCAGGGGTGGGGTATCAGAGGCTGGCTATCAGACACGGGGATTCAGAGGCGGGGAATCAGAGGCAGGGAATCAGACGCGGGGAATCAGAGCTGGGTAATCAGAGGCGGGGAATCAGATTTGGGGATCAGAGGCGGGGAATTAGATATGGGGAAACAGAGGCGTGGAATCAGAGGCGGGGAAACAGAGGCGGGGAATCAGATATGGGGAATCAGAGGTGTGGAATCAGAGGCAGGGAATCAGATGTGCGGAATCAGAGATGGGGAATCAGAGGCTGGGATCAGAATCAGAAGTGGGGAATCAGAGGCCGGGATCAGAGTCCGGGATTCAGATGCCGGGAATAAGAGGCCAGGAATCAGAGTCCTGGAATCAGAGATGGGGAATCAGAGGTTGGGAATGAGATATGGGGAATCAGAGGTTGGGAAACAGAGGCAGGGAATCAGAGGCGGGGAGTCAGAGGTGGGGAATCAGAGGTAGAGATTCAGATGTGCGGAATCAGAGATGGGGAATCAGAGGCGGGGAATCAGAGGCCGGGAATCAGAGGCCGGGGATGAGACGCCGGGAATCAGAGGCCGGCAATCAGAGGCCGGGAATCAAAGATGGGGAATCAGAGGCGGGGAATCAAACACGGGGAATCAGAGCTGGGGAATCAGAGGCGGGGAATCAGAGTTGGGGAATCAGAGGCGGGGAATCAGATATGGGGAAACAGAGGCGGGGAATCAGAGGCGGGGAATCAGAGCTGGGGAATCAGAAGCGTGGAATCAGAGTTGGGGAGTCAGAGGCGGGGAATCAGATATGGGGAATCAGAGGCGGGGAATCAGAGGCGCAGAAACAGAGGCGGGGTATCAGATATGGGGAATCAGAGGTGGGGAATCAGGGGCGGGGTATCAGAGGCTGGGTATCAGACACGGGGATTCAGAGGCTGGGAATCAGAGATGGGGAATCAGAGGCGGGGAATCAGATGCAGGGAATAAGACGCGGGGAATCAGAGGCGGGGAATCAGAGCTGGGGAATCAGAGGCGGGGAATCAGACTTGGGGAATCAGAGTGGGGAATCAGATATGGGGAAACAGAGGCGGGGAATCAGAGGCGGGGAAACAGAGGCGGGGAATCAGATATGGGGACTCAGAGGTGGGGAATCAGAGGTTGGGAATCAGAGGAGGGAATCAGAGGCGGGGAATCAGAGGCGGGGTATCAGAGGCAGGGAATCGGATGTGCGGAATCAGAGATGGGGAATCAGAAGTGGGGAATCAGAGTCCAGGAATCAGAGATGGGGAATCAGAGGCGGGGAATCAGAGGCTGGGAAAATAGGTGGGGAATCAGATATGGGGAATCAGAGGTGGGGAATCGGAGGCGGGGAATCAAAGGCAGGAAATCAAACACGGGGAATCAGAGGCTGTGAATCAGAGGCGGGGAATCTGAGGCGGGGAATCAGAGCTGGGGAATCTGAGGCAGGGAATCAGAGTTGGGGATTCAGAGGCGGGGAATCAGATATGCGGAAACTGAGGCGGGGAATTAGAGGCGGGCAAACAGAGGCGGGGAATCAGATATGGGGAATCAGAGGTGGGGAATAAGAGGTTGTGAATCAGAGATGGGGAATCACAGGCGGGAAATCAGATGCAGGGAATAAGAGCTAGGGAATCAGAGGCGGTGAATCAGAGCTGGGGAATCAGAGGCAGGGAATCAGAGTTGGGGATTCAGAGGCGGGGAATCAGAGCTGGGGAATCAGAGGCGGGGAATCAGAGTTGGGGAATCAGAGGCGGGGATTCAGATGTGGGGAATCAGAGGGGTGAATCAGAGGCGGGGAAACTGAGGCGGGGAATCAGATATGGGGAATCAGAGGTGGGGAATCAGAGGTGGTGAATCAGAGATGGGGAATCAGAGGCGGGGAATCAGAGGAAGGGAATCAGACACGGGGAATCAGAGGCGGGGAATCAAAGGCGGGGAATCAGAGGCAGGGATTCAGACGCGGGGAGTCAGAGGCGGGGAATCAGACGGGGATTCAGAGGCGGGGAATCAGAGATGGGGAATCAGAGGCTGGGAATCAGAGGCAGGGAATCAGACGCGGGGAATCAGAGGCGGGGAATCAGAGCTGGGTAATCAGAGGCGGGGAATCAGAGTTGGGGAATCAGAGGCGGGGAATCAGATATGGGGAAACAGAGGAGGGGAATCAGAGGCGGGGAAACAGAGGCGGGGAATCTGATATGGGGAATCAGAGGTGGCGAATGAAAGGCGGTGAATCAGAGATGGGGAATCAGAGGCGGGGAATCAGAGGCAGTGAATCAAACACGGGGAATCATAGGTGGGGAATCAGAGCTGGGGAATCAGAGGCGGGGAATCAGAGTTGGGGAATCAGAGGCGGGGAATCTCATATAGGGAAACAGAGGCTGGGAATCGGAGGCAGGGAAACAGAGGTGGGGAATCATATATGGGGAATCAGAGGTGGGGAATCAGAGGTTGCTAAACAGAGGCAGGGAATCAGAGGCGGGGAATCAGAGCTGGGGAATCAGAGGCAGGGAATCAGAGTTGGGGATTCAGAGGCGGGGAATCAGAGCTGGGGAATCAGAGGCGGGGAATCAGAGTTGGGGAATCAGAGGCGGGGAATCAGATATGGGAATCAGAGGGGGGAATCAGAGGCGGGGAAGCTGAGGCGGGGAATCAAATATGGGGAATCAGAGGTGGTGAATCAGAGGTGGGGAATCAGAGATGGGGAATCAGAGGCTGGGAATCAGAGGCACGGAATCAGACGCGGGGATTCAGAGGCGGGGAATCAGAGCTGGGGAATCAGATGCGGTGAATCAGAGTTGGGGAATCAGAGGCGGGGAATCAGAGGCGGGGAATCAGTGGCAGGGAATCAGACACGGGGAATCAGAGGTGGGGAATCAGTGATGGGGAATCAGAGGCGGGGCATCAGAGGCAGGGAATCAGATGCGGGGAATCAGAGGCGGGGAATCAGAGCTGGGGAAACAGAGGCGGGGAATCAGAGTTGGGGAATCAGAGGCGGGGAATCAGATATGGGGAAACAGAGGCGGGGAATCAGAGGCGGGGAAACAGAGGCGGGGAATCAGATATGGGGAATCAGAGGTGGGGAATCAGAGTTTGGGAATCAGAGGCGGGGAATCAGAGGCGGGGAATCAGAGGCAGGGAATCAGAGGCAGGGAATCAGATATGGGGATTCAGAGGTGGGGAATCAGAGGCAGGGAATCAGAGGCAGGGAATCAGAAGCGAATCAGAGGCAGGAAATCAGATGTGGAAAATCAGAGTCGGGGAATGAGAGCTGGGGAATCAGAGGCGGGGAATCAGAGTTTGGGAATCAGAGGCGGGGAATTAGATATGGGGAAACAGAGGCGGGGAATCAGAGGCGGGGAAACAAAGCTGGGGAATCAGAGGCGGGGAATCTGAGTTGGGGAATCAGAGTCGGGGAATCAGATATGGGGAATCAGAGGAGGGGAATCAGAGGCGCGGAAATTGAGGCGGGGAATCAGATATGGGAAATCAGAGGTGGGGAATCAGGGGCGGGGTATCAGAGGCTGGGTATCAGACACGGGGATTCAGAGGCGGGGAATCAGAGATGGGGAATCAGAGGCTGGGAATCAGAGGCAGGGAATCAGACACGGGGAATCAGAGACGGGGAATCAGAGCTGTGTAATCAGAGGCGGGGAATCAGAGTTGGGGAATCAGAGGCGGGGAATCAGATATGGGGAAACAGAGGAGGGGAATCAGAGGCGGGGAAAGAGAGGCGGGGAATCTGATATGGGGAATCAGAGGTGGCGAATGAAAGGTGGTGAATCAGAGATGGGGAATCAGAGGCGGGGAATCAGAGGCAGTGAATCAAACACGGGGAATCATAGGTGGGGATCTGATTCAGAGGCGGAGCATCAGAGGAGCATCAGTTGAGCATCAGAGGAGCATCAGAGGAGCATCGGAGGAGCATCAGAGGAGAATCAGAGGAGCATCAGATGAGCATCACAGGAGCATCAGAGGAGCATCAGAGGAGCATCAGAGGAGCATCTGAGGAGCATCAGAGGAGCATCAGAGGAGCATCAGAGGAGCATCAGAGGTGCATCAGGGGAGCATCAGAGGTGCAGGAGCAGGAGCAGGAGCAGAAACAGGAGCAGGAGCAGGAGCAGGAGCAGGAGCAGGAGCAGGAGCAGGAGCAGGAGCAGGAGCAGGAGCAGGAGCATCAGAGGAGCATCGGAGGAGCATCGGAGGAGCATCGGAGGAGCATCAGAGGAGCATCAGAGGAGCATCAGAGGAGCATCAGAGGAGCCTCAGAGGAGCCTCAGAGGAGCATCAGAGGAGCATCAGAGGAGCATCAGAGGAGCATCAGAGGAGCATCAGAGGAGCATCAGAGGAGCATCAGAGGAGCATCAGAGGAGCATCAGAGGAGCAACAGAGGAGCATCAGAGGAGCATCAGAGGAGCCTCAGAGGAGCCTCAGAGGAGCATCAGAGGAGCATCAGAGGAGCATCAGAGGAGCCTCAGAGGAGCGTCAGAGGAGCATCAGAGGAGCATCAGAGGAGCATCAGAGGAGCATCAGAGGAGCATCAGAGGAGCATCAGAGGAGGATCAGGGGAGCATCAGAGGACCATCAGAGGAGCATCAGAGGAGAATCAGAGGAGCATCAGAGGAGCATCAGAGGAGCAACAGAGGAGCATCAGAGGAGCATCAGAGGAGCCTCAGAGGAGCCTCAGAGGAGCATTAGAGGAGCATCAGAGGAGCATCAGAGGAGCATCAGAGGAGCATCAGAGGAGCATCAGAGGAGCATCAGTGGAGCATCAGTGGAGCATCAGAGGAGCATCAGAGGAGCATCTGAGGAGCATCAGTGGAGCATCAGAGGAGCATCAGAGGAGCATCAGAGGAGCATCAGAGGAGCAACAGAGGAGCATCAGAGGAGAATCAGAGGAGCATCAGAGGAACATCAGAGGAGCATCAGAGTAGCATCAGTGGAGCATCAGAGGAGCATCAGTTGAGCATCAGAGGAGCATCAGAGGAGCATCAGAGGAGCATCAGTGGAGCATCAGAGGAGCATCAGAGGAGCATCAGAGGAGCATCAGAGGAGCATCAGAGGAGCATCAGAGGAGCATCAGAGGAGCATCAGTGGAGCATCAGAGGAGCATCAGAGGAGCATCAGTGGAGCATCAGTGGAGCATCAGAGGAGCATCAGAGGAGCATCAGAGGAGCATCAGAGGAGCATCAGAGGAGCATCAGAGGAGCATCAGAGGAGCATCAGAGGAGCATCAGAGGAGCATCAGAGGAGCATCAGAGGAGCATCAGAGGAGCATCAGACGAGCATCAGAGGAGCATCAGAGGAGCATCAGAGGAGCATCAGAGGAGCATCAGAGGAGCATCAGTGGAGCATCAGAGGAGCATCAGAGGAGCATCAGAGTAGCATCAGAGGAGCAACAGAGGAGCATCAGAGGAGCATCAGAGGAGCATCAGAGGAGCATCAGAGGAGCATCAGAGGAGCATCAGTGTAGCATCAGAGGAGCATCAGAGGAGCATCAGAGGAGCATCAGAGGAGCATCAGAGGAGCAACAGAGGAGCATCAGAGGAGCAACAGAGGAGCATCAGAGGAGCATCAGAGAAGCATCAGAGGAGCCTCAGAGGAGCATCGGAGGAGCATCAGAGGAGCATCAGAGGAGCATCAGAGGAGCATCAGAGGAGCATCAGAGGAGCATCAGAGGAGCATCAGAGGACATCAGTGGAGCATCAGAGCAGCATCAGAGGAGCATCAGAGGAGCATCAGAGGAGAATCAGAGGAGCATCAGAGGAGCATCAGAGGAGCATCAGAGGAGCATCAGAGGAGCATCAGAGGAGCATCAGAGGAGCATCAGAGGAGCATCAGAGGAGCATCAGAGGAGCATCAGTGTAGCATCAGAGGAGCATCAAAGGAGCATCAGAGGAGCATCAGAGGAGCATCAGAGGAGCATCAGAGGAGCATCAGAGGAGCAACAGAGGAGCATCAGAGGAGCATCAGAGGAGCATCAGAGGAGCATCAGAGGACCATCAGTGTAGCATCAGAGGAGCATCAGAGGAGCATCAGAGGAGCATCAGAGGAGCATCAGAGGAGCATCAGAGGAGCAACAGAGGAGCATCAGAGGAGCAACAGAGGAGCATCAGAGGAGCATCAGAGGAGCATCAGAGGAGCATCAGAGGAGCATCAGAGGAGCATCAGAGGAGCATAAGAGTAGCATCAGTGGAGCATCAGAGGAGCATCAGTTGAGCATCAGTGGAGCATCAGAGGAGCATCAGAGGAGCATCAGAGGAGCATCAGAGGAGCATCAGTGGAGCATCAGTGGAGCATCAGAGGAGCATCAGAGGAGCATCAGAGGAGCATCAGAGGAGCAACAGAGGAGCATCAGAGGAGCATCAGAGGAGCAACAGAGGAGCATCAGAGGAGCATCAGAGGAGCATCAGAGGAGCATCAGAGGAGCATCAGAGGAGCATGAGAGGAGCATGAGAGGAGCATCAGTGTAGCATCAGAGGAGCATCAGAGGAGCATCAGAGGAGCAACAGAGGAGCATCAGAGGAGCATCAGAGGAGCAACAGAGGAGCATCAGAGGAGCAACAGTGGAGCATCAGAGGAGCATCAGAGAAGCATCAGAGGAGACTCAGAGGAGCATCGGAGGAGCATCAGAGGAGCATCAGAGGAGCATCAGAGGAGCATCAGTGGAGCATCAGAGCAGCATCAGAGGAGCATCAGAGGAGCATCAGAGGAGCATCAGAGGAGCATCAGAGGAGCATCAGAGGAGCATCAGAGGAGCATCAGAGGAGCATCAGAGGAGCATCAGTGGAGCATCAGAGGAGCATCAGAGGAGCATCAGAGGAGCATCAGAGGGGCATCAGAGGAGCATCAGTGGAGCATCAGAGCAGCATCAGAGGAGCATCAGAGGAGCATCAGAGGAGCATCAGAGGAGCATCAGAGGAGCATCAGAGGAGCATCAGAGGAGCATCAGAGGAGCATCAGAGGAGCATCAGAGGAGTATCAGAGGAGCATCAGAGGAGCATCAGAGGAGCATCAGTGGAGCATCAGAGGAGCATCAGAGGAGCATCAGTGGAGCATCAGAGGAGCATCAGAGGAGCATCAGAGGAGCATCAGAGGAGCATCAGAGGAGCATCAGAGGAGCATCAGAGGAGCATCGGAGGAGCATCGGAGGAGCATCAGAGGAGCATCAGAGGAGCATCAGAGGAGCATCAGAGGAGCATCAGAGGAGCATCAGAGTTGCATCAGTGGAGCATCAGTGGAGCATCAGAGGAGCATCAGAGGAGCATCAGAAGAGCAACAGGGGAGCATCAGAGGAGCATCAGAGGAGCATCAGAGGAGCATCAGAGGAGCATCAGAGGAGCATCAGAGGAGCATCAGAGGAGCATCAGAGGAGCATCAGAGGAGCATCAGAGGAACATCAGTGTAGCATCAGAGGAGCATCAGAGGAGCATCAGAGGAGCATCAGAGGAGCATCAGAGGAGCAACAGAGGAGCATCAGAGGAGCAACAGAGGAGCAGGAGCAAGAGCAGGAGCAGGTGCAGGAGCAGAAGCAGGAGCAGGAGCAGGTTCAGGAGCAAGAGCATCAGAGGAGCATCAGAGGAGCAGGAGCAGGAGCAGGAGCAGGAGCAGGAAAAGGAGCAGGAGCATCAGAGGAGCATCAGAGGAGCAGGAGCAGGAGCAGGAGCAGGAGCAGGAGCATCAGAGGAGCATCAGAGGAGCATCAGAGGAGCATCAGTGGAGCATCAGAGCAGCATCAGAGGAGCACCAGAGGAGCATCAGAGGAGCATCAGAGGAGCATCAGAGGAGCATCAGAGGAGCATCAGAGGAGCATCAGAGGAGCATCAGTGGAGCATCAGAGGAGCATCAGAGGAGCATCAGAGGAGCATCAGAGGAGCATCAGTGGAGCATCAGAGCAGCATCAGAGGAGTATCAGAGGAGCATCAGAGGAGCATCAGAGGAGCATCAGTGGAGCATCAGAGGAGCATCAGAGGAGCATCAGTGGAGCATCAGAGGAGCATCAGAGGAGCATCAGAGGAGCATCAGAGGAGCATCAGAGGAGCATCAGAGGAGCATCAGAGGAGCATCAGAGGAGCATCAGAGGAGCATCAGAGGAGCATCAGAGGAGCATCAGAGGAGCATCAGAGGAGCATCAGAGGAGCATCAGAGTTGCATCAGTGGAGCATCAGTGGAGCATCAGAGGAGCATCAGAGGAGCATCAGAGGAGCAACAGGGGAGCATCAGAGGAGCATCAGAGGAGCATCAGAGGAGCATCAGAGGAGCATCAGAGGAGCATCAGAGGAGCATCAGAGGAGCATCAGAGGAGCATCAGAGGAGCATCAGAGGAGCATCAGAGGAGCATCAGAGGAGCATCAGAGGAGCATCAGTGTAGCATCAGAGGAGCATCAGAGGAGCATCAGAGGAGCATCAGAGGAGCATCAGAGGAGCAACAGAGGAGCATCAGAGGAGCAACAGAGGAGCAGGAGCAGGAGCAGGAGCAGGTGCAGGAGCAGAAGCAGGAGCAGGAGCAGGTTCAGGAGCAAGAGCATCAGAGGAGCATCAGAGGAGCAGGAGCAGGAGCAGGAGCAGGAGCAGGAAAAGGAGCAGGAGCATCAGAGGAGCATCAGAGGAGCAGGAGCAGGAGCAGGAGCAGGAGCAGGAGCATCAGAGGAGCATCAGAGGAGCATCAGAGGAGCATCAGAGGAGCATCAGAGGAGCATCAGAGGAGCATCAGAGGAGCATCAGAGGAGCATCAGAGGAGCAGGAGCAGGAGCAGGAGCAGGAGCAGGAGCATCAGAGGAGCATCAGAGGAGCATCAGAGGAGCATCAGAGGAGCATAAGAGGAGCATCAGAGGAGCATCAGAGGAGCATCAGAGGAGCATCAGAGGAGCATCAGAGGAGCATCAGAGGAGCATCAGAGGAGCATCAGAGGAGCATCAGAGGAGCATCAGAGGAGCATCAGTGTAGCATCAGAGGAGCATCAGAGGAGCATCAGAGGAGCATCAGAGGAGCATCAGAGGAGCATCAGAGGAGCATCAGAGGAGCAGGAGCAGGAGCAGGAGCAGGAGCAGGAGCATCAGAGGAGCATCAGAGGAGCATCAGAGGAGCATCAGAGGAGCATCAGAGGAGCATCAGAGGAGCATCAGAGGAGCATCAGAGGAGCATCAGACGAGCATCAGAGGAGCATCAGAGGAGCATCAGAGGAGCATCAGAGGAGCATCAGAGGAGCATCAGTGGAGCATCAGAGGAGCATCAGAGGAGCATCAGAGTAGCATCAGAGGAGCAACAGAGGAGCATCAGAGGAGCATCAGAGGAGCATCAGAGGAGCATCAGAGGAGCATCAGAGGAGCATCAGTGTAGCATCAGAGGAGCATCAGAGGAGCATCAGAGGAGCATCAGAGGAGCATCAGAGGAGCAACAGAGGAGCATCAGAGGAGCAACAGAGGAGCATCAGAGGAGCATCAGAGAAGCATCAGAGGAGCCTCAGAGGAGCATCGGAGGAGCATCAGAGGAGCATCAGAGGAGCATCAGAGGAGCATCAGAGGAGCATCAGAGGAGCATCAGAGGAGCATCAGAGGACATCAGTGGAGCATCAGAGCAGCATCAGAGGAGCATCAGAGGAGCATCAGAGGAGAATCAGAGGAGCATCAGAGGAGCATCAGAGGAGCATCAGAGGAGCATCAGAGGAGCATCAGAGGAGCATCAGAGGAGCATCAGAGGAGCATCAGAGGAGCATCAGAGGAGCATCAGTGTAGCATCAGAGGAGCATCAAAGGAGCATCAGAGGAGCATCAGAGGAGCATCAGAGGAGCATCAGAGGAGCATCAGAGGAGCAACAGAGGAGCATCAGAGGAGCATCAGAGGAGCATCAGAGGAGCATCAGAGGACCATCAGTGTAGCATCAGAGGAGCATCAGAGGAGCATCAGAGGAGCATCAGAGGAGCATCAGAGGAGCATCAGAGGAGCAACAGAGGAGCATCAGAGGAGCAACAGAGGAGCATCAGAGGAGCATCAGAGGAGCATCAGAGGAGCATCAGAGGAGCATCAGAGGAGCATCAGAGGAGCATAAGAGTAGCATCAGTGGAGCATCAGAGGAGCATCAGTTGAGCATCAGTGGAGCATCAGAGGAGCATCAGAGGAGCATCAGAGGAGCATCAGAGGAGCATCAGTGGAGCATCAGTGGAGCATCAGAGGAGCATCAGAGGAGCATCAGAGGAGCATCAGAGGAGCAACAGAGGAGCATCAGAGGAGCATCAGAGGAGCAACAGAGGAGCATCAGAGGAGCATCAGAGGAGCATCAGAGGAGCATCAGAGGAGCATGAGAGGAGCATGAGAGGAGCATCAGTGTAGCATCAGAGGAGCATCAGAGGAGCATCAGAGGAGCAACAGAGGAGCATCAGAGGAGCATCAGAGGAGCAACAGAGGAGCATCAGAGGAGCAACAGAGGAGCATCAGAGGAGCATCAGAGAAGCATCAGAGGAGCCTCAGAGGAGCATCGGAGGAGCATCAGAGGAGCATCAGAGGAGCATCAGAGGAGCATCAGTGGAGCATCAGAGCAGCATCAGAGGAGCATCAGAGGAGCATCAGAGGAGCATCAGAGGAGCATCAGAGGAGCATCAGAGGAGCATCAGAGGAGCATCAGAGGAGCATCAGAGGAGCATCAGTGGAGCATCAGAGGAGCATCAGAGGAGCATCAGAGGAGCATCAGAGGGGCATCAGAGGAGCATCAGTGGAGCATCAGAGCAGCATCAGAGGAGCATCAGAGGAGCATCAGAGGAGCATCAGAGGAGCATCAGAGGAGCATCAGAGGAGCATCAGAGGAGCATCAGAGGAGCATCAGAGGAGTATCAGAGGAGCATCAGAGGAGCATCAGAGGAGCATCAGTGGAGCATCAGAGGAGCATCAGAGGAGCATCAGTGGAGCATCAGAGGAGCATCAGAGGAGCATCAGAGGAGCATCAGAGGAGCATCAGAGGAGCATCAGAGGAGCATCAGAGGAGCATCGGAGGAGCATCGGAGGAGCATCAGAGGAGCATCAGAGGAGCATCAGAGGAGCATCAGAGGAGCATCAGAGGAGCATCAGAGTTGCATCAGTGGAGCATCAGTGGAGCATCAGAGGAGCATCAGAGGAGCATCAGAGGAGCAACAGGGGAGCATCAGAGGAGCATCAGAGGAGCATCAGAGGAGCATCAGAGGAGCATCAGAGGAGCATCAGAGGAGCATCAGAGGAGCATCAGAGGAGCATCAGAGGAGCATCAGAGGAGCATCAGTGTAGCATCAGAGGAGCATCAGAGGAGCATCAGAGGAGCATCAGAGGAGCATCAGAGGAGCAACAGAGGAGCATCAGAGGAGCAACAGAGGAGCAGGAGCAGGAGCAGGAGCAGGTGCAGGAGCAGAAGCAGGAGCAGGAGCAGGTTCAGGAGCAAGAGCATCAGAGGAGCATCAGAGGAGCAGGAGCAGGAGCAGGAGCAGGAGCAGGAAAAGGAGCAGGAGCATCAGAGGAGCATCAGAGGAGCAGGAGCAGGAGCAGGAGCAGGAGCAGGAGCATCAGAGGAGCATCAGAGGAGCATCAGAGGAGCATCAGTGGAGCATCAGAGCAGCATCAGAGGAGCATTAGAGGAGCATCAGAGGAGCATCAGAGGAGCATCAGAGGAGCATCAGAGGAGCATCAGAGGAGCATCAGAGGAGCATCAGTGGAGCATCAGAGGAGCATCAGAGGAGCATCAGAGGAGCATCAGAGGAGCATCAGTGGAGCATCAGAGCAGCATCAGAGGAGTATCAGAGGAGCATCAGAGGAGCATCAGAGGAGCATCAGTGGAGCATCAGAGGAGCATCAGAGGAGCATCAGTGGAGCATCAGAGGAGCATCAGAGGAGCATCAGAGGAGCATCAGAGGAGCATCAGAGGAGCATCAGAGGAGCATCAGAGGAGCATCAGAGGAGCATCAGAGGAGCATCAGAGGAGCATCAGAGGAGCATCAGAGGAGCATCAGAGTTGCATCAGTGGAGCATCAGTGGAGCATCAGAGGAGCATCAGAGGAGCATCAGAGGAGCAACAGGGGAGCATCAGAGGAGCATCAGAGGAGCATCAGAGGAGCATCAGAGGAGCATCAGAGGAGCATCAGAGGAGCATCAGAGGAGCATCAGAGGAGCATCAGAGGAGCATCAGAGGAGCATCAGAGGAGCATCAGAGGAGCATCAGAGGAGCATCAGTGTAGCATCAGAGGAGCATCAGAGGAGCATCAGAGGAGCATCAGAGGAGCATCAGAGGAGCAACAGAGGAGCATCAGAGGAGCAACAGAGGAGCAGGAGCAGGAGCAGGAGCAGGTGCAGGAGCAGAAGCAGGAGCAGGAGCAGGTTCAGGAGCAAGAGCATCAGAGGAGCATCAGAGGAGCAGGAGCAGGAGCAGGAGCAGGAGCAGGAAAAGGAGCAGGAGCATCAGAGGAGCATCAGAGGAGCAGGAGCAGGAGCAGGAGCAGGAGCAGGAGCATCAGAGGAGCATCAGAGGAGCATCAGAGGAGCATCAGAGGAGCATCAGAGGAGCATCAGAGGAGCATCAGAGGAGCATCAGAGGAGCATCAGAGGAGCAGGAGCAGGAGCAGGAGCAGGAGCAGGAGCATCAGAGGAGCATCAGAGGAGCATCAGAGGAGCATCAGAGGAGCATAAGAGGAGCATCAGAGGAGCATCAGAGGAGCATCAGAGGAGCATCAGAGGAGCATCAGAGGAGCATCAGAGGAGCATCAGAGGAACATCAGAGGAGCATCAGAGGAGCATCAGTGTAGCATCAGAGGAGCATCAGAGGAGCATCAGAGGAGCATCAGAGGAGCATCAGAGGAGCATCAGAGGAGCAGGAGCAGGAGCAGGAGCAGGAGCAGGAGCATCAGAGGAGCATCAGAGGAGCATCAGAGGAGCATCAGAGGAGCATCAGAGGAGCATCAGAGGAGCATCAGAGGAGCATCAGAGGAGCATCAGAGGAGCATCAGAGGAGCATCAGAGGAGCATCAGAGGAGCATCAGAGGAGCATCAGAGGAGCATCAGAGGAGCATCAGAGGAGCATCAGAGGAGCATCAGTGTAGCATCAGAGGAGCATCAGAGGAGCATCAGAGGAGCATCAGAGGAGCATCAGAGGAGCAACAGAGGAGCATCAGAGGAGCAACAGAGGAGCATCAGAGGAGCATCAGAGAAGCATCAGAGGAGCCTCAGAGGAGCATCGGAGGAGCATCAGAGGAGCATCAGAGGAGCATCAGAGGAGCATCAGAGGAGCATCAGAGGAGCATCAGAGGAGCATCAGAGGAGCCTCAGAGGAGCCTCAGAGGAGCATCAGAGGAGCATCAGAGGAGCATCAGAGGAGCATCAGAGGAGCATCAGAGGAGCATCAGAGGAGCATCAGAGGAGCATCAGAGGAGCATCAGAGGAGCAACAGAGGAGCATCAGAGGAGCATCAGAGGAGCCTCAGAGGAGCCTCAGAGGAGCATCAGAGGAGCATCAGAGGAGCATCAGAGGAGCATCAGAGGAGCCTCAGAGGAGCGTCAGAGGAGCATCAGAGGAGCATCAGAGGAGCATCAGAGGAGCATCAGAGGAGCATCAGAGGAGCATCAGAGGAGGATCAGAGGAGCATCAGAGGAGCATCAGAGGAGCATCAGAGGAGAATCAGAGGAGCATCAGAGGAGCATCAGAGGAGCAACAGAGGAGCATCAGAGGAGCCTCAGAGGAGCATCAGAGGAGCATCAGAGGAGCATCAGAGGAGCATCAGAGGAGCATCAGAGGAGCATCAGAGGAGCATCAGAGGAGCATCAGTGGAGCATCAGTGGAGCATCAGAGGAGCATCAGAGGAGCATCTGAGGAGCATCAGAGGAGCAACAGAGGAGCATCAGAGGAGCATCAGAGGAGCATCAGAGGACCATCAGAGGAGCATCAGAGTAGCATCAGTGGAGCATCAGAGGAGCATCAGTTGAGCATCAGAGGAGCATCAGAGGAGCATCAGAGGAGCATCAGAGGAGCATCAGAGGAGCATCAGAGGACCATCAGAGGAGCATCAGAGGAGCATCAGAGGAGCATCAGAGGAGCATCAGAGGAGCATCAGAGGAGCATCAGAGGAGCATCAGAGGAGCATCAGAGGAGCATCAGATGAGCATCAGAGGAGCATCAGAGGAGCATCAGTGGAGCATCAGTGGAGCATCAGAGGAGCATCAGAGGAGCATCAGAGGAGCATCAGAGGAGCAACAGAGGAGAATCAGAGGAGCATCAGAGGAGCATCAGAGGAGCATCAGAGGAGCATCAGAGGAGCATCAGTGTAGCATCAGAGGAGCATCAGAGGAGCATCAGAGGAGCATCAGAGGAGCATCAGAGGAGCAACAGAGGAGCATCAGAGGAGCAACAGAGGAGCATCAGAGGAGCATCAGTGAAGCATCAGAGGAGCCTCAGAGGAGCATCGGAGGAGCATCAGAGGAGCATCAGAGGAGCATCAGAGGAGCATCAGAGGAGCATCAGAGGAGCATCAGAGGAGCATCAGAGGAGCATCAGTGGAGCATCAGAGCAGCATCAGAGGAGCATCAGAGGAGCATCAGAGGAGCATCAGAGGAGCATCAGAGGAGCATCAGAGGAGCATCAGAGGAGCATCAGAGGAGCATCAGAGGAGCATCAGAGGAGCATCAGAGGAGCATCAGAGGAGCATCAGAGGAGCATCAGTGGAGCATCAGTGGAGCATCAGAGGAGCATCAGAGGAGCATCAGAGGAGCATCAGAGGAGCAACAGAGGAGCATCAGAGGAGCATCAGAGGAGCATCAGAGGAGCATCAGAGGAGCATCAGAGGAGCATCAGAGGAGCATCAGAGGAGCATCAGTGTAGCATCAGAGGAGCATCAGAGGAGCATCAGAGGAGCATCAGAGGAGCATCAGAGGAGCAACAGAGGAGCATCAGAGGAGCAACAGAGGAGCATCAGAGGAGCATCAGAGAAGCATCAGAGGAGCCTCAGAGGAGCATCGGAGGAGCATCAGAGGAGCATCAGAGGAGCATCAGAGGAGCATCAGAGGAGCATCAGAGGAGCATCAGAGGAGCATCAGAGCAGCATCAGAGGAGCATCAGAGGAGCATCAGAGGAGCAACAGAGGAGCATCAGAGGAGCATCAGAGGAGCATCAGAGGAGCATCAGAGGAGCATCAGAGGAGCATCAGAGGAGCATCAGAGGAGCATCAGTGGAGCATCAGAGGAGCATCAGAGGAGCATCAGAGGAGCATCAGAGGAGCATCAGAGGAGCAGGAGCAGGAGCAGGAGCAGGTGCAGGAGCAGAAGCAGGAGCAGGAGCAGGTGCAGGAGCAAGAGCATCAGAGGAGCATCAGAGGAGCAGGAGCAGGAGCAGGAGCAGGAGCAGGAAGAGGAGCAGGAGCATCAGAGGAGCATCAGAGGAGCAGGAGCAGGAGCAGGAGCAGGAGCAGGAGCATCAGAGGAGCATCAGAGGAGCATCAGAGGAGCATCAGAGGAGCATCAGAGGAGCATCAGAGGAGCATCAGAGGAGCATCAGAGGAGCATCAGAGGAGCATCAGTGGAGCATCAGAGGAGCATCAGAGGAGCATCAGAGGAGCATCAGAGGAGCATCAGAGGAGCATCAGAGGAGCAGGAGCAGGAGCAGGAGCAGGTGCAGGAGCAGAAGCAGGAGCAGGAGCAGGTGCAGGAGCAAGAGCATCAGAGGAGCATCAGAGGAGCAGGAGCAGGAGCAGGAGCAGGAGCAGGAACAGGAGCAGGAGCATCAGAGGAGCATCAGAGGAGCAGGAGCAGGAGCAGGAGCAGGAGCAGGAGCATCAGAGGAGCATCAGAGGAGCATCAGAGGAGCATCAGAGGAGCATCAGAGGAGCATCAGAGGAGCATCAGAGGAGCATCAGAGGAGGATCAGAGGAGCATCAGAGGAGCATCAGAGGAGCATCAGTGTAGCATCAGAGGAGAATCAGAGGAGCATCAGAGGAGCATCAGAGGAGCATCAGAGGAGCAACAGAGGAGCATCAGAGCAGCAACAGAGGAGCATCAGAGGAGCATCAGAGAAGCATCAGAGGAGCCTCAGAGGAGCATCGGAGGAGCATCAGAGGAGCATCAGAGGAGCATCAGAGGAGCATCAGAGGAGCATCAGAGGAGCATCAGAGGAGCATCAGTGGAGCATCAGAGCAGCATCAGAGGAGCATCAGAGGAGCATCAGAGGAGCATCAGAGGAGCATCAGAGGAGCATCAGAGGAGCATCAGAGGAGCATCAGGGGAGCATCAGAGGAGCATCAGAGGAGCATCAGAGTAGCATCAGAGGAGCATCAGAGGAGCATCAGTGGAGCATCAGTGGAGCATCAGAGGAGCATCAGAGGAGCATCAGAGGAGCATCAGAGGAGCAACAGAGGAGCATCAGAGGAGCATCAGAGGAGCATCAGAGGAGCATCAGAGGAGCATCAGAGGAGCATCAGTGTTGCATCAGAGGAGCATCAGAGGAGCATCAGAGGAGCATCAGAGGAGCATCAGAGGAGCATCAGAGGAGCAACGGAGGAGCATCAGAGGAGCATCAGAGGAGCATCAGAGGAGCATCAGAGGAGCATCAGTGGAGCATCAGTGGAGCATCAGAGGAGCATCAGAGGAGCATCAGAGGAGCATCAGAGGAGCATCAGAGGAGCATCAGAGGAGCATCAGAGGAGCATCAGTGGAGCATCAGTGGAGCATCAGAGGAGCATCAGAGGAGCATCAGAGGAGCATCAGAGGAGCAACAGAGGAGCATCAGAGGAGCATCAGAGGAGCATCAGAGGAGCATCAGAGGAGCATCAGAGGAGCATCAGAGGAGCATCAGAGGAGCATCAGTGTAGCATCAGAGGAGCATCAGAGGAGCATCAGAGAAGCATCAGAGGAGCATCAGAGGAGCATCAGAGGAGCATCAGAGGAGCAACAGAGGAGCATCAGAGGAGCAACAGAGGAGCATCAGAGGAGCATCAGAGAAGCATCAGAGGAGCCTCAGAGGAGCATCGGAGGAGCATCAGAGGAGCATCAGAGGAGCATCAGAGGTGCATCAGTGGAGCATCAGTGGAGCATCAGAGGAGCATCAGAGGAGCATCAGAGGAGCAACAGGGGAGCATCAGAGGAGCATCAGAGGAGCATCAGAGGAGCATCAGAGGAGCATCAGAGGAGCATCAGAGGAGCATCAGAGGAGCATCAGAGGAGCATCAGAGGAGCATCAGAGGAGCATCAGAGGAGCATCAGAGGAGCATCAGTGTAGCATCAGAGGAGCATCAGAGGAGCATCAGAGGAGCATCAGAGGAGCATCAGAAGAGCAACAGAGGAGCATCAGAGGAGCAACAGAGGAGCAGGAGCAGGAGCAGGAGCAGGTGCAGGAGCAGAAGCAGGAGCAGGAGCAGGTTCAGGAGCAAGAGCATCAGAGGAGCATCAGAGGAGCAGGAGCAGGAACAGGAGCAGGAGCAGGAAAAGGAGCAGGAGCATCAGAGGAGCATCAGAGGAGCAGGAGCAGGAGCAGGAGCAGGAGCAGGAGCATCAGAGGAGCATCAGAGGAGCATCAGAGGAGCATCAGTGGAGCATCAGAGCAGCATCAGAGGAGCATCAGAGGAGCATCAGAGGAGCATCAGAGGAGCATCAGAGGAGCATCAGAGGAGCATCAGAGGAGCATCAGTGGAGCATCAGAGGAGCATCAGAGGAGCATCAGTGGAGCATCAGAGCAGCATCAGAGGAGTATCAGAGGAGCATCAGAGGAGCATCAGAGGAGCATCAGTGGAGCATCAGAGGAGCATCAGAGGAGCATCAGTGGAGCATCAGAGGAGCATCAGAGGAGCATCAGAGGAGCATCAGAGGAGCATCAGAGGAGCATCAGAGGAGCATCAGAGGAGCATCAGAGGAGCATCAGAGGAGCATCAGAGGAGCATCAGAGGAGCATCAGAGTTGCATCAGTGGAGCATCAGTGGAGCATCAGAGGAGCATCAGAGGAGCATCAGAGGAGCAACAGGGGAGCATCAGAGGAGCATCAGAGGAGCATCAGAGGAGCATCAGAGGAGCATCAGAGGAGCATCAGAGGAGCATCAGAGGAGCATCAGAGGAGCATCAGAGGAGCATCAGAGGAGCATCAGAGGAGCATCAGAGGAGCATCAGAGGAGCATCAGTGTAGCATCAGAGGAGCATCAGAGGAGCATCAGAGGAGCATCAGAGGAGCATCAGAGGAGCAACAGAGGAGCATCAGAGGAGCAACAGAGGTGCAGGAGCAGGAGCAGGAGCAGGTGCAGGAGCAGAAGCAGGAGCAGGAGCAGGTTCAGGAGCAAGAGCATCAGAGGAGCATCAGAGGAGCAGGAGCAGGAGCAGGAGCAGGAGCAGGAAAAGGAGCAGGAGCATCAGAGGAGCATCAGAGGAGCAGGAGCAGGAGCAGGAGCAGGAGCAGGAGCATCAGAGGAGCATCAGAGGAGCATCAGAGGAGCATCAGAGGAGCATCAGAGGAGCATCAGAGGAGCATCAGAGGAGCATCAGAGGAGCAGGAGCAGGAGCAGGAGCAGGAGCAGGAGCATCAGAGGAGCATCAGAGTAGCATCAGAGGAGCATCAGAGGAGCATCAGAGGAGCATCAGAGGAGCATCAGAGGAGCATCAGAGGAGCATCAGAGGAGCATCAGAGGAGCATCAGAGGAGCATCAGAGGAGCATCAGAGGAGCATCAGAGGAGCATCAGAGGAGCATCAGTGTAGCATCAGAGGAGCATCAGAGGAGCATCAGAGGAGCATCAGAGGAGCATCAGAGGAGCAGGAGCAGGAGCAGGAGCAGGAGCAGGAGCATCAGAGGAGCATCAGAGGAGCATCAGAGGAGCATCAGAGGAGCATCAGAGGAGCATCAGAGGAGCATCAGAGGAGCATCAGAGGAGCATCAGAGGAGCATCAGAGGAGCATCAGAGGAGCATCAGAGGAGCATCAGAGGAGCATCAGTGTAGCATCAGAGGAGCATCAGAGGAGCATCAGAGGAGCATCAGAGGAGCATCAGAGGAGCAACAGAGGAGCATCAGAGGAGCAACAGAGGAGCATCAGAGGAGCATCAGAGAAGCATCAGAGGAGCCTCAGAGGAGCATCGGAGGAGCATCAGAGGAGCATCAGAGGAGCATCAGAGGAGCATCAGAGGAGCATCAGAGGAGCATCAGAGGAGCATCAGAGGAGCCTCAGAGGAGCCTCAGAGGAGCATCAGAGGAGCATCAGAGGAGCATCAGAGGAGCATCAGAGGAGCATCAGAGGAGCATCAGAGGAGCATCAGAGGAGCATCAGAGGAGCAACAGAGGAGCATCAGAGGAGCATCAGAGGAGCCTCAGAGGAGCCTCAGAGGAGCATCAGAGGAGCATCAGAGGAGCATCAGAGGAGCATCAGAGGAGCATCAGAGGAGCCTCAGAGGAGCGTCAGAGGAGCATCAGAGGAGCATCAGAGGAGCATCAGAGGAGCATCAGAGGAGCATCAGAGGAGCATCAGAGGAGGATCAGAGGAGCATCAGAGGACCATCAGAGGAGCATCAGAGGAGAATCAGAGGAGCATCAGAGGAGCATCAGAGGAGCAACAGAGGAGCATCAGAGGAGCCTCAGAGGAGCATCAGAGGAGCATCAGAGGAGCATCAGAGGAGCATCAGAGGAGCATCAGAGGAGCATCAGAGGAGCATCAGAGGAGCATCAGTGGAGCATCAGAGGAGCATCTGAGGAGCATCAGAGGAGCAACAGAGGAGCATCAGAGGAGCATCAGAGGAGCATCAGAGGACCATCAGATGAGCATCAGAGTAGCATCAGTGGAGCATCAGAGGAGCATCAGTTGAGCATCAGAGGAGCATCAGAGGAGCATCAGAGGAGCATCAGAGGAGCATCAGAGGAGCATCAGAGGAGCATCAGAGGAGCATCAGAGGAGCATCAGAGGAGCATCAGAGGAGCATCAGAGGAGCATCAGAGGAGCATCAGATGAGCATCAGAGGAGCATCAGAGGAGCATCAGTGGAGCATCAGTGGAGCATCAGAGGAGCATCAGAGGAGCATCAGAGGAGCATCAGAGGAGCAACAGAGGAGCATCAGAGGAGCATCAGAGGAGCATCAGAGGAGCATCAGAGGAGCATCAGAGGAGCATCAGTGTAGCATCAGAGGAGCATCAGAGGAGCATCAGAGGAGCATCAGAGGAGCATCAGAGGAGCAACAGAGGAGCATCAGAGGAGCTACAGAGGAGCATCAGAGGAGCATCAGAGAAGCATCAGAGGAGCCTCAGAGGAGCATCGGAGGAGCATCAGAGGAGCATCAGAGGAGCATCAGAGGAGCATCAGAGGAGCATCAGAGGAGCATCAGAGGAGCATCAGAGGAGCATCAGTGGAGCATCAGAGCAGCATCAGAGGAGCATCAGAGGAGCATCAGAGGAGCATCAGAGGAGCATCAGAGGAGCATCAGAGGAGCATCAGAGGAGCATCAGAGGAGCATCAGAGGAGCATCAGAGGAGCATCAGAGGAGCATCAGAGGAGCATCAGTGGAGCATCAGTGGAGCATCAGAGGAGCATCAGAGGAGCATCAGAGGAGCATCAGAGGAGCAACAGAGGAGCATCAGAGGAGCATCAGAGGAGCATCAGAGGAGCATCAGAGGAGCATCAGAGGAGCATCAGAGGAGCATCAGAGGAGCATCAGTGTAGCATCAGAGGAGCATCAGAGGAGCATCAGAGGAGCATCAGAGGAGCCTCAGAGGAGCAACAGAGGAGCATCAGATGAGCAACAGAGGAGCATCAGAGGAGCATCAGAGAAGCATCAGAGGAGCCTCAGAGGAGCATCGGAGGAGCATCAGAGGAGCATCAGAGGAGCATCAGAGGAGCATCAGAGGAGCATCAGAGGAGCATCAGAGGAGCATCAGTGGAGCATCAGAGCAGCATCAGAGGAGCATCAGAGGAGCATCAGAGGAGCAACAGAGGAGCATCAGAGGAGCATCAGAGGAGCATCAGAGGAGCATCAGAGGAGCATCAGAGGAGCATCAGAGGAGCATCAGAGGAGCATCAGTGGAGCATCAGAGGAGCATCAGAGGAGCATCAGAGGAGCATCAGAGGAGCATCAGAGGAGCAGGAGCAGGAGCAGGAGCAGGTGCAGGAGCAGAAGCAGGAGCAGGAGCAGGTGCAGGAGCAAGAGCATCAGAGGAGCATCAGAGGAGCAGGAGCAGGAGCAGGAGCAGGAGCAGGAACAGGAGCAGGAGCATCAGAGGAGCATCAGAGGAGCAGGAGCAGGAGCAGGAGCAGGAGCAGGAGCATCAGAGGAGCATCAGAGGAGCATCAGAGGAGCATCAGAGGAGCATCAGAGGAGCATCAGAGGAGCATCAGAGGAGCATCAGAGGAGCATCAGAGGAGCATCAGTGTAGCATCAGAGGAGCATCAGAGGAGCATCAGAGGAGCATCAGAGGAGCATCAGAGGGGCAACAGAGGAGCATCAGAGGAGCAACAGAGGAGCAGGAGCAGGAGCAGGAGCAGGTGCAGGAGCAGAAGCAGGAGCAGGAGCAGGTTCAGGAACAAGAGCATCAGAGGAGCATCAGAGGAGCAGGAGCAGGAGCAGGAGCAGGAGCAGGAAAAGGAGCAGGAGCATCAGTGGAGCATCAGAGGAGCAGGAGCAGGAGCAGGAGCAGGAGCAGGAGCATCAGAGGAGCATCAGAGGAGCATCAGAGGAGCATCAGAGGAGCATCAGAGGAGCATCAGAGGAGCATCAGAGGAGCATCAGAGGAGCATCAGAGGAGCAGGAGCAGGAGCAGGAGCAGGAGCAGGAGCATCAGAGGAGCATCAGAGGAGCATCAGAGGAGCATCGGAGGAGCATCAGAGGAGCATCAGAGGAGCATCAGAGGAGCATCAGAGGAGCATCAGAGGAGCATCAGAGGAGCATCAGAGGAGCATCAGAGGAGCATCAGAGGAGCATCAGAGGAGCATCAGAGGAGCATCAGTGTAGCATCAGAGGAGCATCAGAGGAGCATCAGAGGAGCATCAGAGGAGCATCAGAGGAGCAGGAGCAGGAGCAGGAGCAGGAGCAGGAGCATCAGAGGAGCATCAGAGGAGCATCAGAGGAGCATCAGAGGAGCATCAGAGGAGCATCAGAGGAGCATCAGAGGAGCATCAGAGGAGCATCAGAGGAGCATCAGAGGAGCATCAGAGGAGCATCAGAGGAGCATCAGAGGAGCATCAGTGTAGCATCAGAGGAGCATCGGAGGAGCATCAGAGGAGCATCAGAGGAGCATCAGAGGAGCAACAGAGGAGCATCAGAGGAGCAACAGAGGAGCATCAGAGGAGCAACAGAGAAGCATCAGAGGAGCCTCAGAGGAGCATCGGAGGAGCATCAGAGGAGCATCAGAGGAGCATCAGAGGAGCATCAGAGGAGCATCAGAGGAGCATCAGAGGAGCCTCAGAGGAGCCTCAGAGGAGCATCAGAGGAGCATCAGAGGAGCATCAGAGGAGCATCAGAGGAGCATCAGAGGAGCATCAGAGGAGCATCAGAGGAGCATCAGAGGAGCATCAGAGGAGCAACAGAGGAGCATCAGAGGAGCATCAGAGGAGCCTCAGAGGAGCCTCAGAGGAGCATCAGAGGAGCATCAGAGGAGCATCAGAGGAGCATCAGAGGAGCATCAGAGGAGCCTCAGAGGAGCGTCAGAGGAGCATCAGAGGAGCATCAGAGGAGCATCAGAGGAGCATCAGAGGAGCATCAGAGGAGCATCAGAGGAGGATCAGAGGAGCATCAGAGGACCATCAGAGGAGCATCAGAGGAGAATCAGAGGAGCATCAGAGGAGCATCAGAGGAGCAACAGAGGAGCATCAGAGGAGCCTCAGAGGAGCATCAGAGGAGCATCAGAGGAGCATCAGAGGAGCATCAGAGGAGCATCAGAGGAGCATCAGAGGAGCATCAGAGGAGCATCAGTGGAGCATCAGAGGAGCATCAGAGGAGCATCTGAGGAGCATCAGAGGAGCAACAGAGGAGCATCAGAGGAGCATCAGAGGAGCATCAGAGGACCATCAGAGGAGCATCAGAGTAGCATCAGTGGAGCATCAGAGGAGCATCAGTTGAGCATCAGAGGAGCATCAGAGGAGCATCAGAGGAGCATCAGAGGAGCATCAGAGGAGCATCAGAGGAGCATCAGAGGAGCATCAGAGGAGCATCAGAGGAGCATCAGAGGAGCATCAGAGGAGCATCAGATGAGCATCAGAGGAGCATCAGAGGAGCATCAGTGGAGCATCAGTGGAGCATCAGAGGAGCATCAGAGGAGCATCAGAGGAGCATCAGAGGAGCAACAGAGGAGCATCAGAGGAGCATCAGAGGAGCATCAGAGGAGCATCAGAGGAGCATCAGAGGAGCATCAGTGTAGCATCAGAGGAGCATCAGAGGAGCATCAGAGGAGCATCAGAGGAGCATCAGAGGAGCAACAGAGGAGCATCAGAGGAGCTACAGAGGAGCATCAGAGGAGCATCAGAGAAGCATCAGAGGAGCCTCAGAGGAGCATCGGAGGAGCATCAGAGGAGCATCAGAGGAGCATCAGAGGAGCATCAGAGGAGCATCAGAGGAGCATCAGAGGAGCATCAGAGGAGCATCAGTGGAGCATCAGAGCAGCATCAGAGGAGCATCAGAGGAGCATCAGAGGAGCATCAGAGGAGCATCAGAGGAGCATCAGAGGAGCATCAGAGGAGCATCAGAGGAGCATCAGAGGAGCATCAGAGGAGCATCAGAGGAGCATCAGAGGAGCATCAGTGGAGCATCAGTGGAGCATCAGAGGAGCATCAGAGGAGCATCAGAGGAGCATCAGAGGAGCAACAGAGGAGCATCAGAGGAGCATCAGAGGAGCATCAGAGGAGCATCAGAGGAGCATCAGAGGAGCATCAGAGGAGCATCAGAGGAGCATCAGTGTAGCATCAGAGGAGCATCAGAGGAGCATCAGAGGAGCATCAGAGGAGCCTCAGAGGAGCAACGGAGGAGCATCAGATGAGCAACAGAGGAGCATCAGAGGAGCATCAGAGAAGCATCAGAGGAGCCTCAGAGGAGCATCGGAGGAGCATCAGAGGAGCATCAGAGGAGCATCAGAGGAGCATCAGAGGAGCATCAGAGGAGCATCAGAGGAGCATCAGTGGAGCATCAGAGCAGCATCAGAGGAGCATCAGAGGAGCATCAGAGGAGCAACAGAGGAGCATCAGAGGAGCATCAGAGGAGCATCAGAGGAGCATCAGAGGAGCATCAGAGGAGCATCAGAGGAGCATCAGAGGAGCATCAGTGGAGCATCAGAGGAGCATCAGAGGAGCATCAGAGGAGCATCAGAGGAGCATCAGAGGAGCAGGAGCAGGAGCAGGAGCAGGTGCAGGAGCAGAAGCAGGAGCAGGAGCAGGTGCAGGAGCAAGAGCATCAGAGGAGCATCAGAGGAGCAGGAGCAGGAGCAGGAGCAGGAGCAGGAACAGGAGCATCAGAGGAGCATCAGAGGAGCAGGAGCAGGAGCAGGAGCAGGAGCAGGAGCATCAGAGGAGCATCAGAGGAGCATCAGAGGAGCATCAGAGGAGCATCAGAGGAGCATCAGAGGAGCATCAGAGGAGCATCAGAGGAGCATCAGAGGAGCATCAGTGGAGCATCGGAGGAGCATCAGAGGAGCATCAGTGGAGCATCAGAGGAGCATCAGAGGAGCATCAGAGGAGCATCAGAGGAGCATCAGAGGAGCATCAGAGGAGCAGGAGCAGGAGCAGGAGCAGGTGCAGGAGCAGAAGCAGGAGCAGGAGCAGGTGCAGGAGCAAGAGCATCAGAGGAGCATCAGAGGAGCAGGAGCAGGAGCAGGAGCAGGAGCAGGAACAGGAGCAGGAGCATCAGAGGAGCATCAGAGGAGCAGGAGCAGGAGCAGGAGCAGGAGCAGGAGCATCAGAGGAGCATCAGAGGAGCATCAGAGGAGCATCAGAGGAGCATCAGAGGAGCATCAGAGGAGCATCAGAGGAGCATCAGAGGAGCATCAGAGGAGGATCAGAGGAGCATCAGAGGAGCATCAGAGGAGCATCAGTGTAGCATCAGAGGAGAATCAGAGGAGCATCAGAGGAGCATCAGAGGAGCATCAGAGGAGCAACAGAGGAGCATCAGAGCAGCAACAGAGGAGCATCAGAGGAGCATCAGAGAAGCATCAGAGGAGCCTCAGAGGAGCATCGGAGGAGCATCAGAGGAGCATCACAGGAGCATCAGAGGAGCATCAGAGGAGCATCAGAGGAGCATCAGAGGAGCATCAGTGGAGCATCAGAGCAGCATCAGAGGAGCATCAGAGGAGCATCAGAGGAGCATCAGAGGAGCATCAGAGGAGCATCAGAGGAGCATCAGAGGAGCATCAGAGGAGCATCAGAGGAGCATCAGAGGAGCATCAGAGTAGCATCAGAGGAGCATCAGAGGAGCATCAGTGGAGCATCAGTGGAGCATCAGAGGAGCATCAGAGGAGCATCAGAGGAGCATCAGAGGAGCAACAGAGGAGCATCAGAGGAGCATCAGAGGAGCATCAGAGGAGCATCAGAGGAGCATCAGAGGAGCATCAGTGTTGCATCAGAGGAGCATCAGAGGAGCATCAGAGGAGCATCAGAGGAGCATCAGAGGAGCATCAGAGGAGCAACGGAGGAGCATCAGAGGAGCATCAGAGGAGCATCAGAGGAGCATCAGAGGAGCATCAGTGGAGCATCAGTGGAGCATCAGAGGAGCATCAGAGGAGCATCAGAGGAGCATCAGAGGAGCATCAGAGGAGCATCAGAGGAGCATCAGAGGAGCATCAGTGGAGCATCAGTGGAGCATCAGAGGAGTTCAGAGGAGCATCAGAGGAGCATCAGAGGAGCAACAGAGGAGCATCAGAGGAGCATCAGAGGAGCATCAGAGGAGCATCAGAGGAGCATCAGAGGAGCATCAGAGGAGCATCAGAGGAGCATCAGTGTAGCATCAGAGGAGCATCAGAGGAGCATCAGAGGAGCATCAGAGGAGCATCAGAGGAGCATCAGAGGAGCATCAGAGGAGCAACAGAGGAGCATCAGAGGAGCAACAGAGGAGCATCAGAGGAGCATCAGAGAAGCATCAGAGGAGCCTCAGAGGAGCATCGGAGGAGCATCAGAGGAGCATCAGAGGAGCATCAGAGGAGCATCAGAGGAGCATCAGAGGAGCATCAGAGGAGCATCAGTGGAGCATCAGAGCAGCATCAGAGGAGCATCAGAGGAGCATCAGAGGAGCAACAGAGGAGCATCAGAGGAGCATCAGAGGAGCATCAGAGGAGCATCAGAGGAGCATCAGAGGAGCATCAGAGGAGCATCAGTGGAGCATCAGAGGAGCATCAGAGGAGCATCAGAGGAGCATCAGAGGAGCATCAGAGGAGCATCAGAGGAGCATCAGAGGAGCAGGAGCAGGAGCAGGTGCAGGAGCAGAAGCAGGAGCAGGAGCAGGTGCAGGAGCAAGAGCATCAGAGGAGCATCAGAGGAGCAGGAGCAGGAGCAGGAGCAGGAGCAGGAACAGGAGCAGGAGCATCAGAGGAGCATCAGAGGAGCAGGAGCAGGAGCAGGAGCAGGAGCAGGAGCATCAGAGGAGCATCAGAGGAGCATCAGAGGAGCATCAGAGGAGCATCAGAGGAGCATCAGAGGAGCATCAGAGGAGCATCAGAGGAGCATCAGAGGAGCATCAGTGGAGCATCGGAGGAGCATCAGAGGAGCATCAGTGGAGCATCAGAGGAGCATCAGAGGAGCATCAGAGGAGCATCAGAGGAGCATCAGAGGAGCATCAGAGGAGCAGGAGCAGGAGCAGGAGCAGGTGCAGGAGCAGAAGCAGGAGCAGGAGCAGGTGCAGGAGCAAGAGCATCAGAGGAGCATCAGAGGAGCAGGAGCAGGAGCAGGAGCAGGAGCAGGAACAGGAGCAGGAGCATCAGAGGAGCATCAGAGGAGCAGGAGCAGGAGCAGGAGCAGGAGCAGGAGCATCAGAGGAGCATCAGAGGAGCATCAGAGGAGCATCAGAGGAGCATCAGAGGAGCATCAGAGGAGCATCAGAGGAGCATCAGAGGAGCATCAGAGGAGGATCAGAGGAGCATCAGAGGAGCATCAGAGGAGCATCAGTGTAGCATCAGAGGAGAATCAGAGGAGCATCAGAGGAGCATCAGAGGAGCATCAGAGGAGCAACAGAGGAGCATCAGAGGAGCAACAGAGGAGCATCAGAGGAGCATCAGAGAAGCATCAGAGGAGCCTCAGAGGAGCATCGGAGGAGCATCAGAGGAGCATCAGAGGAGCATCAGAGGAGCATCAGAGGAGCATCAGAGGAGCATCAGAGGAGCATCAGTGGAGCATCAGAGCAGCATCAGAGGAGCATCAGAGGAGCATCAGAGGAGCATCAGAGGAGCATCAGAGGAGCATCAGAGGAGCATCAGAGGAGCATCAGAGCAGCATCAGAGGAGCATCAGAGGAGCATCAGAGGAGCATCAGAGGAGCATCAGAGGAGCATCAGTGGAGCATCAGTGGAGCATCAGAGGAGCATCAGAGGAGCATCAGAGGAGCATCAGAGGAGCAACAGAGGAGCATCAGAGGAGCATCAGAGGAGCATCAGAGGAGCATCAGAGGAGCATCAGTGTTGCATCAGAGGAGCATCAGAGGAGCATCAGAGGAGCATCAGAGGAGCATCAGAGGAGCATCAGAGGAGCAACGGAGGAGCATCAGAGGAGCAACAGAGGAGCATCAGAGGAGCATCAGAGAAGCATCAGAGGAGCCTCAGAGGAGCATCGGAGGAGCATCAGAGGAGCATCAGAGGAGCATCAGAGGAGCATCAGAGGAGAATCAGAGGAGCATCAGAGGAGCATCAGTGGAGCATCAGAGCAGCATCAGAGGCGCATCAGAGGAGCATCAGAGGAGCAACAGAGGAGCATCAGAGGAGCATCAGAGGAGCATCAGAGGAGCATCAGAGGAGCATCAGAGGAGCATCAGAGGAGCTTCAGAGGAGCATCAGAGGAGCATCAGTGGAGCATCAGAGGAGCAACAGAGGAGCATCAGAGGAGCATCAGAGGAGCATCAGAGGAGCATCAGAGGAGCATCAGAGGAGCATCAGAGGAGCATCAGTGGAGCATCAGAGGAGCATCAGAGGAGCATCAGAGGAGCATCAGAGGAGCATCAGAGGAGCAGGAGCAGGAGCAGGAGCAGGTGCAGGAGCAGAAGCAGGAGCAGTAGCAGGTGCAGGAGCAAGAGCATCAGAGGAGCATCAGAGGAGCAGGAGCAGGAGCAGGAGCAGGAGCAGGAACAGGAGCAGGAGCATCAGAGGAGCATCAGAGGAGCAGGAGCAGGAGCAGGAGCAGGAGCAGGAGCATCAGAGGAGCATCAGAGGAGCATCAGAGGAGCATCAGAGGAGCATCAGAGGAGCATCAGAGGAGCATCAGAGGAGCATCAGAGGAGCATCAGAGGAGCATCAGTGGAGCATCGGAGGAGCATCAGAGGAGCATCAGTGGAGCATCAGAGGAGCATCAGAGGAGCATCAGAGGAGCATCAGAGGAGCATCAGAGGAGCATCAGAGGAGCAGGAGCAGGAGCAGGAGCAGGTGCAGGAGCAGAAGCAGGAGCAGGAGCAGGTGCAGGAGCAAGAGCATCAGAGGAGCATCAGAGGAGCAGGAGCAGGAGCAGGAGCAGGAGCAGGAACAGGAGCAGGAGCATCAGAGGAGCATCAGAGGAGCAGGAGCAGGAGCAGGAGCAGGAGCAGGAGCATCAGAGGAGCATCAGAGGAGCATCAGAGGAGCATCAGAGGAGCATCAGAGGAGCATCAGAGGAGCATCAGAGGAGCATCAGAGGAGCATCAGAGGAGGATCAGAGGAGCATCAGAGGAGCATCAGAGGAGCATCAGTGTAGCATCAGAGGAGAATCAGAGGAGCATCAGAGGAGCATCAGAGGAGCATCAGAGGAGCAACAGAGGAACATCAGAGCAGCAACAGAGGAGCATCAGAGGAGCATCAGAGAAGCATCAGAGGAGCCTCAGAGGAGCATCGGAGGAGCATCAGAGGAGCATCAGAGGAGCATCAGAGGAGCATCAGAGGAGCATCAGAGGAGCATCAGAGGAGCATCAGTGGAGCATTAGAGCAGCATCACAGGAGCATCAGAGGAGCATCAGAGGAGCATCAGAGGAGCATCAGAGGAGCATCAGAGGAGCATCAGAGGAGCATCAGAGGAGCATCAGAGGAGCATCAGAGGAGCATCAGAGGAGCATCAGAGTAGCATCAGAGGAGCATCAGAGGAGCATCAGTGGAGCATCAGTGGAGCATCAGAGGAGCATCAGAGGAGCATCAGAGGAGCATCAGAGGAGCAACAGAGGAGCATCAGAGGAGCATCAGAGGAGCATCAGAGGAGCATCAGAGGAGCATCAGAGGAGCATCAGTGTTGCATCAGAGGAGCATCAGAGGAGCATCAGAGGAGCATCAGAGGAGCATCAGAGGAGCATCAGAGGAGCAACGGAGGAGCATCAGAGGAGCATCAGAGGAGCATCAGAGGAGCATCAGAGGAGCATCAGTGGAGCATCAGTGGAGCATCAGAGGAGCATCAGAGGAGCATCAGAGGAGCATCAGAGGAGCATCAGAGGAGCATCAGAGGAGCATCAGAGGAGCATCAGTGGAGCATCAGTGGAGCATCAGAGGAGCATCAGAGGAGCATCAGAGGAGCATCAGAGGAGCAACAGAGGAGCATCAGAGGAGCATCAGAGGAGCATCAGAGGAGCATCAGAGGAGCATCAGAGGAGCATCAGAGGAGCATCAGAGGAGCATCAGTGTAGCATCAGAGGAGCATCAGAGGAGCATCAGAGGAGCATCAGAGGAGCATCAGAGGAGCATCAGAGGAGCATCAGAGGAGCAACAGAGGAGCATCAGAGGAGCAACAGAGGAGCATCAGAGGAGCATCAGAGAAGCATCAGAGGAGCCTCAGAGGAGCATCGGAGGAGCATCAGAGGAGCATCAGAGGAGCATCAGAGGAGCATCAGAGGAGCATCAGAGGAGCATCAGAGGAGCATCAGTGGAGCATCAGAGCAGCATCAGAGGAGCATCAGAGGAGCATCAGAGGAGCAACAGAGGAGCATCAGAGGAGCATCAGAGGAGCATCAGAGGAGCATCAGAGGAGCATCAGAGGAGCATCAGAGGAGCATCAGAGGAGCATCAGTGGAGCATCAGAGGAGCATCAGAGGAGCATCAGAGGAGCATCAGAGGAGCATCAGAGGAGCAGGAGCAGGAGCAGGAGCAGGTGCAGGAGCAGAAGCAGGAGCAGGAGCAGGTGCAGGAGCAAGAGCATCAGAGGAGCATCAGAGGAGCAGGAGCAGGAGCAGGAGCAGGAGCAGGAACAGGAGCAGGAGCATCAGAGGAGCATCAGAGGAGCAGGAGCAGGAGCAGGAGCAGGAGCAGGAGCATCAGAGGAGCATCAGAGGAGCATCAGAGGAGCATCAGAGGAGCATCAGAGGAGCATCAGAGGAGCATCAGAGGAGCATCAGAGGAGCATCAGTGGAGCATCGGAGGAGCATCAGAGGAGCATCAGTGGAGCATCAGAGGAGCATCAGAGGAGCATCAGAGGAGCATCAGAGGAGCATCAGAGGAGCATCAGAGGAGCAGGAGCAGGAGCAGGAGCAGGTGCAGGAGCAGAAGCAGGAGCAGGAGCAGGTGCAGGAGCAAGAGCATCAGAGGAGCATCAGAGGAGCAGGAGCAGGAGCAGGGGCAGGAGCAGGAACAGGAGCAGGAGCATCAGAGGAGCATCAGAGGAGCAGGAGCAGGAGCAGGAGCAGGAGCAGGAGCATCAGAGGAGCATCAGAGGAGCATCAGAGGAGCATCAGAGGAGCATCAGAGGAGCATCAGAGGAGCATCAGAGGAGCATCAGAGGAGCATCAGAGGAGGATCAGAGGAGCATCAGAGGAGCATCAGAGGAGCATCAGTGTAGCATCAGAGGAGAATCAGAGGAGCATCAGAGGAGCATCAGAGGAGCATCAGAGGAGCAACAGAGGAGCATCAGAGGAGCAACAGAGGAGCATCAGAGGAGCATCAGAGAAGCATCAGAGGAGCCTCAGAGGAGCATCGGAGGAGCATCAGAGGAGCATCAGAGGAGCATCAGAGGAGCATCAGAGGAGCATCAGAGGAGCATCAGAGGAGCATCAGTGGAGCATCAGAGCAGCATCAGAGGAGCATCAGAGGAGCATCAGAGGAGCATCAGAGGAGCATCAGAGGAGCATCAGAGGAGCATCAGAGGAGCATCAGAGGAGCATCAGAGGAGCATCAGAGGAGCATCAGAGGAGCATCAGTGGAGCATCAGTGGAGCATCAGAGGAGCATCAGAGGAGCATCAGAGGAGCATCAGAGGAGCATCAGAGGAGCATCAGTGGAGCATTAGAGCAGCATCACAGGAGCATCAGAGGAGCATCAGAGGAGCATCAGAGGAGCATCAGAGGAGCATCAGAGGAGCATCAGAGGAGCATCAGAGGAGCATCAGAGGAGCATCAGAGGAGCATCAGAGGAGCATCAGAGTAGCATCAGAGGAGCATCAGAGGAGCATCAGTGGAGCATCAGTGGAGCATCAGAGGAGCATCAGAGGAGCATCAGAGGAGCATCAGAGGAGCAACAGAGGAGCATCAGAGGAGCATCAGAGGAGCATCAGAGGAGCATCAGAGGAGCATCAGAGGAGCATCAGTGTTGCATCAGAGGAGCATCAGAGGAGCATCAGAGGAGCATCAGAGGAGCATCAGAGGAGCATCAGAGGAGCAACGGAGGAGCATCAGAGGAGCATCAGAGGAGCATCAGAGGAGCATCAGAGGAGCATCAGTGGAGCATCAGTGGAGCATCAGAGGAGCATCAGAGGAGCATCAGAGGAGCATCAGAGGAGCATCAGAGGAGCATCAGAGGAGCATCAGAGGAGCATCAGTGGAGCATCAGTGGAGCATCAGAGGAGCATCAGAGGAGCATCAGAGGAGCATCAGAGGAGCAACAGAGGAGCATCAGAGGAGCATCAGAGGAGCATCAGAGGAGCATCAGAGGAGCATCAGAGGAGCATCAGAGGAGCATCAGAGGAGCATCAGTGTAGCATCAGAGGAGCATCAGAGGAGCATCAGAGGAGCATCAGAGGAGCATCAGAGGAGCATCAGAGGAGCATCAGAGGAGCAACAGAGGAGCATCAGAGGAGCAACAGAGGAGCATCAGAGGAGCATCAGAGAAGCATCAGAGGAGCCTCAGAGGAGCATCGGAGGAGCATCAGAGGAGCATCAGAGGAGCATCAGAGGAGCATCAGAGGAGCATCAGAGGAGCATCAGAGGAGCATCAGTGGAGCATCAGAGCAGCATCAGAGGAGCATCAGAGGAGCATCAGAGGAGCAACAGAGGAGCATCAGAGGAGCATCAGAGGAGCATCAGAGGAGCATCAGAGGAGCATCAGAGGAGCATCAGAGGAGCATCAGAGGAGCATCAGTGGAGCATCAGAGGAGCATCAGAGGAGCATCAGAGGAGCATCAGAGGAGCATCAGAGGAGCAGGAGCAGGAGCAGGAGCAGGTGCAGGAGCAGAAGCAGGAGCAGGAGCAGGTGCAGGAGCAAGAGCATCAGAGGAGCATCAGAGGAGCAGGAGCAGGAGCAGGAGCAGGAGCAGGAACAGGAGCAGGAGCATCAGAGGAGCATCAGAGGAGCAGGAGCAGGAGCAGGAGCAGGAGCAGGAGCATCAGAGGAGCATCAGAGGAGCATCAGAGGAGCATCAGAGGAGCATCAGAGGAGCATCAGAGGAGCATCAGAGGAGCATCAGAGGAGCATCAGTGGAGCATCGGAGGAGCATCAGAGGAGCATCAGTGGAGCATCAGAGGAGCATCAGAGGAGCATCAGAGGAGCATCAGAGGAGCATCAGAGGAGCATCAGAGGAGCAGGAGCAGGAGCAGGAGCAGGTGCAGGAGCAGAAGCAGGAGCAGGAGCAGGTGCAGGAGCAAGAGCATCAGAGGAGCATCAGAGGAGCAGGAGCAGGAGCAGGGGCAGGAGCAGGAACAGGAGCAGGAGCATCAGAGGAGCATCAGAGGAGCAGGAGCAGGAGCAGGAGCAGGAGCAGGAGCATCAGAGGAGCATCAGAGGAGCATCAGAGGAGCATCAGAGGAGCATCAGAGGAGCATCAGAGGAGCATCAGAGGAGCATCAGAGGAGCATCAGAGGAGGATCAGAGGAGCATCAGAGGAGCATCAGAGGAGCATCAGTGTAGCATCAGAGGAGAATCAGAGGAGCATCAGAGGAGCATCAGAGGAGCATCAGAGGAGCAACAGAGGAGCATCAGAGGAGCAACAGAGGAGCATCAGAGGAGCATCAGAGAAGCATCAGAGGAGCCTCAGAGGAGCATCGGAGGAGCATCAGAGGAGCATCAGAGGAGCATCAGAGGAGCATCAGAGGAGCATCAGAGGAGCATCAGAGGAGCATCAGTGGAGCATCAGAGCAGCATCAGAGGAGCATCAGAGGAGCATCAGAGGAGCATCAGAGGAGCATCAGAGGAGCATCAGAGGAGCATCAGAGGAGCATCAGAGGAGCATCAGAGGAGCATCAGAGGAGCATCAGAGGAGCATCAGAGGAGCATCAGTGGAGCATCAGTGGAGCATCAGAGGAGCATCAGAGGAGCATCAGAGGAGCATCAGAGGAGCAACAGAGGAGCATCAGAGGAGCATCAGAGGAGCATCAGAGGAGCATCAGAGGAGCATCAGAGGAGCATCAGAGGAGCAACAGAGGAGCATCAGAGGAGCAACAGAGGAGCATCAGAGGAGCATCAGAGAAGCATCAGAGGAGCCTCAGAGGAGCATCGGAGGAGCATCAGAGGAGCATCAGAGGAGCATCAGAGGAGCATCAGAGGAGCATCAGAGGAGCATCAGAGGAGCATCAGTGGAGCATCAGAGCAGCATCAGAGGAGCATCAGAGGAGCATCAGAGGAGCAACAGAGGAGCATCAGAGGAGCATCAGAGGAGCATCAGAGGAGCATCAGAGGAGCATCAGAGGAGCATCAGAGGAGCATCAGAGGAGCATCAGTGGAGCATCAGAGGAGCATCAGAGGAGCATCAGAGGAGCATCAGAGGAGCATCAGAGGAGCAGGAGCAGGAGCAGGAGCAGGTGCAGGAGCAGAAGCAGGAGCAGGAGCAGGTGCAGGAGCAAGAGCATCAGAGGAGCATCAGAGGAGCAGGAGCAGGAGCAGGAGCAGGAGCAGGAACAGGAGCAGGAGCATCAGAGGAGCATCAGAGGAGCATCAGTGGAGCATCAGTGGAGCATCAGAGGAGCATCAGAGGAGCATCAGAGGAGCATCAGAGGAGCAACAGAGGAGCATCAGAGGAGCATCAGAGGAGCATCAGAGGAGCATCAGAGGAGCATCAGTGTTGCATCAGAGGAGCATCAGAGGAGCATCAGAGGAGCATCAGAGGAGCATCAGAGGAGCATCAGAGGAGCAACGGAGGAGCATCAGAGGAGCAACAGAGGAGCATCAGAGGAGCATCAGAGAAGCATCAGAGGAGCCTCAGAGGAGCATCGGAGGAGCATCAGAGGAGCATCAGAGGAGCATCAGAGGAGCATCAGAGGAGAATCAGAGGAGCATCAGAGGAGCATCAGTGGAGCATCAGAGCAGCATCAGAGGCGCATCAGAGGAGCATCAGAGGAGCAACAGAGGAGCATCAGAGGAGCATCAGAGGAGCATCAGAGGAGCATCAGAGGAGCATCAGAGGAGCATCAGAGGAGCTTCAGAGGAGCATCAGAGGAGCATCAGTGGAGCATCAGAGGAGCAACAGAGGAGCATCAGAGGAGCATCAGAGGAGCATCAGAGGAGCATCAGAGGAGCATCAGAGGAGCATCAGAGGAGCATCAGTGGAGCATCAGAGGAGCATCAGAGGAGCATCAGAGGAGCATCAGAGGAGCATCAGAGGAGCAGGAGCAGGAGCAGGAGCAGGTGCAGGAGCAGAAGCAGGAGCAGGAGCAGGTGCAGGAGCAAGAGCATCAGAGGAGCATCAGAGGAGCAGGAGCAGGAGCAGGAGCAGGAACAGGAGCAGGAGCATCAGAGGAGCATCAGAGGAGCAGGAGCAGGAGCAGGAGCAGGAGCAGGAGCATCAGAGGAGCATCAGAGGAGCATCAGAGGAGCATCAGAGGAGCATCAAAGGAGCATCAGAGGAGCATCAGAGGAGCATCAGAGGAGCATCAGAGGAGCATCAGTGGAGCATCGGAGGAGCATCAGAGGAGCATCAGTGGAGCATCAGAGGAGCATCAGAGGAGCATCAGAGGAGCATCAGAGGAGCATCAGAGGAGCATCAGAGGAGCAGGAGCAGGAGCAGGAGCAGGTACAGGAGCAGAAGCAGGAGCAGGAGCAGGTGCAGGAGCAAGAGCATCAGAGGAGCATCAGAGGAGCAGGAGCAGGAGCAGGAGCAGGAGCAGGAACAGGAGCAGGAGCATCAGAGGAGCATCAGAGGAGCAGGAGCAGGAGCAGGAGCAGGAGCAGGAGCATCAGAGGAGCATCAGAGGAGCATCAGAGGAGCATCAGAGGAGCATCAGAGGAGCATCAGAGGAGCATCAGAGGAGCATCAGAGGAGCATCAGAGGAGGATCAGAGGAGCATCAGAGGAGCATCAGAGGAGCATCAGTGTAGCATCAGAGGAGAATCAGAGGAGCATCAGAGGAGCATCAGAGGAGCATCAGAGGAGCAACAGAGGAGCATCAGAGCAGCAACAGAGGAGCATCAGAGGAGCATCAGAGAAGCATCAGAGGAGCCTCAGAGGAGCATCGGAGGAGCATCAGAGGAGCATCAGAGGAGCATCAGAGGAGCATCAGAGGAGCATCAGAGGAGCATCAGAGGAGCATCAGTGGAGCATTAGAGCAGCATCACAGGAGCATCAGAGGAGCATCAGAGGAGCATCAGAGGAGCATCAGAGGAGCATCAGAGGAGCATCAGAGGAGCATCAGAGGAGCATCAGAGGAGCATCAGAGGAGCATCAGAGTAGCATCAGAGGAGCATCAGAGGAGCATCAGTGGAGCATCAGTGGAGCATCAGAGGAGCATCAGAGGAGCATCAGAGGAGCATCAGAGGAGCAACAGAGGAGCATCAGAGGAGCATCAGAGGAGCATCAGAGGAGCATCAGAGGAGCATCAGAGGAGCATCAGTGTTGCATCAGAGGAGCATCAGAGGAGCATCAGAGGAGCATCAGAGGAGCATCAGAGGAGCATCAGAGGAGCAACGGAGGAGCATCAGAGGAGCATCAGAGGAGCATCAGAGGAGCATCAGAGGAGCATCAGTGGAGCATCAGTGGAGCATCAGAGGAGCATCAGAGGAGCATCAGAGGAGCATCAGAGGAGCATCAGAGGAGCATCAGAGGAGCATCAGAGGAGCATCAGTGGAGCATCAGTGGAGCATCAGAGGAGCATCAGAGGAGCATCAGAGGAGCATCAGAGGAGCAACAGAGGAGCATCAGAGGAGCATCAGAGGAGCATCAGAGGAGCATCAGAGGAGCATCAGAGGAGCATCAGAGGAGCATCAGAGGAGCATCAGTGTAGCATCAGAGGAGCATCAGAGGAGCATCAGAGGAGCATCAGAGGAGCATCAGAGGAGCATCAGAGGAGCATCAGAGGAGCAACAGAGGAGCATCAGAGGAGCAACAGAGGAGCATCAGAGGAGCATCAGAGAAGCATCAGAGGAGCCTCAGAGGAGCATCGGAGGAGCATCAGAGGAGCATCAGAGGAGCATCAGAGGAGCATCAGAGGAGCATCAGAGGAGCATCAGAGGAGCATCAGTGGAGCATCAGAGCAGCATCAGAGGAGCATCAGAGGAGCATCAGAGGAGCAACAGAGGAGCATCAGAGGAGCATCAGAGGAGCATCAGAGGAGCATCAGAGGAGCATCAGAGGAGCATCAGAGGAGCATCAGAGGAGCATCAGTGGAGCATCAGAGGAGCATCAGAGGAGCATCAGAGGAGCATCAGAGGAGCATCAGAGGAGCAGGAGCAGGAGCAGGAGCAGGTGCAGGAGCAGAAGCAGGAGCAGGAGCAGGTGCAGGAGCAAGAGCATCAGAGGAGCATCAGAGGAGCAGGAGCAGGAGCAGGAGCAGGAGCAGGAACAGGAGCAGGAGCATCAGAGGAGCATCAGAGGAGCAGGAGCAGGAGCAGGAGCAGGAGCAGGAGCATCAGAGGAGCATCAGAGGAGCATCAGAGGAGCATCAGAGGAGCATCAGAGGAGCATCAGAGGAGCATCAGAGGAGCATCAGAGGAGCATCAGTGGAGCATCGGAGGAGCATCAGAGGAGCATCAGTGGAGCATCAGAGGAGCATCAGAGGAGCATCAGAGGAGCATCAGAGGAGCATCAGAGGAGCATCAGAGGAGCAGGAGCAGGAGCAGGAGCAGGTGCAGGAGCAGAAGCAGGAGCAGGAGCAGGTGCAGGAGCAAGAGCATCAGAGGAGCATCAGAGGAGCAGGAGCAGGAGCAGGGGCAGGAGCAGGAACAGGAGCAGGAGCATCAGAGGAGCATCAGAGGAGCAGGAGCAGGAGCAGGAGCAGGAGCAGGAGCATCAGAGGAGCATCAGAGGAGCATCAGAGGAGCATCAGAGGAGCATCAGAGGAGCATCAGAGGAGCATCAGAGGAGCATCAGAGGAGCATCAGAGGAGGATCAGAGGAGCATCAGAGGAGCATCAGAGGAGCATCAGTGTAGCATCAGAGGAGAATCAGAGGAGCATCAGAGGAGCATCAGAGGAGCATCAGAGGAGCAACAGAGGAGCATCAGAGGAGCAACAGAGGAGCATCAGAGGAGCATCAGAGAAGCATCAGAGGAGCCTCAGAGGAGCATCGGAGGAGCATCAGAGGAGCATCAGAGGAGCATCAGAGGAGCATCAGAGGAGCATCAGAGGAGCATCAGAGGAGCATCAGTGGAGCATCAGAGCAGCATCAGAGGAGCATCAGAGGAGCATCAGAGGAGCATCAGAGGAGCATCAGAGGAGCATCAGAGGAGCATCAGAGGAGCATCAGAGGAGCATCAGAGGAGCATCAGAGGAGCATCAGAGGAGCATCAGAGGAGCATCAGTGGAGCATCAGTGGAGCATCAGAGGAGCATCAGAGGAGCATCAGAGGAGCATCAGAGGAGCATCAGAGGAGCATCAGTGGAGCATTAGAGCAGCATCACAGGAGCATCAGAGGAGCATCAGAGGAGCATCAGAGGAGCATCAGAGGAGCATCAGAGGAGCATCAGAGGAGCATCAGAGGAGCATCAGAGGAGCATCAGAGGAGCATCAGAGGAGCATCAGAGTAGCATCAGAGGAGCATCAGAGGAGCATCAGTGGAGCATCAGTGGAGCATCAGAGGAGCATCAGAGGAGCATCAGAGGAGCATCAGAGGAGCAACAGAGGAGCATCAGAGGAGCATCAGAGGAGCATCAGAGGAGCATCAGAGGAGCATCAGAGGAGCATCAGTGTTGCATCAGAGGAGCATCAGAGGAGCATCAGAGGAGCATCAGAGGAGCATCAGAGGAGCATCAGAGGAGCAACGGAGGAGCATCAGAGGAGCATCAGAGGAGCATCAGAGGAGCATCAGAGGAGCATCAGTGGAGCATCAGTGGAGCATCAGAGGAGCATCAGAGGAGCATCAGAGGAGCATCAGAGGAGCAACAGAGGAGCATCAGAGGAGCATCAGAGGAGCATCAGAGGAGCATCAGAGGAGCATCAGAGGAGCATCAGAGGAGCATCAGAGGAGCATCAGTGTAGCATCAGAGGAGCATCAGAGGAGCATCAGAGGAGCATCAGAGGAGCATCAGAGGAGCATCAGAGGAGCATCAGAGGAGCAACAGAGGAGCATCAGAGGAGCAACAGAGGAGCATCAGAGGAGCATCAGAGAAGCATCAGAGGAGCCTCAGAGGAGCATCGGAGGAGCATCAGAGGAGCATCAGAGGAGCATCAGAGGAGCATCAGAGGAGCATCAGAGGAGCATCAGAGGAGCATCAGTGGAGCATCAGAGCAGCATCAGAGGAGCATCAGAGGAGCATCAGAGGAGCAACAGAGGAGCATCAGAGGAGCATCAGAGGAGCATCAGAGGAGCATCAGAGGAGCATCAGAGGAGCATCAGAGGAGCATCAGAGGAGCATCAGTGGAGCATCAGAGGAGCATCAGAGGAGCATCAGAGGAGCATCAGAGGAGCATCAGAGGAGCAGGAGCAGGAGCAGGAGCAGGTGCAGGAGCAGAAGCAGGAGCAGGAGCAGGTGCAGGAGCAAGAGCATCAGAGGAGCATCAGAGGAGCAGGAGCAGGAGCAGGAGCAGGAGCAGGAACAGGAGCAGGAGCATCAGAGGAGCATCAGAGGAGCAGGAGCAGGAGCAGGAGCAGGAGAAGGAGCATCAGAGGAGCATCAGAGGAGCATCAGAGGAGCATCAGAGGAGCATCAGAGGAGCATCAGAGGAGCATCAGAGGAGCATCAGAGGAGCATCAGTGGAGCATCGGAGGAGCATCAGAGGAGCATCAGTGGAGCATCAGAGGAGCATCAGAGGAGCATCAGAGGAGCATCAGAGGAGCATCAGAGGAGCATCAGAGGAGCAGGAGCAGGAGCAGGAGCAGGTGCAGGAGCAGAAGCAGGAGCAGGAGCAGGTGCAGGAGCAAGAGCATCAGAGGAGCATCAGAGGAGCAGGAGCAGGAGCAGGGGCAGGAGCAGGAACAGGAGCAGGAGCATCAGAGGAGCATCAGAGGAGCAGGAGCAGGAGCAGGAGCAGGAGCAGGAGCATCAGAGGAGCATCAGAGGAGCATCAGAGGAGCATCAGAGGAGCATCAGAGGAGCATCAGAGGAGCATCAGAGGAGCATCAGAGGAGCATCAGAGGAGGATCAGAGGAGCATCAGAGGAGCATCAGAGGAGCATCAGTGTAGCATCAGAGGAGAATCAGAGGAGCATCAGAGGAGCATCAGAGGAGCATCAGAGGAGCAACAGAGGAGCATCAGAGGAGCAACAGAGGAGCATCAGAGGAGCATCAGAGAAGCATCAGAGGAGCCTCAGAGGAGCATCGGAGGAGCATCAGAGGAGCATCAGAGGAGCATCAGAGGAGCATCAGAGGAGCATCAGAGGAGCATCAGAGGAGCATCAGTGGAGCATCAGAGCAGCATCAGAGGAGCATCAGAGGAGCATCAGAGGAGCATCAGAGGAGCATCAGAGGAGCATCAGAGGAGCATCAGAGGAGCATCAGAGGAGCATCAGAGGAGCATCAGAGGAGCATCAGAGGAGCATCAGAGGAGCATCAGTGGAGCATCAGTGGAGCATCAGAGGAGCATCAGAGGAGCATCAGAGGAGCATCAGAGGAGCAACAGAGGAGCATCAGAGGAGCATCAGAGGAGCATCAGAGGAGCATCAGAGGAGCATCAGAGGAGCATCAGAGGAGCAACAGAGGAGCATCAGAGGAGCAACAGAGGAGCATCAGAGGAGCATCAGAGAAGCATCAGAGGAGCCTCAGAGGAGCATCGGAGGAGCATCAGAGGAGCATCAGAGGAGCATCAGAGGAGCATCAGAGGAGCATCAGAGGAGCATCAGAGGAGCATCAGTGGAGCATCAGAGCAGCATCAGAGGAGCATCAGAGGAGCATCAGAGGAGCAACAGAGGAGCATCAGAGGAGCATCAGAGGAGCATCAGAGGAGCATCAGAGGAGCATCAGAGGAGCATCAGAGGAGCATCAGAGGAGCATCAGTGGAGCATCAGAGGAGCATCAGAGGAGCATCAGAGGAGCATCAGAGGAGCATCAGAGGAGCAGGAGCAGGAGCAGGAGCAGGTGCAGGAGCAGAAGCAGGAGCAGGAGCACGTGCAGGAGCAAGAGCATCAGAGGAGCATCAGAGGAGCAGGAGCAGGAGCAGGAGCAGGAGCAGGAACAGGAGCAGGAGCATCAGAGGAGCATCAGAGGAGCAGGAGCAGGAGCAGGAGCAGGAGCAGGAGCATCAGAGGAGCATCAGAGGAGCATCAGAGGAGCATCAGAGGAGCATCAGAGGAGCATCAGAGGAGCATCAGAGGAGCATCAGAGGAGCATCAGTGGAGCATCGGAGGAGCATCAGAGGAGCATCAGTGGAGCATCAGAGGAGCATCAGAGGAGCATCAGAGGAGCATCAGAGGAGCATCAGAGGAGCATCAGAGGAGCAGGAGCAGGAGCAGGAGCAGGTGCAGGAGCAGAAGCAGGAGCAGGAGCAGGTGCAGGAGCAAGAGCATCAGAGGAGCATCAGAGGAGCAGGAGCAGGAGCAGGGGCAGGAGCAGGAACAGGAGCAGGAGCATCAGAGGAGCATCAGAGGAGCAGGAGCAGGAGCAGGAGCAGGAGCAGGAGCATCAGAGGAGCATCAGAGGAGCATCAGAGGAGCATCAGAGGAGCATCAGAGGAGCATCAGAGGAGCATCAGAGGAGCATCAGAGGAGCATCAGAGGAGGATCAGAGGAGCATCAGAGGAGCATCAGAGGAGCATCAGTGTAGCATCTGAGGAGAATCAGAGGAGCATCAGAGGAGCATCAGAGGAGCATCAGAGGAGCAACAGAGGAGCATCAGAGGAGCAACAGAGGAGCATCAGAGGAGCATCAGAGAAGCATCAGAGGAGCCTCAGAGGAGCATCGGAGGAGCATCAGAGGAGCATCAGAGGAGCATCAGAGGAGCATCAGAGGAGCATCAGAGGAGCATCAGAGGAGCATCAGTGGAGCATCAGAGCAGCATCAGAGGAGCATCAGAGGAGCATCAGAGGAGCATCAGAGGAGCATCAGAGGAGCATCAGAGGAGCATCAGAGGAGCATCAGAGGAGCATCAGAGGAGCATCAGAGGAGCATCAGAGGAGCATCAGAGGAGCATCAGTGGAGCATCAGTGGAGCATCAGAGGAGCATCAGAGGAGCATCAGAGGAGCATCAGAGGAGCAACAGAGGAGCATCAGAGGAGCATCAGAGGAGCATCAGAGGAGCATCAGAGGAGCATCAGTGTTGCATCAGAGGAGCATCAGAGGAGCATCAGAGGAGCATCAGAGGAGCATCAGAGGAGCATCAGAGGAGCAACGGAGGAGCATCAGAGGAGCAACAGAGGAGCATCAGAGGAGCATCAGAGAAGCATCAGAGGAGCCTCAGAGGAGCATCGGAGGAGCATCAGAGGAGCATCAGAGGAGCATCAGAGGAGCATCAGAGGAGCATCAGAGGAGCATCAGAGGAGCATCAGTGGAGCATCAGAGCAGCATCAGAGGCGCATCAGAGGAGCATCAGAGGAGCAACAGAGGAGCATCAGAGGAGCATCAGAGGAGCATCAGAGGAGCATCAGAGGAGCTTCAGAGGAGCATCAGAGGAGCATCAGTGGAGCATCAGAGGAGCATCAGAGGAGCAGCAGAGGAGCAGCAGAGGAGCATCAGAGGAGCAGGAGCAGGAGCAGGAGCAGGAGCAGGTGCAGGAGCAGAAGCAGGAGCAGGAGCAGGTGCAGGAGCAAGAGCATCAGAGGAGCATCAGAGGAGCATCAGAGGAGCATCAGAGGAGCATCAGAGGAGCATCAGAGGAGCAACAGAGGAGCATCAGAGGAGCATCAGAGGAGCATCAGAGGAGCATCAGAGGAGCATCAGTGTTGCATCAGAGGAGCATCAGAGGAGCATCAGAGGAGCATCAGAGGAGCATCAGAGGAGCAACGGAGGAGCATCAGAGGAGCAACAGAGGAGCATCAGAGGAGCATCAGAGAAGCATCAGAGGAGCATCAGTGGAGCATCAGAGGAGCATCAGAGGAGCATCAGAGGAGCATCAGAGGAGCATCAGAGGAGCAGGAGCAGGAGCAGGAGCAGGTGCAGGAGCAGAAGCAGGAGCAGGAGCAGGTGCAGGAGCAAGAGCATCAGAGGAGCATCAGAGGAGCAGGAGCAGGAGCAGGAGCAGGAGCAGGAACAGGAGCAGGAGCATCAGAGGAGCATCAGAGGAGCAGGAGCAGGAGCAGGAGCAGGAGCAGGAGCATCAGAGGAGCATCAGAGGAGCATCAGAGGAGCATCAGAGGAGCATCAGAGGAGCATCAGAGGAGCATCAGAGGAGCATCAGTGGAGCATCGGAGGAGCATCAGAGGAGCATCAGTGGAGCATCAGAGGAGCATCAGAGGAGCATCAGAGGAGCATCAGAGGAGCATCAGAGGAGCATCAGAGGAGCAGGAGCAGGAGCAGGAGCAGGTGCAGGAGCAGAAGCAGGAGCAGGAGCAGGTGCAGGAGCAAGAGCATCAGAGGAGCATCAGAGGAGCAGGAGCAGGAGCAGGGGCAGGAGCAGGAACAGGAGCAGGAGCATCAGAGGAGCATCAGAGGAGCAGGAGCAGGAGCAGGAGCAGGAGCAGGAGCATCAGAGGAGCATCAGAGGAGCATCAGAGGAGCATCAGAGGAGCATCAGAGGAGCATCAGAGGAGCATCAGAGGAGCATCAGAGGAGCATCAGAGGAGGATCAGAGGAGCATCAGAGGAGCATCAGAGGAGCATCAGTGTAGCATCAGAGGAGAATCAGAGGAGCATCAGAGGAGCATCAGAGGAGCCTCAGAGGAGCATCGGAGGAGCATCAGAGGAGCATCAGAGGAGCATCAGAGGAGCATCAGAGGAGCATCAGAGGAGCATCAGAGGAGCATCAGTGGAGCATCAGAGCAGCATCAGAGGCGCATCAGAGGAGCATCAGAGGAGCATCAGAGGAGCATCAGAGGAGCATCAGAGGAGCATCAGTGTTGCATCAGAGGAGCATCAGAGGAGCATCAGAGGAGCATCAGAGGAGCATCAGAGGAGCAACGGAGGAGCATCAGAGGAGCAACAGAGGAGCATCAGTGGAGCATCAGAGCAGCATCAGAGGCGCATCAGAGGAGCATCAGAGGAGCAACAGAGGAGCATCAGAGGAGCATCAGAGGAGCATCAGAGGAGCATCAGAGGAGCATCAGAGGAGCATCAGAGGAGCATCAGAGGAGCATCAGAGGAGCAACAGAGGAGCATCAGAGGAGCATCAGAGGAGCATCAGAGGAGCATCAGAGGAGCATCAGTGTTGCATCAGAGGAGCATCAGAGGAGCATCAGAGGAGCATCAGAGGAGCATCAGAGGAGCATCAGAGGAGCAACGGAGGAGCATCAGAGGAGCAACAGAGGAGCATCAGAGGAGCATCAGAGAAGCATCAGAGGAGCCTCAGAGGAGCATCGGAGGAGCATCAGAGGAGCATCAGAGGAGCATCAGAGGAGCATCAGAGGAGCATCAGAGGAGCATCAGAGGAGCATCAGTGGAGCATCAGAGCAGCATCAGAGGCGCATCAGAGGAGCATCAGAGGAGCAACAGAGGAGCATCAGAGGAGCATCAGAGGAGCATCAGAGGAGCATCAGAGGAGCTTCAGATGAGCATCAGAGGAGCATCAGTGGAGCATCAGAGGAGCATCAGAGGAGCAGCAGAGGAGCAGCAGAGGAGCATCAGAGGAGCAGGAGCAGAGCAGGAGCAGGAGCAGGAACAGGAGCAGGAGCATCAGAGGAGCAACAGAGGAGCATCAGAGGAGCATCAGAGGAGCATCAGTGGAGCATCAGAGCAGCATCAGAGGAGCATCAGAGGAGCATCAGAGGAGCATCAGAGGAGCATCAGAGGAGCATCAGTGGAGCATCAGAGGAGCATCAGTGGAGCATCAGAGGAGCATCAGAGGAGCATCAGAGGAGCATCAGAGGAGCATCAGAGGAGCATCAGAGGAGAATCAGAGGAGCATCAGAGGAGCATCAGAGGAGCATCAGAGGAGCATCAGAGGAGCATCAGTGTAGCATCAGAGGAGCATCAGAGGAGCATCAGAGGAGCATCAGAGGAGCATCAGAGGAGCATCAGAGGAGCATCAGAGGAGCAACAGAGGAGCATCAGAGGAGCATCAGAGGAGCATCAGAGGAGCATCAGAGGAGCATCAGTGTAGCATCAGAGGAGCATCAGAGAAGCATCAGAGGAGCATCAGTGGAGCATCAGAGGAGCATCAGTGGAGCATCAGAGGAGCATCAGAGGAGCATCAGAGGAGCATCAGAGGAGCATCAGTGGAGCATCAGAGCAGCATCAGAGGAGCATCAGAGGAGCATCAGAGGAGCAACAGAGGAGCATCAGAGGAGCATCAGAGGAGCATCAGAGGAGCATCAGAGGAGCATCAGAGGAGCATCAGAGGAGCATCAGAGGAGCATCAGAGGAGCAACAGAGGAGCATCAGAGGAGCATCAGAGGAGCATCAGTGGAGCATCAGTGGAGCATCAGAGGAGCATCAGAGGAGCATCAGAGGAGCATCAGAGGAGCATCAGAGGAGCATCAGAGGAGCATCAGAGGAGCAGGAGCAGGAGCAGGAGCAGGTGCAGGAGCAGGAGCAGGAGCAGGAGCAGGTGCAGGAGCAAGAGCATCAGAGGAGCATCAGAGGAGCAGGAGCAGGAGCAGGAGCAGGAGCAGGAACAGGAGCAGGAGCATCAGAGGAGCATCAGAGGAGCAGGAGCAGGAGCAGGAGCAGGAGCAGGAGCATCAGAGGAGCATCAGAGGAGCATCAAAGGAGCAGGAGCAGGAGCAGGAGCATCAGAGGAGCATCAGGGGAGCATCAGAGGAGCATCAGAGGAGCATCAGAGGAGCATCAGAGGAGCATGAGAGGAGCATCAGAGGAGCAACAGAGGAGCATCAGAGGAGCAACAGAGGAGCATCAGAGGAGCATCAGAGGAGCATCAGAGGAGCATCAGAGGAGCATCAGTGTAGCATCAGAGGAGCATCAGAGGAGCATCAGAGGAGCATCAGAGGAGCATCAGAGGAGCATCAGAGGAGGATCAGAGGAGCATCAGAGGAGCAACAGAGGAGCATCAGAGGAGCATCAGAGGAGCATCAGAGGATCCTCAGAGGAGCATTAGAGGAGCATCAGAGGAGCATCAGTGGAGCATCAGTGGAGCATCAGAGGAGCATCAGAGGAGCATCAGAGGTGCATCAGAGGAGCATCAGAGGAGCATCAGTGGAGCATCAGTGGAGCATCTGAGGAGCATCAGAGGAACATCAGAGGAGCATCAGTGGAGCATCAGAAAAACATCAGAGGAGCATCAGAGGAGCAACAGAGGAGCATCAGAGGAGCATCAGAGGAGCAACAGAGGAGCATCAGAGGAGCATCAGAGGAGCATCAGAGGAGCATCGTAGGAGCAACAGAGGAGCATCAGAGGAGCATCAGAGGAGCATGAGAGGAGCATCAGAGGAGCAACAGAGGAGCATCAGAGGAGCATCAGAGGAGCATCAGAGGAGCATCAGAGGAGCAACAGAGGAGCATCAGAGGAGCATCAGAGGAGCATCAGAGGAGCCTCAGAGGAGCATCAGAGGAGCATCAGAGGAGCATCAGAGGAGCATCAGAGGAGCATCAGAGGAGCATCAGAGGAGCATCAGAGGAGCAACAGAGGAGCATCAGAGGAGCATCAGAGGAGCATCAGAGGAGCATCAGAGGAGCATCAGAGGAGCATCAGAGGAGCATCAGAGGAGCATCAGTGGAGCATCAGAGGATCATCAGAGGAGCATCAGAGGAGCATCAGAGGAGCATCAGAGGAGCATCAGTGGAGCATCAGAGTAGCATCAGAGGAGCATCAGAGGAGCATCAGAGGAGCATCAGAGGAGCATCAGAGGAGCATCAGAGGAGCATCAGAGGAGCATCAGTGTAGCATCAGAGGAGCATCAGAGGAGCATCAGAGGAGCATCAGAGGAGCATCAGAGGAGCATCAGAGGAGCATCAGAGGAGCATCAGTGGAGCATCAGAGGGGCATCAGAAGAGCATCAGAGGAGCATCAGAGGAGCATCAGAGGAGCATCAGTGGAGCATCAGAGGAGCATCAGAGGAGCATCAGAGGAGCATCAGAGGAGCATCAGAGGAGCATCAGAGGAGCATCAGAGGAGAATCAGAGGAGCATCAGAGGAGCATCAGAGGAGCATCAGAGGAGCATCAGTGTAGCATCAGAGGAGCATCAGAGGAGCATCAGAGGAGCATCAGAGGAGCATCAGAGGAGCATCAGAGGAGCAACAGAGGAGCATCAGAGGAGCATCAGAGGAGCATCAGAGGAGCATCAGAGGAGCATCAGAGGAGCATCAGTGTAGCATCAGAGGAGCATCAGAGGAGCATCAGAGGAGCATCAGTGGAGCATCAGAGGAGCATCAGTGGAGCATCAGAGGAGCATCAGAGGAGCATCAGAGGAGCATCAGAGGAGCATCAGAGGAGCATCAGTGGAGCATCAGAGCAGCATCAGAGGAGCATCAGAGGAGCATCAGAGGAGCATCAGAGGAGCATCAGTGGAGCATCAGAGTAGCATCAGTGGAGCATCAGAGGAGCATCAGAGGAGCATCAGAGGAGCATCAGAGGAGCATCAGAGGAGCATCAGAGGAGCATCAGAGGAGCATCAGAGGAGCATCAGAGGAGCAACTGAGGAGCATCAGAGGAGCATCAGAGGAGCATCAGAGGAGCATCAGAGGAGCATCAGAGGAGCATCAGAGGAGCATCAGTGTAGCATCAGAGGAGCATCAGAGGAGCATCAGAGGAGCATCAGAGGAGCATCAGAGGAGCATCAGAGGAACATCAGAGGAGCATCAGTGGAGCATCAGTGGAGCATCAGAGGAGCATCAGAGGAGCATCAGAGGAGCAACAGAGGAGCATCAGAGGAGCATCAGAGGAGCATCAGAGGAGCATCAGAGGAGCATCAGAGGAGCATCAGAGGAGCATCAGTGTAGCATCAGAGGAGCATCAGAGGAGCATCAGAGGAGCATCAGAGGAGCATCAGAGGAGCATCAGAGGAGCATCAGAGGAGCAACAGAGGAGCATCAGAGGAGCAACAGAGGAGCATCAGAGGAGCATCAGAGGAGCATCAGAGGAGCCTCAGAGGAGCATCGGAGGAGCATCAGAGGAGCATCAGAGGAGCATCAGAGGAGCATCAGAGGAGCATCAGAGGAGCATCAGAGGAGCATCAGTGGAGCATCAGAGGAGCATCGGAGGAGCATCAGAGGAGCATCAGAGGAGCAACAGAGGAGCATCAGAGGAGCATCAGAGGAGCATCAGAGGAGCATCAGAGGAGCATCAGAGGAGCATCAGAGGAGCATCAGAGGAGCATCAATGGAGCATCAGAGGAGCATCAGAGGAGCATCAGAGGAGCATCAGAGGAGCATCAGAGGAGCAGGAGCAGGAGCAGGAGCAGGTGCAGGAGCAGAAGCAGGAGCAGGAGCAGGTGCAGGAGCAAGAGCATCAGAGGAGCATCAGAGGAGCAGGAGCAGGAGCAGGAGCAGGAGCAGGAACAGGAGCAGGAGCATCAGAGGAGCATCAGAGGAGCAGGAGCAGGAGCAGGAGCAGGAGCAGGAGCATCAGAGGAGCATCAGAGGAGCATCAGAGGAGCATCAGAGGAGCATCAGAGGAGCATCAGAGGAGCATCAGAGGAGCATCAGAGGAGCATCAGAGGAGCATCAGTGGAGCATCGGAGGAGCATCAGAGGAGCATCAGTGGAGCATCAGAGGAGCATCAGAGGAGCATCAGAGGAGCATCAGAGGAGCATCAGAGGAGCATCAGAGGAGCAGGAGCAGGAGCAGGAGCAGGTGCAGGAGCAGAAGCAGGAGCAGGAGCAGGTGCAGGAGCAAGAGCATCAGAGGAGCATCAGAGGAGCAGGAGCAGGAGCAGGAGCAGGAGCAGGAACAGGAGCAGGAGCATCAGAGGAGCATCAGAGGAGCAGGAGCAGGAGCAGGAGCAGGAGCAGGAGCATCAGAGGAGCATCAGAGGAGCATCAGAGGAGCATCAGAGGAGCATCAGAGGAGCATCAGAGGAGCATCAGAGGAGCATCAGAGGAGCATCAGAGGAGGATCAGAGGAGCATCAGAGGAGCATCAGAGGAGCATCAGTGTAGCATCAGAGGAGAATCAGAGGAGCATCAGAGGAGCATCAGAGGAGCATCAGAGGAGCAACAGAGGAGCATCAGAGGAGCAACAGAGGAGCATCAGAGGAGCATCAGAGAAGCATCAGAGGAGCCTCGGAGGAGCATCGGAGGAGCATCAGAGGAGCATCAGAGGAGCATCTGAGGAGCATCAGAGGAGCATCAGAGGAGCATCAGAGGAGCATCAGTGGAGCATCAGAGCAGCATCAGAGGAGCATCAGAGGAGCATCAGAGGAGCATCAGAGGAGCATCAGAGGAGCATCAGAGGAGCATCAGAGGAGCATCAGAGGAGCATCAGAGGAGCATCAGAGGAGCATCAGAGGAGCATCAGAGGAGCATCAGTGGAGCATCAGTGGAGCATCAGAGGAGCATCAGAGGAGCATCAGAGGAGCATCAGAGGAGCAACAGAGGAGCATCAGAGGAGCATCAGAGGAGCATCAGAGGAGCATCAGAGGAGCATCAGTGTTGCATCAGAGGAGCATCAGAGGAGCATCAGAGGAGCATCAGAGGAGCATCAGAGGAGCATCAGAGGAGCAACGGAGGAGCATCAGAGGAGCAACAGAGGAGCATCAGAGGAGCATCAGAGAAGCATCAGAGGAGCCTCAGAGGAGCATCGGAGGAGCATCAGAGGAGCATCAGAGGAGCATCAGAGGAGCATCAGAGGAGCATCAGAGGAGCATCAGAGGAGCATCAGTGGAGCATCAGAGCAGCATCAGAGGCGCATCAGAGGAGCATCAGAGGAGCAACAGAGGAGCATCAGAGGAGCATCAGAGGAGCATCAGAGGAGCATCAGAGGAGCTTCAGAGGAGCATCAGAGGAGCATCAGTGGAGCATCAGAGGAGCATCAGAGGAGCAGCAGAGGAGCAGCAGAGGAGCATCAGAGGAGCAGGAGCAGGAGCAGGAGCAGGAGCAGGTGCAGGAGCAGAAGCAGGAGCAGGAGCAGGTGCAGGAGCAAGAGCATCAGAGGAGCATCAGAGGAGCATCAGAGGAGCATCAGAGGAGCATCAGAGGAGCATCAGAGGAGCAACAGAGGAGCATCAGAGGAGCATCAGAGGAGCATCAGAGGAGCATCAGAGGAGCATCAGTGTTGCATCAGAGGAGCATCAGAGGAGCATCAGAGGAGCATCAGAGGAGCATCAGAGGAGCAACGGAGGAGCATCAGAGGAGCAACAGAGGAGCATCAGAGGAGCATCAGAGAAGCATCAGAGGAGCATCAGTGGAGCATCAGAGGAGCATCAGAGGAGCATCAGAGGAGCATCAGAGGAGCATCAGAGGAGCAGGAGCAGGAGCAGGAGCAGGTGCAGGAGCAGAAGCAGGAGCAGGAGCAGGTGCAGGAGCAAGAGCATCAGAGGAGCATCAGAGGAGCAGGAGCAGGAGCAGGAGCAGGAGCAGGAACAGGAGCAGGAGCATCAGAGGAGCATCAGAGGAGCAGGAGCAGGAGCAGGAGCAGGAGCAGGAGCATCAGAGGAGCATCAGAGGAGCATCAGAGGAGCATCAGAGGAGCATCAGAGGAGCATCAGAGGAGCATCAGAGGAGCATCAGTGGAGCATCGGAGGAGCATCAGAGGAGCATCAGTGGAGCATCAGAGGAGCATCAGAGGAGCATCAGAGGAGCATCAGAGGAGCATCAGAGGAGCATCAGAGGAGCAGGAGCAGGAGCAGGAGCAGGTGCAGGAGCAGAAGCAGGAGCAGGAGCAGGTGCAGGAGCAAGAGCATCAGAGGAGCATCAGAGGAGCAGGAGCAGGAGCAGGGGCAGGAGCAGGAACAGGAGCAGGAGCATCAGAGGAGCATCAGAGGAGCAGGAGCAGGAGCAGGAGCAGGAGCAGGAGCATCAGAGGAGCATCAGAGGAGCATCAGAGGAGCATCAGAGGAGCATCAGAGGAGCATCAGAGGAGCATCAGAGGAGCATCAGAGGAGCATCAGAGGAGGATCAGAGGAGCATCAGAGGAGCATCAGAGGAGCATCAGTGTAGCATCAGAGGAGAATCAGAGGAGCATCAGAGGAGCATCAGAGGAGCCTCAGAGGAGCATCGGAGGAGCATCAGAGGAGCATCAGAGGAGCATCAGAGGAGCATCAGAGGAGCATCAGAGGAGCATCAGAGGAGCATCAGTGGAGCATCAGAGCAGCATCAGAGGCGCATCAGAGGAGCATCAGAGGAGCATCAGAGGAGCATCAGAGGAGCATCAGAGGAGCATCAGTGTTGCATCAGAGGAGCATCAGAGGAGCATCAGAGGAGCATCAGAGGAGCATCAGAGGAGCAACGGAGGAGCATCAGAGGAGCAACAGAGGAGCATCAGTGGAGCATCAGAGCAGCATCAGAGGCGCATCAGAGGAGCATCAGAGGAGCAACAGAGGAGCATCAGAGGAGCATCAGAGGAGCATCAGAGGAGCATCAGAGGAGCATCAGAGGAGCATCAGAGGAGCATCAGAGGAGCATCAGAGGAGCAACAGAGGAGCATCAGAGGAGCATCAGAGGAGCATCAGAGGAGCATCAGAGGAGCATCAGTGTTGCATCAGAGGAGCATCAGAGGAGCATCAGAGGAGCATCAGAGGAGCATCAGAGGAGCATCAGAGGAGCAACGGAGGAGCATCAGAGGAGCAACAGAGGAGCATCAGAGGAGCATCAGAGAAGCATCAGAGGAGCCTCAGAGGAGCATCGGAGGAGCATCAGAGGAGCATCAGAGGAGCATCAGAGGAGCATCAGAGGAGCATCAGAGGAGCATCAGAGGAGCATCAGTGGAGCATCAGAGCAGCATCAGAGGCGCATCAGAGGAGCATCAGAGGAGCAACAGAGGAGCATCAGAGGAGCATCAGAGGAGCATCAGAGGAGCATCAGAGGAGCTTCAGATGAGCATCAGAGGAGCATCAGTGGAGCATCAGAGGAGCATCAGAGGAGCAGCAGAGGAGCAGCAGAGGAGCATCAGAGGAGCAGGAGCAGAGCAGGAGCAGGAGCAGGAACAGGAGCAGGAGCATCAGAGGAGCAACAGAGGAGCATCAGAGGAGCATCAGAGGAGCATCAGTGGAGCATCAGAGCAGCATCAGAGGAGCATCAGAGGAGCATCAGAGGAGCATCAGAGGAGCATCAGAGGAGCATCAGTGGAGCATCAGAGGAGCATCAGTGGAGCATCAGAGGAGCATCAGAGGAGCATCAGAGGAGCATCAGAGGAGCATCAGAGGAGCATCAGAGGAGAATCAGAGGAGCATCAGAGGAGCATCAGAGGAGCATCAGAGGAGCATCAGAGGAGCATCAGTGTAGCATCAGAGGAGCATCAGAGGAGCATCAGAGGAGCATCAGAGGAGCATCAGAGGAGCATCAGAGGAGCATCAGAGGAGCAACAGAGGAGCATCAGAGGAGCATCAGAGGAGCATCAGAGGAGCATCAGAGGAGCATCAGTGTAGCATCAGAGGAGCATCAGAGAAGCATCAGAGGAGCATCAGTGGAGCATCAGAGGAGCATCAGTGGAGCATCAGAGGAGCATCAGAGGAGCATCAGAGGAGCATCAGAGGAGCATCAGTGGAGCATCAGAGCAGCATCAGAGGAGCATCAGAGGAGCATCAGAGGAGCAACAGAGGAGCATCAGAGGAGCATCAGAGGAGCATCAGAGGAGCATCAGAGGAGCATCAGAGGAGCATCAGAGGAGCATCAGAGGAGCATCAGAGGAGCATCAGAGGAGCAACAGAGGAGCATCAGAGGAGCATCAGAGGAGCATCAGTGGAGCATCAGTGGAGCATCAGAGGAGCATCAGAGGAGCATCAGAGGAGCATCAGAGGAGCATCAGAGGAGCATCAGAGGAGCATCAGAGGAGCAGGAGCAGGAGCAGGAGCAGGTGCAGGAGCAGGAGCAGGAGCAGGAGCAGGTGCAGGAGCAAGAGCATCAGAGGAGCATCAGAGGAGCAGGAGCAGGAGCAGGAGCAGGAGCAGGAACAGGAGCAGGAGCATCAGAGGAGCATCAGAGGAGCAGGAGCAGGAGCAGGAGCAGGAGCAGGAGCATCAGAGGAGCATCAGAGGAGCATCAAAGGAGCAGGAGCAGGAGCAGGAGCATCAGAGGAGCATCAGGGGAGCATCAGAGGAGCATCAGAGGAGCATCAGAGGAGCATCAGAGGAGCATGAGAGGAGCATCAGAGGAGCAACAGAGGAGCATCAGAGGAGCAACAGAGGAGCATCAGAGGAGCATCAGAGGAGCATCAGAGGAGCATCAGAGGAGCATCAGTGTAGCATCAGAGGAGCATCAGAGGAGCATCAGAGGAGCATCAGAGGAGCATCAGAGGAGCATCAGAGGAGGATCAGAGGAGCATCAGAGGAGCAACAGAGGAGCATCAGAGGAGCATCAGAGGAGCATCAGAGGATCCTCAGAGGAGCATTAGAGGAGCATCAGAGGAGCATCAGTGGAGCATCAGTGGAGCATCAGAGGAGCATCAGAGGAGCATCAGAGGTGCATCAGAGGAGCATCAGAGGAGCATCAGTGGAGCATCAGTGGAGCATCTGAGGAGCATCAGAGGAACATCAGAGGAGCATCAGTGGAGCATCAGAAAAACATCAGAGGAGCATCAGAGGAGCAACAGAGGAGCATCAGAGGAGCATCAGAGGAGCAACAGAGGAGCATCAGAGGAGCATCAGAGGAGCATCAGAGGAGCATCGTAGGAGCAACAGAGGAGCATCAGAGGAGCATCAGAGGAGCATGAGAGGAGCATCAGAGGAGCAACAGAGGAGCATCAGAGGAGCATCAGAGGAGCATCAGAGGAGCATCAGAGGAGCAACAGAGGAGCATCAGAGGAGCATCAGAGGAGCATCAGAGGAGCCTCAGAGGAGCATCAGAGGAGCATCAGAGGAGCATCAGAGGAGCATCAGAGGAGCATCAGAGGAGCATCAGAGGAGCATCAGAGGAGCAACAGAGGAGCATCAGAGGAGCATCAGAGGAGCATCAGAGGAGCATCAGAGGAGCATCAGAGGAGCATCAGAGGAGCATCAGAGGAGCATCAGTGGAGCATCAGAGGATCATCAGAGGAGCATCAGAGGAGCATCAGAGGAGCATCAGAGGAGCATCAGTGGAGCATCAGAGTAGCATCAGAGGAGCATCAGAGGAGCATCAGAGGAGCATCAGAGGAGCATCAGAGGAGCATCAGAGGAGCATCAGAGGAGCATCAGTGTAGCATCAGAGGAGCATCAGAGGAGCATCAGAGGAGCATCAGAGGAGCATCAGAGGAGCATCAGAGGAGCATCAGAGGAGCATCAGTGGAGCATCAGAGGGGCATCAGAAGAGCATCAGAGGAGCATCAGAGGAGCATCAGAGGAGCATCAGTGGAGCATCAGAGGAGCATCAGAGGAGCATCAGAGGAGCATCAGAGGAGCATCAGAGGAGCATCAGAGGAGCATCAGAGGAGAATCAGAGGAGCATCAGAGGAGCATCAGAGGAGCATCAGAGGAGCATCAGTGTAGCATCAGAGGAGCATCAGAGGAGCATCAGAGGAGCATCAGAGGAGCATCAGAGGAGCATCAGAGGAGCAACAGAGGAGCATCAGAGGAGCATCAGAGGAGCATCAGAGGAGCATCAGAGGAGCATCAGAGGAGCATCAGTGTAGCATCAGAGGAGCATCAGAGGAGCATCAGAGGAGCATCAGTGGAGCATCAGAGGAGCATCAGTGGAGCATCAGAGGAGCATCAGAGGAGCATCAGAGGAGCATCAGAGGAGCATCAGAGGAGCATCAGTGGAGCATCAGAGCAGCATCAGAGGAGCATCAGAGGAGCATCAGAGGAGCATCAGAGGAGCATCAGTGGAGCATCAGAGTAGCATCAGTGGAGCATCAGAGGAGCATCAGAGGAGCATCAGAGGAGCATCAGAGGAGCATCAGAGGAGCATCAGAGGAGCATCAGAGGAGCATCAGAGGAGCATCAGAGGAGCAACTGAGGAGCATCAGAGGAGCATCAGAGGAGCATCAGAGGAGCATCAGAGGAGCATCAGAGGAGCATCAGAGGAGCATCAGTGTAGCATCAGAGGAGCATCAGAGGAGCATCAGAGGAGCATCAGAGGAGCATCAGAGGAGCATCAGAGGAACATCAGAGGAGCATCAGTGGAGCATCAGTGGAGCATCAGAGGAGCATCAGAGGAGCATCAGAGGAGCAACAGAGGAGCATCAGAGGAGCATCAGAGGAGCATCAGAGGAGCATCAGAGGAGCATCAGAGGAGCATCAGAGGAGCATCAGTGTAGCATCAGAGGAGCATCAGAGGAGCATCAGAGGAGCATCAGAGGAGCATCAGAGGAGCATCAGAGGAGCATCAGAGGAGCAACAGAGGAGCATCAGAGGAGCAACAGAGGAGCATCAGAGGAGCATCAGAGGAGCATCAGAGGAGCCTCAGAGGAGCATCGGAGGAGCATCAGAGGAGCATCAGAGGAGCATCAGAGGAGCATCAGAGGAGCATCAGAGGAGCATCAGAGGAGCATCAGTGGAGCATCAGAGGAGCATCGGAGGAGCATCAGAGGAGCATCAGAGGAGCAACAGAGGAGCATCAGAGGAGCATCAGAGGAGCATCAGAGGAGCATCAGAGGAGCATCAGAGGAGCATCAGAGGAGCATCAGAGGAGCATCAATGGAGCATCAGAGGAGCATCAGAGGAGCATCAGAGGAGCATCAGAGGAGCATCAGAGGAGCAGGAGCAGGAGCAGGAGCAGGTGCAGGAGCAGAAGCAGGAGCAGGAGCAGGTGCAGGAGCAAGAGCATCAGAGGAGCATCAGAGGAGCAGGAGCAGGAGCAGGAGCAGGAGCAGGAACAGGAGCAGGAGCATCAGAGGAGCATCAGAGGAGCAGGAGCAGGAGCAGGAGCAGGAGCAGGAGCATCAGAGGAGCATCAGAGGAGCATCAGAGGAGCATCAGAGGAGCATCAGAGGAGCATCAGAGGAGCATCAGAGGAGCATCAGAGGAGCATCAGAGGAGCATCAGTGGAGCATCGGAGGAGCATCAGAGGAGCATCAGTGGAGCATCAGAGGAGCATCAGAGGAGCATCAGAGGAGCATCAGAGGAGCATCAGAGGAGCATCAGAGGAGCAGGAGCAGGAGCAGGAGCAGGTGCAGGAGCAGAAGCAGGAGCAGGAGCAGGTGCAGGAGCAAGAGCATCAGAGGAGCATCAGAGGAGCAGGAGCAGGAGCAGGAGCAGGAGCAGGAACAGGAGCAGGAGCATCAGAGGAGCATCAGAGGAGCAGGAGCAGGAGCAGGAGCAGGAGCAGGAGCATCAGAGGAGCATCAGAGGAGCATCAGAGGAGCATCAGAGGAGCATCAGAGGAGCATCAGAGGAGCATCAGAGGAGCATCAGAGGAGCATCAGAGGAGGATCAGAGGAGCATCAGAGGAGCATCAGAGGAGCATCAGTGTAGCATCAGAGGAGAATCAGAGGAGCATCAGAGGAGCATCAGAGGAGCATCAGAGGAGCAACAGAGGAGCATCAGAGAAGCAACAGAGGAGCATCAGAGGAGCATCAGAGAAGCATCAGAGGAGCCTCGGAGGAGCATCGGAGGAGCATCAGAGGAGCATCAGAGGAGCATCTGAGGAGCATCAGAGGAGCATCAGAGGAGCATCAGAGGAGCATCAGTGGAGCATCAGAGCAGCATCAGAGGAGCATCAGAGGAGCATCAGAGGAGCATCAGAGGAGCATCAGAGGAGCATCAGAGGAGCATCAGAGGAGCATCAGAGGAGCATCAGAGGAGCATCAGAGGAGCATCAGAGGAGCATCAGAGGAGCATCAGTGGAGCATCAGTGGAGCATCAGAGGAGCATCAGAGGAGCATCAGAGGAGCATCAGAGGAGCAACAGAGGAGCATCAGAGGAGCATCAGACGAGCATCAGAGGAGCATCAGAGGAGCATCAGTGTTGCATCAGAGGAGCATCAGAGGAGCATCAGAGGAGCATCAGAGGAGCATCAGAGGAGCATCAGAGGAGCAACGGAGGAGCATCAGAGGAGCAACAGAGGAGCATCAGAGGAGCATCAGAGAAGCATCAGAGGAGCCTCAGAGGAGCATCGGAGGAGCATCAGAGGAGCATCAGAGGAGCATCAGAGGAGCATCAGAGGAGCATCAGAGGAGCATCAGAGGAGCAGGAGCAGGAGCAGGAGCAGGTGCAGGAGCAGAAGCAGGAGCAGGAGCAGGTGCAGGAGCAAGAGCATCAGAGGAGCATCAGAGGAGCAGGAGCAGGAGCAGGAGCAGGAGCAGGAACAGGAGCAGGAGCATCAGAGGAGCATCAGAGGAGCAGGAGCAGGAGCAGGAGCAGGAGCAGGAGCATCAGAGGAGCATCAGAGGAGCATCAGAGGAGCATCAGAGGAGCATCAGAGGAGCATCAGAGGAGCATCAGAGGAGCATCAGAGGAGCATCAGAGGAGCATCAGTGGAGCATCGGAGGAGCATCAGAGGAGCATCAGTGGAGCATCAGAGGAGCATCAGAGGAGCATCAGAGGAGCATCAGAGGAGCATCAGAGGAGCATCAGAGGAGCAGGAGCAGGAGCAGGAGCAGGTGCAGGAGCAGAAGCAGGAGCAGGAGCAGGTGCAGGAGCAAGAGCATCAGAGGAGCATCAGAGGAGCAGGAGCAGGAGCAGGAGCAGGAGCAGGAACAGGAGCAGGAGCATCAGAGGAGCATCAGAGGAGCAGGAGCAGGAGCAGGAGCAGGAGCAGGAGCATCAGAGGAGCATCAGAGGAGCATCAGAGGAGCATCAGAGGAGCATCAGAGGAGCATCAGAGGAGCATCAGAGGAGCATCAGAGGAGCATCAGAGGAGGATCAGAGGAGCATCAGAGGAGCATCAGAGGAGCATCAGTGTAGCATCAGAGGAGAATCAGAGGAGCATCAGAGGAGCATCAGAGGAGCATCAGAGGAGCAACAGAGGAGCATCAGAGGAGCAACAGAGGAGCATCAGAGGAGCATCAGAGAAGCATCAGAGGAGCCTCGGAGGAGCATCGGAGGAGCATCAGAGGAGCATCAGAGGAGCATCTGAGGAGCATCAGAGGAGCATCAGAGGAGCATCAGAGGAGCATCAGTGGAGCATCAGAGCAGCATCAGAGGAGCATCAGAGGAGCATCAGAGGAGCATCAGAGGAGCATCAGAGGAGCATCAGAGGAGCATCAGAGGAGCATCAGAGGAGCATCAGAGGAGCATCAGAGGAGCATCAGAGGAGCATCAGAGGAGCATCAGTGGAGCATCAGTGGAGCATCAGAGGAGCATCAGAGGAGCATCAGAGGAGCATCAGAGGAGCAACAGAGGAGCATCAGAGGAGCATCAGACGAGCATCAGAGGAGCATCAGAGGAGCATCAGTGTTGCATCAGAGGAGCATCAGAGGAGCATCAGAGGAGCATCAGAGGAGCATCAGAGGAGCATCAGAGGAGCAACGGAGGAGCATCAGAGGAGCAACAGAGGAGCATCAGAGGAGCATCAGAGAAGCATCAGAGGAGCCTCAGAGGAGCATCGGAGGAGCATCAGAGGAGCATCAGAGGAGCATCAGAGGAGCATCAGAGGAGCATCAGAGGAGCATCAGAGGAGCATTTGTGGAGCATCAGAGCAGCATCAGAGGCGCATCAGAGGAGCATCAGAGGAGCAACAGAGGAGCATCAGAGGAGCATCAGAGGAGCATCAGAGGAGCATCAGAGGAGCATCAGAGGAGCATCAGAGGAGCATCAGAGGGGCTTCAGAGGAGCATCAGAGGAGCATCAGTGGAGCATCAGAGGAGCATCAGAGGAGCATCAGAGGAGCAGCAGAGGAGCATCAGAGGAGCAGGAGCAGGAGCAGGAGCAGGTGCAGGAGCAGAAGCAGGAGCAGGAGCAGGTGCAGGAGCAAGAGCATCAGAGGAGCATCAGAGGAGCAGGAGCAGGAGCAGGAGCAGGAGCAGGAACAGGAGCAGGAGCATCAGAGGAGCATCAGAGGAGCATCAGTGGAGCATCAGAGCAGCATCAGAGGAGCATCAGAGGAGCATCAGAGGAGCATCAGAGGAGCATCAGAGGAGCATCAGTGGAGCATCAGAGGAGCATCAGTGGAGCATCAGAGGAGCATCAGAGGAGCATCAGAGGAGCATCAGAGGAGCATCAGAGGAGCATCAGAGGAGAATCAGAGGAGCATCAGAGGAGCATCAGAGGAGCATCAGAGGAGCATCAGAGGAGCATCAGTGTAGCATCAGAGGAGCATCAGAGGAGCATCAGAGGAGCATCAGAGGAGCATCAGAGGAGCATCAGAGGAGCATCAGAGGAGCAACAGAGGAGCATCAGAGGAGCATCAGAGGAGCATCAGATGAGCATCAGAGGAGCATCAGAGGAGCAGCAGTGTAGCATCAGAGGAGCATCAGAGAAGCATCAGAGGAGCATCAGTGGAGCATCAGAGGAGCATCAGTGGAGCATCAGAGGAGCATCAGAGGAGCATCAGAGGAGCATCAGTGGAGCATCAGTGGAGCATCAGAGGAGCATCAGAGGAGCATCAGAGGAGCATCAGAGGAGCATCAGAGGAGCATCAGAGGAGCATCAGAGGAGCAGGAGCAGGAGCAGGAGCAGGTGCAGGAGCAGGAGCAGGAGCAGGAGCAGGTGCAGGAGCAAGAGCATCAGAGGAGCATCAGAGGAGCAGGAGCAGGAGCAGGAGCAGGAACAGGAGCAGGAGCATCAGAGGAGCATCAGAGGAGCAGGAGCAGGAGCAGGAGCAGGAGCAGGAGCATCAGAGGAGCATCAGAGGAGCATCAAAGGAGCAGGAGCAGGAGCAGGAGCATCAGAGGAGCATCAGAGGAGCATCAGAGGAGCATCAGAGGAGCATCAGAGGAGCATGAGAGGAGCATCAGAGGAGCATGAGAGGAGCATCAGAGGAGCAACAGAGGAGCATCAGAGGAGCATCAGAGGAGCATCAGAGGAGCATCAGAGGAGCAACAGAGGAGCATCAGAGGAGCATCAGAGGAGCATCAGAGGAGCCTCAGAGGAGCATCAGAGGAGCATCAGAGGAGCATCAGAGGAGCATCAGAGGAGCATCAGAGGAGCATCAGAGGAGCATCAGAGGAGCAACAGAGGAGCATCAGAGGAGCATCAGAGGAGCATCAGAGGAGCATCAGAGGAGCATCAGAGGAGCATCAGAGGAGCATCAGAGGAGCATCAGTGGAGCATCAGAGGATCATCAGAGGAGCATCAGAGGAGCATCAGAGGAGCATCAGAGGAGCATCAGTGGAGCATCAGTGTAGCATCAGTGGAGCATCAGAGGAGCATCAGAGGAGCATCAGAGGAGCATCAGAGGAGCATCAGAGGAGCATCAGAGGAGCATCAGAGGAGCATCAGAGGAGCATCAGAGGAGCAACAGAGGAGCATCAGAGGAGCATCAGAGGAGCATCAGAGGAGCATCAGAGGAGCATCAGAGGAGCATCAGAGGAGCATCAGAGGAGCATCAGTGGAGCATCAGAGGAGCATCAGTGGAGCATCAGAGGAGCATCAGAGGAGCATCAGAGGAGCATCAGAGGAGCATAAGAGGAGCATCAGAGGAGAATCAGAGGAGCATCAGAGGAGCATCAGAGGAGCATCAGAGGAGCATCAGAGGAGCATCAGTGTAGCATCAGAGGAGCATCAGAGGAGCATCAGAGGAGCATCAGAGGAGCATCAGAGGAGCATCAGAGGAGCAACAGAGGAGCATCAGAGGAGCATCAGAGGAGCATCAGAGGAGCATCAGAGGAGCATCAGAGGAGCATCAGTGTAGCATCAGAGGAGCATCAGAGGAGCATCAGAGGAGCATCAGTGGAGCATCAGAGGAGCATCAGTGGAGCATCAGAGGAGCATCAGAGGAGCATCAGAGGAGCATCAGAGGAGCATCAGAGGAGCATCAGAGGAGCATCAGTGGAGCATCAGAGCAGCATCAGAGGAGCATCAGAGGAGCATCAGAGGAGCATCAGAGGAGCATCAGTGGAGCATCAGAGTAGCATCAGTGGAGCATCAGAGGAGCATCAGAGGAGCATCAGAGGAGCATCAGAGGAGCATCAGAGGAGCATCAGAGGAGCATCAGAGGAGCATCAGAGGAGCATCAGAGGAGCAACAGAGGAGCATCAGAGGAGCATCAGAGGAGCATCAGAGGAGCATCAGAGGAGCATCAGAGGAGCATCAGAGGAGCATCAGTGTAGCATCAGAGGAGCATCAGAGGAGCATCAGAGGAGCATCAGAGGAGCATCAGAGGAGCATCAGAGGAACATCAGAGGAGCATCAGAGGAGCATCAGTGGAGCATAAGAGGAGCATCAGAGGAGCATCAGAGGAGCATCAGAGGAGCATCAGAGGAGCATCAGTGGAGCATCAGAGGAGCATCAGTGGAGCATCAGAGGAGCATCAGAGGAGCATCAGAGGAGCATCAGAGGAGCATCAGAGGAGCATAAGAGGAGAATCAGAGGAGCATCAGAGGAGCATCAGAGGAGCATCAGAGGAGCATCAGAGGAGCATCAGTGTAGCATCAGAGGAGCATCAGAGGAGCATCAGAGGAGCATCAGAGGAGCATCAGAGGAGCATCAGAGGAGCATCAGAGGAGCAACAGAGGAGCATCAGAGGAGCATCAGAGGAGCATCAGAGGAGCATCAGAGGAGCATCAGAGGAGCATCAGTTTAGCATCAGAGGAGCATCAGAGGAGCATCAGAGGAGCATCAGTGGAGCATCAGAGGAGCATCAGTGGAGCATCAGAGGAGCATCAGAGGAGCATCAGAGGAGCATCAGAGGAGCATCAGAGGAGCATCAGAGGAGCATCAGAGGAGCATCAGAGGAGCAGGAGCAGGAGCAGGAGCAGGTGCAGGAGCAGGAGCAGGAGCAGGAGCAGGTGCAGGAGCAAGAGCATCAGAGGAGCATCAGAGGAGCAGGAGCAGGAGCAGGAACAGGAGCAGGAGCATCAGAGGAGCATCAGAGGAGCAGGAGCAGGAGCAGGAGCAGGAGCAGGAGCATCAGAGGAGCATCAGAGGAGCATCAAAGGAGCAGGAGCAGGAGCAGGAGCATCAGAGGAGCATCAGAGGAGCATCAGAGGAGCATCAGAGGAGCATCAGAGGAGCATGAGAGGAGCATCAGAGGAGCAACAGAGGAGCATCAGAGGAGCAACAGAGGAGCATCAGAGGAGCATCAGAGGAGCATCAGAGGAGCATCAGAGGAGCATCAGTGTAGCATCAGAGGAGCTTCAGAGGAGCATCAGAGGAGCATCAGAGGAGCATCAGAGGAGCATCAGAGGAGGATCAGAGGAGCATCAGAGGAGCATCAGTGGAGCATCAGTGGAGCATCAGAGGAGCATCAGAGGAGCATCAGAGGAGCATCAGAGGAGCAGGAGCAGGAGCAGGAGCAGGTGCAGGAGCAGGAGCAGGAGCAGGAGCAGGTGCAGGAGCAAGAGCATCAGAGGAGCATCAGTGGAGCAGGAGCAGGAGCAGGAACAGGAGCAGGAGCATCAGAGGAGCATCAGAGGAGCAGGAGCAGGAGCAGGAGCAGGAGCAGGAGCATCAGAGGAGCATCGGAGGAGCATCAAAGGAGCAGGAGCAGGAGCAGGAGCATCAGAGGAGCATCAGAGGAGCATCAGAGGAGCATCAGAGGAGCATCAGAGGAGCATGAGAGGAGCATCAGAGGAGCAACAGAGGAGCATCAGAGGAGCAACAGAGGAGCATCAGAGGAGCATCAGAGGAGCATCAGAGGAGCATCAGAGGAGCATCAGTGTAGCATCAGAGGAGCATCAGAGGAGCATCAGAGGAGCATCAGAGGAGCATCAGAGGAGCATCAGAGGAGGATCAGAGGAGCATCAGAGGAGCAACAGAGGAGCATCAGAGGAGCATCAGAGGAGCATCAGAGGATCCTCAGAGGAGCATTAGAGGAGCAACAGAGGAGCATCAGTGGAGCATCAGTGGAGCATCAGAGGAGCATCAGAGGAGCATCAGAGGAGCATCAGAGGAGCATCAGAGGAGCATCAGTGGAGCATCAGTGGAGCATCTGAGGAGCATCAGAGGAACATCAGAGGAGCATCAGTGGAGCATCAGAAAAACATCAGAGGAGCATCAGAGGAGCAACAGAGGAGCATCAGAGGAGCATCAGACGAGCATCAGAGGAGCATCAGAGGAGCATCAGTGTTGCATCAGAGGAGCATCAGAGGAGCATCAGAGGAGCATCAGAGGAGCATCAGAGGAGCATCAGAGGAGCAACGGAGGAGCATCAGAGGAGCAACAGAGGAGCATCAGAGGAGCATCAGAGAAGCATCAGAGGAGCCTCAGAGGAGCATCGGAGGAGCATCAGAGGAGCATCAGAGGAGCATCAGAGGAGCATCAGAGGAGCATCAGAGGAGCATCAGAGGAGCATTTGTGGAGCATCAGAGCAGCATCAGAGGCGCATCAGAGGAGCATCAGAGGAGCAACAGAGGAGCATCAGAGGAGCATCAGAGGAGCATCAGAGGAGCATCAGAGGAGCATCAGAGGAGCATCAGAGGAGCATCAGAGGGGCTTCAGAGGAGCATCGGAGGAGCATCAGTGGAGCATCAGAGGAGCATCAGAGGAGCAGCAGAGGAGCATCAGAGGAGCAGGAGCAGGAGCAGGAGCAGGTGCAGGAGCAGAAGCAGGAGCAGGAGCAGGTGCAGGAGCAAGAGCATCAGAGGAGCATCAGAGGAGCATCAGTGGAGCATCAGAGGAGCATCAGTGGAGCATCAGAGGAGCATCAGAGGAGCATCAGAGGAGCATCAGAGGAGCATCAGAGGAGCATCAGAGGAGAATCAGAGGAGCATCAGAGGAGCATCAGAGGAGCATCAGAGGAGCATCAGAGGAGCATCAGTGTAGCATCAGAGGAGCATCAGAGGAGCATCAGAGGAGCATCAGAGGAGCATCAGAGGAGCATCAGAGGAGCATCAGAGGAGCAACAGAGGAGCATCAGAGGAGCATCAGAGGAGCATCAGAGGAGCATCAGAGGAGCATCAGAGGAGCAGCAGTGTAGCATCAGAGGAGCATCAGAGAAGCATCAGAGGAGCATCAGTGGAGCATCAGAGGAGCATCAGTGGAGCATCAGAGGAGCATCAGAGGAGCATCAGAGGAGCATCAGTGGAGCATCAGTGGAGCATCAGAGGAGCATCAGAGGAGCATCAGAGGAGCATCAGAGGAGCATCAGAGGAGCATCAGAGGAGCAGGAGCAGGAGCAGGAGCAGGTGCAGGAGCAGGAGCAGGAGCAGGAGCAGGTGCAGGAGCAAGAGCATCAGAGGAGCATCAGAGGAGCAGGAGCAGGAGCAGGAGCAGGAACAGGAGCAGGAGCATCAGAGGAGCATCAGAGGAGCAGGAGCAGGAGCAGGAGCAGGAGCAGGAGCATCAGAGGAGCATCAGAGGAGCATCAAAGGAGCAGGAGCAGGAGCAGGAGCATCAGAGGAGCATCAGAGGAGCATCAGAGGAGCATCAGAGGAGCATCAGAGGAGCATGAGAGGAGCATCAGAGGAGCATGAGAGGAGCATCAGAGGAGCAACAGAGGAGCATCAGAGGAGCATCAGAGGAGCATCAGAGGAGCATCAGAGGAGCAACAGAGGAGCATCAGAGGAGCATCAGAGGAGCATCAGAGGAGCCTCAGAGGAGCATCAGAGGAGCATCAGAGGAGCATCAGAGGAGCATCAGAGGAGCATCAGAGGAGCATCAGAGGAGCATCAGAGGAGCAACAGAGGAGCATCAGAGGAGCATCAGAGGAGCATCAGAGGAGCATCAGAGGAGCATCAGAGGAGCATCAGAGGAGCATCAGAGGAGCATCAGAGGAGCATCAGTGGAGCATCAGAGGATCATCAGAGGAGCATCAGAGGAGCATCAGAGGAGCATCAGAGGAGCATCAGTGGAGCATCAGTGTAGCATCAGTGGAGCATCAGAGGAGCATCAGAGGAGCATCAGAGGAGCATCAGAGGAGCATCAGAGGAGCATCAGAGGAGCATCAGAGGAGCATCAGAGGAGCATCAGAGGAGCAACAGAGGAGCATCAGAGGAGCATCAGAGGAGCATCAGAGGAGCATCAGAGGAGCATCAGAGGAGCATCAGAGGAGCATCAGAGGAGCATCAGTGGAGCATCAGAGGAGCATCAGTGGAGCATCAGAGGAGCATCAGAGGAGCATCAGAGGAGCATCAGAGGAGCATAAGAGGAGCATCAGAGGAGAATCAGAGGAGCATCAGAGGAGCATCAGAGGAGCATCAGAGGAGCATCAGAGGAGCATCAGTGTAGCATCAGAGGAGCATCAGAGGAGCATCAGAGGAGCATCAGAGGAGCATCAGAGGAGCATCAGAGGAGCAACAGAGGAGCATCAGAGGAGCATCAGAGGAGCATCAGAGGAGCATCAGAGGAGCATCAGAGGAGCATCAGTGTAGCATCAGAGGAGCATCAGAGGAGCATCAGAGGAGCATCAGTGGAGCATCAGAGGAGCATCAGTGGAGCATCAGAGGAGCATCAGAGGAGCATCAGAGGAGCATCAGAGGAGCATCAGAGGAGCATCAGAGGAGCATCAGTGGAGCATCAGAGCAGCATCAGAGGAGCATCAGAGGAGCATCAGAGGAGCATCAGAGGAGCATCAGTGGAGCATCAGAGTAGCATCAGTGGAGCATCAGAGGAGCATCAGAGGAGCATCAGAGGAGCATCAGAGGAGCATCAGAGGAGCATCAGAGGAGCATCAGAGGAGCATCAGAGGAGCATCTGAGGAGCATCAGAGGAGCATCAGAGGAGCATCAGAGGAGCATCAGTGGAGCATCAGAGCAGCATCAGAGGAGCATCAGAGGAGCATCAGAGGAGCATCAGAGGAGCATCAGAGGAGCATCAGAGGAGCATCAGAGGAGCATCAGAGGAGCATCAGAGGAGCATCAGAGGAGCATCAGAGGAGCATCAGAGGAGCATCAGTGGAGCATCAGTGGAGCATCAGAGGAGCATCAGAGGAGCATCAGAGGAGCATCAGAGGAGCAACAGAGGAGCATCAGAGGAGCATCAGACGAGCATCAGAGGAGCATCAGAGGAGCATCAGTGTTGCATCAGAGGAGCATCAGAGGAGCATCAGAGGAGCATCGGAGGAGCATCAGAGGAGCATCAGAGGAGCAACAGAGGAGCATCAGAGGAGCATCAGAGGAGCATCAGAGGAGCATCAGAGGAGCATCAGAGGAGCATCAGAGGAGCATCGGAGGAGCATCAATGGAGCATCAGAGGAGCATCAGAGGAGCATCAGAGGAGCATCAGAGGAGCATCAGAGGAGCAGGAGCAGGAGCAGGAGCAGGTGCAGGAGCAGAAGCAGGAGCAGGAGCAGGTGCAGGAGCAAGAGCATCAGAGGAGCATCAGAGGAGCAGGAGCAGGAGCAGGAGCAGGAGCAGGAACAGGAGCAGGAGCATCAGAGGAGCATCAGAGGAGCAGGAGCAGGAGCAGGAGCAGGAGCAGGAGCATCAGAGGAGCATCAGAGGAGCATCAGAGGAGCATCAGAGGAGCATCAGAGGAGCATCAGAGGAGCATCAGAGGAGCATCAGAGGAGCATCAGAGGAGCATCAGTGGAGCATCGGAGGAGCATCAGAGGAGCATCAGTGGAGCATCAGAGGAGCATCAGAGGAGCATCAGAGGAGCATCAGAGGAGCATCAGAGGAGCATCAGAGGAGCAGGAGCAGGAGCAGGAGCAGGTGCAGGAGCAGAAGCAGGAGCAGGAGCAGGTGCAGGAGCAAGAGCATCAGAGGAGCATCAGAGGAGCAGGAGCAGGAGCAGGAGCAGGAGCAGGAACAGGAGCAGGAGCATCAGAGGAGCATCAGAGGAGCAGGAGCAGGAGCAGGAGCAGGAGCAGGAGCATCAGAGGAGCATCAGAGGAGCATCAGAGGAGCATCAGAGGAGCATCAGAGGAGCATCAGAGGAGCATCAGAGGAGCATCAGAGGAGCATCAGAGGAGGATCAGAGGAGCATCAGAGGAGCATCAGAGGAGCATCAGTGTAGCATCAGAGGAGAATCAGAGGAGCATCAGAGGAGCATCAGAGGAGCATCAGAGGAGCAACAGAGGAGCATCAGAGGAGCAACAGAGGAGCATCAGAGGAGCATCAGAGAAGCATCAGAGGAGCCTCGGAGGAGCATCGGAGGAGCATCAGAGGAGCATCAGAGGAGCATCTGAGGAGCATCAGAGGAGCATCAGAGGAGCATCAGAGGAGCATCAGTGGAGCATCAGAGCAGCATCAGAGGAGCATCAGAGGAGCATCAGAGGAGCATCAGAGGAGCATCAGAGGAGCATCAGAGGAGCATCAGAGGAGCATCAGAGGAGCATCAGAGGAGCATCAGAGGAGCATCAGAGGAGCATCAGAGGAGCATCAGTGGAGCATCAGTGGAGCATCAGAGGAGCATCAGAGGAGCATCAGAGGAGCATCAGAGGAGCAACAGAGGAGCATCAGAGGAGCATCAGACGAGCATCAGAGGAGCATCAGAGGAGCATCAGTGTTGCATCAGAGGAGCATCAGAGGAGCATCAGAGGAGCATCAGAGGAGCATCAGAGGAGCATCAGAGGAGCAACGGAGGAGCATCAGAGGAGCAACAGAGGAGCATCAGAGGAGCATCAGAGAAGCATCAGAGGAGCCTCAGAGGAGCATCGGAGGAGCATCAGAGGAGCATCAGAGGAGCATCAGAGGAGCATCAGAGGAGCATCAGAGGAGCATCAGAGGAGCATTTGTGGAGCATCAGAGCAGCATCAGAGGCGCATCAGAGGAGCATCAGAGGAGCAACAGAGGAGCATCAGAGGAGCATCAGAGGAGCATCAGAGGAGCATCAGAGGAGCATCAGAGGAGCATCAGAGGAGCATCAGAGGGGCTTCAGAGGAGCATCAGAGGAGCATCAGTGGAGCATCAGAGGAGCATCAGAGGAGCATCAGAGGAGCAGCAGAGGAGCATCAGAGGAGCAGGAGCAGGAGCAGGAGCAGGTGCAGGAGCAGAAGCAGGAGCAGGAGCAGGTGCAGGAGCAAGAGCATCAGAGGAGCATCAGAGGAGCAGGAGCAGGAGCAGGAGCAGGAGCAGGAACAGGAGCAGGAGCATCAGAGGAGCATCAGAGGAGCATCAGTGGAGCATCAGAGCAGCATCAGAGGAGCATCAGAGGAGCATCAGAGGAGCATCAGAGGAGCATCAGAGGAGCATCAGTGGAGCATCAGAGGAGCATCAGTGGAGCATCAGAGGAGCATCAGAGGAGCATCAGAGGAGCATCAGAGGAGCATCAGAGGAGCATCAGAGGAGAATCAGAGGAGCATCAGAGGAGCATCAGAGGAGCATCAGAGGAGCATCAGAGGAGCATCAGTGTAGCATCAGAGGAGCATCAGAGGAGCATCAGAGGAGCATCAGAGGAGCATCAGAGGAGCATCAGAGGAGCATCAGAGGAGCAACAGAGGAGCATCAGAGGAGCATCAGAGGAGCATCAGATGAGCATCAGAGGAGCATCAGAGGAGCAGCAGTGTAGCATCAGAGGAGCATCAGAGAAGCATCAGAGGAGCATCAGTGGAGCATCAGAGGAGCATCAGTGGAGCATCAGAGGAGCATCAGAGGAGCATCAGAGGAGCATCAGTGGAGCATCAGTGGAGCATCAGAGGAGCATCAGAGGAGCATCAGAGGAGCATCAGAGGAGCATCAGAGGAGCATCAGAGGAGCATCAGAGGAGCAGGAGCAGGAGCAGGAGCAGGTGCAGGAGCAGGAGCAGGAGCAGGAGCAGGTGCAGGAGCAAGAGCATCAGAGGAGCATCAGAGGAGCAGGAGCAGGAGCAGGAGCAGGAACAGGAGCAGGAGCATCAGAGGAGCATCAGAGGAGCAGGAGCAGGAGCAGGAGCAGGAGCAGGAGCATCAGAGGAGCATCAGAGGAGCATCAAAGGAGCAGGAGCAGGAGCAGGAGCATCAGAGGAGCATCAGAGGAGCATCAGAGGAGCATCAGAGGAGCATCAGAGGAGCATGAGAGGAGCATCAGAGGAGCATGAGAGGAGCATCAGAGGAGCAACAGAGGAGCATCAGAGGAGCATCAGAGGAGCATCAGAGGAGCATCAGAGGAGCAACAGAGGAGCATCAGAGGAGCATCAGAGGAGCATCAGAGGAGCCTCAGAGGAGCATCAGAGGAGCATCAGAGGAGCATCAGAGGAGCATCAGAGGAGCATCAGAGGAGCATCAGAGGAGCATCAGAGGAGCAACAGAGGAGCATCAGAGGAGCATCAGAGGAGCATCAGAGGAGCATCAGAGGAGCATCAGAGGAGCATCAGAGGAGCATCAGAGGAGCATCAGTGGAGCATCAGAGGATCATCAGAGGAGCATCAGAGGAGCATCAGAGGAGCATCAGAGGAGCATCAGTGGAGCATCAGTGTAGCATCAGTGGAGCATCAGAGGAGCATCAGAGGAGCATCAGAGGAGCATCAGAGGAGCATCAGAGGAGCATCAGAGGAGCATCAGAGGAGCATCAGAGGAGCATCAGAGGAGCAACAGAGGAGCATCAGAGGAGCATCAGAGGAGCATCAGAGGAGCATCAGAGGAGCATCAGAGGAGCATCAGAGGAGCATCAGAGGAGCATCAGTGGAGCATCAGAGGAGCATCAGTGGAGCATCAGAGGAGCATCAGAGGAGCATCAGAGGAGCATCAGAGGAGCATAAGAGGAGCATCAGAGGAGAATCAGAGGAGCATCAGAGGAGCATCAGAGGAGCATCAGAGGAGCATCAGAGGAGCATCAGTGTAGCATCAGAGGAGCATCAGAGGAGCATCAGAGGAGCATCAGAGGAGCATCAGAGGAGCATCAGAGGAGCAACAGAGGAGCATCAGAGGAGCATCAGAGGAGCATCAGAGGAGCATCAGAGGAGCATCAGAGGAGCATCAGTGTAGCATCAGAGGAGCATCAGAGGAGCATCAGAGGAGCATCAGTGGAGCATCAGAGGAGCATCAGTGGAGCATCAGAGGAGCATCAGAGGAGCATCAGAGGAGCATCAGAGGAGCATCAGAGGAGCATCAGAGGAGCATCAGTGGAGCATCAGAGCAGCATCAGAGGAGCATCAGAGGAGCATCAGAGGAGCATCAGAGGAGCATCAGTGGAGCATCAGAGTAGCATCAGTGGAGCATCAGAGGAGCATCAGAGGAGCATCAGAGGAGCATCAGAGGAGCATCAGAGGAGCAACAGAGGAGCATCAGAGGAGCATCAGAGGAGCATCAGAGGAGCATCAGAGGAGCATCAGAGGAGCATCAGAGGAGCATCAGAGGAGCATCAGAGGAGCATCAGTGTAGCATCAGAGGAGCATCAGAGGAGCATCAGAGGAGCATCAGAGGAGCATCAGAGGAGCATCAGAGGAACATCAGAGGAGCATCAGAGGAGCATCAGTGGAGCATAAGAGGAGCATCAGAGGAGCATCAGAGGAGCATCAGAGGAGCATCAGAGGAGCATCAGTGGAGCATCAGAGGAGCATCAGTGGAGCATCAGAGGAGCATCAGAGGAGCATCAGAGGAGCATCAGAGGAGCATCAGAGGAGCATAAGAGGAGAATCAGAGGAGCATCAGAGGAGCATCAGAGGAGCATCAGAGGAGCATCAGAGGAGCATCAGTGTAGCATCAGAGGAGCATCAGAGGAGCATCAGAGGAGCATCAGAGGAGCATCAGAGGAGCATCAGAGGAGCATCAGAGGAGCAACAGAGGAGCATCAGAGGAGCATCAGAGGAGCATCAGAGGAGCATCAGAGGAGCATCAGAGGAGCATCAGTGTAGCATCAGAGGAGCATCAGAGGAGCATCAGAGGAGCATCAGTGGAGCATCAGAGGAGCATCAGTGGAGCATCAGAGGAGCATCAGAGGAGCATCAGAGGAGCATCAGAGGAGCATCAGAGGAGCATCAGAGGAGCATCAGAGGAGCATCAGAGGAGCAGGAGCAGGAGCAGGAGCAGGTGCAGGAGCAGGAGCAGGAGCAGGAGCAGGTGCAGGAGCAAGAGCATCAGAGGAGCATCAGAGGAGCAGGAGCAGGAGCAGGAACAGGAGCAGGAGCATCAGAGGAGCATCAGAGGAGCAGGAGCAGGAGCAGGAGCAGGAGCAGGAGCATCAGAGGAGCATCAGAGGAGCATCAAAGGAGCAGGAGCAGGAGCAGGAGCATCAGAGGAGCATCAGAGGAGCATCAGAGGAGCATCAGAGGAGCATCAGAGGAGCATGAGAGGAGCATCAGAGGAGCAACAGAGGAGCATCAGAGGAGCAACAGAGGAGCATCAGAGGAGCATCAGAGGAGCATCAGAGGAGCATCAGAGGAGCATCAGTGTAGCATCAGAGGAGCTTCAGAGGAGCATCAGAGGAGCATCAGAGGAGCATCAGAGGAGCATCAGAGGAGGATCAGAGGAGCATCAGAGGAGCATCAGTGGAGCATCAGTGGAGCATCAGAGGAGCATCAGAGGAGCATCAGAGGAGCATCAGAGGAGCAGGAGCAGGAGCAGGAGCAGGTGCAGGAGCAGGAGCAGGAGCAGGAGCAGGTGCAGGAGCAAGAGCATCAGAGGAGCATCAGTGGAGCAGGAGCAGGAGCAGGAACAGGAGCAGGAGCATCAGAGGAGCATCAGAGGAGCAGGAGCAGGAGCAGGAGCAGGAGCAGGAGCATCAGAGGAGCATCGGAGGAGCATCAAAGGAGCAGGAGCAGGAGCAGGAGCATCAGAGGAGCATCAGAGGAGCATCAGAGGAGCATCAGAGGAGCATCAGAGGAGCATGAGAGGAGCATCAGAGGAGCAACAGAGGAGCATCAGAGGAGCAACAGAGGAGCATCAGAGGAGCATCAGAGGAGCATCAGAGGAGCATCAGAGGAGCATCAGTGTAGCATCAGAGGAGCATCAGAGGAGCATCAGAGGAGCATCAGAGGAGCATCAGAGGAGCATCAGAGGAGGATCAGAGGAGCATCAGAGGAGCAACAGAGGAGCATCAGAGGAGCATCAGAGGAGCATCAGAGGATCCTCAGAGGAGCATTAGAGGAGCAACAGAGGAGCATCAGTGGAGCATCAGTGGAGCATCAGAGGAGCATCAGAGGAGCATCAGAGGAGCATCAGAGGAGCATCAGAGGAGCATCAGTGGAGCATCAGTGGAGCATCTGAGGAGCATCAGAGGAACATCAGAGGAGCATCAGTGGAGCATCAGAAAAACATCAGAGGAGCATCAGAGGAGCAACAGAGGAGCATCAGAGGAGCATCAGACGAGCATCAGAGGAGCATCAGAGGAGCATCAGTGTTGCATCAGAGGAGCATCAGAGGAGCATCAGAGGAGCATCAGAGGAGCATCAGAGGAGCATCAGAGGAGCAACGGAGGAGCATCAGAGGAGCAACAGAGGAGCATCAGAGGAGCATCAGAGAAGCATCAGAGGAGCCTCAGAGGAGCATCGGAGGAGCATCAGAGGAGCATCAGAGGAGCATCAGAGGAGCATCAGAGGAGCATCAGAGGAGCATCAGAGGAGCATTTGTGGAGCATCAGAGCAGCATCAGAGGCGCATCAGAGGAGCATCAGAGGAGCAACAGAGGAGCATCAGAGGAGCATCAGAGGAGCATCAGAGGAGCATCAGAGGAGCATCAGAGGAGCATCAGAGGAGCATCAGAGGGGCTTCAGAGGAGCATCGGAGGAGCATCAGTGGAGCATCAGAGGAGCATCAGAGGAGCAGCAGAGGAGCATCAGAGGAGCAGGAGCAGGAGCAGGAGCAGGTGCAGGAGCAGAAGCAGGAGCAGGAGCAGGTGCAGGAGCAAGAGCATCAGAGGAGCATCAGAGGAGCATCAGTGGAGCATCAGAGGAGCATCAGTGGAGCATCAGAGGAGCATCAGAGGAGCATCAGAGGAGCATCAGAGGAGCATCAGAGGAGCATCAGAGGAGAATCAGAGGAGCATCAGAGGAGCATCAGAGGAGCATCAGAGGAGCATCAGAGGAGCATCAGTGTAGCATCAGAGGAGCATCAGAGGAGCATCAGAGGAGCATCAGAGGAGCATCAGAGGAGCATCAGAGGAGCATCAGAGGAGCAACAGAGGAGCATCAGAGGAGCATCAGAGGAGCATCAGAGGAGCATCAGAGGAGCATCAGAGGAGCAGCAGTGTAGCATCAGAGGAGCATCAGAGAAGCATCAGAGGAGCATCAGTGGAGCATCAGAGGAGCATCAGTGGAGCATCAGAGGAGCATCAGAGGAGCATCAGAGGAGCATCAGTGGAGCATCAGTGGAGCATCAGAGGAGCATCAGAGGAGCATCAGAGGAGCATCAGAGGAGCATCAGAGGAGCATCAGAGGAGCATCAGAGGAGCAGGAGCAGGAGCAGGAGCAGGTGCAGGAGCAGGAGCAGGAGCAGGAGCAGGTGCAGGAGCAAGAGCATCAGAGGAGCATCAGAGGAGCAGGAGCAGGAGCAGGAGCAGGAACAGGAGCAGGAGCATCAGAGGAGCATCAGAGGAGCAGGAGCAGGAGCAGGAGCAGGAGCAGGAGCATCAGAGGAGCATCAGAGGAGCATCAAAGGAGCAGGAGCAGGAGCAGGAGCATCAGAGGAGCATCAGAGGAGCATCAGAGGAGCATCAGAGGAGCATCAGAGGAGCATGAGAGGAGCATCAGAGGAGCATGAGAGGAGCATCAGAGGAGCAACAGAGGAGCATCAGAGGAGCATCAGAGGAGCATCAGAGGAGCATCAGAGGAGCAACAGAGGAGCATCAGAGGAGCATCAGAGGAGCATCAGAGGAGCCTCAGAGGAGCATCAGAGGAGCATCAGAGGAGCATCAGAGGAGCATCAGAGGAGCATCAGAGGAGCATCAGAGGAGCATCAGAGGAGCAACAGAGGAGCATCAGAGGAGCATCAGAGGAGCATCAGAGGAGCATCAGAGGAGAATCAGAGGAGCATCAGAGGAGCATCAGAGGAGCATCAGAGGAGCATCAGTGGAGCATCAGAGGATCATCAGAGGAGCATCAGAGGAGCATCAGAGGAGCATCAGAGGAGCATCAGTGGAGCATCAGTGTAGCATCAGTGGAGCATCAGAGGAGCATCAGAGGAGCATCAGAGGAGCATCAGAGGAGCATCAGAGGAGCATCAGAGGAGCATCAGAGGAGCATCAGAGGAGCATCAGAGGAGCAACAGAGGAGCATCAGAGGAGCATCAGAGGAGCATCAGAGGAGCATCAGAGGAGCATCAGAGGAGCATCAGAGGAGCATCAGAGGAGCATCAGTGGAGCATCAGAGGAGCATCAGTGGAGCATCAGAGGAGCATCAGAGGAGCATCAGAGGAGCATCAGAGGAGCATAAGAGGAGCATCAGAGGAGAATCAGAGGAGCATCAGAGGAGCATCAGAGGAGCATCAGAGGAGCATCAGAGGAGCATCAGTGTAGCATCAGAGGAGCATCAGAGGAGCATCAGAGGAGCATCAGAGGAGCATCAGAGGAGCATCAGAGGAGCAACAGAGGAGCATCAGAGGAGCATCAGAGGAGCATCAGAGGAGCATCAGAGGAGCATCAGAGGAGCATCAGTGTAGCATCAGAGGAGCATCAGAGGAGCATCAGAGGAGCATCAGTGGAGCATCAGAGGAGCATCAGTGGAGCATCAGAGGAGCATCAGAGGAGCATCAGAGGAGCATCAGAGGAGCATCAGAGGAGCATCAGAGGAGCATCAGTGGAGCATCAGAGCAGCATCAGAGGAGCATCAGAGGAGCATCAGAGGAGCATCAGAGGAGCATCAGTGGAGCATCAGAGTAGCATCAGTGGAGCATCAGAGGAGCATCAGAGGAGCATCAGAGGAGCATCAGAGGAGCATCAGAGGAGCATCAGAGGAGCATCAGAGGAGCATCAGAGGAGCATCAGAGGAGCAACAGAGGAGCATCAGAGGAGCATCAGAGGAGCATCAGAGGAGCATCAGAGGAGCATCAGAGGAGCATCAGAGGAGCATCAGTGTAGCATCAGAGGAGCATCAGAGGAGCATCAGAGGAGCATCAGAGGAGCATCAGAGGAGCATCAGAGGAACATCAGAGGAGCATCAGAGGAGCATCAGTGGAGCATCAGAGGAGCATCAGAGGAGCATCAGAGGAGCTTCAGAGGAGCATCAGAGGAGCATCAGTGGAGCATCAGAGGAGCATCAGTGGAGCATCAGAGGAGCATCAGAGGAGCATCAGAGGAGCATCAGAGGAGCATCAGAGGAGCATCAGAGGAGAATCAGAGGAGCATCAGAGGAGCATCAGAGGAGCATCAGAGGAGCATCAGAGGAGCATCAGTGTAGCATCAGAGGAGCATCAGAGGAGCATCAGAGGAGCATCAGAGGAGCATCAGAGGAGCATCAGAGGAGCATCAGAGGAGCAACAGAGGAGCATCAGAGGAGCATCAGAGGAGCATCAGAGGAGCATCAGAGGAGCATCAGAGGAGCATCAGTGTAGCATCAGAGGAGCATCAGAGGAGCATCAGAGGAGCATCAGTGGAGCATCAGAGGAGCATCAGTGGAGCATCAGAGGAGCATCAGAGGAGCATCAGAGGAGCATCAGAGGAGCATCAGAGGAGCATCAGAGGAGCATCAGAGGAGCATCAGAGGAGCAGGAGCAGGAGCAGGAGCAGGTGCAGGAGCAGGAGCAGGAGCAGGAGCAGGTGCAGGAGCAAGAGCATCAGAGGAGCATCAGAGGAGCAGGAGCAGGAGCAGGAACAGGAGCAGGAGCATCAGAGGAGCATCAGAGGAGCAGGAGCAGGAGCAGGAGCAGGAGCAGGAGCATCAGAGGAGCATCAGAGGAGCATCAAAGGAGCAGGAGCAGGAGCAGGAGCATCAGAGGAGCATCAGAGGAGCATCAGAGGAGCATCAGAGGAGCATCAGAGGAGCATGAGAGGAGCATCAGAGGAGCAACAGAGGAGCATCAGAGGAGCAACAGAGGAGCATCAGAGGAGCATCAGAGGAGCATCAGAGGAGCATCAGAGGAGCATCAGTGTAGCATCAGAGGAGCTTCAGAGGAGCATCAGAGGAGCATCAGAGGAGCATCAGAGGAGCATCAGAGGAGGATCAGAGGAACATCAGAGGAGCATCAGTGGAGCATCAGTGGAGCATCAGAGGAGCATCAGAGGAGCATCAGAGGAGCATCAGAGGAGCAGGAGCAGGAGCAGGAGCAGGTGCAGGAGCAGGAGCAGGAGCAGGAGCAGGTGCAGGAGCAAGAGCATCAGAGGAGCATCAGTGGAGCAGGAGCAGGAGCAGGAACAGGAGCAGGAGCATCAGAGGAGCATCAGAGGAGCAGGAGCAGGAGCAGGAGCAGGAGCATCAGAGGAGCATCAGAGGAGCATCAAAGGAGCAGGAGCAGGAGCAGGAGCATCAGAGGAGCATCAGAGGAGCATCAGAGGAGCATCAGAGGAGCATCAGAGGAGCATGAGAGGAGCATCAGAGGAGCAACAGAGGAGCATCAGAGGAGCAACAGAGGAGCATCAGAGGAGCATCAGAGGAGCATCAGAGGAGCATCAGAGGAGCATCAGTGTAGCATCAGAGGAGCATCAGAGGAGCATCAGAGGAGCATCAGAGGAGCATCAGAGGAGCATCAGAGGAGGATCAGAGGAGCATCAGAGGAGCAACAGAGGAGCATCAGAGGAGCATCAGAGGAGCATCAGAGGATCCTCAGAGGAGCATTAGAGGAGCAACAGAGGAGCATCAGTGGAGCATCAGTGGAGCATCAGAGGAGCATCAGAGGAGCATCAGAGGAGCATCAGAGGAGCATCAGAGGAGCATCAGTGGAGCATCAGTGGAGCATCTGAGGAGCATCAGAGGAACATCAGAGGAGCATCAGTGGAGCATCAGAAAAACATCAGAGGAGCATCAGAGGAGCAACAGAGGAGCATCAGAGGAGCATCAGAGGAGCAACAGAGGAGCATCAGAGGAGCATCAGAGGAGCATCAGAGGAGCATCGTAGGAGCAACAGAGGAGCATCAGAGGAGCATCAGAGGAGCATGAGAGGAGCATCAGAGGAACAACAGAGGAGCATCAGAGGAGCATCAGAGGAGCATCAGAGGAGCATCAGAGGAGCAACAGAGGAGCATCAGAGGAGCATCAGAGGAGCATCAGAGGAGCCTCAGAGGAGCATCAGAGGAGCATCAGAGGAGCATCAGAGGAGCATCAGAGGAGCATCAGAGGAGCAACAGAGGAGCATCAGAGGAGCATCAGAGGAGCATCAGAGGAGCATCAGAGGAGCATCAGAGGAGCATCAGAGGAGCATCAGAGGAGCATCAGAGGAGCATCAGTGGAGCATCAGAGGATCATCAGAGGAGCATCAGAGGAGCATCAGAGGAGCATCAGAGGAGCATCAGTGGAGCATCAGAGTAGCATCAGTGGAGCATCAGAGGAGCATCAGAGGAGCATCAGAGGAGCATCAGAGGAGCATCAGAGGAGCATCAGAGGAGCATCAGAGGAGCATCAGATGAGCATCAGAGGAGCATCAGAGGAGCATCAGAGGAGCAACAGAGGAGCATCAGAGGAGCATCAGAGGAGCATCAGAGGAGCATCAGAGGAGCATCAGAGGAGCATCAGTGTAGCATCAGAGGAGCATCAGAGGAGCATCAGAGGAGCATCAGAGGAGCATCAGAGGAGCATCAGAGGAGCATCAGAGGAGCATCAGAGGAGCATCAGTGGAGCATCAGAGGAGCATCAGAAGAGCATCAGAGGAGCATCAGAGGAGCATCAGAGGAGCATCAGTGGAGCATCAGAGGAGCATCAGTGGAGCATCAGAGGAGCATCAGAGGAGCATCAGAGGAGCATCAGAGGAGCATCAGAGGAGCATCAGAGGAGAATCAGAGGAGCATCAGAGGAGCATCAGAGGAGCATCAGAGGAGCATCAGAGGAGCATCAGAGGAGCATCAGAGGAGCATCAGTGTAGCATCAGAGGAGCATCAGAGGAGCATCAGAGGAGCATCAGTGGAGCATCAGAGGAGCATCAGTGGAGCATCAGAGGAGCATCAGAGGAGCATCAGAGGAGCATCAGAGGAACATCAGAGGAGCATCAGAGGAGCATCAGAGCAGCATCAGAGGAGCATCAGAGGAGCATCAGAGGAGCAACAGAGGAGCATCAGAGGAGCATCAGAGGAGCATCAGAGGAGCATCAGAGGAGCATCAGAGGAGCATCAGAGGAGCATCAGAGGAGCATCAGAGGAGCAACAGAGGAGCAGGAGCAGGAGCAGGAGCAGGTGCAGGAGCAGGAGCAGGAGCAGGAGCAGGTGCAGGAGCAAGAGCATCAGAGGAGCATCAGAGGAGCAGGAGCAGGAGCAGGAGCAGGAGCAGGAACAGGAGCAGGAGCATCAGAGGAGCATCAGAGGAGCAGGAGCAGGAGCAGGAGCAGGAGCAGGAGCATCAGAGGAGCATCAGAGGAGCATCAAAGGAGCAGGAGCAGGAGCAGGTGCATCAGAGGAGCATCAGAGGAGCATCAGAGGAGCATCAGAGGAGCATCAGAGGAGCATGAGAGGAGCATCAGAGGAGCAACAGAGGAGCATCAGAGGAGCAACAGAGGAGCATCAGAGGAGCATCAGAGGAGCATCAGAGGAGCATCAGAGGAGCATCAGTGTAGCATCAGAGGAGCATCAGAGGAGCATCAGAGGAGCATCAGAGGAGCATCAGAGGAGCATCAGAGGATACTCAGAGGAGCATTAGAGGAGCATCAGAGGAGCATCAGTGGAGCATCAGTGGAGCATCAGAGGAGCATCAGAGGAGCATCAGAGGAGGATCAGAGGAGCATCAGTGGAGCATCAGTGGAGCATCAGAGGAGCATCAGAGGAGCATCTGAGGAGCATCAGAGGAGCATCAGAGAAGCATCAGAGGAGCATCAGAGGAGCATCAGTGGAGCATCAGAGGGGCATCAGAGGAGCATCAGAGGAGCATCAGAGGAGCATCAGAGGAGCATCAGTGGAGCATCAGAGGAGCATCAGAGGAGCATCAGAGGAGCATCAGAGGAGCATCAGAGGAGCATCAGAGGAGCATCAGTGGAGCATCAGAGGAGCATCAGAGGAGCATCAGAGGAGCATCAGAGGAGAATCAGAGGAGCATCAGAGGAGCATCAGAGGAGCATCAGAGGAGCCTCAGAGGAGCATCAGAGGAGCATCAGAGGAGCATCAGAGTAGCATCGTAGGAGCATCAGAGGAGCATCAGAGGAGCATCAGAGGAGCATCAGAGGAGCAACAGAGGAGCATCAGAGGAGCATCAGTGGAGCATCAGAGGAGCATCAGAGGAGCATCAGAGGAGCATCAGAGAGGAGCATCAGAGGAGCATCAGTGGAGCATCAGTGGAGCATCAGAGGAGCATCAGAGGAGCATCAGAGGAGCATCAGAGGAGCATCAGAGGAGCATCAGAGCAGCATCAGTGTAGCATCAGAGGAGCATCAGAGGAGCATCAGAGAGGTATCAGAGGAGCATCAGAGGAACATCAGAGGAGCATCAGAGGAGCATCGGAGGAGCATCGGAGGAGCATCAGAGGAGCATCAGAGGAGCATCAGAGGAGCATCAGAGGAGCATCAGAGGAGCATCAGAGGAGCATCAGAGGAGCATCAGAGGAGCATCAGAGGAGCATCAGAGGAGCATCAGAGGAGCAGGAGCAGGAGCAGGAGCAGGAGCAGGAACAGGAGCAGGAACAGGAGCAGGAGCATCAGAGGAGCATCAGAGGAGCAGGAGCAGGAGCAGGAGCAGGAGCATCAGAGGAGCATCAGAGGAGCATCAGAGGAGAAGGAGCAGGAGCAGGAGCATCAGAGGAGCATCAGAGGAGCATCAGAGGAGCATCAGAGGAGCATCAGAGGAGCATGAGAGGAGCATCAGAGGAGCAACAGAGGAGCATCAGAGGAGCATCAGAGGAGCATCAGAGGAGCATTAGAGGAGCAACAGAGGTGCATCAGAGGAGCATCAGAGGAGCCTCAGAGGAGCATCATAGGAGCATCAGAGGAGCATCAGAGGAGCATCAGAGGAGCATCAGAGGAGCATCAGAGGAGCATCAGAGGAGCATCAGAGGAGCATCAGAGGAGCATCAGAGGAGCATCAGTGGAGCATCAGAGTAGCATTAGTGGAGCATCAGAGGAGCATCAGAGGAGCATCAGAGGAGCATCAGAGGAGCATCAGAGGAGCATCAGAGGAGCATCAGAGGAGCAACAGAGGAGCATCAGTATAGCATCAGAGGAGCATCAGAGGAGCAGGATCAGGAGCAGGAGCAGGAGCAGGAGCAGGAGCAGGAGCAGGAGCGGGTGCAGGAGCAGGAGCATCAGAGGAGCATCAGCGGAGCAGGAGCAGGAGCAGGAGCAGGAGCAGGAGCTGGAGCATCAGAGGAGCATCAGAGGAGCATCAGAGGAGCATCAGAGGAGCATCAGAGGAGCATCAGAGGAGCATCAGAAGAGCATCAGAGGAGCATCAGAAGAGCATCAGAGGAGCATCAGAGGAGCATCAGAGGAGCATCAGAGGAGCAACAGAGGAGCATCAGAGGAGCATCAGAGGAGCATCAGTGGAGCATCAGTGGAGCATCAGAGGAGCATCGGAGGAGCATCAGAGGAGCATCAGAGGAGCATCAGTGGAGCATCAGAGGAGCATCAGAGGAGCATCAGAGGAGCATCAGAGGAGCATCAGAGGAGCATCAGAGGAACATCAGAGGAGCATCAGTGGAGCATCAGAGGAGCATCAGAGGAGCATCAGAGGAGCATCAGAGGAGCATCAGTGGAGCATCAGAGGAGCATCAGTGGAGCATCAGAGGAGCATCAGAGGAGCATCAGAGGAGCATCAGAGGAGCATCAGAGGAGCATCAGAGGAGCATCAGAGGAGCATCAGTGGAGCATCGGAGGAGCATCGGAGGAGCATCAGAGGAGCATCAGAGGAGCATCACAGGAGCATCAGTGGAGCATCAGAGGAGCATCAGAGGAGCATCAGAGGAGCATCAGAGGAGCATCACAGGAGCATCAGTGGAGCATCAGAGGAGCATCAGAGGAGCATCAGAGGAGCATCTGAGGAGCATCAGAGGAGCATCAGAGGAGCATCAGAGGAGCAGGAGCAGGAGCAGGAGCAGGTGCAGGAGCAGGAGCAGGAGCAGGAGCAGGTGCAGGAGCAGGAGCATCAGAGGAGCATCAGAGGAGCAGGAGCAGGAGCAGGAGCAGGAGCAGGGACAGGAGCAGGAGCATCAGAGGAGCATCAGAGGAGCAGGTGCAGGAGCAGGAGCAGGAGCAGGAGCATCAGAGGAGCATCAGAGGAGCAGGAGAAGGAGCAGGAGCATCAGAGGAGCATCAGAGGAGCATCAGAGGAGCATCAGAGGAGCAACAGAGGAGCATCAGAGGAGCATCAGAGGAGCATCAGTGGAGCATCAGTGGAGCATCAGAGGAGCATCAGAGGAGCATCAGAGGAGCATCAGAGGAGCATCAGAGGAGCATCGGAGGAGCATCAGAGGAGCAACAGAGGAGCATCAGAGGAGCATCAGAGGAGCATCAGAGGAGCATCAGAGGATCATCAGAGGAGCATCAGAGGAGCATCAGAGGAGCATCAGAGGAGCATCAGAGGAGCATCAGAGGAGCATCAGAGGAGCATCAGAGGAGCATCAGAGGAGCATCAGAGGAGCATCAGAGGAGCATCAGAGGAGCATCAGAGGAGCATCACAGGAGCATCAGAGGAGCATCAGAGGAGCATCAGAGGAGCATCAGAGGAGCACCAGAGAAGCAGGAGCAGGAGCAGGAGCAGGAGCATCAGAGAAGCATCAGAGGAGCAGGAGCAGGGTCAGGAGCATCAGAGGAGCATCAGAGGAGCATCAGAGGAGCATCAGAGGAGCATGAGAGGAGCAACAGAGGAGCATCAGAGGAGCATCAGAGGAGCATCAGAGGAGCATCAGAGGAGCAACAGAGGAGCATCAGAGGAGCATCAGAGGAGCATCAGAGGAGCCTCAGAGGAGCATCAGAGGAGCATCAGAGGAGCATCAGAGGAGCATCAGAGGAGCATCACAGGAGCATCAGAGGAGCAACAGAGGAGCATCAGAGGAGCATCAGAGGAGCATCAGAGGAGAATCAGAGGAGCATCAGAGGAGCATCAGAGGAGCGTCAGAGGAGCGTCAGAGGAGCGTCAGAGGAGCATCAGAGGAGCATTAGAGGAGCATCAGAGGAGCAACAGAGGAGCATCAGAGGAGCATCAGAGGAGCATCAGAGGAGCATCAGAGGAGCATCAGAGGAGCATCAGAGGAGCATCAGTGTAGCATCAGAGGAGCATCAGAGGAGCATCAGAGGAGCATCAGAGGAGCACCAGAGAAGCAGGAGCAGGAGCAGGAGCAGGAGCATCAGAGGAGCATCAGAGGAGCAGGAGCAGGGTCAGGAGCATCAGAGGAGCATCAGAGGAGCATCAGAGGAGCATCAGAGGAGCATCAGAGGAGCATCAGAGGAGCATCAGTTGAGCATCAGAGGAGCATCAGTGGGGCGTCAGAGGAGCATCAGAGGAGCATCAGAGGAGCATCAGAGGAGCATCAGTGGGGCATCAGAGGAGCATCAGAGGAGCATCAGAGGAGCATCAGAGGAGCATCAGAGGAGCATAAGAGGAGAATCAGAGGAGCATCAGAGGAGCATCAGAGGAGCATCAGAGGAGCATCAGAGGAGCATCAGTGTAGCATCAGAGGAGCATCAGAGGAGCATCAGAGGAGCATCAGAGGAGCATCAGAGGAACATCAGAGGAGCATCAGTGGAGCATCAGAGGAGCATCAGAGGAGCATCAGAGGAGCATCAGAGGAGCATCACAGGAGCATCAGTGGAGCATCAGAGGAGCATCAGAGGAGTATTAGAGGAGCATCTGAGGAGCATCAGAGGAGCATCAGAGGAGCATCAGAGGAGCAGGAGCAGGAGCAGGAGCAGGTGCAGGAGCAGGAGCAGGAGCAGGAGCAGGTGCAGGAGCAGGAGCATCAGAGGAGCATCAGAGGAGCAGGAGCAGGAGCAGGAGCAGGAGCAGGAACAGGAGCAGGAGCATCAGAGGAGCATCAGAGTAGCAGGAGCAGGAGCAGGCACAGGAGCAGGAGCATCAGAAGAGCATCAGAGGAGCATCAGAGGAGCAGGAGCAGGAGCAGGAGCATCAGAGGAGCATCAGAGGAGCATCAGAGGAGCATCAGAGGAGCATGAGAGGAGCATCAGAGGAGCAACAGTGGAGCATGAGAGTAGCATCAGATGAGCATCTGAGGAGCATCAGAGGAGCATCAGAGGAGCATCAGAGGAGCATCAGAGGAGCATCAGAGGAGCATCAGAGGAGCATCAGAGGAGCATCAGAGGAGCATCAGAGGAGCATCAGAGGAGCATCAGAGGAGCAACAGAGGAGCATCAGAGGAGCAACAGAGGAGCATCAGAGGAGCATCAGAGGAGCATCAGAGGAACATCAGAGGAGCATCAGTGGAGCATCAGAGGAGCATCAGAGGAGCATCAGAGGAGCATCAGAGGAGCATCACAGGAGCATCAGTGTAGCATCAGAGGAGCATCAGAAGAGCATCAGAGGAGCATCAGAGGAGCATCAGAGGATCATCAGAGGAGCATCAGTGGAGCATCAGAGGAGCATCAGAGGAGCATCAGAGGAGCATCAGAGGAGCATCACAGGAGCATCAGTGGAGCATCAGAGGAGCATCAGAGGAGCATTAGAGGAGCATCTGAGGAGCATCAGAGGAGCTTCAGAGGAGCATCAGAGGAGCAGGATCAGGAGCAGGAGCAGGTGCAGGAGCAGGAGCAGGAGCAGGAGCAGGTGCAGGAGCAGGAGCATCAGAGGAGCATCAGAGGAGCAGGAGCAGGAGCAGGAGCAGGAGCAGGAACAGGAGCAGGAGCATCAGAGGAGCATCAGAGGAGCAGGAGCAGGAGCAGGAGCAGGAGCAGGAGCATCAGAGGAGCATCAGAGGAGCATCAGAGGAGCATCAGAGGAGCAACAGAGGAGCATCAGAGGAGCATCAGAGGAGCATCAGTGGAGCATCAGTGGAGCATCAGAGGAGCATCAGAGGAGCATCAGAGGAGCATCAGAGGATCATCAGTGGAGCATCAGAGGAGCATCATAGGAGCATCAGAGGAGCATCGAGGAGCATCAGAGGAGCATCAGAGGAGCAACAGAGGAGCATCAGAGGAGCATCAGAGGAGCATCAGAGGAGCATCAGAGGAGCATCAGAGGAGCATCAGAGGAGCATCAGAGGAGCATCAGAGGAGCATCAGAGGAGCATCAGTGGAGCATCAGAGGAGCATCAGAGGAGCATCAGAGGAGCATCAGAGGAGCATCAGAGGAGCATCAGAGGAGCATCACAGGAGCATCAGAGGAGCATCAGAGGAGCATAAGAGGAGCACCAGAGGAGCATCAGAGAAGCAGGAGCAGGAGCAGGTGCAGGAGCAGGAGCATCAGAGGAGCATCAGAGGAGCATCAGAGGAGCATCAGAGGAGCAACAGAGGAGCATCAGAGGAGCATCAGAGGAGCATCAGAGGAGCATCAGAGGAGCAACAGAGGAGCATCAGAGGAGCATCAGAGGAGCATCAGAGGAGCCTCAGAGGAGCATCAGAGGAGCATCAGAGGAGCATCAGAGGAGCATCAGAGGAGCATCAGAGGAGCATCAGAGGAGCATCAGAGGAGCAACAGAGGAGCATCAGAGGAGCATCAGAGGAGCATCAGAGGAGCATTAGAGGAGCATCAGAGGAGCATCAGAGGAGTATCAGAGGAGCATCAGAGGAGCATCAGAGGAGCATCAGAGAAGCGTCAGAGGAACGTCAGAGGAGCATCAGAGGAGCATCAGAGGAGCATCAGAGGAGCAACAGAGGAGCATCAGAGGAGCATCAGAGGAGCATCAGAGGAGCATCAGAGGAGCATCAGAGGAGCATCAGAGGAGCATCAGTGTAGCATCAGAGGAGCATCAGAGGAGCATCAGAGGAGCATCAGAGGAGCATCAGAGGAGCATCAGAGGAACATCAGAGGAGCATCAGTGGAGCATCAGAGGAGCATCAGAGGAGCATCAGAGGAGCATCAGAGGAGCATCAGAGGAGCATCAGTGGAGCATCAGAGGAGCATCAGTGGAACATCAGAGGAGCATCAGAGGAGCATCAGAGGAGCATCAGAGGAGCATCAGAGGAGCATCAGAGGAGCATCAGAGGAGCATCAGAGGAGCATCAGTGTAGCATCAGAGGAGCATCAGAGGAGCATCAGAGGAGCATCAGAGGAGCATCAGAGGAACATCAGAGGAGCATCAGTGGAGCATCAGAGGAGCATCATAGGAGCATCAGAGGAGCATCAGAGGAGCATCACAGGAGCATCAGTGGAGCATCAGAGGAGCATCACAGGAGCATTAGAGGAGCATCTGAGGAGCATCTGAGGAGCATCAGAGGAGCATCAGAGGAGCAGGAGCAGGAGCAGGAGCAGGTGCAGGAGCAGGAGCAGGAGCAGGAGCAGGTGCAGGAGCAGGAGCATCAGAGGAGCATCAGAGGAGCAGGAGCAGGAGCAGGAGCAGGAGCAGGAACAGGAGCAGGAGCATCAGAGGAGCATCAGAGGAGCAGGAGCAGGAGCAGGAGCAGGAGCAGGAGCATCAGAAGAGCATCAGAGGAGCATCAGAGGAGCAGGAGCAGGAGCAGGAGCATCGGAGGAGCATCAGAGGAGCATCAGAGGAGCATCAGAGGAGCATCACAGGAGCATCAGTGTAGCATCAGAGGAGCATCAGAAGAGCATCAGAGGAGCATCAGAGGAGCATCAGAGGATAATCAGAGGAGCATCAGTGGAGCATCAGAGGAGCATCAGAGGAGCATCAGAGGAGCATCAGAGGAGCATCACAGGAGCATCAGTGGAGCATCAGAGGAGCATCAGAGGAGCATTAGAGGAGCATCTGAGGAGCATCAGAGGAGCTTCAGAGGAGCATCAGAGGAGCAGGATCAGGAGCAGGAGCAGGTGCAGGAGCAGGAGCATGAGCAGGAGCAGGTGCAGGAGCAGGAGCATCAGAGGAGCATCAGAGGAGCAGGAGCAGGAGCAGGAGCAGGAGCAGGAACAGGAGCAGGAGCATCAGTGGAGCATCAGAGGAGCATCAGAGGAGCATCACAGGAGCATCAGTGTAGCATCAGAGGAGCATCAGAAGAGCATCAGAGGAGCATCAGAGGAGCATCAGAGGATCATCAGAGGAGCATCAGTGGAGCATCAGAGGAGCATCAGAGGAGCATCAGAGGAGCATCAGAGGAGCATCACAGGAGCATCAGTGGAGCATCAGAGAAGCATCAGAGGAGCATTAGAGGAGCATCTGAGGAGCATCAGAGGAGCTTCAGAGGAGCATCAGAGGAGCAGGATTAGGAGCAGGAGCAGGTGCAGGAGCAGGAGCAGGAGCAGGAGCAGGTGCAGGAGCAGGAGCATCAGAGGAGCATCAGAGGAGCAGGAGCAGGAGCAGGAGCAGGAGCAGGAACAGGAGCAGGAGCATCAGAGGAGCATCAGAGGAGCAGGAGCAGGAGCAGGAGCAGGAGCAGGAGCATCAGAGGAGCATCAGAGGATCATCAGAGGAGCATCAGAGGACCATCAGTGTAGCATCAGAGGAGCATCAGAGGAGCATCAGAGGAGCATCAGAGGAGCATCAGAGGAGCATCAGAGGAGCATCAGAGGAGCATCAGAGGAGCATCAGAGGAGCATCACAGGAGCATCAGAGGAGCATCAGAGGAGCATCAGAGGAGCATCAGAGGAGCACCAGAGAAGCAGGAGCAGGAGCAGGAGCAGGAGCATCAGAGGAGCATCAGAGGAGCAGGAGCAGGGTCAGGAGCATCAGAGGAGCATCAGAGGAGCATCAGAGGAGCATCAGAGGAGCATGAGAGGAGCAACAGAGGAGCATCAGAGGAGCATCAGAGGAGCATCAGAGGAGCATCAGAGGAGCAACAGAGGAGCATCAGAGGAGCATCAGAGGAGCATCAGAGGAGCCTCAGAGGAGCATCAGAGGAGCATCAGAGGAGCATCAGAGGAGCATCAGAGGAGCATCACAGGAGCATCAGAGGAGCAACAGAGGAGCATCGGAGGAGCATCAGAGGAGCATCAGAGGAGAATCAGAGGAGCATCAGAGGAGCATCAGAGGAGCGTCAGAGGAGCGTCAGAGGAGCGTCAGAGGAGCATCAGAGGAGCATTAGAGGAGCATCAGAGGAGCAACAGAGGAGCATCAGAGGAGCATCAGAGGAGCATCAGTGTAGCATCAGAGGAGCATCAGAGGAGCATCAGAGGAGCATCAGAGGAGCACCAGAGAAGCAGGAGCAGGAGCAGGAGCAGGAGCATCAGAGGAGCATCAGAGGAGCAGGAGCAGGGTCAGGAGCATCAGAGGAGCATCAGAGGAGCATCAGAGGAGCATCAGAGGAGCATCAGAGGAGCATCAGAGGAGCATCAGTTGAGCATCAGAGGAGCATCAGTGGGGCGTCAGAGGAGCATCAGAGGAGCATCAGAGGAGCATCAGAGGAGCATCAGTGGGGCATCAGAGGAGCATCAGAGGAGCATCAGAGGAGCATCAGAGGAGCATCAGAGGAGCATAAGAGGAGAATCAGAGGAGCATCAGAGGAGCATCAGAGGAGCATCAGAGGAGCATCAGAGGAGCATCAGTGTAGCATCAGAGGAGCATCAGAGGAGCATCAGAGGAGCATCAGAGGAGCATCAGAGGAACATCAGAGGAGCATCAGTGGAGCATCAGAGGAGCATCAGAGGAGCATCAGAGGAGCATCAGAGGAGCATCACAGGAGCATCAGTGGAGCAACAGAGGAGCATCAGAGGAGCATCAGAGGAGCATCAGAGGAACATCAGAGGAGCATCAGTGGAGCATCAGAGGAGCATCAGAGGAGCATCAGAGGAGCATCAGAGGAGCATCACAGGAGCATCAGTGTAGCATCAGAGGAGCATCAGAAGAGCATCAGAGGAGCATCAGAGGAGCATCAGAGGATCATCAGAGGAGCATCAGTGGAGCATCAGAGGAGCATCAGAGGAGCATCAGAGGAGCATCAGAGGAGCATCACAGGAGCATCAGTGGAGCATCAGAGGAGCATCAGAGGAGCATTAGAGGAGCATCTGAGGAGCATCAGAGGAGCTTCAGAGGAGCATCAGAGGAGCAGGATCAGGAGCAGGAGCAGGTGCAGGAGCAGGAGCAGGAGCAGGAGCAGGTGCAGGAGCAGGAGCATCAGAGGAGCATCAGAGGAGCAGGAGCAGGAGCAGGAGCAGGAGCAGGAACAGGAGCAGGAGCATCAGAGGAGCATCAGAGGAGCAGGAGCAGGAGCAGGAGCAGGAGCAGGAGCATCAGAGGAGCATCAGAGGAGCATCAGAGGAGCATCAGAGGAGCAACAGAGGAGCATCAGAGGAGCATCAGAGGAGCATCAGTGGAGCATCAGTGGAGCATCAGAGGAGCATCAGAGGAGCATCAGAGGAGCATCAGAGGATCATCAGTGGAGCATCAGAGGAGCATCAGAGGAGCATCAGAGGAGCATCGAGGAGCATCAGAGGAGCATCAGAGGAGCAACAGAGGAGCATCAGAGGAGCATCAGAGGAGTATCAGAGGAGCATCAGAGGAGCATCAGAGGAGCATCAGAGGAGCATCAGAGGAGCATCAGAGGAGCATCAGAGGAGCATCAGTGGAGCATCAGAGGAGCATCAGAGGAGCATCAGAGGAGCATCAGAGGAGCATCAGAGGAGCATCAGAGGAGCATCACAGGAGCATCAGAGGAGCATCAGAGGAGCATCAGAGGAGCACCAGAGGAGCATCAGAGAAGCAGGAGCAGGAGCAGGAGCAGGAGCAGGAGCATCAGAGGAGCATCAGAGGAGCATCAGAGGAGCATCAGAGGAGCAACAGAGGAGCATCAGAGGAGCATCAGAGGAGCATCAGAGGAGCAACAGAGGAGCATCAGAGGAGCATCAGAGGAGCATCAGAGGAGCATCAGAGGAGCCTCAGAGGAGCATCAGAGGAGCATCAGAGGAGCATCAGAGGAGCATCAGAGGAGCATCAGAGGAGCATCAGAGGAGCATCAGAGGAGCAACAGAGGAGCATCAGAGGAGCATCAGAGGAGCATCAGAGGAGCATTAGAGGAGCATCAGAGGAGCATCAGAGGAGTATCAGAGGAGCATCAGAGGAGCATCAGAGGAGCATCAGAGAAGCGTCAGAGGAACGTCAGAGGAGCATCAGAGGAGCATCAGAGGAGCATCAGAGGAGCAACAGAGGAGCATCAGAGGAGCATCAGAGGAGCATCAGAGGAGCATCAGAGGAGCATCAGAGGAGCATCAGAGGAGCATCAGTGTAGCATCAGAGGAGCATCAGAGGAGCATCAGAGGAGCATCAGAGGAGCATCAGAGGAACATCAGAGGAGCATCAGTGGAGCATCAGAGGAGCATCAGAGGAGCATCAGAGGAGCATCAGAGGAGCATCAGAGGAGCATCAGTGGAGCATCAGAGGAGCATCAGTGGAACATCAGAGGAGCATCAGAGGAGCATCAGAGGAGCATCAGAGGAGCATCAGAGGAGCATCAGAGGAGCATCAGTGGAGCATCAGAGGAGCATCAGAGTAGCATCAGTGTAGCATCAGAGGAGCATCAGAGGAGCATCAGAGGAGCATCAGAGGAGCATCAGAGGAACATCAGAGGAGCATCAGTGGAGCATCAGAGGAGCATCATAGGAGCATCAGAGGAGCATCAGAGGAGCATCACAGGAGCATCAGTGGAGCATCAGAGGAGCATCACAGGAGCATTAGAGGAGCATCTGAGGAGCATCTGAGGAGCATCAGAGGAGCATCAGAGGAGCAGGAGCAGGAGCAGGAGCAGGTGCAGGAGCAGGAGCAGGAGCAGGAGCAGGTGCAGGAGCAGGAGCATCAGAGGAGCATCAGAGGAGCAGGAGCAGGAGCAGGAGCAGGAGCAGGAACAGGAGCAGGAGCATCAGAGGAGCATCAGAGGAGCAGGAGCAGGAGCAGGAGCAGGAGCAGGAGCATCAGAAGAGCCTCAGAGGAGCATCAGAGGAGCAGGAGCAGGAGCAGGAGCATCAGAGGAGCATCAGAGGAGCATCAGAGGAGCATCAGAGGAGCATCACAGGAGCATCAGTGTAGCATCAGAGGAGCATCAGAAGAGCATCAGAGGAGCATCAGAGGAGCATCAGAGGATCATCAGAGGAGCATCAGTGGAGCATCAGAGGAGCATCAGAGGAGCATCAGAGGAGCATCAGAGGAGCATCACAGGAGCATCAGTGGAGCATCAGAGGAGCATCAGAGGAGCATTAGAGGAGCATCTGAGGAGCATCAGAGGAGCTTCAGAGGAGCATCAGAGGAGCAGGATCAGGAGCAGGAGCAGGTGCAGGAGCAGGAGCATGAGCAGGAGCAGGTGCAGGAGCAGGAGCATCAGAGGAGCATCAGAGGAGCAGGAGCAGGAGCAGGAGCAGGAGCAGGAACAGGAGCAGGAGCATCAGTGGAGCATCAGAGGAGCATCAGAGGAGCATCAGAGGAGCATCAGAGGAGCATCACAGGAGCATCAGTGTAGCATCAGAGGAGCATCAGAAGAGCATCAGAGGAGCATCAGAGGAGCATCAGAGGATCATCAGAGGAGCATCAGTGGAGCATCAGAGGAGCATCAGAGGAGCATCAGAGGAGCATCAGAGGAGCATCACAGGAGCATCAGTGGAGCATCAGAGAAGCATCAGAGGAGCATTAGAGGAGCATCTGAGGAGCATCAGAGGAGCTTCAGAGGAGCATCAGAGGAGCAGGATCAGGAGCAGGAGCAGGTGCAGGAGCAGGAGCAGGAGCAGGAGCAGGTGCAGGAGCAGGAGCATCAGAGGAGCATCAGAGGAGCAGGAGCAGGAGCAGGAGCAGGAGCAGGAACAGGAGCAGGAGCATCAGAGGAGCATCAGAGGAGCAGGAGCAGGTGCAGGAGCAGGAGCAGGAGCATCAGAGGAGCATCAGAGGAGCATCAGAGGAGCATCAGAGGAGCAACAGAGGAGCATCAGAGGAGCATCAGAGGAGCATCAGTGGAGCATCAGTGGAGCATCAGAGGAGCATCAGAGGAGCATCAGAGGAGCATCAGAGGATCATCAGTGGAGCATCAGAGGAGCATCAGAGGAGCATCAGAGGAGCATCGAGGAGCATCAGAGGAGCATCAGAGGAGCAACAGAGGAGCATCAGAGGAGCATCAGAGGAGCATCAGAGGAGCATCAGAGGAGCATCAGAGGAGCATCAGAGGAGCATCAGAGGAGCATCAGAGGAGCATCAGAGGAGCATCAGAGGAGCATCAGAGGAGCATCAGAGGAGCATCAGTGGATCATCAGAGGAGCATCAGAGGAGCATCAGAGGAGCATCAGAGGAGCATCAGAGGAGCATCAGAGGAGCATCACAGGAGCATCAGAGGAGCATCAGAGGAGCATCAGAGGAGCATCAGAGGAGCATCAGAGAAGCAGGAGCAGGAGCAGGAGCAGGAGCAGGAGCATCAGAGGAGCATCAGAGGAGCAGGAGCAGGAGCAGGAGCAGGAGCAGGAGCATCAGAGGAGCATCAGAGGAGCATCAGAGGAGCATCAGAGGAGCATCAGAGGAGCATCAGAGGAGCAACAGAGGAGCATCAGAGGAGCATAAGAGGAGCATCAGAGGAGCATCAGAGGAGCAACAGAGGAGCATCAGAGGAGCATCAGAGGAGCATCAGAGGAGCCTCAGAGGAGCATCAGAGGAGCATCAGAGGAGCATCAGAGGAGCATCAGAGGAGCATCAGAGGAGCATCAGAGAAGCGTCAGAGGAACGTCAGAGGAGCATCAGAGGAGCATCAGAGGAGCATCAGAGGAGCAACAGAGGAGCATCAGAGGAGCATCAGAGGAGCATCAGAGGAGCATCAGAGGAGCATCAGAGGAGCATCAGTGTAGCATCAGAGGAGCATCAGAGGAGCATCAGAGGAGCATCAGAGGAGCATCAGAGGAGCATCAGAGGAACATCAGAGGAGCATCAGTGGAGCATCAGAGGAGCATCAGAGGAGCATCAGAGGAGCATCAGAGGAGCATCAGAGGAGCATCAGTGGAGCATCAGAGGCGCATCAGTGGAACATCAGAGGAGCATCAGAGGAGCATCAGAGGAGCATCAGAGGAGCATCAGAGTAGCATCAGAGGAGCAACAGAGGAGCATCAGAGGAGCATCAGAGGAGCATCAGAGGAGCATCAGTGTAGCATCAGAGGAGCATCAGAGGAGCATCAGAGGAGCATCAGAGGAGCATCAGAGGAACATCAGAGGAGCATCAGTGGAGCATCAGAGGAGCAGGAGCAGGAGCAGGAGCAGGAGCAGGAACAGGAGCAGGAGCATCAGAGGAGCATCAGAGGAGCAGGAGCAGGAGCAGGAGCAGGAGCATCAGAAGAGCATCAGAGGAGCATCAGAGGAGCAGGAGCAGGAGCAGGAGCATCAGAGGAGCATCAGAGGAGCATCAGAGGAGCATCAGAGGAGCATGAGAGGAGCATCAGAGGAGCATCTGAGGAGCATCAGAGGAGCATCAGAGGAGCATCAGAGGAGCATCAGAGGAGAATCAGTGGAGCATCAGAGGAGCATCAGAGGAGCATCAGAGGAGCATCAGAGGAGCATCAGAGGAGCATCAGAGGAGCATCAGAGGAGCATCAGAGGAGCATCAGAGGAGCATCAGAGGAGCATCAGAGGAGCATCAGAGGAACATCAGAGGAGCATCAGTGGAGCATCAGAGGAGCATCAGTGGAGCATCAGAGGAGCATCAGAGGAGCATCAGTGGAGCATCAGAGGAGCATCAGAGGAGCATCAGAGGAGCATCAGAGGAGAATCAGAGGAGCATCAGAGGAGCATCACAGGAGCATCAGAGGAGCATCAGAAGAGCATCAGAGGAGCATTAGAGGAGCTCCTGAGGAGCATCAGAGGAGCATCAGAGGAGCATCAGAAGAGCATCAGAGGTGCATCAGAGGAGCATCAGAAGAGCATCAGAGGAGCAGGAGCAGGAGCAGGAGCAGGAACAGGAGCAGGAGCAGGAGCAGGAGCAGGAGCAGGAGCATCAGAGGAGCATCAGAGGAGCATCAGAGGAGCAGGAGCAGGAGCAGGAGCATCAGAGGAGCATCAGAGGAGCATCAGAGGAGCATCAGAGGAGCATCAGAGGAGCATCAGAGGAGCCTCAGAGGAGCCCCAGAGGAGCCTCAGAGGAGCCTCAGAGGAGCATCAGAGGAGCATCAGAGGAGCATCAGAGGAGCATCAGAGGAGCATCAGAGGAGCATCAGAGGAGCATCAGAGGAGCATTAGAGCAGCATCAGAGGAGCACCAGAGGAGCATCAGAGGAGCATCAGAGGAGCATCAGTTGAGCATCAGAGGAGCATCAGAGGAGCATCAGAGGAGCATCAGAGGAGCAACAGAGGAGCATCAGAGGAGCCTCAGAGGAGCATCAGAGGAGCATCAGAGGAGCATCAGAGGAGCATCAGAGGAGCATCAAAGGAGCATCAGTGGAGCATCAGAGGAGCATCAGAGGAGCATCAGAGGAGCATCAGAGGAGCATCAGAGGAGCATCAGAGGAGCAGGAGCAGGAGCAGGAGCAGGAGCAGGAGCAGGAGCAGGAGCAGGTGCAGGAGCAGGAGCATCAGAGGAGCATCAGAGGAGCAGGAGCAGGATCAGGAGCAGGAGCAGGAGCAGGAGCAGGAGCATCAGAGGAGCATCAGGGGAGCATGAGCAGGAGCAGGAGCAGGAGCAGGAGCATCAGAGGAGCATCAGAGGAGCAACAGAGGAGCAGGAGCAGGTGCAGGAGCATCAGAGGAGCATCAGAGGAGCATCAGAGGAGCATCAGAGGAGCATCAGAGGAGCCTCAGAGGAGCCCCAGAGGAGCCACAGAGGAGCCTCAGAGGAGCATCAGAGGAGCATCAGAGGAGCATCAGAGGAGCCTCAGAGGAGCATCAGAGGAGCATCAGAGGAGCATCACAGGAGCATCACAGGAGCATCAGAGGAGCATCAGAGGAGCACCAGAGGAGCATCAGTAGAGCATCAGTGGAGCATCAGAGGAGCATCAGAGGAGCATCAGAGGAGCATCAGAGGAGCATCAGAGGAGCATCAGTGGAGCATCAGAGGAGCATCAGAGGAGCATCGGAGGAGCATCAGAGGAGCATCAGAGGAGCATCAGAGGAGCATCAGAGGAGCAGGAGCAGGAGCAGGAGCAGGAGCAGGAGCAGGAGCAGGTGCAGGAGCAGGTGCAGGAGCAGGAGCATCAGAGGAGCATCAGCGGAGCAGGAGCAGGATCAGGAGCAGGAGCAGGAGCTGGAGCAGGAGCAGGTGCAGGAGCAGGGGCATCATAGGAGCATCAGAGGAGCATCAGAGGAGAATCAGAGGAGCATCAGAGGAGCATCAGAGGAGCATCAGAGGAGCATCAGAGGAGCATCAGAGGAGCATCAGAGGAGCGTCAGAGGTGCATCAGAGGAGCATCAGAGGAGCATCAGAGGAGCATCAGAGGAGCATCAGAGGAGCATCAGAGGAGCAGGAGCAGGAGCAGGAGCAGTAGCAGGAGCAGGAGCAGGAGCAGGTGCAGGAGCAGGGGCATCATAGGAGCATCAGAGGAGCATCAGAGGAGAATCAGAGGAGCATCAGAGGAGCATCAGAGGAGCATCAGAGGAGCATCAGAGGAGCAACAGAGGAGCATCAGAGGAGCATCAGAGGATCATCAGAGGAGCATCAGAGGAGCATCAGAGGAGCATCAGAGGAGCATCAGAGGAGCATCAGAGGAGCATCAGTGGAGCATCAGAGGAGCATCAGTGGACCACGGGAAATAAGAGGCGGGGAATCAGAGCTGGGTAATCAGAGGCGGGGAATCAGAGTTGGGGAATCAGAGGCAGGGAATCAGATATGGGGAAACAGGGGCAGGGAATCAGAGGCGGGGAAACAGAGGCGGGGAATCAGATATGGGGAATCAGAGGTGTGGAATCAGAGGTTGGGAATCAGAGGCAGGGAATCAGAGGCGGGGAAACAGAGGCGGGGAATCAGATATGGGGAATCAGAGGTGGCGAATCAAAGGCGGTGAAACAGAGATGGGGAATCAGGGCAGGGAATCAGAGGCAGGGAATCAAACACGGGGAATCAGAGCTGGGGAATCAGAGGTGGGGAATTAGAGTTGGGGAATCAGAGGAGGGGAATCAGAGGCGGGGAAACAGACGCGGGGAATCAGATATGGGGAATCAGAGGTGTGGAATCAGAGGTTGGGAATCAGAGGCAGGGAATCAGAGACGGGGAATCAGAGGCGGGGAATCAGAGGCAGGGAATCAGATGTGCGGAATCGGAGATGGGGAATCAGAGGCAGGGATTCAGGGGCGGAGATTCAGAGGCGGGGAATCAGAGGCCGGGAATCAGATATGGGGAAACAGAGGTGGGGAATCAGAGGCGGGGAAACAGAGGCGGGGAATCAGATATGGGGAATCAGAGGTGGGGAATCAGAGGTTGGGAATCAGAGGCAGGGAATCAGAGGCTTGGAATCAGATGCAGGGAATCAGATGCGGGGAATCAGAGGCGGGGAATCAGAGCTGGGGAATCAGAGGTGGGGAATCAGAGTTGGGGAATCAGAGGCGGGGACGTAGATATTGGGAAACAGAGGCGGGGAATCAGAGGCGGGGAAACAGAGGCGGGGAGTCAGATATGGGGAATCAGAGGTGGGGAATCAGAGGCAGGGAATCAGAGGTGGGGAATCAGAGTCCGGGAATCAGAGATGGGGATTCAGAGGCGGGGAATGAGATATGGGGAATCAGAGGCGGGGAATCAGAGGCGGGGAAACAGAGGCGGGGAATCAGATATGGGGAATCAGAGGTGGCGAATCAAAGGCGGTGAATCAGAGATGGGGAATCAGAGGCCGGGAATCAGAGGCAGGGAATCAAACACGGGGAATCAGAGGCGGGGAATCAGAGCTGGGGAATCAGAGGCGGGGAATCAGAGTTGGGGAATCAGAGGCGGGGAATCAGACGCAGGGAATCAATATGGGAAATCAGAGGTGGGGAATCAGAGGTTGGGAATCAGAGGAAGGGAATCAGAGGCGAGGAATCAGAGCTGGGGAATCAGAGGCGGGGAATCAGAATTGGGGAATCAGAGATGGGGAATCAGAGATGGGGAATCAGAGGCAGGGAATCAGACGCGGGGAATCAGAGGTGGTGAATCAGAGATGTGGAATCAGAGGCGGGGAATCAGAGGCGGGGAATCAGAGGCAGGGAATCAGACGCGGGGAATCAGAGGCGGGGAATCATAGCTGGCGAATCAGAGGCGGGGAATGAGATATGGGGAATCAGAGGCGGGGAATCAGAGGCGGGGAAACAGTGGCGAGGAATCAGATATGGGGAATCAGAGGTGGCGAATCAAAGGCGGTGAATCAGAGATGGGGAATCAGAGGCGGGGAATCAGAGGCAGGGGATCAGATATGGGGAAACAGAGGTGGGGAATCAGAGGCGGGGAAACAGACGCGGGGAATCAGATATGGGGAATCAGAGGTGGGGAATCAGAGGTTGGGAATCAGAGGCAGGGAATCAGAGGCTTGGAATCAGATGCAGGGAATCAGATGCGGGGAATCAGAGGCGGGGAATCAGAGCTGGGGAATCAGAGGTGGGGAATCAGAGTTGGGGAATCAGAGGCGGGGACTTAGATATTGGGAAACAGAGGCGGGGAATCAGAGGCGGGGAAACAGAGGCGGGGAGTCAGATATGGGGAATCAGAGGTGGGGAATCAGAGGCAGGGAATCAGATGTGCGGAATCAGAGATGGGGAATCAGAGGCAGGGAATCAGAATCAGAAGCAGGGAATCAGAGGCCGGGAATCAGAGGCCGGAATCAGATGCCAGGAATAAGAGGCCGGGAATCAGAGGTGGGGAATCAGAGTCCGGGAATCAGAGATGGGGATTCAGAGGCGGGGAATGAGATATGGGGAATCAGAGGCGGGGAATCAGAGGCGGGGAAACAGAGGCGGGGATTCAGATATGGGGAATCAGAGGTGGCGAATCAAAGGCGGTGAATCAGAGATGGGGAATCAGAGGCCGGGAATCAGAGGCAGGGAATCAAACACGGGGAATCAGAGGCGGGGAATCAGAGCTGGGGAATCAGAGGCGGGGAATCAGAGTTGGGGAATCAGAGGCGGGGAATCAGACGCAGGGAATCAATATGGGAAATCAGAGGTGGGGAATCAGAGGTTGGGAATCAGAGGAAGGGAATCAGAGGCGAGGAATCAGAGCTGGGGAATCAGAGGCGGGGAATCAGAATTGGGGAATCAGAGATGGGGAATCAGAGGCAGGGAATCAAACACGGGGAATCAGACGCGGGGAATCAGAGGCGGGGAATCATAGCTGGTGAATCAGAGGCGGGGAATGAGATATGGGGAATCAGAGGCGGGGAATCAGAGGCGGGGAAACAGTGGCGAGGAATCAGATATGGGGGATCAGAGGTGGCGAATCAAAGGCGGTGAATCAGAGATGGGGAATCAGAGGCGGGGAATCAGAGGCAGGGGATCAAACACGGGGAATCAGAGGCGGGGAATCAGAGCTGTGGAATCAGAGGCGGGGAATCAGAGTTGGGGAATCAGAGGCGGGGAATCAGAGGTGGGGAATCAGAGGTGGGGAATCAGAGTCGGGGAATCAGAGCCAGCGAATCGGATGTGCGGAATCAGAGATGGGGAATCAGAGGTGGGGAATCAGAGGCGGTGAATCTGAGATGGGGAATCAGTGGCGAGGAATCAGAGGCAGGTTATCAGACACGAGGATTCAGAGGCTGGGAATCAGACGGGGGGAATCAAAGGCGGGGAATGAAGCTGGGGAATCAGAGGCAGGGAATCAGAGTTGGGGATTCAGAGGCGGGGAATCAGATATGGGGAAACAGAGGCGGGGAATCAGAGGCGGGCAAACAGAGGCGGGGAATTAGATATGGGGAATCAGTGGTGGGGAATCAGAGGTGGTGAATCATAGATGGGGAATCACAGGCGGGGAATCAGAGGCAGGGAATAGAACGCGGGGAAGCAGAGGCAGGGAATCAGAGCTGGGGAATCAGAGGCGGGGAATCATAGTAGGGAATCAGAGGAGGGGATTCAGATATGGGGAAACAGAGGCAGGGAATCAGGGGCGGGGAAACAGAGGCGGGGAATCAGATATGGGGAATCGGATGCGGGGAATCAGAGGCGGGAAATCAGAGCTGGGGAATCAGATATGGGGAATCAGAGGTGGGGAATCAGAGGCGTGGAAACAGAGACGGGGAATCAGATATGGGGAATCAGAGGTGGGGAATCAGAGGCAGGTAATCAGATGTGCGGAATCAGAGATGGGGAATCAGAGGCAGGGAATCAGAATCAGAAGCGGGGAGTCAGAGGCCGGGAATCAGAGGCCTGGAATCAGATGCTGGGAATAAGAGGCCGGGAATCAGAGGTTGGGAATCAGAATCCGGGAATCAGAGATGGGCATTCAGAGGCGGGGAATGAGATATGGAGAATCAGAGGCGGGGATTAAGAGGCGGGGAAACAGAGGTGGGGAATCAGATATGGGGAATCAGAGGTGGCGAATCAAAGACGGTGAATCAGAGATGGGGAATCAGAGGCGGGGAATCAGCTGCAGGGAATCAAACACGGGGAATCAGAGGCGGGGAATCAGAGCTAGGGAATCAGAGGCTGGGAATCAAATTTGGGGAATCAGAGGCAGGGAATCAGATATGGGGAAACAGGGGCGGGGAATCAGAGGCGGGGAAACAGAGGCGGGGAATCAGATATGGGGAATCAGAGGCGGGGAATTAGAGTTGGGGAATCAGAGGCGGGGAATCAGAGGCGGGGAAAAAGGCGGGGAATCAAACACGGGGAATCAGAGGTGGGGAATCAGAGGTTGGGAATCAGAGGCAGGGAATCAGAGGCGGGGAATCAGAGGCGGGGAATCAGAGGCAGGGAATCAGATGTGCGGAATCGGAGATGGGGAATCAGAGGCAGGGAATCAGATATGTGGAATAAGAGGTGGCGAATCAAAGGCGGTGAATCAGAGATGGGGAATCAGAGGCGGGGAATCAGAGGCATGGAATCAAACACGGGAAATCAGAGGCGGGGAATCAGAGCTGGGGAATCAGAAGCGGGGAATCAGAGTTGGGGAATCAGAGGCAGGGAATCAGATATGGGGAAACAGGGGCAGGGAATCAGAGGCGGGGAAACAGAGGCGGGGAATCAGATATGGGGAATCAGAGGTGTGGAATCAGAGGTTGGGAATCAGAGGCAGGGAATCAGGAGTGGGGAAACAGAGGCGGGGAATCAGATATGGGGAATCAGAGGTGGCGAATCAAAGGCGGTGAAACAGAGATGGGGAATCAGGGCAGGGAATCAGAGGCAGGGAATCAAACACGGGGAATCAGAGCTGGGGAATCTGAGGTGGGGAATTAGAGTTTGGGAATCAGAGGAGGGGAATCAGAGGCGGGGAAACAGAGGCGGGGAATCAGATATGGGGAATCAGAGGTGGGGAAGCAGAGGTTGGGAATCAGAGGCAGGGAATCAGAGACGGGGAATCAGAGGCGGGGAATCAGAGGCAGGGAATCAGATGTGCGGAATCGGAGATGGGGAATCAGAGGCAGGGATTCAGGGGCGGGGAATCAGAGGCGGGGAATCAAAGGCGGTGAATCAGAGATGGGGAATCAGAGGCGGGGAATCAGAGGCAGGGGATCAGATATGGGGAAACAGAGGTGGGGAATCAGAGGCGGGGAAACAGAGGCGGGGAATCAGATATGGGGAATCAGAGGTGGGGAATCAGAGGTTGGGAATCAGAGGCAGGGAATCAGAGGCTTGGAATCAGATGCAGGGAATCAGATGCGGGGAATCAGAGGCGGGGAATCAGAGCTGGGGAATCAGAGGTGGGGAATCAGAGTTGGGGAATCAGAGGCGGGGACTTAGATATTGGGAAACAGAGGGGGGGAATCAGAGGCGGGGAAACAGAGGCGGGGAGTCAGATATGGGGAATCAGAGGTGGGGAATCAGAGGCAGGGAATCAGATGTGCGGAATCAGAGATGGGGAATCAGAGGCAGGGAATCAGAATCAGAAGCAGGGAATCAGAGGCCGGGAATCAGAGGCCGGAATCAGATGCCAGGAATAAGAGGCCGGGAATCAGAGGTGGGGAATCAGAGTCCGGGAATCAGAGATGGGGATTCAGAGGCGGGGAATGAGATATGGGGAATCAGAGGCGGGGAATCAGAGGCGGGGAAACAGAGGCGGGGAATCAGATATGGGGAATCAGAGGTGGCGAATCAAAGGCGGGGAATGAAGCTGGGGAATCAGAGGCAGGGAATCAGAGTTGGGGATTCAGAGGCGGGGAATCAGATATGGGGAAACAGAGGCGGGGAATCAGAGGCGGGCAAACAGAGGCGGGGAATTAGATATGGGGAATCAGTGGTGGGGAATCAGAGGTGGTGAATCATAGATGGGGAATCACAGGCGGGGAATCAGAGGCAGGGAATAGAACGCGGGGAATCAGAGGCAGGGAATCAGAGCTGGGGAATCAGAGGCGGGGAATCATAGTTGGGAATCAGAGGAGGGGATTCAGATATGGGGAAACAGAGGCGGGGAATCAGGGGCGGGGAAACAGAGGTGGGGAATCAGATATGGGGAATCGGATGCGGGGAATTAGAGGCGGGAAATCAGAGCTGGGGAATCAGATATGGGGAATCAGAGGTGGGGAATCAGAGGCGTGGAAACAGAGACGGGGAATCAGATATGGGGAATCAGAGGTGGGGAATCAGAGGCAGGTAATCAGATGTGCGGAATCAGAGATGGGGAATCAGAGGCAGGGAATCAGAATCAGAAGCGGGGAGTCAGAGGCCGGGAATCAGAGGCCTGGAATCAGATGCTGGGAATAAGAGGCCGGGAATCAGAGGTTGGGAATCAGAGTCCGGGAATCAGAGATGGGCATTCAGAGGCGGGGAATGAGATATGGAGAATCAGAGGCGGGGAATAAGAGGCGGGGAAACAGAGGTGGGGAATCAGATATGGGGAATCAGAGGTGGCGAATCAAAGACGGTGAATCAGAGATGGGGAATCAGAGGCGGGGAATCAGAGGCAGGGAATCAAACACGGGGAATCAGAGGCGGGGAATCAGAGCTGGGGAATCAGAGGCTGGGAATCAAATTTGGGGAATCAGAGGCAGGGAATCAGATATGGGGAAACAGGGGCGGGGAATCAGAGGCGGGGAAACAGAGGCGGGGAATCAGATATGGGGAATCAGAGGCGGGGAATTAGAGTTGGGGAATCAGAGGCGGGGAATCAGAGGCGGGGAAACAGGCGGGGAATCAAACACGGGGAATCAGAGGTGGGGAATCAGAGGTTGGGAATCAGAGGCAGGGAATCAGAGGCGGGGAATAAGAGGCGGGGAATCAGAGGCAGGAAATCAGATGTGCGGAATCGGAGATGGGGAATCAGAGGCAGGGAATCAGATATGTGGAATCAGAGGTGGCGAATCAAAGGCGGTGAATCAGAGATGGGGAATCAGAGGCGGGGAATCAGAGGCAGGGAATCAAACACGGGAAATCAGAGGCGGGGAATCAGAGCTGGGGAATCAGAGGCGGGGAATCAGAGTTGGGGAATCAGAGGCAGGGAATCAGATATGGGGAAACAGGGGCAGGGAATCAGAGGCGGGGAAACAGAGGCGGGGAATCAGATATGGGGAATCAGAGGTGTGGAATCAGAGGTTGGGAATCAGAGGCAGGGAATCAGGGGCGGGGAAACAGAGGCGGGGAATCAGATATGGGGAATCAGAGGTGGCGAATCAAAGGCGGTGAAACAGAGATGGGGAATCAGGGCAGGGAATCAGAGGCAGGGAATCAAACACGGGGAATCAGATATGGGGAATCAGAGGTGGGGAATCAGAGGTTGGGAATCAGAGGCAGGGAATCAGAGACGGGGAATCAGAGGCGGGGAATCAGAGGCAGGGAATCAGATGTGCGGAATCGGAGATGGGGAATCAGAGGCAGGGATTCAGGGGCGGGGAATCAGAGGCGGGGAATCAGAGGCCGGGAATCAGATATGGGGAAACAGAGGTGGGGAATCAGAGGCGGGGAAACAGAGGCGGGGAATCAGATATGGGGAATCAGAGGTGGGGAATCAGAGGTTGGGAATCAGAGGCAGGGAATCAGAGGCTTGGAATCAGATGCAGGGAATCAGATGCGGGGAATCAGAGGCGGGGAATCAGAGCTGGGGAATCAGAGGTGGGGAATCAGAGTTGGGGAATCAGAGGCGGGGACTTAGATATTGGGAAACAGAGGCGGGGAATCAGAGGCGGGGAAACAGAGGCGGGGAGTCAGATATGGGGAATCAGAGGTGGGGAATCAGAGGCAGGGAATCAGATGTGCGGAATCAGAGATGGGGAATCAGAGGCAGGGAATCAGAATCAGAAGCAGGGAATCAGAGGCCGGGAATCAGAGGCCGGAATCAGATGCCGGGAATAAGAGGTCGGGAATCAGAGGTGGGGAATCAGAGTCCGGGAATCAGAGATGGGGATTCAGAGGCAGGGAATGAGATATGGGGAATCAGAGGCGGGGAATCAGAGGCGGGGAAACAGAGGCGGGGAATCAGATATGGGGAATCAGAGGTGGCGAATCAAAGGCGGTGAATCAGAGATGTGGAATCAGAGGCCGGGAATCAGAGGCAGGGAATCAAACACGGGGAATCAGAGGTGGGGAATCAGAGCTGGGGAATCAGAGGCGGGGAATCAGAGTTGGGGAATCAGAGGCGGGGAATCAGACGCAGGGAATCAATATGGGAAATCAGAGGTGGGGAATCAGAGGTTGGGAATCAGAGGAAGGGAATCAGAGGCGAGGAATCAGAGCTGGGGAATCAGAGGCGGGGAATCAGAATTGGGGAATCAGAGATGGCGAATCAGAGATGGGAAATCAGATGCGGGGAATCAGACGCGGGGAATCAGAGGTGGTGAATCAGAGATGTGGAAACAGAGGAGGGGAATCAGAGGCAGGGAATCAGACGCGGGGAATCAGAGGCGGGGAATCATAGCTGGCGAATCAGAGGCGGGGAATGAGATATGGGGAATCAGAGGCGGGGAATCAGAGGCGGGGAAACAGTGGCGAGGAATCAGATATGGGGAATCAGAGGTGGCGAATCAAAGGCGGTGAATCAGAGATGGGGAATCAGAGGCGGGGAATCAGAGGCAGGGGATCAAACACGGGGAATCAGAGGCGGGGAATCAGAGCTGTGGAATCAGAGGCGGGGAATCAGAGTTGGGGAATCAGAGGCGGGGAATCAGAGCTGGGGAATCAGAGGTGGGGAATCAGAGTCGGGGAATCAGAGCCAGCGAATCGGATGTGCGGAATCAGAGATGGGGAATCAGAGGTGGGGAATCAGAGGCGGTGAATCTGAGATGGGGAATCAGTGGCGAGGAATCAGAGGCAGGTTATCAGACACGAGGATTCAGAGGCTGGGAATCAGACGGGGGGAATCAAAGGCGGGGAATGAAGCTGGGGAATCAGACGCAGGGAATCAATATGGGAAATCAGAGGTGGGGAATCAGAGGCGTGAAATGAGATATGGAGAATCAGAGGCGGGGAATCAGAGGCGGGGAAACAGAGGTGGGGAATCAGATATGGGGAATCAGAGGTGGCGAATCAAAGGCGGTGAATCAGAGATGGGGAATCAGAGGCGGGGAATCAGAGGCAGGGAATCAAACACGGGGAATCAGAGGCGGGGAATCAGAGCTGGGGAATCAGAGGCTGGGAATCAAAGTTGGGGAATCAGAGGCAGGGAATCAGATATGGGGAAACAGGGGCGGGGAATCAGAGGCGGGGAAACAGAGGCGGGGAATCATATATGGGGAATCAGAGGCGGGGAATTAGAGTTGGGGAATCAGAGGCGGGGAATCAGAGGCGGGGAAACAGAGGCGGGGAATCAAACACGGCGAATCAGAGGCGGGGAATCAGAGGCGGGGAATCAGAGGCAGGGAATCAGATGTGCGGAATCGGAGATGGGGAATCAGAGGCAGGGAATCAGAGGCGGGGAATCAGAGGCGGGGAATCAGAGGCCGGGAATCAGATATGGGGAAACAGAGGCGGGGAATCAGAGGCGGGGAATCAGAGGCAGGGAATCAGATGTGCGGAATCGGAGATGGGGAATCAGAGGCAGGGATTCAGGGCGGGGAATCAGAGGCGGGGAATCAGAGGCCGGGAATCAGATATGGGGAAACAGAGGTGGGGAATCAGAGGCGGGGAAACAGAGGCGGGGAATCAGATATGGGGAATCAGAGGTGGGGAATCAGAGGTTGGGAATCAGAGGCAGGGAATCAGAGGCTTGGAATCAGATGCAGGGAATCAGATGCGGGGAATCAGAGGCGGGGAATCAGAGCTGGGGAATCAGAGGTGGGGAATCAGAGTTGGGGAATCAGAGGCGGGGACTTAGATATTGGGAAACAGAGGCGGGGAATCAGAGGCGGGGAAACAGAGGCGGGGAGTCAGATATGGGGAATCAGAGGTGGGGAATCAGAGGCAGGGAATCAGATGTGCGGAATCAGAGATGGGGAATCAGAGGCAGGGAATCAGAATCAGAAGCAGGGAATCAGAGGCCGGGAATCAGAGGCCGGAATCAGATGCCGGGAATAAGAGGTCGGGAATCAGAGGTGGGGAATCAGAGTCCGGGAATCAGAGATGGGGATTCAGGGGCAGGGAATGAGATATGGGGAATCAGAGGCGGGGAATCAGAGGCGGGGAAACAGAGGCGGGGAATCAGATATGGGGAATCAGAGGTGGCGAATCAAAGGTGGTGAATCAGAGATGTGGAATCAGAGGCCGGGAATCAGAGGCAGGGAATCATACACGGGGAATCAGAGGTGGGGAATCAGAGCTGGGGAATCAGAGGCGGGGACTCAGAGTTGGGGAATCAGAGGCGGGGAATCAGACGCAGGGAATCAATATGGGAAATCAGAGGTGGGGAATCAGAGGTTGGGAATCAGAGGAAGGGAATCAGAGGCGAGGAATCGGAGCTGGGGAATCAGAGGCGGGGAATCAGAATTGGGGAATCAGAGATGGCGAATCAGAGATGGGAAATCAGATGCGGGGAATCAGACGCGGGGAATCAGAGGTGGTGAATCAGAGATGTGGAAACAGAGGCGGGGAATCAGAGGCAGGGAATCAGACGCGGGGAATCAGAGGCGGGGAATCATAGCTGGCGAATCAGAGGCGGGGAATGAGATATGGGGAATCAGAGGCGGGGAATCAGAGTTGGGGAATCAGAGGCGGGGAATTAGAGCTGGGGAATCAGAGGTGGGGAATCAGAGTCGGGGAATCAGAGCCAGCGAATCGGATGTGCGGAATCAGAGATGGGGAATCAGAGGTGGGGAATCAGAGGCGGTGAATCTGAGATGGGGAATCAGTGGCGAGGAATCAGAGGCAGGTTATCAGACACGAGGATTCAGAGGCTGGGAATCAGACGGGGGGAATCAAAGGCGGGGAATGAAGCTGGGGAATCAGACGCAGGGAATCAATATGGGAAATCAGAGGTGGGGAATCAGAGGCGGGAAATGAGATATGGAGAATCAGAGGCGGGGAATCAGAGGCGGGGAAACAGAGGTGGGGAATCAGATATGGGGAATCAGAGGTGGCGAATCAAAGGCTGTGAATCAGAGATGGGGTATCAGAGGCGGGGAATCAGAGGCAGGGAATCAAACACGGGGAATCAGAGGCGGGGAATCAGAGCTGGGGAATCAGAGGCTGGGAATCAAAGTTGGGGAATCAGAGGCAGGGAATCAGATATGGGGAAATAGGGGCGGGGAATCAGAGGCGGGGAAACAGAGGCGGGGAATCATATATGGGGAATCAGAGGCGGGGAATTAGAGTTGGGGAATCAGAGGCGGGGAATCAGAGGCGGGGAAACAGAGGCGGGGAATCAAACACGGCGAATCAGAGGCGGGGAATCAGAGGCGGGGAATCAGAGGCAGGGAATCAGATGTGCGGAATCGGAGATGGGGAATCAGAGGCAGGGAATCAGAGGCGGGGAATCAGAGGCGGGGAATCAGAGGCCGGGAATCAGATATGGGGAAACAGAGGCGGGGAATCAGAGGCGGGGAAACAGAGGCTGGGAATCAGATATGGGGAATCAGAGGTGGGGAATCAGAGGTTGGGAATCAGAGGCAGGGAATCAGAGGCTTGGAATCAGATGCAGGGAATCAGATGCGGGGAATCAGAGGCGGGGAATCAGAGCTGGGGAATCAGAGGCGGGGACTTAGATATTGGGAAACAGAGGCGGGGAATCAGAGGCGGGGAAACAGAGGCGGGGAATCAGATATGGGGAATCAGAGATGGGGAATCAGAGGCAGGGAATCAGATGTGCGGAATCAGAGATGGGGAATCAAAGGCAGGGAATCAGAATCAGAAGCAGGGAATCAGATGCCGGGAATCAGAGGCCGGAATCAGATGCCGGGAATAAGAGGCCGGAAATCAGAGGTGGGGAATCAGAGTCCGGGAATCAGAGATGGGGATTCAGAGGCGGGGAATGAGATATGTGGAATAAGAGGCGGGGAATCAGAGGCGGGGAAACAGAGGCAGGGAATCAGATATGGCGAATCAGAGGTGGCGAATCTAAGGCGGTGAATCAGAGATGGGGAATCAGAGGCCGGGAATCAGAGGCAGGGAATCAAACACGGGGAATCAGAGGAGGGGAATCAGAATTGGGGAATCAGAGATGGGGAATCAGAGATGGGGAATCAGAGGCAGGGAGTCAGACGCGGGGAATCAGAGGCAGGGAATCAGAGCTGGGGAATCAGAGGCGGGGAATCATAGTTGGGAATCAGAGGCGGGGAATCAGATATGGGGAAACAGAGGCGGGGAATCAGGGGCGGGGAAACAGAGGCGTGGAATCAGATATGGGGAAACAGAGGCGGGGAATCAGGGGCGGGGAAACAGAGGCGGGGAATCAGATATGGGGAATCGGATGCGGGGAATCAGAGGCGGGAAATCAGAGCTGGGGAATCAGATATGGGGAATCAGAGATGGGGAATCAGAGGCGTGGAAACAGAGGCGGGGAATCAGATATGGGGAATCAGAGGTGGGGAATCAGAGGCAGGTAATCAGATGTGCGGAATCAGAGATGGGGAATCAGAGGCAGGGAATCAGAATCAGAAGCGGGGAGTCAGAGGCCGGGAATCAGAGGCCTGGAATCAGATGCTGGGAATAAGAAGCCGGGAATCAGAGGTGGGGAATCAGAGGCGGGAAATGAGATATGGAGAATCAGAGGCGGGGAATCAGAGGCGGGGAAACAGAGGTGGGGAATCAGATATGGGGAACCAGAGGTGGCGAATCAAAGGCGGTGAATCAGAGATGGGGATTCAGAGGCGGGGAATCAGAGGCAGGGAATCAGAGGCGGGGAATCAGAGGCAGGGAATCAAACACGGGGAATCAGAGGCGGCGAATCAGAGCTGGGGAATCAGAGGCTGGGAATCAAAGTTGGGGAATCAGAGGCAGGGAATCAGATATGGGGAAACAGGGGCGGGGAATCAGAGGCGGGGAAACAGAGGCCTGGAATCATATATGGGGAATCAGAGGCGGGGAATTAGAGTTGGGGAATCAGAGGCGGGGAATCAGAGGCGGGGAAACAGAGGTGGGGAATCAAACACGGGGAATCAGAGGTGGGGAATCAGAGGTTGGGAATCAGAGGCAGGGAATCAGAGGCGGGGAATCAGAGGCGGGGAATCAGAGGCAGGGAATCAGATGTGCGGAATCGGAGATGGGGAATCAGAGGCAGGGAATCAGAGGCGGGGAATCAGAGGCCGGGAATCAGAGGCCGGGAATCAGATATGGGGAAACAGAGGCGGGGAATCAGAGGCGGGGAAACAGAGGCTGGGAATCAGATATGGGGAATCAGAGGTGGGGAATCAGAGGTTGGGAATCAGAGGCAGGGAATCAGAGGCTTGGAATCAGATGCAGGGAATCAGATGCGGGGAATCAGAGGCGGGGAATCAGAGCTGGGGAATCAGAGGCCGGGACTTAGATATTGGGAAACAGAGGCGGGGAATCAGAGGCGGGGAAACAGAGGCGGGGAATCAGATATGGGGAATCAGAGATGGGGAATCAGAGGCAGGGAATCAGATGTGCGGAATCAGAGATGGGGAATCAAAGGCAGGGAATCAGAATCAGAAGCAGGGAATCAGATGCCGGGAATCAGAGGCCGGAATCAGATGCCGGGAATAAGAGGCCGGAAATCAGAGGTGGGGAATCAGAGTCCGGGAATCAGAGATGGGGATTCAGAGGCGGGGAATGAGATATGGGGAATAAGAGGCGGGGAATCAGAGGCGGGGAAACAGAGGCGGGGAATCAGATATGGCGAATCAGAGGTGGCGAATCTAAGGCGGTGAATCAGAGATGGGGAATCAGAGGCCGGGAATCAGAGGCAGGGAATCAAACACGGGTAATCAGAGGAGGGGAATCAGAATTGGGGAATCAGAGATGGGGAATCAGAGATGGGGAATCAGAGGCAGGGAATCAGACGCGGGGAATCAGAGGCAGGGAATCAGAGCTGGGGAATCAGAGGCGGGGAATCATAGTTGGGAATCAGAGGCGGGGAATCAGATATGGGGAAACAGAGGCGGGGAATCAGGGGCGGGGAAACAGAGGCGGGGAATCAGATATGGGGAAACAGAGGCGGGGAATCAGGGGCGGGGAAACAGAGGCGGGGAATCAGATATGGGGAATCAGAGGTGGGGAATCAGAGGTTGGGAATCAGAGGCAGGGAATCAGAGGCCGGGACTTAGATATTGGGAAACAGAGGCGGGGAATCAGAGGCGGGGAAACAGAGGCGGGGAATCAGATATGGGGAATCAGAGATGGGGAATCAGAGGCAGGGAATCAGATGTGCGGAATCAGAGATGGGGAATCAAAGGCAGGGAATCAGAATCAGAAGCAGGGAATCAGATGCCGGGAATCAGAGGCCGGAATCAGATGCCGGGAATAAGAGGCCGGAAATCAGAGGTGGGGAATCAGAGTCCGGGAATCAGAGATGGGGATTCAGAGGCGGGGAATGAGATATGGGGAATAAGAGGCGGGGAATCAGAGGCGGGGAAACAGAGGCGGGGAATCATATATGGTGAATCAGAGGTGGCGAATCTAAGGCGGTGAATCAGAGATGGGGAATCAGAGGCCGGGAATCAGAGGCAGGGAATCAAACACGGGGAATCAGAGGAGGGGAATCAGAATTGGGGAATCAGAGATGGGGAATCAGAGATGGGGAATCAGAGGCAGGGAATCAGACGCGGGGAATCAGAGGCAGGGAATCAGAGCTGGGGAATCAGAGGCGGGGAATCATAGTTGGGAATCAGAGGCGGGGAATCAGATATGGGGAAACAGAGGCGGGGAATCAGGGGCGGGGAAACAGAGGCGGGGAATCAGATATGGGGAAACAGAGGCGGGGAATCAGGGGCGGGGAAACAGAGGCGGGGAATCAGATATGGGGAATCGGATGCGGGGAATCAGAGGCGGGAAATCAGAGCTGGGGAATCAGATATGGGGAATCAGAGGTGGGGAATCAGAGGCGTGGAAACAGAGGCGGGGAATCAGATATGGGGAATCAGAGGTGGGGAATCAGAGGCAGGTAATCAGATGTGCGGAATCAGAGATGGGGAATCAGAGGCAGGGAATCAGAATCAGAAGCTGGGAGTCAGAGGCCGGGAATCAGAGGCCTGGAATCAGATGCTGGGAATAAGAGGCCGGGAATCAGAGGTGGGGAATCAGAGGCGGGAAATGAGATATGGAGAATCAGAGGCGGGGAATCAGAGGCGGGGAAACAGAGGTGGGGAATCAGATATGGGGAATCAGAGGTGGCGAATCAAAGGCGGTGAATCAGAGATGGGCAATCAGAGGCGGGGAATCAGAGGCAGGGAATCAAACACGGGGAATCAGAGGCTGGGAATCAGAGCTGGGGAATCAGAGGCTGGGAATCAAAGTTGGGGAATCAGAGGCAGGAAATCAGATATGGGGAAACAGGGGCGGGGAATCAGAGGCGGGGAAACAGAGGCGGGGAATCATATATGGGGAATCAGAGGCGGGGAATTAGAGTTGGGGAATCAGAGGCGGGGAATCAGAGGCGGGGAAACAGAGGAGGGGAATCAAACACGGGGAATCAGAGGTGGGGAATCAGAGGTTGGGAATCAGAGGCAGGGAATCAGAGGCGGGGAATCAGAGGCGGGGAATCAGAGGCAGGGAATCAGATGTGCGGAATCGGAGATGGGGAATCAGAGGCAGGGAATCAGAGGCGGGGAATCAGAGGCGGGGAATCAGAGGCCAGGAATCAGATATGGGGAAACAGAGGCGGAGAATACGAGGCGGGGAAACAGAGTCTGGGAATCAGATATGGGGAATCAGAGGAGGGGAATCAGAGGTTGGGAATCAGAGGCAGGGAATCAGAGGCTTGGAATCAGATGCAGGGAATCAGATGCGGGGAATCAGAGGCGGGGAATCAGAGCTGGGGAATCAGAGGCGGGGACTTAGATATTGGGAAACAGAGGCGGGGAATCAGAGGCGGGGAAACAGAGGCGGGGAATCAGATATGGGGAATCAGAGATGGGGAATCAGAGGCAGGGAATCAGATGTGCGGAATCAGAGATGGGGAATCAAAGGCAGGGAATCAGAATCAGAAGCAGGGAATCAGATGCCGGGAATCAGAGGCCGGAATCAGATGCCGGGAATAAGAGGCCGAAAATCAGAGGTGGGGAATCAGAGTCCGAGAATCAGAGATGGGGATTCAGAGGCGGGGAATGAGATATGGGGAATAAGAGGCGGGGAATCAGAGGCGGGGAAACAGAGGCGGGGAATCAGATATGGCGAATCAGAGGTGGCGAATCAAAGGCGGTGAATCAGAGATGGGGAAGCAGAGGCCGGGAATCAGAGGCAGGGAATCAAACACGGGGAATCAGAGGAGGGGAATCAGAATTGGGGAATCAGAGATGGGGAATCAGAGATGGGGAATCAGAGGCAGGGAATCAGACGCGGGGAATCAGAGGTGGTGAATCAGAGATGTGGAATCAGAGGCGGGGAATCAGAGGCAGGGAATCAGACGCGGGGAATAAGAGGCGGGGAATCATAGCTGGCGAATCAGAGGCGGGGAATCAGAGGTGGGGAATCAGAGGCGGGGAATCAGATATTGGGAATCAGAGGTGGGGAATCAGAGGCGGTGAAACAGAGGCGGGGAATCAGATATGGGGTATCAGAGGTGGGGAATCAGAGGTTGTGAATCAGAGATGGGGAATCAGAGGCGGGGAATCAGAGGCCGGTAATCAGACGCGGGGAATCAGAGGCGGGGAATCAGAGCTGGGAAATTAGAGGCAGGGAATCAGAGTTGGGGATTCAGAGGCGGGGAATCAGATATGGGGAAACAGAGGCGGGGAATCAGAGGCGGGCAAATAGAGGCGGGGATCAAATATGGGGAAACAGAGGCGGGGAATCAGAGGCGGGGAAACAGAGGCGGGGAATCAGATATTGGGATCAGAGGTGGGGAATCAGAGGTTGGGAATCAGAGGCTGGGAATCAGAGGCTGGGAATCAGATGCATGGAATCAGATGCGGGGAATCAGAGGCGGGGAATCAGAGCTGGGGAATCAGAGGTGGGGAATCAAAGTTGGGGAATCAGAGGCGGGGACTTAGATATGGGGAAACAGAGGCGGGGAATCAGAGGTGGGGAAACAGAGGCGGGGAATCAGATATGGGGAATCATAGGTGGGGAATCAGAGGCAGGGAATTAGATTTGCGGAATCAGAGATGGGGAATCAGAAGCATGGAATCAGAGGCCGGGAATCAGAGGCCGGAATCAGATGCCGGGAATAGGAGGCCGGGAATCAGAGGTGGGGAATCAGAGTCCGGGAATCAGAGATGGGGAATCAGAGGCGGGGAATGAGATATGGGGAATCAGAGGCGGGGAATCAGAGGCGGGGAAACAGAGGCGAGGAATCAGATATGGGAATCAGAGGTGGCGAATCAAAGGCGTTGAATCAAAGATGGGGAATCAGAGGCGGGGAATCAGAGGCAGGGAATCAAACACGGGGAATCAGAGGCGGGGAATCAGAGCTGGGGAATCAGAGGCGGGGAATCAGAGTTGGGGAATCAGAGGCGGGGAATCAGAGCTGGGGAATCAGAGGTGGGGATCAGAGTCGGGGAATCAGAGGCAGGGAATCAGATGTGCGGAATCAGAGATGGGGAATCAGAGGTGGGGAATCAGAGGCTATGAATCAGAGATGGGGAATCAGAGGCGGGGAATCAGAGGCAGGAAATCAGACACGGGGATTCAGAGGCTGGGAATCAGACGGGGGGAATCAAAGGCGGGGAATCAGAGCTGGGGAATCAGAGGCAGGGAATCAGAGTTGGGGATTCAGAGGCGGGGAATCAGATATGGGGAAACAGAGGCGGGGAATCAGAGGCGGGCAAACAGAGGCGGGGAATTAGATATGGGGAATCAGAGGTGGGGAATCAGAGGTGGTGAATCAGAGATGGGGAATCACAGGCGGGGAATCAGAGGCAGGGAATAGAACGCGGGGAATCAGAGGCAGGGAATCAGAGTTGGGGCATCAGAGGTTGGGAATTAGATATGGGGAAACAGAGGCGGGAAATCCGATATGGGGAATCAGAGGTGGGGAATCAGAGGCAGGGAATCAGATGTGCGGAATCAGAGATGATGAATCAGAGGCAGGGAATCAGAATCAGAAGCGGGGAATCAGAGGCCGGGAATCAGAGGCCGGGAATCAGATGCTGGGAATAAGAGGCCGGGAATCAGAGGTGGGGAATCAGAGTCCGGGAAACAGAGATGGGGATTCAGAGGCGGGGAATGAGATATGGAGAATCAGAGGCGGGGAATCAGAGGCGGGGAAACAGAGGTGGGGAATCAGATATGTGGAATCAGAGGTGGCGAATCAAAGGCGGTGAATCAGAGATGGGGAATCAGAGGCGGGGAATCAGAGCTTGGGAATCAGAGGCGGGGAATCAGAGTTGGGGAATCAGAGGCAGGGAATCAGATATGGGGAAACAGGGGCAGGGAATCAGAGGCGGGGAAACAGAGGCGGGGAATCAGACATGGGGAATCAGAGGTGTGGAATCAGAGGTTGGGAATCAGAGGCAGGGAATCAGAGGCGGGGAAACAGAGGCGGGGAATTAGATATGGGGAATCAGAGGTGGCGAATCAAAGGCGGTGAAACAGAGATGGTGAATCAGAGCAGGGAATCAGAGGCAGGGAATCAAACACGGGGAATCAGAGCTGGGGAATCAGAGGCGGGGAATTAGAGTTGGGGAATCAGAGGAGGGGAATCAGAGGCGGGGAAACAGAGGCGGGGAATCAGATATGGGGAATCAGAGGTGGGGAATCAGAGGTTGGGAATCAGAGGCAGGGAATCAGAGGTGGGGAATCAGAGGCGGGGAATCAGAGGCAGGGAATCAGATGTGCGGAATCTGAGATGGGGAATCAGAGGCAGGGAATCAGAGGAGGGGAATCAGAGGCGGGGAATCAGAGGCCGGGAATCAGATATGGGGAAACAGAGGTGGGGAATCAGAGGCGGGGAAACAGAGGCGGGGAATCAGATATGGGGAATCAGAGGTGGGGTATCAGAGGTTGGGAATCAGAGGCAGGGAATCAGAGGCTTGGAATCAGATGCAGGGAATCAGATGCGGGGAATCAGAGGCGGGGAATCAGAGCTGGGGAATCAGAGGTGGGGAATCAGAGTTGGGGAATCAGAGGCGGGGACTTAGATATTGGGAAACAGAGGCGGGGAATCAGAGGCGGGGAAACAGAGGGGGGTAATCAGAGGCAGGGAATCAGATGTGCGGAATCAGAGATGGGGAATCAGAGGCAGGGAATCAGAATCAGAAGCAGGGAATCAGAGGCCGGGAATCAGAGGCCGGAATCAGATGCCGGGAATAAGAGGCCGGGAATCAGAGGTGGGGAATCAGATATGGGGAATCAGAGGTGGGGAATCAGAGGTTGTGAATCAGAGATGGGGAATCAGAGGCGGGGAATCAGAGGCCGGTAATCAGACGCGGGGAATCAGAAGCGGGGAATCAGAGGCGGGGAAACAGAGGCGGGGAATCAGATTTGGGGAATCAGAGGTGGCGAATCAAAGGCGGTGAATCAGAGATGGGGAACCAGAGGCCGGGAATCGGAGGCAGGGAATCAAACACGGGGAATCAGAGGAGGGGAATCAGAGCTGGGGAATCAGAGGCGGGGAATCAGAGTTGGGGAATCAGAGGCGGGGAATCAGATGCAGGGAATCAATATGGGAAATCAAAGGCGGGAAACAGAGGTGGGGAATCAGATATGGGGAATCAGAGATGGGGAATCAGAGGCAGGGAATCAGATGTGCGGAATCAGAGATGGGCAATCAAAGGCAGGGAATCAGAATCAGAAGCAGGGAATCAGATGCCGGGAATCAGAGGCCGGAATCAGATGCCGGGAATAAGAGGCCGGAAATCAGAGGTGGGGAATCAGAGTCCGGGAATCAGAGATGGGGATTCAGAGGCGGGGAATGAGATATGGGGAATAAGAGGCGGGGAATCAGAGGCGGGGAAACAGAGGCAGGGAATCATATATGGCGAATCAGAGGTGGCGAATAAAAGGCGGTGAATCAGAGATGGGGAATCAGAGGACGGGAATCAGAGGCAGGGAATCAAACACGGGGAATCAGAGGAGGGGAATCAGAATTGGGGAATCAGAGATGGGGAATCAGAGATGGGGAATCAGAGGCAGGGAATCAGACGCGGGGAATCAGAGGTGGTGAATCAGAGATGTGGAATCAGAGGAGGGGAATCAGAGGCAGGGAATCAGACGCGGGGAATAAGAGGCGGGGAATCATAGCTGGCGAATCAGAGGCGGGGAATCAGAGGTGGGGAATCAGAGGCGGGGAATCAGAGGCAGGGATTCAGATGTGCGGAATCGGAGATGGGGAATCAGAGGCAGGGAATCAGAGGCGGGGAATCAGAGGCGGGGAATCAGAGGCCGGGAATCAGATATGGGGAAACAGAGGTGGGGAATCAGAGGCGGGGAAACAGAGGCGGGGAATCAGATATGGGGAATCAGAGGTGGGGTATCAGAGGTTGGGAATCAGAGGCAGGGAATCAGAGGCTTGGAATCAGATGCAGGGAATCAGATGCGGGGAATCAGAGGCGGGGAATCAGAGCTGGGGAATCAGAGGTGGGGAATCAGAGTTGGGGAATCAGAGGCGGGGACTTAGATATTGGGAAACAGAGGCGGGGAATCAGAGGCGGGGAAACAGAGGGGGGTAATCAGAGGCAGGGAATCAGATGTGCGGAATCAGAGATGGGGAATCAGAGGCAGGGAATCAGAATCAGAAGCAGGGAATCAGAGGCCGGGAATCAGAGGCCGGAATCAGATGCCGGGAATAAGAGGCCGGGAATCAGAGGTGGGGAATCAGATATGGGGAATCAGAGGTGGGGAATCAGAGGTTGTGAATCAGAGATGGGGAATCAGAGGCGGGGAATCAGAGGCCGGTAATCAGACGCGGGGAATCAGAAGCGGGGAATCAGAGGCGGGGAAACAGAGGCGGGGAATCAGATTTGGGGAATCAGAGGTGGCGAATCAAAGGCGGTGAATCAGAGGTGGGGAATCAGAGTCCGGGAATCAGAGATGGGGATTCAGAGGCGGGGAATGAGATATGGGGAATAAGAGGCGGGGAATCAGAGGCGGGGAAACAGAGGCGGGGTATCAGATATGGCGAATCAGAGGTGGCGAATAAAAGGCGGTGAATCAGAGATGGGGAATCAGAGGACGGGAATCAGAGGCAGGGAATCAATCACGGGGAATCAGAGGAGGGGAATCAGAATTGGGGAATCAGAGATGGGGAATCAGAGATGGGGAATCAGAGGCAGGGAATCAGACGCGGGGAATCAGAGGTGGTGAATCAGAGATGTGGAATCAGAGGAGGGGAATCAGAGGCAGGGAATCAGACGCGGGGAATAAGAGGCGGGGAATCATAGCTGGCGAATCAGAGGCGGGGAATCAGAGGTGGGGAATCAGAGGCGGGGAATCAGATATTGGGAATCAGAGGTGGGGAATCAGAGGCGGTGAAACAGAGGCGGGGAATCAGATATGGGGTATCAGAGGTGGGGAATCAGAGGTTGTGAATCAGAGATGGGGAATCAGAGGCGGGGAAACAGAGGCCGGTAATCAGACGCGGGGAATCAGAGGCGGGGAATCAGAGCTGGGAAATTAGAGGCAGGGAATCAGAGTTGGGGATTCAGAGGCGGGGAATCAGATATGGGGAAACAGAGGCGGGGAATCAGAGGCGGGCAAATAGAGGCGGGGATCAGATATGGGGAAACAGAGGCGGGGAATCAGAGGCGGGGAAACAGAGGCGGGGAATCAGATATGGGGATCAGAGGTGGGGAATCAGAGGTTGGGAATCAGAGGCTGGGAATCATAGGCTGGGAATCAGATGCATGGAATCAGATGCGGGGAATCAGAGGCGGGGAATCAGAGCTGGGGAATAAGAGGTGGGGAATCAAAGTTGGGGAATCAGAGGCGGGGACTTAGATATGGGGAAACAGAGGCGGGGAATCAGAGGTGGGGAAACAGAGGTGGGGAATCAGAGGTGGGGAAACAGAGGCGGGGAATCAGATATGGGGAATCATAGGTGGGGAGTCAGAGGCAGGGAATTAGATTTGCGGAATCAGAGATGGGGAATCAGAAGCATGGAATCAGAGGCCGGGAATCAGAGGCCGGAATCAGATGCCGGGAATAAGAGGCCGGGAATCAGAGGTGGGGAATCAGAGTCCGGGAATCAGAGATGGGGAATCAGAGGCGGGGAATGAGATAGGGGGAATCAGAGGCGGGGAATCAGAGGCGGGGAAACAGAGGCGAGGAATCAGATATGGGAATCAGAGGTGGCGAATCAAAGGCGTTGAATCAGAGATGGGGAATCAGAGGCGGGGAATCAGAGGCAGGGAATCAAACACGGGGAATCAGAGGCGGGGAATCAGAGCTGGGGAATCAGAGGCGGGGAATCAGAGTTGGGGAATCAGAGGCGGGGAATCAGAGCTGGGGAATCAGAGGTGGGGTTCAGAGTCGGGGAATCAGAGGCAGGGAATCAGATGTGCGGAATCTGAGATGGGGAATCAGAGGTGGGGAATCAGAGGCTGTGAATCAGAGATGGGGAATCAGAGGCGGGGAATCAGAGGCAGGAAATCAGACACGGGGATTCGGAGGCTGGGAATCAGACGGGGGGAATCAAAGGCGGGGATTCAGAGCTGGGGAATCAGAGGCAGGGAATCAGAGTTGGGTATTCAGAGGCGGGGAATCAGATATGGGGAAACAGAGGCGGGGAATCAGAGGCGGGCAAACAGAGGCGGGGAATTAGATATGGGGAATCAGAGGTGGGGAATCAGAGGTGGTGAATCAGAGATGGGGAATCACAGGCGGGGAATCAGAGGCAGGGAATAGAACGCGGGGAATCAGAGGCAGGGAATCAGAGTTGGGGCATCAGAGGTTGGGAATTAGATATGGGGAAACAGAGGCGGGAAATCCGATATGGGGAATCAGAGGTGGGGAATCAGAGGCAGGGAATCAGATGTGCCTAATCAGAGATGGGGAATCAGAGGCAGGGAATCAGAATCAGAAGCGGGGAATCAGAGGCCGGGAATCAGAGGCCGGGAATCAGATGCTGGGAATAAGAGGCCGGGAATCAGAGGTGGGGAATCAGAGTCTGGGAATCAGAGATGGGGATTCAGAGGCGGGGAATGAGATATGGAGAATCAGAGGCGGAGAATCAGAGGCGGGGAAACAGAGGTGGGGAATCAGATATGTGGAATCAGAGGTGGCGAATCAAAGGCGGTGAATCAGAGATGGGGAATGAGGGGTGGGGAATCAGAGGCAGGGAATCAAACACGGGAAATCAGAGGCGGGGAATCAGAGTTGGGGAATCAGAGGCAGGGAATCAGATATGGGGAAACAGGGGCAGGGAATCAGAGGCGGGGAAACAGAGGCGGGGAATCAGATATGGGGAATCAGAGGTGTAGAATCAGAGGTTGGGAATCAGAGGCAGGGAATCAGAGTCGGGGAAACAGAGGCGGGGAATCAGATATGGGGAATCAGAGGTGGCGAATCAAAGGCGGTGAAACAGATGGGGAAACAGGGGCAGGGAATCAGAGGAGGGGAATCAGAGGCGGGGAAGCAGAGGCGGGGAATCAGATATGGGGAATCAGAGGTGTGGAATCAGAGGTTGGGAATCAGAGGCAGGGAATCAGAGGTGGGGAATCAGAGGCGGGGAATCAGAGGCAGGGAATCAGATGTGCGGAATCGGAGATGGGGAATCAGAGGCAGGGAATCAGAGGCGGGGAATCAGAGGTGGGGAATCAGAGGCCGGGAATCAGATATGGGGAAACAGAGGTGGGGAATCAGAGGCGGGGAAACAGAGGCGGGGAATCAGATATGGGGAATCAGAGGTGGGGAATCAGAGGTTGGGAATCAGAGGCAGGGAATCAGAGGCTTGGAATCAGATGCAGGGAATCAGATGCGGGGAATCAGAGGCGGGGAATCAGAGCTGCGGAATCAGAGGTGGGGAATCAGAGTTGGGGAATCAGAGGCGGGGACTTAGATATTGGGAAACAGAGGCGGGGAATCAGAGGCGGGGAAACAGAGGGGGGTAATCAGAGGCAGGGAATCAGATGTGCGGAATCAGAGATGGGGAATCAGAGGCAGGGAATCAGAATCAGAAGCAGGGAATCAGAGGCCGGGAATCAGAGGCCGGAATCAGATGCCGGGAATAAGAGGCCGGGAATCAGAGGTGGGGAATCAGATATGGGGAATCAGAGGTGGGGAATCAGAGGTTGTGAATCAGAGATGGGGAATCAGAGGCGGGGAATCAGAGGCCGGTAATCAGACGCGGGGAATCAGAGGCGGGGAATCAGAGGCGGGGAATCAGAGGCCGGGAATCAGAGGCAGGGAATCAAACACGGGGAATCAGAGGCGGGGAATCAGAGCTGGGGAATCAGAGGCGGGGAATCAGAGTTGGGGAATCAGAGGCGGGGAATCAGATGCAGGGAATCAATATGGGAAATCAGAGGTGTGGAATCAGAGGTTGGGAATCAGAGGAAGGGAATCAGAGGCGAGGAATCAGAGCTGGGGAATCAGAGGCGGGGAATCAGAATTTGGGAATCAGAGATGGAGAATCAGAGATGGGGAATCAGAGGCGGGGAATCAGACGCGGGGAATCAGAGGTGGTGAATCAGAGATGTGGAATCAGAGGCGGGGAATCAGAGGCAGGGAATCAGACGCGGGGAATCAGAGGCGGGGAATCATAGCTGGCGAATCAGAGGCGGGGAATCAGAGGTGGGGAATCAGAGGCGGGGAATCAGATATTGGGAATCAGAGGTGGGGAATCAGAGGCGGGGAAACAGAGGTGGGGAATCAGATATGGGGAATCAGAGGTGGGGAATCAGAGGTTGTGAATCAGAGATGGGGAATCAGAGGCGGGGAATCAGAGGCAGGGAATCAGATGTGCGGAATCGGAGATGGGGAATCAGAGGCAGGGAATCAGAGGCGGGGAATCAGAGGCGGGGAATCAGAGGCCAGGAATCAGATATGGGGAAACAGAGGCGGAGAATACGAGGCGGGGAAACAGAGTCTGGGAATCAGATATGGGGAATCAGAGGTGGGGAATCAGAGGTTGGGAATCAGAGGCAGGGAATCAGAGGCTTGGAATCAGATGCAGGGAATCAGATGCGGGGAATCAGAGGCGGGGAATCAGAGCTGGGGAATCAGAGGCGGGGACTTAGATATTGGGAAACAGAGGCGGGGAATCAGAGGCGGGGAAACAGAGGCGGGGAATCAGATATGGGGAATCAGAGATGGGGAATCAGAGGCAGGGAATCAGATGTGCGGAATCAGAGATGGGGAATCAAAGGCAGGGAATCAGAATCAGAAGCAGGGAATCAGATGCCGGGAATCAGAGGCCGGAATCAGATGCCGGGAATAAGAGGCCGAAAATCAGAGGTGGGGAATCAGAGTCCGAGAATCAGAGATGGGGATTCAGAGGCGGGGAATGAGATATGGGGAATAAGAGGCGGGGAATCAGAGGCGGGGAAACAGAGGCGGGGAATCAGATATGGCGAATCAGAGGTGGCGAATCAAAGGCGGTGAATCAGAGATGGGGAAGCAGAGGCCGGGAATCAGAGGCAGGGAATCAAACACGGGGAATCAGAGGAGGGGAATCAGAATTGGGGAATCAGAGATGGGGAATCAGAGATGGGGAATCAGAGGCAGGGAATCAGACGCGGGGAATCAGAGGTGGTGAATCAGAGATGTGGAATCAGAGGCGGGGAATCAGAGGCAGGGAATCAGACGCGGGGAATAAGAGGCGGGGAATCATAGCTGGCGAATCAGAGGCGGGGAATCAGAGGTGGGGAATCAGAGGCGGGGAATCAGATATTGGGAATCAGAGGTGGGGAATCAGAGGCGGTGAAACAGAGGCGGGGAATCAGATATGGGGTATCAGAGGTGGGGAATCAGAGGTTGTGAATCAGAGATGGGGAATCAGAGGCGGGGAATCAGAGGCCGGTAATCAGACGCGGGGAATCAGAGGCGGGGAATCAGAGCTGGGAAATTAGAGGCAGGGAATCAGAGTTGGGGATTCAGAGGCGGGGAATCAGATATGGGGAAACAGAGGCGGGGAATCAGAGGCGGGCAAATAGAGGCGGGGATCAGATATGGGGAAACAGAGGCGGGGAATCAGAGGCGGGGAAACAGAGGCGGGGAATCATATATGGGGATCAGAGGTGGGGAATCAGAGGTTGGGAATCAGAGGCTGGGAATCAGAGGCTGGGAATCAGATGCATGGAATCAGATGCGGGGAATCAGAGGCGGGGAATTAGAGCTGGGGAATCAAAGGTGGGGAATCAAAGTTGGGGAATCAGAGGCGGGGACTTAGATATGGGGAAACAGAGGCGGGGAATCAGAGGTGGGGAAACAGAGGCGGGGAATCAGATATGGGGAATCATAGGTGGGGAATCAGAGGCAGGGAATTAGATTTGCGGAATCAGAGATGGGGAATCAGAAGCATGGAATCAGAGGCCGGGAATCAGAGGCCGGAATCAGATGCCGGGAATAGGAGGCCGGGAATCAGAGGTGGGGAATCAGAGTCCGGGAATCAGAGATGGGGAATCAGAGGCAGGGAATGAGATATGGGGAATCAGAGGCGGGGAATCAGAGGCGGGGAAACAGAGGCGAGGAATCAGATATGGGAATCAGAGGTGGCGAATCAAAGGCGTTGAATCAAAGATGGGGAATCAGAGGCGGGGAATCAGAGGCAGGGAATCAAACACGGGGAATCAGAGGCGGGGAATCAGAGCTGGGGAATCAGAGGCGGGGAATCAGATGTGCGGAATCAGAGATGGGGAATCAGAGGTGGGGAATCAGAGGCTGTGAATCAGAGATGGGGAATCAGAGGCGGGGAATCAGAGGCAGGAAATCAGACACGGGGATTCAGAGGCTGGGAATCAGACGGGGGGAATCAAAGGCGGGGAATCAGAGCTGGGGAATCAGAGGCAGGGAATCAGAGTTGGGGATTCAGAGGCGGGGAATCAGATATGGGGAAACAGAGGCGGGGAATCAGAGGCGGGCAAACAGAGGCGGGGAATTAGATATGGGGAATCAGAGGTGGGGAATCAGAGGTGGTGAATCAGAGATGGGGAATCACAGGCGGGGAATCAGAGGCAGGGAATAGAACGCGGGGAATCAGAGGCAGGGAATCAGAGTTGGGGCATTTGAGGTTGGGAATTAGATATGGGGAAACAGAGGCGGGAAATCCGATATGGGGAATCAGAGGTGGGGAATCAGAGGCAGGGAATCAGATGTGCGGAATCAGAGATGATGAATCAGAGGCAGGGAATCAGAATCAGAAGCGGGGAATCAGAGGCCGGGAATCAGAGGCCGGGAATCAGATGCTGGGAATAAGAGGCCGGGAATCAGAGGTGGGGAATCAGAGTCCGGGAATCAGAGATGGGGATTCAGAGGCGGGGAATGAGATATGGAGAATCAGAGGCGGGGAATCAGAGGCGGGGAAACAGAGGTGGGGAATCAGATATGTGGAATCAGAGGTGGCGAATCAAAGGCGGTGAATCAGAGATGGGGAATCAGAGGCGAGGAATCAGAGCTGGGGAATCAGAGGCGGGGAATCAGAGTTGGGGAATCAGAGGCAGGGAATCAGATATGGGGAAACAGGGGCAGGGAATCAGAGGCGGGGAAACAGAGGCGGGGAATCAGACATGGGGAATCAGAGGTGTGGAATCAGAGGTTGGGAATCAGAGGCAGGGAATCAGAGGCGGGGAAACAGAGGCGGGGAATTAGATATGGGGAATCAGAGGTGGCGAATCAAAGGCGGTGAAACAGAGATGGTGAATCAGAGCAGGGAATCAGAGGCAGGGAATCAAACACGGGGAATCAGAGCTGGGGAATCAGAGGCGGGGAATTAGAGTTGGGGAATCAGAGGAGGGGAATCAGAGGCGGGGAAACAGAGGCGGGGAATCAGATATGGGGAATCAGAGGTGGGGAATCAGAGGTTGGGAATCAGAGGCAGGGAATCAGAGGTGGGGAATCAGAGGCGGGGAATCAGAGGCAGGGAATCAGATGTGCGGAATCGGAGATGGGGAATCAGACGCAGGGAATCAGAGGAGGGGAATCAGAGGCGGGGAATCAGAGGCCGGGAATCAGATATGGGGAAACAGAGGTGGGGAATCAGAGGCGGGGAAACAGAGGCGGGGAATCAGATATGGGGAATCAGAGGTGGGGTATCAGAGGTTGGGAATCAGAGGCAGGGAATCAGAGGCTTGGAATCAGATGCAGGGAATCAGATGCGGGGAATCAGAGGCGGGGAATCAGAGCTGGGGAATCAGAGGTGGGGAATCAGAGTTGGGGAATCAGAGGCGGGGACTTAGATATTGGGAAACAGAGGCGGGGAATCAGAGGCGGGGAAACAGAGGGGGGTAATCAGAGGCAGGGAATCAGATGTGCGGAATCAGAGATGGGGAATCAGAGGCAGGGAATCAGAATCAGAAGCAGGGAATCAGAGGCCGGGAATCAGAGGCCGGAATCAGATGCCGGGAATAAGAGGCCGGGAATCAGAGGTGGGGAATCAGATATGGGGAATCAGAGGTGGGGAATCATAGGTTGTGAATCAGAGATGGGGAATCAGAGGCGGGGAATCAGATGCATGGAATCAGATGCGGGGAATCAGAGGCGGGGAATCAGAGCTGGGGAATCAGAGGTGGGGAATCAAAGTTGGGGAATCAGAGGCGGGGACTTAGATATGGGGAAACAGAGGCGGGGAATCAGAGGTGGGGAAACAGAGGCGGGGAATCAGATATGGGGAATCATAGGTGGGGAATCAGAGGCAGGGAATTAGATTTGCGGAATCAGAGATGGGGAATCAGAAGCATGGAATCAGAGGCCGGGAATCAGAGGCCGGAATCAGATGCCGGGAATAGGAGGCCGGGAATCAGAGGTGGGGAATCAGAGTCCGGGAATCAGAGATGGGGAATCAGAGGCAGGGAATGAGATATGGGGAATCAGAGGCGGGGAATCAGAGGCGGGGAAACAGAGGCGAGGAATCAGATATGGGAATCAGAGGTGGCGAATCAAAGGCGTTGAATCAAAGATGGGGAATCAGAGGCGGGGAATCAGAGGCAGGGAATCAAACACGGGGAATCAGAGGCGGGGAATCAGAGCTGGGGAATCAGAGGCGGGGAATCAGATGTGCGGAATCAGAGATGGGGAATCAGAGGTGGGGAATCAGAGGCTGTGAATCAGAGATGGGGAATCAGAGGCGGGGAATCAGAGGCAGGAAATCAGACACGGGGATTCAGAGGCTGGGAATCAGACGGGGGGAATCAAAGGCGGGGAATCAGAGCTGGGGAATCAGAGGCAGGGAATCAGAGTTGGGGATTCAGAGGCGGGGAATCAGATATGGGGAAACAGAGGCGGGGAATCAGAGGCGGGCAAACAGAGGCGGGGAATTAGATATGGGGAATCAGAGGTGGGGAATCAGAGGTGGTGAATCAGAGATGGGGAATCACAGGCGGGGAATCAGAGGCAGGGAATAGAACGCGGGGAATCAGAGGCAGGGAATCAGAGTTGGGGCATTTGAGGTTGGGAATTAGATATGGGGAAACAGAGGCGGGAAATCCGATATGGGGAATCAGAGGTGGGGAATCAGAGGCAGGGAATCAGATGTGCGGAATCAGAGATGATGAATCAGAGGCAGGGAATCAGAATCAGAAGCGGGGAATCAGAGGCCGGGAATCAGAGGCCGGGAATCAGATGCTGGGAATAAGAGGCCTGGAATCAGAGGTGGGGAATCAGAGTCCGGGAATCAGAGATGGGGATTCAGAGGCGGGGAATGAGATATGGAGAATCAGAGGCGGGGAATCAGAGGCGGGGAAACAGAGGTGGGGAATCAGATATGTGGAATCAGAGGTGGCGAATCAAAGGCGGTGAATCAGAGATGGGGAATCAGAGGCGAGGAATCAGAGCTGGGGAATCAGAGGCGGGGAATCAGAGTTGGGGAATCAGAGGCAGGGAATCAGATATGGGGAAACAGGGGCAGGGAATCAGAGGCGGGGAAACAGAGGCGGGGAATCAGACATGGGGAATCAGAGGTGTGGAATCAGAGGTTGGGAATCAGAGGCAGGGAATCAGAGGCGGGGAAACAGAGGCGGGGAATTAGATATGGGGAATCAGAGGTGGCGAATCAAAGGCGGTGAAACAGAGATGGTGAATCAGAGCAGGGAATCAGAGGCAGGGAATCAAACACGGGGAATCAGAGCTGGGGAATCAGAGGCGGGGAATTAGAGTTGGGGAATCAGAGGAGGGGAATCAGAGGCGGGGAAACAGAGGCGGGGAATCAGATATGGGGAATCAGAGGTGGGGAATCAGAGGTTGGGAATCAGAGGCAGGGAATCAGAGGTGGGGAATCAGAGGCGGGGAATCAGAGGCAGGGAATCAGATGTGCGGAATCGGAGATGGGGAATCAGACGCAGGGAATCAGAGGAGGGGAATCAGAGGCGGGGAATCAGAGGCCGGGAATCAGATATGGGGAAACAGAGGTGGGGAATCAGAGGCGGGGAAACAGAGGCGGGGAATCAGATATGGGGAATCAGAGGTGGGGTATCAGAGGTTGGGAATCAGAGGCAGGGAATCAGAGGCTTGGAATCAGATGCAGGGAATCAGATGCGGGGAATCAGAGGCGGGGAATCAGAGCTGGGGAATCAGAGGTGGGGAATCAGAGTTGGGGAATCAGAGGCGGGGACTTAGATATTGGGAAACAGAGGCGGGGAATCAGAGGCGGGGAAACAGAGGGGGGTAATCAGAGGCAGGGAATCAGATGTGCGGAATCAGAGATGGGGAATCAGAGGCAGGGAATCAGAATCAGAAGCAGGGAATCAGAGGCCGGGAATCAGAGGCCGGAATCAGATGCCGGGAATAAGAGGCCGGGAATCAGAGGTGGGGAATCAGATATGGGGAATCAGAGGTGGGGAATCATAGGTTGTGAATCAGAGATGGGGAATCAGAGGCGGGGAATCAGAGGCCGGTAATCAGACGCGGGGAATCAGAAGCGGGGAATCAGAGGCGGGGAAACAGAGGCGGGGAATCAGATTTGGGGAATCAGAGGTGGCGAATCAAAGGCGGTGAATCAGAGATGGGGAATCAGAGGCCGGGAATCGGAGGCAGGGAATCAAACACGGGGAATCAGAGGAGGGGAATCAGAGCTGGGGAATCAGAGGCGGGGAATCAGAGTTGGGGAATCAGAGGCGGGGAATCAGATGCAGGGAATCAATATGGGAAATCAGAGGCGGGGAAACAGAGGTGGGGAATCAGATATGGGGAATCAGAGATGGGGAATCAGAGGCAGGGAATCAGATGTGCGGAATCAGAGATGGGGAATCAAAGGCAGGGAATCAGAATCAGAAGCAGGGAATCAGATGCCGGGAATCAGAGGCCGGAATCAGATGCCGGGAATAATAGGCCGGAAATCAGAGGTGGGGTATCAGAGTCCGGGAATCAGAGATGGGGATTCAGAGGCGGGGAATGAGATATGGGGAATAAGAGGCGGGGAATCAGAGGCGGGGAAACAGAGGCGGGGAATCAGATATGGCGAATCAGAGGTGGCGAATAAAAGGCGGTGAATCAGAGATGGGGAATCAGAGGACGGGAATCAGAGGCAGGGAATCAAACACGGGGAATCAGAGGAGGGGAATCAGAATTGGGGAATCAGAGATGGGGAATCAGAGATGGGGAATCAGAGGCAGGGAATCAGACGCGGGGAATCAGAGGTGGTGAATCAGAGATGTGGAATCAGAGGAGGGGAATCAGAGGCAGGGAATCAGACGCGGGGAATAAGAGGCGGGGAATCATAGCTGGCGAATCAGAGGCGGGGAATCAGAGGTGGGGAATCAGAGGCGGGGAATCAGAGGCAGGGAATCAGATGTGCAGAATCGGAGATGGGGAATCAGAGGCAGGGAATCAGAGGCGGGGAATCAGAGGCGGGGAATCAGAGGCCGGGAATCAGATATGGGGAAACAGAGGTGGGGAATCAGAGGCGGGGAAACAGAGGCGGGGAATCAGATATGGGGAATCAGAGGTGGGGTATCAGAGGTTGGGAATCAGAGGCAGGGAATCAGAGGCTTGGAATCAGATGCAGGGAATCAGATGCGGGGAATCAGAGGCGGGGAATCAGAGCTGGGGAATCAGAGGTGGGGAATCAGAGTTGGGGAATCAGAGGCGGGGACTTAGATATTGGGAAACAGAGGCGGGGAATCAGAGGCGGGGAAACAGAGGGGGGTAATCAGAGGCAGGGAATCAGATGTGCGGAATCAGAGATGGGGAATCAGATGCAGGGAATCAGAATCAGAAGCAGGGAATCAGAGGCCGGATATCAGAGGCCGGAATCAGATGCCGGGAATAAGAGGCCGGGAATCAGAGGTGGGGAATCAGATATGGGGAATCAGAGGTGGGGAATCAGAGGTTGTGAATCAGAGATGGGGAATCAGAGGCGGGGAATCAGAGGCCGGTAATCAGACGCGGGGAATCAGAAGCGGGGAATCAGAGGCGGGGAAACAGAGGCGGGGAATCAGATTTGGGGAATCAGAGGTGGCGAATCAAAGGCGGTGAATCAGAGGTGGGGAATCAGAGTCCGGGAATCAGAGATGGGGATTCAGAGGCGGGGAATGAGATATGGGGAATAAGAGGCGGGGAATCAGAGGCGGGGAAACAGAGGCGGGGAATCCGATATGGCGAATCAGAGGTGGCGAATAAAAGGCGGTGAATCAGAGATGGGGAATCAGAGGACGGGAATCAGAGGCAGGGAATCAAACACGGGGAATCAGAGGAGGGGAATCAGAATTGGGGAATCAGAGATGGGGAATCAGAGATGGGGAATCAGAGGCAGGGAATCAGACGCGGGGAATCAGAGGTGGTGAATCAGAGATGTGGAATCAGAGGAGGGGAATCAGAGGCAGGGAATCAGACGCGGGGAATAAGAGGCGGGGAATCATAGCTGGCGAATCAGAGGCGGGGAATCAGAGGTGGGGAATCAGAGGCGGGGAATCAGATATTGGGAATCAGAGGTGGGGAATCAGAGGCGGTGAAACAGAGGCGGGGAATCAGATATGGGGTATCAGAGGTGGGGAATCAGAGGTTGTGAATCAGAGATGGGGAATCAGAGGCGGGGAATCAGAGGCCGGTAATCAGACGCGGGGAATCAGAGGCGGGGAATCAGAGCTGGGAAATTAGAGGCAGGGAATCAGAGTTGGGGATTCAGAGGCGGGGAATAAGATATGGGGAAACAGAGGCGGGGAATCAGAGGCGGGCAAATAGAGGCGGGGATCAGATATGGGGAAACAGAGGCGGGGAATCAGAGGCGGGGAAACAGAGGCGGGGAATCAGATATGGGGATCAGAGGTGGGGAATCAGAGGTTGGGAATCAGAGGCTGGGAATCAGAGGCTGGGAATCAGATGCATGGAATCAGATGCGGGGAATCAGAGGCGGGGAATCAGAGCTGGGGAATCAGAGGTGGGGAATCAAAGTTGGGGAATCAGAGGCGGGGACTTAGATATGGGGAAACAGAGGCGGGGAATCAGAGGTGGGGAAACAGAGGCGGGGAATCAGAGGTGGGGAAACAGAGGCGGGGAATCAGATATGGGGAATCATAGGTGGGGAGTCAGAGGCAGGGAATTAGATTTGCGGAATCAGAGATGGGGAATCAGAAGCATGGAATCAGAGGCCGGGAATCAGAGGCCGGAATCAGATGCCGGGAATAAGAGGCCGGGAATCAGAGGTGGGGAATCAGAGTCCGGGAATCAGAGATGGGGAATCAGAGGCGGGGAATGAGATATGGGGAATCAGCGGCGGGGAATCAGAGGCGGGGAAACAGAGGCGAGGAATCAGATATGGGAATCAGAGGTGGCGAATCAAAGGCGTTGAATCAGAGATGGGGAATCAGAGGCGGGGAATCAGAGGCAGGGAATCAAACACGGGGAATCAGAGGCGGGGAATCAGAGCTGGGGAATCAGAGGCGGGGAATCAGAGTTGGGGAATCAGAGGCGGGGAATCAGAGCTGGGGAATCAGAGGTGGGGATCGGAGTCGGGGAATCAGAGGCAGGGAATCAGATGTGCGGAATCAGAGATGGGGAATCAGAGGTGGGGAATCAGAGGCTGTGAATCAGAGATGGGGAATCAGAGGCGGGGAATCAGAGGCAGGAAATCAGACACGGGGATTCAGAGGCTGGGAATCAGACGGGGGGAATCAAAGGCGGGGAATCAGAGCTGGGGAATCAGAGGCAGGGAATCAGAGTTGGGTATTCAGAGGCGGGGAATCAGATATGGGGAAACAGAGGCGGGGAATCAGAGGCGGGCAAACAGAGGCGGGGAATTAGATATGGGGAATCAGAGGTGGGGAATCAGAGGTGGTGAATCAGAGATGGGGAATCACAGGCGGGGAATCAGAGGCAGGGAATAGAACGCGGGGAATCAGAGGCAGGGAATCAGAGTTGGGGCATCAGAGGTTGGGAATTAGATATGGGGAAACAGAGGCGGGAAATCCGATATGGGGAATCAGAGGTGGGGAATCAGAGGCAGGGAATCAGATGTGCCTAATCAGAGATGGGGAATCAGAGGCAGGGAATCAGAATCAGAAGCGGGGAATCAGAGGCCGGGAATCAGAGGCCGGGAATCAGATGCTGGGAATAAGAGGCCGGGAATCAGAGGTGGGGAATCAGAGTCTGGGAATCAGAGATGGGGATTCAGAGGCGGGGAATGAGATATGGAGAATCAGAGGCGGAGAATCAGAGGCGGGGAAACAGAGGTGGGGAATCAGATATGTGGAATCAGAGGTGGCGAATCAAAGGCGGTGAATCAGAGATGGGGAATGAGGGGTGGGGAATCAGAGGCAGGGAATCAAACACGGGAAATCAGAGGCGGGGAATCAGAGTTGGGGAATCAGAGGCAGGGAATCAGATATGGGGAAACAGGGGCAGGGAATCAGAGGCGGGGAAACAGAGGCGGGGAATCAGATATGGGGAATCAGAGGTGTGGAATCAGAGGTTGGGAATCAGAGGCAGGGAATCAGAGATGGGGAATCAGAGGCGGGGAATCAGAGGCAGGAAATCAGACACGGGGATTCAGAGGCTGGGAATCAGACGGGGGGAATCAAAGGCGGGGAATCAGAGCTGGGGAATCAGAGGCAGGGAATCAGAGTTGGGGATTCAGAGGCGGGGAATCAGATATGGGGAAACAGAGGCGGGGAATCAGAGGCGGGCAAACAGAGGCGGGGAATTAGGTATGGGGAATCAGAGGTGGGGAATCAGAGGTGGTGAATCAGAGATGGGGAATCACAGGCGGGGAATCAGAGGCAGGGAATAGAACGTGGGGAATCAGAGGCAGGGAATCAGAGTTGGGGCATTTGAGGTTGGGAATTAGATATGGGGAAACAGAGGCGGGAAATCCGATATGGGGAATCAGAGGTGGGGAATCAGAGGCAGGGAATCAGATGTGCGGAATCAGAGATGATGAATCAGAGGCAGGGAATCAGAATCAGAAGCGGGGAATCAGAGGCCGGGAATCAGAGGCCGGGAATCAGATGCTGGGAATAAGAGGCCGGGAATCAGAGGTGGCGAATCAGAGTCCGGGAATCAGAGATGGGGATTCAGAGGCGGGGAATGAGATATGGAGAATCAGAGGCGGGGAATCAGAGGCGGGGAAACAGAGGTGGGGAATCAGATATGTGGAATCAGAGGTGGCGAATCAAAGGCGGTGAATCAGAGATGGGGAATCAGAGGCGGGGAAACAGAGGCGGGGAATCAGACATGGGGAATCAGAGGTGTGGAATCAGAGGTTGGGAATCAGAGGCAGGGAATCAGAGGTGGGGAATCAGAGGCGGGGAATCAGAGGCAGGGAATCAGATGTGCGGAATCAGAGATGGGGAATCAGAGGCAGGGAATCAGAGGAGGGGAATCAGAGGCGGGGAATCAGAGGCCGGGAATCAGATATGGGGAAACAGAGGTGGGGAATCAGAGGCGGGGAAACAGAGGCGGGGAATCAGATATGGGGAATCAGAGGTGGGGTATCAGAGGTTGGGAATCAGAGGCAGGGAATCAGAGGCTTGGAATCAGATGCAGGGAATCAGATGCGGGGAATCAGAGGCGGGGAATCAGAGCTGGGGAATCAGAGGTGGGGAATCAGAGTTGGGGAATCAGAGGCGGGGACTTAGATATTGGGAAACAGAGGCGGGGAATCAGAGGCGGGGAAACAGAGGGGGGTAATCAGAGGCAGGGAATCAGATGTGCGGAATCAGAGATGGGGAATCAGAGGCAGGGAATCAGAATCAGAAGCAGGGAATCAGAGGCCGGGAATCAGAGGCCGGAATCATATGCCGGGAATAAGAGGCCGGGAATCAGAGGTGGGGAATCAGATATGGGGAATCAGAGGTGGGGAATCAGAGGTTGTGAATCAGAGATGGGGAATCAGAGGCGGGGAATCAGAGGCCGGTAATCAGACGCGGGGAATCAGAAGCGGGGAATCAGAGGCGGGGAAACAGAGGCGGGGAATCAGATTTGGGGAATCAGAGGTGGCGAATCAAAGGCGGTGAATCAGAGATGGGGAATCAGAGGCCGGGAATCGGAGGCAGGGAATCAAACACGGGGAATCAGAGGAGGGGAATCAGAGCTGGGGAATCAGAGGCGGGGAATCAGAGTTGGGGAATCAGAGGCGGGGAATCAGATGCAGGGAATCAATATGGGAAATCAGAGGCGGGGAAACAGAGGTGGGGAATCAGATATGGGGAATCAGAGATGGGGAATCAGAGGCAGGGAATCAGATGTGCGGAATCAGAGATGGGGAATCAAAGGCAGGGAATCAGAATCAGAAGCAGGGAATCAGATGCCGGGAATCAGAGGCCGGAATCAGATGCCGGGAATAAGAGGCCGGAAATCAGAGGTGGGGAATCAGAGTCCGGGAATCAGAGATGGGGATTCAGAGGCGGGGAATGAGATATGGGGAATAAGAGGCGGGGAATCAGAGGCGGGGAAACAGAGGCGGGGAATCAGATATGGCGAATCAGAGGTGGCGAATAAAAGGCGGTGAATCAGAGATGGGGAATCAGAGGACGGATATCAGAGGCAGGGAATCAAACACGGGGAATCAGAGGAGGGGAATCAGAATTGGGGAATCAGAGATGGGGAATCAGAGATGGGGAATCAGAGGCAGGGAATCAGACGCGGGGAATCAGAGGTGGTGAATCAGAGATGTGGAATCAGAGGAGGGGAATCAGAGGCAGGGAATCAGACGCGGGGAATAAGAGGCGGGGAATCATAGCTGGCGAATCAGAGGCGGGGAATCAGAGGTGGGGAATCAGAGGCGGGGAATCAGAGGCAGGGAATCAGATGTGCGGAATCGGAGATGGGGAATCAGAGGCAGGGAATCAGAGGCGGGGAATCAGAGGCGGGGAATCAGAGGCCGGGAATCAGATATGGGGAAACAGAGGTGGGGAATCAGAGGCGGGGAAACAGAGGCGGGGAATCAGATATGGGGAATCAGAGGTGGGGTATCAGAGGTTGGGAATCAGAGGCAGGGAATCAGAGGCTTGGAATCAGATGCAGGGAATCAGATGCGGGGAATCAGAGGCGGGGAATCAGAGCTGGGGAATCAGAGGTGGGGAATCAGAGTTGGGGAATCAGAGGCGGGGACTTAGATATTGGGAAACAGAGGCGGGGAATCAGAGGCGGGGAAACAGAGGGGGGTAATCAGAGGCAGGGAATCAGATGTGCGGAATCAGAGATGGGGAATCAGAGGCAGGGAATCAGAATCAGAAGCAGGGAATCAGAGGCCGGGAATCAGAGGCCGGAATCAGATGCCGGGAATAAGAGGCCGGGAATCAGAGGTGGGGAATCAGATATGGGGAATCAGAGGTGGGGAATCAGAGGTTGTGAATCAGAGATGGGGAATCAGAGGCGGGGAATCAGAGGCCGGTAATCAGACGCGGGGTATCAGAAGCGGGGAATCAGAGGCGGGGAAACAGAGGCGGGAAATCAGATTTGGGGAATCAGAGGTGGCGAATCAAAGGCGGTGAATCAGAGGTGGGGAATCAGAGTCCGGGAATCAGAGATGGGGATTCAGAGGCGGGGAATGAGATATGGGGAATAAGAGGCGGGGAATCAGAGGCGGGGAAACAGAGGCGGGGAATCAGATATGGCGAATCAGAGGTGGCGAATAAAAGGCGGTGAATCAGAGATGGGGAATCAGAGGACGGGAATCAGAGGCAGGGAATCAAACACGGGGAATCAGAGGAGGGGAATCAGAATTGGGGAATCAGAGATGGGGAATCAGAGATGGGGAATCAGAGGCAGGGAATTAGACGCGGGGAATCAGAGGTGGTGAATCAGAGATGTGGAATCAGAGGAGGGGAATCAGAGGCAGGGAATCAGACGCGGGGAATAAGAGGCGGGAAATCATAGCTGGCGAATCAGAGGCGGGGAATCAGAGGTGGGGAATCAGAGGCGGGGAATCAGATATTGGGAATCAGAGGTGGGGAATCAGAGGCGGTGAAACAGAGGCGGGGAATCAGATATGGGGTATCAGAGGTGGGGAATCAGAGGTTGTGAATCAGAGATGGGGAATCAGAGGCGGGGAATCAGAGGCCGGTAATCAGACGCGGGGAATCAGAGGCGGGGAATCAGAGCTGGGAAATTAGAGGCAGGGAATCAGAGTTGGGGATTCAGAGGCGGGGAATCAGATATGGGGAAACAGAGGCGGGGAATCAGAGGCGGGCAAATAGAGGCGGGGATCAGATATGGGGAAACAGAGGCGGGGAATCAGAGGCGGGGAAACAGAGGCGGGGAATCAGATATGGGGATCAGAGGTGGGGAATCAGAGGTTGGGAATCAGAGGCTGGGAATCAGAGGCTGGGAATCAGATGCATGGAATCAGATGCGGGGAATCAGAGGCGGGGAATCAGAGCTGGGGAATCAGAGGTGGGGAATCAAAGTTGGGGAATCAGAGGCGGGGACTTAGATATGGGGAAACAGAGGCGGGGAATCAGAGGTGGGGAAACAGAGGCGGGGAATCAGAGGTGGGGAAACAGAGGCGGGGAATCAGATATGGGGAATCATAGGTGGGGAGTCAGAGGCAGGGAATTAGATTTGCGGAATCAGAGATGGGGAATCAGAAGCATGGAATCAGAGGCCGGGAATCAGAGGCCGGAATCAGATGCCGGGAATAAGAGGCCGGGAATCAGAGGTGGGGAATCAGAGTCCGGGAATCAGAGATGGGGAATCAGAGGCGGGGAATGAGATATGGGGAATCAGAGGCGGGGAATCAGAGGCGGGGAAACAGAGGCGAGGAATCAGATATGGGAATCAGAGGTGGCGAATCAAAGGCGTTGAATCAGAGATGGGGAATCAGAGGCGGGGAATCAGAGGCAGGGAATCAAACACGGGGAATCAGAGGCGGGGAATCAGAGCTGGGTAATCAGAGGCGGGGAATCAGAGTTGGGGAATCAGAGGCGGGGAATCAGAGCTGGGGAATCAGAGGTGGGGATCAGAGTCGGGGAATCAGAGGCAGGGAATCAGATGTGCGGAATCAGAGATGGGGAATCAGAGGTGGGGAATCAGAGGCTGTGAATCAGAGATGGGGAATCAGAGGCGGGGAATCAGAGGCAGGAAATCAGACACGGGGATTCAGAGGCTGGGAATCAGACGGGGGGAATCAAAGGCGGGGAATCAGAGCTGGGGAATCAGAGGCAGGGAATCAGAGTTGGGTATTCAGAGGCGGGGAATCAGATATGGGGAAACAGAGGCGGGGAATCAGAGGCGGGCAAACAGAGGCGGGGAATTAGATATGGGGAATCAGAGGTGGGGAATCAGAGGTGGTGAATCAGAGATGGGGAATCACAGGCGGGGAATCAGAGGCAGGGAATAGAACGCGGGGAATCAGAGGCAGGGAATCAGAGTTGGGGCATCAGAGGTTGGGAATTAGATATGGGGAAACAGAGGCGGGAAATCCGATATGGGGAATCAGAGGTGGGGAATCAGAGGCAGGGAATCAGATGTGCCTAATCAGAGATGGGGAATCAGAGGCAGGGAATCAGAATCAGAAGCGGGGAATCAGAGGCCGGGAATCAGAGGCCGGGAATCAGATGCTGGGAATAAGAGGCCGGGAATCAGAGGTGGGGAATCAGAGTCTGGGAATCAGAGATGGGGATTCAGAGGCGGGGAATGAGATATGGAGAATCAGAGGCGGAGAATCAGAGGCGGGGAAACAGAGGTGGGGAATCAGATATGTGGAATCAGAGGTGGCGAATCAAAGGCGGTGAATCAGAGATGGGGAATGAGGGGTGGGGAATCAGAGGCAGGGAATCAAACACGGGAAATCAGAGGCGGGGAATCAGAGTTGGGGAATCAGAGGCAGGGAATCAGATATGGGGAAACAGGGGCAGGGAATCAGAGGCGGGGAAACAGAGGCGGGGAATCAGATATGGGGAATCAGAGGTGTGGAATCAGAGGTTGGGAATCAGAGGCAGGGAATCAGAGTCGGGGAAACAGAGGCGGGGAATCAGATATGGGGAATCAGAGGTGGCGAATCAAAGGCGGTGAAACAGATGGGGAAACAGGGGCAGGGAATCAGAGGAGGGGAATCAGAGGCGGGGAAGCAGAGGCGGGGAATCAGATATGGGGATTCAGAGGTGGGGAATCAGAGGCAGGGAATCAGAGGTGGGGAATCAGAGGCGGGGAATCAGAGGCAGGGAATCAGATGTGCGGAATCGGAGATGGGGAATCAGAGGCAGGGAATCAGAGGCGGGGAATCAGATGTGGGGAATCAGAGGCCGGGAATCAGATATGGGGAAACAGAGGTGGGGAATCAGAGGCGGGGAAACAGAGGCGGGGAATCAGATATGGGGAATCAGAGGTGGGGAATCAGAGGTTGGGAATCAGAGGCAGGGAATCAGAGGCTTGGAATCAGATGCAGGGAATCAGATGCGGGGAATCAGAGGCGGGGAATCAGAGCTGCGGAATCAGAGGTGGGGAATCAGAGTTGGGGAATCAGAGGCGGGGACTTAGATATTGGGAAACAGAGGCGGGGAATCAGAGGCGGGGAAACAGAGGGGGGTAATCAGAGGCAGGGAATCAGATGTGCGGAATCAGAGATGGGGAATCAGAGGCAGGGAATCAGAATTAGAAGCAGGGAATCAGAGGCCGGGAATCAGAGGCCGGAATCAGATGCCGGGAATAAGAGGCCGGGAATCAGAGGTGGGGAATCAGATATGGGGAATCAGAGGTGGGGAATCAGAGGTTGTGAATCAGAGATGGGGAATCAGAGGCGGGGAATCAGAGGCCGGTAATCAGACGCGGGGAATCAGAGGCGGGGAATCAGAGGCGGGGAATCAGAGGCCGGGAATCAGAGGCAGGGAATCAAACACGGGGAATCAGAGGCGGGGAATCAGAGCTGGGGAATCAGAGGTGGGGAATCAGAGTTGGGGAATCAGAGGCGGGGAATCAGATGCAGGGAATCAATATGGGAAATCAGAGGTGGGGAATCAGAGGTTGGGAATCAGAGGAAGGGAATCAGAGGCGAGGAATCAGAGCTGGGGAATCAGAGGCGGGGAATCAGAATTGGGGAATCAGAGATGGAGAATCAGAGATGGGGAATCAGAGGCGGGGAATCAGACGCGGGGAATCAGAGGTGGTGAATCAGAGATGTGGAATCAGAGGCGGGGAATCAGAGGCAGGGAATCAGACGCGGGGAATCAGAGGCGGGGAATCATAGCTGGCGAATCAGAGGCGGGGAATCAGAGGTGGGGAATCAGAGGCGGGGAATCAGATATTGGGAATCAGAGGTGGGGAATCAGAGGCGGGGAAACAGAGGTGGGGAATCAGATATGGGGAATCAGAGGTGGGGAATCAGAGGTTGTGAATCAGAGATGGGGAATCAGAGGCGGGGAATCAGAGGCAGGGAATCAGATGTGCGGAATCGGAGATGGGGAATCAGAGGCAGGGAATCAGAGGCGGGGAATCAGAGGCGGGGAATCAGAGGCCAGGAATCAGATATGGGGAAACAGAGGCGGGGAATACGAGGCGGGGAAACAGAGGCTGGGAATCAGATATGGGGAATCAGAGGTGGGGAATCAGAGGTTGGGAATCAGAGGCAGGGAATCAGAGGCTTGGAATCAGATGCAAGGAATCAGATGCGGGGAATCAGAGGCGGGGAATCAGAGCTGGGGAATCAGAGGCGGGGACTTAGATATTGGGAAACAGAGGCGGGGAATCAGAGGCGGGGAAACAGAGGCGGGGAATCAGATATGGGGAATCAGAGATGGGGAATCAGAGGCAGGGAATCAGATGTGCGGAATCAGAGATGGGGAATCAAAGGCAGGGAATCAGAATCAGAAGCAGGGAATCAGATGCCGGGAATCAGAGGCCGGAATCAGATGCCGGGAATAAGAGGCCGAAAATCAGAGGTGGGGAATCAGAGTCCGAGAATCAGAGATGGGGATTCAGAGGCGGGGAATGAGATATGGGGAATAAGAGGCGGGGAATCAGAGGCGGGGAAACAGAGGCGGGGAATCAGATATGGCGAATCAGAGGTGGCGAATCAAAGGCGGTGAATCAGAGATGGGGAAGCAGAGGCCGGGAATCAGAGGCAGGGAATCAAACACGGGGAATCAGAGGAGGGGAATCAGAATTGGGGAATCAGAGATGGGGAATCAGAGATGGGGAATCAGAGGCAGGGAATCAGACGCGGGGAATCAGAGGTGGTGAATCAGAGATGTGGAATCAGAGGCGGGGAATCAGAGGCAGGGAATCAGACGCGGGGAATAAGAGGCGGGGAATCATAGCTGGCGAATCAGAGGCGGGGAATCAGAGGTGGGGAATCAGAGGCGGGGAATCAGATATTGGGAATCAGAGGTGGGGAATCAGAGGCGGTGAAACAGAGGCGGGGAATCAGATATGGGGTATCAGAGGTGGGGAATCAGAGGTTGTGAATCAGAGATGGGGAATCAGAGGCGGGGAATCAGAGGCCGGTAATCAGACGCGGGGAATCAGAGGCGGGGAATCAGAGCTGGGAAATTAGAGGCAGGGAATCAGAGTTGGGGATTCAGAGGCGGGGAATCAGATATGGGGAAACAGAGGCGGGGAATCAGAGGCGGGCAAATAGAGGCGGGGATCAGATATGGGGAAACAGAGGCGGGGAATCAGAGGCGGGGAAACAGAGGCGGGGAATCAGATATGGGGATCAGAGGTGGGGAATCAGAGGTTGGGAATCAGAGGCTGGGAATCAGAGGCTGGGAATCAGATGCATGGAATCAGATGCGGGGAATCAGAGGCGGGGAATCAGAGCTGGGGAATCAGAGGTGGGGAATCAAAGTTGGGGAATCAGAGGCGGGGACTTAGATATGGGGAAACAGATGCGGGGAATCAGAGGTGGGGAAACAGAGGCGGGGAATCAGATATGGGGAATCATAGGTGGGGAATCAGAGGCAGGGAATTAGATTTGCGGAATCAGAGATGGGGAATCAGAAGCATGGAATCAGAGGCCGGGAATCAGAGGCCGGAATCAGATGCCGGGAATAGGAGGCCGGGAATCAGAGGTGGGGAATCAGAGTCCGGGAATCAGAGATGGGGAATCAGAGGCGGGGAATGAGATATGGGGAATCAGAGGCGGGGAATCAGAGGCGGGGAAACAGAGGCGAGGAATCAGATATGGGAATCAGAGGTGGCGAATCAAAGGCGTTGAATCAAAGATGGGGAATCAGAGGCGGGGAATCAGAGGCAGGGAATCAAACACGGGGAATCAGAGGCGGGGAATCAGAGCTGGGGAATCAGAGGCGGGGAATCAGAGTTGGGGAATCAGAGGCGGGGAATCAGAGCTGGGGAATCAGAGGTGCGGATCAGAGTCGGGGAATCAGAGGCAGGGAATCAGATGTGCGGAATCAGAGATGGGGAATCAGAGGTGGGGAATCAGAGGCTGTGAATCAGAGATGGGGAATCAGAGGCGGGGAATCAGAGGCAGGAAATCAGACACGGGGATTCAGAGGCTGGGAATCAGACGGGGGGAATCAAAGGCGGGGAATCAGAGCTGGGGAATCAGAGGCAGGGAATCAGAGTTGGGGATTCAGAGGCGGGGAATCAGATATGGGGAAACAGAGGCGGGGAATCAGAGGCGGGCAAACAGAGGCGGGGAATTAGATATGGGGAATCAGAGGTGGGGAATCAGAGGTGGTGAATCAGAGATGGGGAATCACAGGCGGGGAATCAGAGGCAGGGAATAGAACGCGGGGAATCAGAGGCAGGGAATCAGAGTTGGGGCATCAGAGGTTGGGAATTAGATATGGGGAAACAGAGGCGGGAAATCCGATATGGGGAATCAGAGGTGGGGAATCAGAGGCAGGGAATCAGATGTGCGGAATCAGAGATGATGAATCAGAGGCAGGGAATCAGAATCAGAAGCGGGGAATCAGAGGCCGGGAATCAGAGGCCGGGAATCAGATGCTGGGAATAAGAGGCCGGGAATCAGAGGTGGGGAATCAGAGTCCGGGAATCAGAGATGGGGATTCAGAGGCGGGGAATGAGATATGGAGAATCAGAGGCGGGGAATCAGAGGCGGGGAAACAGAGGTGGGGAATCAGATATGTGGAATCAGAGGTGGCGAATCAAAGGCGGTGAATCAGAGATGGGGAATCAGAGGCGGGGAATCAGAGCTGGGGAATCAGAGGCGGGGAATCAGAGTTGGGGAATCAGAGGCAGGGAATCAGATATGGGGAAACAGGGGCAGGGAATCAGAGGCGGGGAAACAGAGGCGGGGAATCAGACATGGGGAATCAGAGGTGTGGAATCAGAGGTTGGGAATCAGAGGCAGGGAATCAGAGGCGGGGAAACAGAGGCGGGGAATTAGATATGGGGAATCAGAGGTGGCGAATCAAAGGCGGTGAAACAGAGATGGTGAATCAGAGCAGGGAATCAGAGGCAGGGAATCAAACACGGGGAATCAGAGCTGGGGAATCAGAGGCGGGGAATTAGAGTTGGGGAATCAGAGGAGGGGAATCAGAGGCGGGGAAACAGAGGCGGGGAATCAGATATGGGGAATCAGAGGTGGGGAATCAGAGGTTGGGAATCAGAGGCAGGGAATCAGAGGTGGGGAATCAGAGGCGGGGAATCAGAGGCAGGGAATCAGATGTGCGGAATCGGAGATGGGGAATCAGAGGCAGGGAATCAGAGGCGGGAATTCAGAGGCGGGGAATCAGAGGCCGGGAATCAGATATGGGGAAACAGAGGTGTGGAATCAGAGGCGGGGAAACAGAGGCGGGGAATCAGATATGGGGAATCAGAGGTGGGGTATCAGAGGTTGGGAATCAGAGGCAGGGAATCAGAGGCTTGGAATCAGATGCAGGGAATCAGATGCGGGGAATCAGAGGCGGGGAATCAGAGCTGGGGAATCAGAGGTGGGGAATCAGAGTTGGGGAATCAGAGGCGGGGACTTAGATATTGGGAAACAGAGGCGGGGAATCAGAGGCGGGGAAACAGAGGGGGGGTAATCAGAGGCAGGGAATCAGATGTGCGGAATCAGAGATGGGGAATCAGAGGCAGGGAATCAGAATCAGAAGCAGGGAATCAGAGGCCGGGAATCAGAGGCCGGAATCAGATGCCGGGAATAAGAGGCCGGGAATCAGAGGTGGGGAATCAGATATGGGGAATCAGAGGTGTGGAATCAGAGGTTGTGAATCAGAGATGGGGAATCAGAGGCGGGGAATCAGAGGCCGGTAATCAGACGCGGGGAATCAGAAGCGGGGAATCAGAGGCGGGGAAACAGAGGCGGGGAATCAGATTTGGGGAATCAGAGGTGGCGAATCAAAGGCGGTGAATCAGAGATGGGGAATCAGAGGCCGGGAATCGGAGGCAGGGAATCAAACACGGGGAATCAGAGGAGGGGAATCAGAGCTGGGGAATCAGAGGCGGGGAATCAGAGTTGGGGAATCAGAGGCGGGGAATCAGATGCAGGGAATCAATATGGGAAATCAGAGGCGGGGAAACAGAGGTGGGGAATCAGATATGGGGAATCAGAGATGTGGAATCAGAGGCAGGGAATCAGATGTGCGGAATCAGAGATGGGGAATCAAAGGCAGGGAATCAGAATCAGAAGCAGGGAATCAGATGCCGGGAATCAGAGGCCGGAATCAGATGCCGGGAATAAGAGGCCGGAAATCAGAGGTGGGGAATCAGAGTCCGGGAATCAGAGATGGGGATTCAGAGGCGGGGAATGAGATATGGGGAATAAGAGGCGGGGAATCAGAGGCGGGGAAACAGAGGCGGGGAATCAGATATGGCGAATCAGAGGTGGCGAATAAAAGGCGGTGAATCAGAGATGGGGAATCAGAGGACGGGAATCAGAGGCAGGGAATCAAACACGGGGAATCAGAGGAGGGGAATCAGAATTGGGGAATCAGAGATGGGGAATCAGAGATGGGGAATCAGAGGCAGGGAATCAGACGCGGGGAATCAGAGGTGGTGAATCAGAGATGTGGAATCAGAGGAGGGGAATCAGAGGCAGGGAATCAGACGCGGGGAATAAGAGGCGGGGAATCATAGCTGGCGAATCAGAGGCGGGGAATCGGAGGTGGGGAATCAGAGTTGGGGAATCAGAGGCAGGGAATCAGATGTGCGGAATCGGAGATGGGGAATCAGAGGCAGGGAATCAGAGGCGGGGAATCAGAGGCGGGGAATCAGAGGCCGGGAATCAGATATGGGGAAACAGAGGTGGGGAATCAGAGGCGGGGAAACAGAGGCGGGGAATCAGATATGGGGAATCAGAGGTGGGGTATCAGAGGTTGGGAATCAGAGGCAGGGAATCAGAGGCTTGGAATCAGATGCAGGGAATCAGATGCGGGGAATCAGAGGCGGGGAATCAGAGCTGGGGAATCAGAGGTGGGGAATCAGAGTTGGGGAATCAGAGGCGGGGACTTAGATATTGGGAAACAGAGGCGGGGAATCAGAGGCGGGGAAACAGAGGGGGGTAATCAGAGGCAGGGAATCAGATGTGCGGAATCAGAGATGGGGAATCAGAGGCAGGGAATCAGAATCAGAAGCAGGGAATCAGAGGCCGGGAAACAGACGGGGGGAATCAAAGGCGGGGAATCAGAGCTGGGGAATCAGAGGCAGGGAATCAGAGTTGGGGATTCAGAGGCGCGGAATCAGATATGGGGAAACAGAGGCGGGGAATCAGAGGCGGGCAAACAGAGGCGGGGAATTAGATATGGGGAATCAGAGGTGGGGAATCAGAGGTGGTGAATCAGAGATGGGGAATCACAGGCGGGGAATCAGAGGCAGGGAATAGAACGCGGGGAATCAGAGGCAGGGAATCAGAGTTGGGGCATCAGAGGTTGGGAATTAGATATGGGGAAACAGAGGCGGGAAATCCGATATGGGGAATCAGAGGTGGGGAATCAGAGGCAGGGAATCAGATGTGCGGAATCAGAGATGATGAATCAGAGGCAGGGAATCAGAAACAGAAGCGGGGAATCAGAGGCCGGGAATCAGAGGCCGGGAATCAGATGCTGGGAATAAGAGGCCGGGAATCAGAGGTGGGGAATCAGAGTCCGGGAATCAGAGATGGGGATTCAGAGGCGGGGAATGAGATATGGAGAATCAGAGGCGGGGAATCAGAGGCGGGGAAACAGAGGTGGGGAATCAGATATGTGGAATCAGAGGTGGCGAATCAAAGGCGGTGAATCAGAGATGGGGAATCAGAGGCGGGGAATCAGAGCTGGGGAATCAGAGGCGGGGAATCAGAGTTGGGGAATCAGAGGCAGGGAATCAGATATGGGGAAACAGGGGCAGGGAATCAGAGGCGGGGAAACAGAGGCGGGGAATCAGACATGGGGAATCAGAGGTGTGGAATCAGAGGTTGGGAATCAGAGGCAGGGAATCAGAGGCGGGGAAACAGAGGCGGGGAATTAGATATGGGGAATCAGAGGTGGCGAATCAAAGGCGGTGAAACAGAGATGGTGAATCAGAGCAGGGAATCAGAGGCAGGGAATCAAACACGGGGAATCAGAGCTGGGGAATCAGAGGCGGGGAATTAGAGTTGGGAAATCAGAGGAGGGGAATCAGAGGCGGGGAAACAGAGGCGGGGAATCAGATATGGGGAATCAGAGGTGGGGAATCAGAGGTTGGGAATCAGAGGCAGGGAATCAGAGGTGGGGAATCAGAGGCGGGGAATCAGAGGCAGGGAATCAGATGTGCGGAATCGGAGATGGGGAATCAGAGGCAGGGAATCAGAGGCGGGAATTCAGAGGCGGGGAATCAGAGGCCGGGAATCAGATATGGGGAAACAGAGGTGGGGAATCAGAGGCGGGGAAACAGAGGCGGGGAATCAGATATGGGGAATCAGAGGTGGGGTATCAGAGGTTGGGAATCAGAGGCAGGGAATCAGAGGCTTGGAATCAGATGCAGGGAATCAGATGCGGGGAATCAGAGGCGGGGAATCAGAGCTGGGGAATCAGAGGTGGGGAATCAGAGTTGGGGAATCAGAGGCGGGGACTTAGATATTGGGAAACAGAGGCGGGGAATCAGAGGCGGGGAAACAGAGGGGGGGTAATCAGAGGCAGGGAATCAGATGTGCGGAATCAGAGATGGGGAATCAGAGGCAGGGAATCAGAATCAGAAGCAGGGAATCAGAGGCCGGGAATCAGAGGCCGGAATCAGATGCCGGGAATAAGAGGCCGGGAATCAGAGGTGGGGAATCAGATATGGGGAATCAGAGGTGTGGAATCAGCGGTTGTGAATCAGAGATGGGGAATCAGAGGCGGGGAATCAGAGGCCGGTAATCAGACGCGGGGAATCAGAAGCGGGGAATCAGAGGCGGGGAAACAGAGGCGGGGAATCAGATTTGGGGAATCAGAGGTGGCGAATCAAAGGCGGTGAATCAGAGATGGGGAATCAGAGGCCGGGAATCGGAGGCAGGGAATCAAACACGGGGAATCAGAGGAGGGGAATCAGAGCTGGGGAATCAGAGGCGGGGAATCAGAGTTGGGGAATCAGAGGCGGGGAATCAGATGCAGGGAATCAATATGGGAAATCAGAGGCGGGGAAATAGAGGTGGGGAATCAGATATGGGGAATCAGAGATGTGGAATCAGAGGCAGGGAATCAGATGTGCGGAATCAGAGATGGGGAATCAAAGGCAGGGAATCAGAATCAGAAGCAGGGAATCAGATGCCGGGAATCAGAGGCCGGAATCAGATGCCGGGAATAAGAGGCCGGAAATCAGAGGTGGGGAATCAGAGTCCGGGAATCAGAGATGGGGATTCAGAGGCGGGGAATGAGATATGGGGAATAAGAGGCGGGGAATCAGAGGCGGGGAAACAGAGGCGGGGAATCAGATATGGCGAATCAGAGGTGGCGAATAAAAGGCGGTGAATCAGAGATGGGGAATCAGAGGACGGGAATCAGAGGCAGGGAATCAAACACGGGGAATCAGAGGAGGGGAATCAGAATTGGGGAATCAGAGATGGGGAATCAGAGATGGGGAATCAGAGGCAGGGAATCAGACGCGGGGAATCAGAGGTGGTGAATCAGAGATGTGGAATCAGAGGAGGGGAATCAGAGGCAGGGAATCAGACGCGGGGAATAAGAGGCGGGGAATCATAGCTGGCGAATCAGAGGCGGGGAATCAGAGGTGGGGAATCAGAGGCGGGGAATCAGAGGCAGGGAATCAGATGTGCGGAATCGGAGATGGGGAATCAGAGGCAGGGAATCAGAGGCGGGGAATCAGAGGCGGGGAATCAGAGGCCGGGAATCAGATATGGGGAAACAGAGGTGGGGAATCAGAGGCGGGGAAACAGAGGCGGGGAATCAGATATGGGGAATCAGAGGTGGGGTATCAGAGGTTGGGAATCAGAGGCAGGGAATCAGAGGCTTGGAATCAGATGCAGGGAATCAGATGCGGGGAATCAGAGGCGGGGAATCAGAGCTGGGGAATCAGAGGTGGGGAATCAGAGTTGGGGAATCAGAGGCGGGGACTTAGATATTGGGAAACAGAGGCGGGGAATCAGAGGCGGGGAAACAGAGGGGGGTAATCAGAGGCAGGGAATCAGATGTGCGGAATCAGAGATGGGGAATCAGAGGCAGGGAGTCAGAATCAGAAGCAGGGAATCAGAGGCCGGGAATCAGAGGCCGGAATCAGATGCCGGGAATAAGAGGCCGGGAATCAGAGGTGGGGAATCAGATATGGGGAATCAGAGGTGGGGAATCAGAGGTTGTGAATCAGAGATGGGGAATCAGAGGCGGGGAATCAGAGGCCGGTAATCAGACGCGGGGAATCAGAAGCGGGGAATCAGAGGCGGGGAAACAGAGGCGGGGAATCAGATTTGGGGAATCAGAGGTGGCGAATCAAAGGCGGTGAATCAGAGATGGGGAATCAGAGGCCGGGAATCGGAGGCAGGGAATCAAACACGGGGAATCAGAGGAGGGGAATCAGAGCTGGGGAATCAGAGGCGGGGAATCAGAGTTGGGGAATCAGAGGCGGGGAATCAGATGCAGGGAATCAATATGGGAAATCAGAGGCGGGGAAACAGAGGTGGGGAATCAGATATGGGGAATCAGAGATGGGGAATCAGAGGCAGGGAATCAGATGTGCGGAATCAGAGATGGGGAATCAAAGGCAGGGAATCAGAATCAGAAGCAGGGAATCAGATGCCGGGAATCAGAGGCCGGAATCAGATGCCGGGAATAAGAGGCCGGAAATCAGAGGTGGGGAATCAGAGTCCGGGAATCAGAGATGGGGATTCAGAGGCGGGGAATGAGATATGGGGAATAAGAGGCGGGGAATCAGAGGCGGGGAAACAGAGGCGGGGAATCAGATATGGCGAATCAGAGGTGGCGAATAAAAGGCGGTGAATCAGAGATGGGGAATCAGAGGACGGGAATCAGAGGCAGGGAATCAAACACGAGGAATCAGAGGAGTGGAATCAGAATTGGGGAATCAGAGATGGGGAATCAGAGATGGGGAATCAGAGGCAGGGAATCAGACGCGGGGAATCAGAGGTGGTGAATCAGAGATGTGGAATCAGAGGAGGGGAATCAGAGGCAGGGAATCAGACGCGGGGAATAAGAGGCGGGGAATCATAGCTGGCGAATCAGAGGCGGGGAATCAGAGGTGGGGAATCAGAGGCGGGGAATCAGAGGCAGGGAATCAGATGTGCGGAATCGGAGATGGGGAATCAGAGGCAGGGAATCAGAGGCGGGGAATCAGAGGCGGGGAATCAGAGGCCGGGAATCAGATATGGGGAAACAGAGGTGGGGAATCAGAGGCGGGGAAACAGAGGCGGGGAATCAGATATGGGGAATCAGAGGTGGGGTATCAGAGGTTGGGAATCAGAGGCAGGGAATCAGAGGCTTGGAATCAGATGCAGGGAATCAGATGCGGGGAATCAGAGGCGGGGAATCAGAGCTGGGGAATCAGAGGTGGGGAATCAGAGTTGGGGAATCAGAGGCGGGGACTTAGATATTGGGAAACAGAGGCGGGGAATCAGAGGCGGGGAAACAGAGGGGGGTAATCAGAGGCAGGGAATCAGATGTGCGGAATCAGAGATGGGGAATCAGAGGCAGGGAATCAGAATCAGAAGCAGGGAATCAGAGGCCGGGAATCAGAGGCCGGAATCAGATGCCGGGAATAAGAGGCCGGGAATCAGAGGTGGGGAATCAGATATGGGGAATCAGAGGTGGGGAATCAGAGGTTGTGAATCAGAGATGGGGAATCAGAGGCGGGGAATCAGAGGCCGGTAATCAGACGCGGGGTATCAGAAGCGGGGAATCAGAGGCGGGGAAACAGAGGCGGGGAATCAGATTTGGGGAATCAGAGGTGGCGAATCAAAGGCGGTGAATCAGAGGTGGGGAATCAGAGTCCGGGAATCAGAGATGGGGATTCAGAGGCGGGGAATGAGATATGGGGAATAAGAGGCGGGGAATCAGAGGCGGGGAAACAGAGGCGGGGAATCAGATATGGCGAATCAGAGGTGGCGAATAAAAGGCGGTGAATCAGAGATGGGGAATCAGAGGACGGGAATCAGAGGCAGGGAATCAAACACGGGGAATCAGAGGAGGGGAATCAGAATTGGGGAATCAGAGATGGGGAATCAGAGATGGGGAATTAGAGGCAGGGAATTAGACGCGGGGAATCAGAGGTGGTGAATCAGAGATGTGGAATCAGAGGAGGGGAATCAGAGGCAGGGAATCAGACGCGGGGAATAAGAGGCGGGGAATCATAGCTGGCGAATCAGAGGCGGGGAATCAGAGGTGGGGAATCAGAGGCGGGGAATCAGATATTGGGAATCAGAGGTGGGGAATCAGAGGCGGTGAAACAGAGGCGGGGAATCAGATATGGGGTATCAGAGGTGGGGAATCAGAGGTTGTGAATCAGAGATGGGGAATCAGAGGCGGGGAATCAGAGGCCGGTAATCAGACGCGGGGAATCAGAGGCGGGGAATCAGAGCTGGGAAATTAGAGGCAGGGAATCAGAGTTGGGGATTCAGAGGCGGGGAATCAGATATGGGGAAACAGAGGCGGGGAATCAGAGGCGGGCAAATAGAGGCGGGGATCAGATATGGGGAAACAGAGGCGGGGAATCAGAGGCGGGGAAACAGAGGCGGGGAATCAGATATGGGGATCAGAGGTGGGGAATCAGAGGTTGGGAATCAGAGGCTGGGAATCAGAGGCTGGGAATCAGATGCATGGAATCAGATGCGGGGAATCAGAGGCGGGGAATCAGAGCTGGGGAATCAGAGGTGGGGAATCAAAGTTGGGGAATCAGAGGCGGGGACTTAGATATGGGGAAACAGAGGCGGGGAATCAGAGGTGGGGAAACAGAGGCGGGGAATCAGAGGTGGGGAAACAGAGGCGGGGAATCAGATATGGGGAATCATAGGTGGGGAGTCAGAGGCAGGGAATTAGATTTGCGGAATCAGAGATGGGGAATCAGAAGCATGGAATCAGAGGCCGGGAATCAGAGGCCGGAATCAGATGCCGGGAATAAGAGGCCGGGAATCAGAGGTGGGGAATCAGAGTCCGGGAATCAGAGATGGGGAATCAGAGGCGGGGAATGAGATATGGGGAATCAGAGGCGGGGAATCAGAGGCGGGGAAACAGAGGCGAGGAATCAGATATGGGAATCAGAGGTGGCGAATCAAAGGCGTTGAATCAGAGATGGGGAATCAGAGGCGGGGAATCAGAGGCAGGGAATCAAACACGGGGAATCAGAGGCGGGGAATCAGAGCTGGGGAATCAGAGGCGGGGAATCAGAGTTGGGGAATCAGAGGCGGGGAATCAGAGCTGGGGAATCAGAGGTGGGGATCAGAGTCGGGGAATCAGAGGCAGGGAATCAGATGTGCGGAATCAGAGATGGGGAATCAGAGGTGGGGAATCAGAGGCTGTGAATCAGAGATGGGGAATCAGAGGCGGGGAATCAGAGGCAGGAAATCAGACACGGGGATTCAGAGGCTGGGAATCAGACGGGGGGAATCAAAGGCGGGGAATCAGAGCTGGGGAATCAGAGGCAGGGAATCAGAGTTGGGTATTCAGAGGCGGGGAATCAGATATGGGGAAACAGAGGCGGGGAATCAGAGGCGGGCAAACAGAGGCGGGGAATTAGATATGGGGAATCAGAGGTGGGGAATCAGAGGTGGTGAATCAGAGATGGGGAATCACAGGCGGGGAATCAGAGGCAGGGAATAGAACGCGGGGAATCAGAGGCAGGGAATCAGAGTTGGGGCATCAGAGGTTGGGAATTAGATATGGGGAAACAGAGGCGGGAAATCCGATATGGGGAATCAGAGGTGGGGAATCAGAGGCAGGGAATCAGATGTGCCTAATCAGAGATGGGGAATCAGAGGCAGGGAATCAGAATCAGAAGCGGGGAATCAGAGGCCGGGAATCAGAGGCCGGGAATCAGATGCTGGGAATAAGAGGCCGGGAATCAGAGGTGGGGAATCAGAGTCTGGGAATCAGAGATGGGGATTCAGAGGCGGGGAATGAGATATGGAGAATCAGAGGCGGAGAATCAGAGGCGGGGAAACAGAGGTGGGGAATCAGATATGTGGAATCAGAGGTGGCGAATCAAAGGCGGTGAATCAGAGATGGGGAATGAGGGGTGGGGAATCAGAGGCAGGGAATCAAACACGGGAAATCAGAGGCGGGGAATCAGAGTTGGGGAATCAGAGGCAGGGAATCAGATATGGGGAAACAGGGGCAGGGAATCAGAGGCGGGGAAACAGAGGCGGGGAATCAGATATGGGGAATCAGAGGTGTGGAATCAGAGGTTGGGAATCAGAGGCAGGGAATCAGAGTCGGGGAAACAGAGGCGGGGAATCTGATATGGGGAATCAGAGGTGGCGAATCAAAGGCGGTGAAACAGATGGGGAAACAGGGGCAGGGAATCAGAGGAGGGGAATCAGAGGCGGGGAAGCAGAGGCGGGGAATCAGATATGGGGATTCAGAGGTGGGGAATCAGAGGCAGGGAATCAGAGGTGGGGAATCAGAGGCGGGGAATCAGAGGCAGGGAATCAGATGTGCGGAATCGGAGATGGGGAATCAGAGGCAGGGAATCAGAGGCGGGGAATCAGAGGTGGGGAATCAGAGGCCGGGAATCAGATATGGGGAAACAGAGGTGGGGAATCAGAGGCGGGGAAACAGAGGCGGGGAATCAGATATGGGGAATCAGAGGTGGGGAATCAGAGGTTGGGAATCAGAGGCAGGGAATCAGAGGCTTGGAATCAGATGCAGGGAATCAGATGCGGGGAATCAGAGGCGGGGAATCAGAGCTGCGGAATCAGAGGTGGGGAATCAGAGTTGGGGAATCAGAGGCGGGGACTTAGATATTGGGAAACAGAGGCGGGGAATCAGAGGCGGGGAAACAGAGGGGGGTAATCAGAGGCAGGGAATCAGATGTGCGGAATCAGAGATGGGGAATCAGAGGCAGGGAATCAGAATCAGAAGCAGGGAATCAGAGGCCGGGAATCAGAGGCCGGAATCAGATGCCGGGAATAAGAGGCCGGGAATCAGAGGTGGGGAATCAGATATGGGGAATCAGAGGTGGGGAATCAGAGGTTGTGAATCAGAGATGGGGAATCAGAGGCGGGGAATCAGAGGCCGGTAATCAGACGCGGGGAATCAGAGGCGGGGAATCAGAGGCGGGGAATCAGAGGCCGGGAATCAGAGGCAGGGAATCAAACACGGGGAATCAGAGGCGGGGAATCAGAGCTGGGGAATCAGAGGTGGGGAATCAGAGTTGGGGAATCAGAGGCGGGGAATCAGATGCAGGGAATCAATATGGGAAATCAGAGGTGGGGAATCAGAGGTTGGGAATCAGAGGAAGGGAATCAGAGGCGAGGAATCAGAGCTGGGGAATCAGAGGCGGGGAATCAGAATTGGGGAATCAGAGATGGAGAATCAGAGATGGGGAATCAGAGGCGGGGAATCAGACGCGGGGAATCAGAGGTGGTGAATCAGAGATGTGGAATCAGAGGCGGGGAATCAGAGGCAGGGAATCAGACGCGGGGAATCAGAGGCGGGGAATCATAGCTGGCGAATCAGAGGCGGGGAATCAGAGGTGGGGAATCAGAGGCGGGGAATCAGATATTGGGAATCAGAGGTGGGGAATCAGAGGCGGGGAAACAGAGGTGGGGAATCAGATATGGGGAATCAGAGGTGGGGAATCAGAGGTTGTGAATCAGAGATGGGGAATCAGAGGCGGGGAATCAGAGGCAGGGAATCAGATGTGCGGAATCGGAGATGGGGAATCAGAGGCAGGGAATCAGAGGCGGGGAATCAGAGGCGGGGAATCAGAGGCCAGGAATCAGATATGGGGAAACAGAGGCGGGGAATACGAGGCGGGGAAACAGAGGCTGGGAATCAGATATGGGGAATCAGAGGTGGGGAATCAGAGGTTGGGAATCAGAGGCAGGGAATCAGAGGCTTGGAATCAGATGCAAGGAATCAGATGCGGGGAATCAGAGGCGGGGAATCAGAGCTGGGGAATCAGAGGCGGGGACTTAGATATTGGGAAACAGAGGCGGGGAATCAGAGGCGGGGAAACAGAGGCGGGGAATCAGATATGGGGAATCAGAGATGGGGAATCAGAGGCAGGGAATCAGATGTGCGGAATCAGAGATGGGGAATCAAAGGCAGGGAATCAGAATCAGAAGCAGGGAATCAGATGCCGGGAATCAGAGGCCGGAATCAGATGCCGGGAATAAGAGGCCGAAAATCAGAGGTGGGGAATCAGAGTCCGAGAATCAGAGATGGGGATTCAGAGGCGGGGAATGAGATATGGGGAATAAGAGGCGGGGAATCAGAGGCGGGGAAACAGAGGCGGGGAATCAGATATGGCGAATCAGAGGTGGCGAATCAAAGGCGGTGAATCAGAGATGGGGAAGCAGAGGCCGGGAATCAGAGGCAGGGAATCAAACACGGGGAATCAGAGGAGGGGAATCAGAATTGGGGAATCAGAGATGGGGAATCAGAGATGGGGAATCAGAGGCAGGGAATCAGACGCGGGGAATCAGAGGTGGTGAATCAGAGATGTGGAATCAGAGGCGGGGAATCAGAGGCAGGGAATCAGACGCGGGGAATAAGAGGCGGGGAATCATAGCTGGCGAATCAGAGGCGGGGAATCAGAGGTGGGGAATCAGAGGCGGGGAATCAGATATTGGGAATCAGAGGTGGGGAATCAGAGGCGGTGAAACAGAGGCGGGGAATCAGATATGGGGTATCAGAGGTGGGGAATCAGAGGTTGTGAATCAGAGATGGGGAATCAGAGGCGGGGAATCAGAGGCCGGTAATCAGACGCGGGGAATCAGAGGCGGGGAATCAGAGCTGGGAAATTAGAGGCAGGGAATCAGAGTTGGGGATTCAGAGGCGGGGAATCAGATATGGGGAAACAGAGGCGGGGAATCAGAGGCGGGCAAATAGAGGCGGGGATCAGATATGGGGAAACAGAGGCGGGGAATCAGAGGCGGGGAAACAGAGGCGGGGAATCAGATATGGGGATCAGAGGTGGGGAATCAGAGGTTGGGAATCAGAGGCTGGGAATCAGAGGCTGGGAATCAGATGCATGGAATCAGATGCGGGGAATCAGAGGCGGGGAATCAGAGCTGGGGAATCAGAGGTGGGGAATCAAAGTTGGGGAATCAGAGGCGGGGACTTAGATATGGGGAAACAGAGGCGGGGAATCAGAGGTGGGGAAACAGAGGCGGGGAATCAGATATGGGGAATCATAGGTGGGGAATCAGAGGCAGGGAATTAGATTTGCGGAATCAGAGATGGGGAATCAGAAGCATGGAATCAGAGGCCGGGAATCAGAGGCCGGAATCAGATGCCGGGAATAGGAGGCCGGGAATCAGAGGTGGGGAATCAGAGTCCGGGAATCAGAGATGGGGAATCAGAGGCGGGGAATGAGATATGGGGAATCAGAGGCGGGGAATCAGAGGCGGGGAAACAGAGGCGAGGAATCAGATATGGGAATCAGAGGTGGCGAATCAAAGGCGTTGAATCAAAGATGGGGAATCAGAGGCGGGGAATCAGAGGCAGGGAATCAAACACGGGGAATCAGAGGCGGGGAATCAGAGCTGGGGAATCAGAGGCGGGGAATCAGAGTTGGGGAATCAGAGGCGGGGAATCAGAGCTGGGGAATCAGAGGTGGGGATCAGAGTCGGGGAATCAGAGGCAGGGAATCAGATGTGCGGAATCAGAGATGGGGAATCAGAGGTGGGGAATCAGAGGCTGTGAATCAGAGATGGGGAATCAGAGGCGGGGAATCAGAGGCAGGAAATCAGACACGGGGATTCAGAGGCTGGGAATCAGACGGGGGGAATCAAAGGCGGGGAATCAGAGCTGGGGAATCAGAGGCAGGGAATCAGAGTTGGGGATTCAGAGGCGGGGAATCAGATATGGGGAAACAGAGGCGGGGAATCAGAGGCGGGCAAACAGAGGCGGGGAATTAGATATGGGGAATCAGAGGTGGGGAATCAGAGGTGGTGAATCAGAGATGGGGAATCACAGGCGGGGAATCAGAGGCAGGGAATAGAACGCGGGGAATCAGAGGCAGGGAATCAGAGTTGGGGCATCAGAGGTTGGGAATTAGATATGGGGAAACAGAGGCGGGAAATCCGATATGGGGAATCAGAGGTGGGGAATCAGAGGCAGGGAATCAGATGTGCGGAATCAGAGATGATGAATCAGAGGCAGGGAATCAGAATCAGAAGCGGGGAATCAGAGGCCGGGAATCAGAGGCCGGGAATCAGATGCTGGGAATAAGAGGCCGGGAATCAGAGGTGGGGAATCAGAGTCCGGGAATCAGAGATGGGGATTCAGAGGCGGGGAATGAGATATGGAGAATCAGAGGCGGGGAATCAGAGGCGGGGAAACAGAGGTGGGGAATCAGATATGTGGAATCAGAGGTGGCGAATCAAAGGCGGTGAATCAGAGATGGGGAATCAGAGGCGGGGAATCAGAGCTGGGGAATCAGAGGCGGGGAATCAGAGTTGGGGAATCAGAGGCAGGGAATCAGATATGGGGAAACAGGGGCAGGGAATCAGAGGCGGGGAAACAGAGGCGGGGAATCAGACATGGGGAATCAGAGGTGTGGAATCAGAGGTTGGGAATCAGAGGCAGGGAATCAGAGGCGGGGAAACAGAGGCGGGGAATTAGATATGGGGAATCAGAGGTGGCGAATCAAAGGCGGTGAAACAGAGATGGTGAATCAGAGCAGGGAATCAGAGGCAGGGAATCAAACACGGGGAATCAGAGCTGGGGAATCAGAGGCGGGGAATTAGAGTTGGGGAATCAGAGGAGGGGAATCAGAGGCGGGGAAACAGAGGCGGGGAATCAGATATGGGGAATCAGAGGTGGGGAATCAGAGGTTGGGAATCAGAGGCAGGGAATCAGAGGTGGGGAATCAGAGGCGGGGAATCAGAGGCAGGGAATCAGATGTGCGGAATCGGAGATGGGGAATCAGAGGCAGGGAATCAGAGGCGGGAATTCAGAGGCGGGGAATCAGAGGCCGGGAATCAGATATGGGGAAACAGAGGTGTGGAATCAGAGGCGGGGAAACAGAGGCGGGGAATCAGATATGGGGAATCAGAGGTGGGGTATCAGAGGTTGGGAATCAGAGGCAGGGAATCAGAGGCTTGGAATCAGATGCAGGGAATCAGATGCGGGGAATCAGAGGCGGGGAATCAGAGCTGGGGAATCAGAGGTGGGGAATCAGAGTTGGGGAATCAGAGGCGGGGACTTAGATATTGGGAAACAGAGGCGGGGAATCAGAGGCGGGGAAACAGAGGGGGGGTAATCAGAGGCAGGGAATCAGATGTGCGGAATCAGTGATGGGGAATCAGAGGCAGGGAATCAGAATCAGAAGCAGGGAATCAGAGGCCGGGAATCAGAGGCCGGAATCAGATGCCGGGAATAAGAGGCCGGGAATCAGAGGTGGGGAATCAGATATGGGGAATCAGAGGTGTGGAATCAGAGGTTGTGAATCAGAGATGGGGAATCAGAGGCGGGGAATCAGAGGCCGGTAATCAGACGCGGGGAATCAGAAGCGGGGAATCAGAGGCGGGGAAACAGAGGCGGGGAATCAGATTTGGGGAATCAGAGGTGGCGAATCAAAGGCGGTGAATCAGAGATGGGGAATCAGAGGCCGGGAATCGGAGGCAGGGAATCAAACACGGGGAATCAGAGGAGGGGAATCAGAGCTGGGGAATCAGAGGCGGGGAATCAGAGTTGGGGAATCAGAGGCGGGGAATCAGATGCAGGGAATCAATATGGGAAATCAGAGGCGGGGAAACAGAGGTGGGGAATCAGATATGGGGAATCAGAGATGTGGAATCAGAGGCAGGGAATCAGATGTGCGGAATCAGAGATGGGGAATCAAAGGCAGGGAATCAGAATCAGAAGCAGGGAATCAGATGCCGGGAATCAGAGGCCGGAATCAGATGCCGGGAATAAGAGGCCGGAAATCAGAGGTGGGGAATCAGAGTCCGGGAATCAGAGATGGGGATTCAGAGGCGGGGAATGAGATATGGGGAATAAGAGGCGGGGAATCAGAGGCGGGGAAACAGAGGCGGGGAATCAGATATGGCGAATCAGAGGTGGCGAATAAAAGGCGGTGAATCAGAGATGGGGAATCAGAGGACGGGAATCAGAGGCAGGGAATCAAACACGGGGAATCAGAGGAGGGGAATCAGAATTGGGGAATCAGAGATGGGGAATCAGAGATGGGGAATCAGAGGCAGGGAATCAGACGCGGGGAATCAGAGGTGGTGAATCAGAGATGTGGAATCAGAGGAGGGGAATCAGAGGCAGGGAATCAGACGCGGGGAATAAGAGGCGGGGAATCATAGCTGGCGAATCAGAGGCGGGGAATCAGAGGTGGGGAATCAGAGGCGGGGAATCAGAGGCAGGGAATCAGATGTGCGGAATCGGAGATGGGGAATCAGAGGCAGGGAATCAGAGGCGGGGAATCAGAGGCGGGGAATCAGAGGCCGGGAATCAGATATGGGGAAACAGAGGTGGGGAATCAGAGGCGGGGAAACAGAGGCGGGGAATCAGATATGGGGAATCAGAGGTGGGGTATCAGAGGTTGGGAATCAGAGGCAGGGAATCAGAGGCTTGGAATCAGATGCAGGGAATCAGATGCGGGGAATCAGAGGCGGGGAATCAGAGCTGGGGAATCAGAGGTGGGGAATCAGAGTTGGGGAATCAGAGGCGGGGACTTAGATATTGGGAAACAGAGGCGGGGAATCAGAGGCGGGGAAACAGAGGGGGGTAATCAGAGGCAGGGAATCAGATGTGCGGAATCAGAGATGGGGAATCAGAGGCAGGGAATCAGAATCAGAAGCAGGGAATCAGAGGCCGGGAATCAGACGGGGGGAATCAAAGGCGGGGAATCAGAGCTGGGGAATCAGAGGCAGGGAATCAGAGTTGGGGATTCAGAGGCGCGGAATCAGATATGGGGAAACAGAGGCGGGGAATCAGAGGCGGGCAAACAGAGGCGGGGAATTAGATATGGGGAATCAGAGGTGGGGAATCAGAGGTGGTGAATCAGAGATGGGGAATCACAGGCGGGGAATCAGAGGCAGGGAATAGAACGCGGGGAATCAGAGGCAGGGAATCAGAGTTGGGGCATCAGAGGTTGGGAATTAGATATGGGGAAACAGAGGCGGGAAATCCGATATGGGGAATCAGAGGTGGGGAATCAGAGGCAGGGAATCAGATGTGCGGAATCAGAGATGATGAATCAGAGGCAGGGAATCAGAAACAGAAGCGGGGAATCAGAGGCCGGGAATCAGAGGCCGGGAATCAGATGCTGGGAATAAGAGGCCGGGAATCAGAGGTGGGGAATCAGAGTCCGGGAATCAGAGATGGGGATTCAGAGGCGGGGAATGAGATATGGAGAATCAGAGGCGGGGAATCAGAGGCGGGGAAACAGAGGTGGGGAATCAGATATGTGGAATCAGAGGTGGCGAATCAAAGGCGGTGAATCAGAGATGGGGAATCAGAGGCGGGGAATCAGAGCTGGGGAATCAGAGGCGGGGAATCAGAGTTGGGGAATCAGAGGCAGGGAATCAGATATGGGGAAACAGGGGCAGGGAATCAGAGGCGGGGAAACAGAGGCGGGGAATCAGACATGGGGAATCAGAGGTGTGGAATCAGAGGTAGGGAATCAGAGGCAGGGAATCAGAGGCGGGGAAACAGAGGCGGGGAATTAGATATGGGGAATCAGAGGTGGCGAATCAAAGGCGGTGAAACAGAGATGGTGAATCAGAGCAGGGAATCAGAGGCAGGGAATCAAACACGGGGAATCAGAGCTGGGGAATCAGAGGCGGGGAATTAGAGTTGGGAAATCAGAGGAGGGGAATCAGAGGCGGGGAAACAGAGGCGGGGAATCAGATATGGGGAATCAGAGGTGGGGAATCAGAGGTTGGGAATCAGAGGCAGGGAATCAGAGGTGGGGAATCAGAGGCGGGGAATCAGAGGCAGGGAATCAGATGTGCGGAATCGGAGATGGGGAATCAGAGGCAGGGAATCAGAGGCGGGAATTCAGAGGCGGGGAATCAGAGGCCGGGAATCAGATATGGGGAAACAGAGGTGGGGAATCAGAGGCGGGGAAACAGAGGCGGGGAATCAGATATGGGGAATCAGAGGTGGGGTATCAGAGGTTGGGAATCAGAGGCAGGGAATCAGAGGCTTGGAATCAGATGCAGGGAATCAGATGCGGGGAATCAGAGGCGGGGAATCAGAGCTGGGGAATCAGAGGTGGGGAATCAGAGTTGGGGAATCAGAGGCGGGGACTTAGATATTGGGAAACAGAGGCGGGGAATCAGAGGCGGGGAAACAGAGGGGGGGTAATCAGAGGCAGGGAATCAGATGTGCGGAATCAGAGATGGGGAATCAGAGGCAGGGAATCAGAATCAGAAGCAGGGAATCAGAGGCCGGGAATCAGAGGCCGGAATCAGATGCCGGGAATAAGAGGCCGGGAATCAGAGGTGGGGAATCAGATATGGGGAATCAGAGGTGTGGAATCAGAGGTTGTGAATCAGAGATGGGGAATCAGAGGCGGGGAATCAGAGGCCGGTAATCAGACGCGGGGAATCAGAAGCGGGGAATCAGAGGCGGGGAAACAGAGGCGGGGAATCAGATTTGGGGAATCAGAGGTGGCGAATCAAAGGCGGTGAATCAGAGATGGGGAATCAGAGGCCGGGAATCGGAGGCAGGGAATCAAACACGGGGAATCAGAGGAGGGGAATCAGAGCTGGGGAATCAGAGGCGGGGAATCAGAGTTGGGGAATCAGAGGCGGGGAATCAGATGCAGGGAATCAATATGGGAAATCAGAGGCGGGGAAACAGAGGTGGGGAATCAGATATGGGGAATCAGAGATGTGGAATCAGAGGCAGGGAATCAGATGTGCGGAATCAGAGATGGGGAATCAAAGGCAGGGAATCAGAATCAGAAGCAGGGAATCAGATGCCGGGAATCAGAGGCCGGAATCAGATGCCGGGAATAAGAGGCCGGAAATCAGAGGTGGGGAATCAGAGTCCGGGAATCAGAGATGGGGATTCAGAGGCGGGGAATGAGATATGGGGAATAAGAGGCGGGGAATCAGAGGCGGGGAAACAGAGGCGGGGAATCAGATATGGCGAATCAGAGGTGGCGAATAAAAGGCGGTGAATCAGAGATGGGGAATCAGAGGACGGGAATCAGAGGCAGGGAATCAAACACGGGGAATCAGAGGAGGGGAATCAGAATTGGGGAATCAGAGATGGGGAATCAGAGATGGGGAATCAGAGGCAGGGAATCAGACGCGGGGAATCAGAGGTGGTGAATCAGAGATGTGGAATCAGAGGAGGGGAATCAGAGGCAGGGAATCAGACGCGGGGAATAAGAGGCGGGGAATCATAGCTGGCGAATCAGATGCGGGGAATCAGAGGTGGGGAATCAGAGGCGGGGAATCAGAGGCAGGGAATCAGATGTGCGGAATCGGAGATGGGGAATCAGAGGCAGGGAATCAGAGGCGGGGAATCAGAGGCGGGGAATCAGAGGCCGGGAATCAGATATGGGGAAACAGAGGTGGGGAATCAGAGGCGGGGAAACAGAGGCGGGGAATCAGATATGGGGAATCAGAGGTGGGGTATCAGAGGTTGGGAATCAGAGGCAGGGAATCAGAGGCTTGGAATCAGATGCAGGGAATCAGATGCGGGGAATCAGAGGCGGGGAATCAGAGCTGGGGAATCAGAGGTGGGGAATCAGAGTTGGGGAATCAGAGGCGGGGACTTAGATATTGGGAAACAGAGGCGGGGAATCAGAGGCGGGGAAACAGAGGGGGGTAATCAGAGGCAGGGAATCAGATGTGCGGAATCAGAGATGGGGAATCAGAGGCAGGGAGTCAGAATCAGAAGCAGGGAATCAGAGGCCGGGAATCAGAGGCCGGAATCAGATGCCGGGAATAAGAGGCCGGGAATCAGAGGTGGGGAATCAGATATGGGGAATCAGAGGTGGGGAATCAGAGGTTGTGAATCAGAGATGGGGAATCAGAGGCGGGGAATCAGAGGCCGGTAATCAGACGCGGGGAATCAGAAGCGGGGAATCAGAGGCGGGGAAACAGAGGCGGGGAATCAGATTTGGGGAATCAGAGGTGGCGAATCAAAGGCGGTGAATCAGAGGTGGGGAATCAGAGTCCGGGAATCAGAGATGGGGATTCAGAGGCGGGGAATGAGATATGGGGAATAAGAGGCGGGGAATCAGAGGCGGGGAAACAGAGGCGGGGAATCAGATATGGCGAATCAGAGGTGGCGAATAAAAGGCGGTGAATCAGAGATGGGGAATCAGAGGACGGGAATCAGAGGCAGGGAATCAAACACGGGGAATCAGAGGAGGGGAATCAGAATTGGGGAATCAGAGATGGGGAATCAGAGATGGGGAATCAGAGGCAGGGAATCAGACGCGGGGAATCAGAGGTGGTGAATCAGAGATGTGGAATCAGAGGAGGGGAATCAGAGGCAGGGATTCAGACGCGGGGAATAAGAGGCGGGGAATCATAGCTGGCTAATCAGAGGCGGGGAATCAGAGGTGGGGAATCAGAGGCGGGGAATCAGATATTGGGAATCAGAGGTGGGGAATCAGAGGCGGTGAAACAGAGGCGGGGAATCAGATATGGGGTATCAGAGGTGGGGAATCAGAGGTTGTGAATCAGAGATGGGGAATCAGAGGCGGGGAATCAGAGGCCGGTAATCAGACGCGGGGAATCAGAGGCGGGGAATCAGAGCTGGGAAATTAGAGGCAGGGAATCAGAGTTGGGGATTCAGAGGCGGGGAATCAGATATGGGGAAACAGAGGCGGGGAATCAGAGGCGGGCAAATAGAGGCGGGGATCAGATATGGGGAAACAGAGGCGGGGAATCAGAGGCGGGGAAACAGAGGCGGGGAATCAGATATGGGGATCAGAGGTGGGGAATCAGAGGTTGTGAATCAGAGGCTGGGAATCAGAGGCTGGGAATCAAATGCATGGAATCAGATGCGGGGAATCAGAGGCGGGGAAACAGAGGCGGGGAATCAGATATGGGGATCAGAGGTGGGGAATCTGAGGTTGTGAATCAGAGGCTGGGAATCAGAGGCTGGGAATCAAATGCATGGAATCAGATGCGGGGAATCAGAGGCGGGGAATCAGAGCTGGGGAATCAGAGGTGGGGAATCAAAGTTGGGGAATCAGAGGCGGGGACTTAGATATGGGGAAACAGAGGCGGGGAATCAGAGGTGGGGAAACAGAGGCGGGGAATCAGAGGTGGGGAAACAGAGGCGGGGAATCAGATATGGGGAATCATAGGTGGGGAGTCAGAGGCAGGGAATTAGATTTGCGGAATCAGAGATGGGGAATCAGAAGCATGGAATCAGAGGCCGGGAATCAGAGGCCGGAATCAGATGCCGGGAATAAGAGGCCGGGAATCAGAGGTGGGGAATCAGAGTCCGGGAATCAGAGATGGGGAATCAGAGGCGGGGAATGAGATATGGGGAATCAGAGGCGGGGAATCAGAGGCGGGGAAACAGAGGCGAGGAATCAGATATGGGAATCAGAGGTGGCGAATCAAAGGCGTTGAATCAGAGATGGGGAATCAGAGGCGGGGAATCAGAGGCAGGGAATCAAACACGGGGAATCAGAGGCGGGGAATCAGAGCTGGGGAATCAGAGGCGGGGAATCAGAGTTGGGGAATCAGAGGCGGGGAATCAGAGCTGGGGAATCAGAGGTGGGGATCAGAGTCGGGGAATCAGAGGCAGGGAATCAGATGTGCGGAATCAGAGATGGGGAAACATAGGTGGGGAATCAGAGGCTGTGAATCAGAGATGGGGAATCAGAGGCGGGGAATCAGAGGCAGGAAATCAGACACGGGGATTCAGAGGCTGGGAATCAGATGTGCGGAATCGGAGATGGGGAATCAGAGGCAGGGAATCAGAGGCGGGGAATCAGAGGCGGGGAATCAGAGGCCGGGAATCAGATATGGGGAAACAGAGGTGGGGAATCAGAGGCGGGGAAACAGAGGCGGGGAATCAGATATGGGGAATCAGAGGTGGGGTATCAGAGGTTGGGAATCAGAGGCAGGGAATCAGAGGCTTGGAATCAGATGCAGGGAATCAGATGCGGGGAATCAGAGGCGGGGAATCAGAGCTGGGGAATCAGAGGTGGGGAATCAGAGTTGGGGAATCAGAGGCGGGGACTTAGATATTGGGAAACAGAGGCGGGGAATCAGAGGCGGGGAAACAGAGGGGGGTAATCAGAGGCAGGGAATCAGATGTGCGGAATCAGAGATGGGGAATCAGAGGCAGGGAATCAGAATCAGAAGCAGGGAATCAGAGGCCGGGAATCAGACGGGGGGAATCAAAGGCGGGGAATCAGAGCTGGGGAATCAGAGGCAGGGAATCAGAGTTGGGGATTCAGAGGCGCGGAATCAGATATGGGGAAACAGAGGCGGGGAATCAGAGGCGGGCAAACAGAGGCGGGGAATTAGATATGGGGAATCAGAGGTGGGGAATCAGAGGTGGTGAATCAGAGATGGGGAATCACAGGCGGGGAATCAGAGGCAGGGAATAGAACGCGGGGAATCAGAGGCAGGGAATCAGAGTTGGGGCATCAGAGGTTGGGAATTAGATATGGGGAAACAGAGGCGGGAAATCCGATATGGGGAATCAGAGGTGGGGAATCAGAGGCAGGGAATCAGATGTGCGGAATCAGAGATGATGAATCAGAGGCAGGGAATCAGAAACAGAAGCGGGGAATCAGAGGCCGGGAATCAGAGGCCGGGAATCAGATGCTGGGAATAAGAGGCCGGGAATCAGAGGTGGGGAATCAGAGTCCGGGAATCAGAGATGGGGATTCAGAGGCGGGGAATGAGATATGGAGAATCAGAGGCGGGGAATCAGAGGCGGGGAAACAGAGGTGGGGAATCAGATATGTGGAATCAGAGGTGGCGAATCAAAGGCGGTGAATCAGAGATGGGGAATCAGAGGCGGGGAATCAGAGCTGGGGAATCAGAGGCGGGGAATCAGAGTTGGGGAATCAGAGGCAGGGAATCAGATATGGGGAAACAGGGGCAGGGAATCAGAGGCGGGGAAACAGAGGCGGGGAATCAGACATGGGGAATCAGAGGTGTGGAATCAGAGGTTGGGAATCAGAGGCAGGGAATCAGAGGCGGGGAAACAGAGGCGGGGAATTAGATATGGGGAATCAGAGGTGGCGAATCAAAGGCGGTGAAACAGAGATGGTGAATCAGAGCAGGGAATCAGAGGCAGGGAATCAAACACGGGGAATCAGAGCTGGGGAATCAGAGGCGGGGAATTAGAGTTGGGAAATCAGAGGAGGGGAATCAGAGGTGGGGAAACAGAGGCGGGGAATCAGATATGGGGAATCAGAGGTGGGGAATCAGAGGTTGGGAATCAGAGGCAGGGAATCAGAGGTGGGGAATCAGAGGCGGGGAATCAGAGGCAGGGAATCAAATGTGCGGAATCGGAGATGGGGAATCAGAGGCAGGGAATCAGAGGCGGGAATTCAGAGGCGGGGAATCAGAGGCCGGGAATCAGATATGGGGAAACAGAGGTGGGGAATCAGAGGCGGGGAAACAGAGGCGGGGAATCAGATATGGGGAATCAGAGGTGGGGTATCAGAGGTTGGGAATCAGAGGCAGGGAATCAGAGGCTTGGAATCAGATGCAGGGAATCAGATGCGGGGAATCAGAGGCGGGGAATCAGAGCTGGGGAATCAGAGGTGGGGAATCAGAGTTGGGGAATCAGAGGCGGGGACTTAGATATTGGGAAACAGAGGCGGGGAATCAGAGGCGGGGAAACAGAGGGGGGGTAATCAGAGGCAGGGAATCAGATGTGCGGAATCAGAGATGGGGAATCAGAGGCAGGGAATCAGAATCAGAAGCAGGGAATCAGAGGCCGGGAATCAGAGGCCGGAATCAGATGCCGGGAATAAGAGGCCGGGAATCAGAGGTGGGGAATCAGATATGGGGAATCAGAGGTGTGGAATCAGAGGTTGTGAATCAGAGATGGGGAATCAGAGGCGGGGAATCAGAGGCCGGTAATCAGACGCGGGGAATCAGAAGCGGGGAATCAGAGGCGGGGAAACAGAGGCGGGGAATCAGATTTGGGGAATCAGAGGTGGCGAATCAAAGGCGGTGAATCAGAGATGGGGAATCAGAGGCCGGGAATCGGAGGCAGGGAATCAAACACGGGGAATCAGAGGAGGGGAATCAGAGCTGGGGAATCAGAGGCGGGGAATCAGAGTTGGGGAATCAGAGGCGGGGAATCAGATGCAGGGAATCAATATGGGAAATCAGAGGCGGGGAAACAGAGGTGGGGAATCAGATATGGGGAATCAGAGATGTGGAATCAGAGGCAGGGAATCAGATGTGCGGAATCAGAGATGGGGAATCAAAGGCAGGGAATCAGAATCAGAAGCAGGGAATCAGATGCCGGGAATCAGAGGCCGGAATCAGATGCCGGGAATAAGAGGCCGGAAATCAGAGGTGGGGAATCAGAGTCCGGGAATCAGAGATGGGGATTCAGAGGCGGGGAATGAGATATGGGGAATAAGAGGCGGGGAATCAGAGGCGGGGAAACAGAGGCGGGGAATCAGATATGGCGAATCAGAGGTGGCGAATAAAAGGCGGTGAATCAGAGATGGGGAATCAGAGGACGGGAATCAGAGGCAGGGAATCAAACACGGGGAATCAGAGGAGGGGAATCAGAATTGGGGAATCAGAGATGGGGAATCAGAGATGGGGAATCAGAGGCAGGGAATCAGACGCGGGGAATCAGAGGTGGTGAATCAGAGATGTGGAATCAGAGGAGGGGAATCAGAGGCAGGGAATCAGACGCGGGGAATAAGAGGCGGGGAATCATAGCTGGCGAATCAGATGCGGGGAATCAGAGGTGGGGAATCAGAGGCGGGGAATCAGAGGCAGGGAATCAGATGTGCGGAATCGGAGATGGGGAATCAGAGGCAGGGAATCAGAGGTGGGGAATCAGAGGCGGGGAATCAGAGGCCGGGAATCAGATATGGGGAAACAGAGGTGGGGAATCAGAGGCGGGGAAACAGAGGCGGGGAATCAGATATGGGGAATCAGAGGTGGGGTATCAGAGGTTGGGAATCAGAGGCAGGGAATCAGAGGCTTGGAATCAGATGCAGGGAATCAGATGCGGGGAATCAGAGGCGGGGAATCAGAGCTGGGGAATCAGAGGTGGGGAATCAGAGTTGGGGAATCAGAGGCGGGGACTTAGATATTGGGAAACAGAGGCGGGGAATCAGAGGCGGGGAAACAGAGGGGGGTAATCAGAGGCAGGGAATCAGATGTGCGGAATCAGAGATGGGGAATCAGAGGCAGGGAGTCAGAATCAGAAGCAGGGAATCAGAGGCCGGGAATCAGAGGCCGGAATCAGATGCCGGGAATAAGAGGCCGGGAATCAGAGGTGGGGAATCAGATATGGGGAATCAGAGGTGGGGAATCAGAGGTTGTGAATCAGAGATGGGGAATCAGAGGCGGGGAATCAGAGGCCGGTAATCAGACGCGGGGAATCAGAAGCGGGGAATCAGAGGCGGGGAAACAGAGGCGGGGAATCAGATTTGGGGAATCAGAGGTGGCGAATCAAAGGCGGTGAATCAGAGGTGGGGAATCAGAGTCCGGGAATCAGAGATGGGGATTCAGAGGCGGGGAATGAGATATGGGGAATAAGAGGCGGGGAATCAGAGGCGGGGAAACAGAGGCGGGGAATCAGATATGGCGAATCAGAGGTGGCGAATAAAAGGCGGTGAATCAGAGATGGGGAATCAGAGGACGGGAATCAGAGGCAGGGAATCAAACACGGGGAATCAGAGGAGGGGAATCAGAATTGGGGAATCAGAGATGGGGAATCAGAGATGGGGAATCAGAGGCAGGGAATCAGACGCGGGGAATCAGAGGTGGTGAATCAGAGATGTGGAATCAGAGGAGGGGAATCAGAGGCAGGGATTCAGACGCGGGGAATAAGAGGCGGGGAATCATAGCTGGCTAATCAGAGGCGGGGAATCAGAGGTGGGGAATCAGAGGCGGGGAATCAGATATTGGGAATCAGAGGTGGGGAATCAGAGGCGGTGAAACAGAGGCGGGGAATCAGATATGGGGTATCAGAGGTGGGGAATCAGAGGTTGTGAATCAGAGATGGGGAATCAGAGGCGGGGAATCAGAGGCCGGTAATCAGACGCGGGGAATCAGAGGCGGGGAATCAGAGCTGGGAAATTAGAGGCAGGGAATCAGAGTTGGGGATTCAGAGGCGGGGAATCAGATATGGGGAAACAGAGGCGGGGAATCAGAGGCGGGCAAATAGAGGCGGGGATCAGATATGGGGAAACAGAGGCGGGGAATCAGAGGCGGGGAAACAGAGGCGGGGAATCAGATATGGGGATCAGAGGTGGGGAATCAGAGGTTGTGAATCAGAGGCTGGGAATCAGAGGCTGGGAATCAAATGCATGGAATCAGATGCGGGGAATCAGAGGCGGGGAAACAGAGGCGGGGAATCAGATATGGGGATCAGAGGTGGGGAATCTGAGGTTGTGAATCAGAGGCTGGGAATCAGAGGCTGGGAATCAAATGCATGGAATCAGATGCGGGGAATCAGAGGCGGGGAATCAGAGCTGGGGAATCAGAGGTGGGGAATCAAAGTTGGGGAATCAGAGGCGGGGACTTAGATATGGGGAAACAGAGGCGGGGAATCAGAGGTGGGGAAACAGAGGCGGGGAATCAGAGGTGGGGAAACAGAGGCGGGGAATCAGATATGGGGAATCATAGGTGGGGAGTCAGAGGCAGGGAATTAGATTTGCGGAATCAGAGATGGGGAATCAGAAGCATGGAATCAGAGGCCGGGAATCAGAGGCCGGAATCAGATGCCGGGAATAAGAGGCCGGGAATCAGAGGTGGGGAATCAGAGTCCGGGAATCAGAGATGGGGAATCAGAGGCGGGGAATGAGATATGGGGAATCAGAGGCGGGGAATCAGAGGCGGGGAAACAGAGGCGAGGAATCAGATATGGGAATCAGAGGTGGCGAATCAAAGGCGTTGAATCAGAGATGGGGAATCAGAGGCGGGGAATCAGAGGCAGGGAATCAAACACGGGGAATCAGAGGCGGGGAATCAGAGCTGGGGAATCAGAGGCGGGGAATCAGAGTTGGGGAATCAGAGGCGGGGAATCAGAGCTGGGGAATCAGAGGTGGGGATCAGAGTCGGGGAATCAGAGGCAGGGAATCAGATGTGCGGAATCAGAGATGGGGAATCAGAGGTGGGGAATCAGAGGCTGTGAATCAGAGATGGGGAATCAGAGGCGGGGAATCAGAGGCAGGAAATCAGACACGGGGATTCAGAGGCTGGGAATCAGACGGGGGGAATCAAAGGCGGGGAATCAGAGCTGGGGAATCAGAGGCAGGGAATCAGAGTTGGGTATTCAGAGGCAGGGAATCAGATATGGGGAAACAGAGGCGGGGAATCAGAGGCGGGCAAACAGAGGCGGGGAATTAGATATGGGGAATCAGAGGTGGGGAATCAGAGGTGGTGAATCAGAGATGGGGAATCACAGGCGGGGAATCAGAGGCAGGGAATAGAACGCGGGGAATCAGAGGCAGGGAATCAGAGTTGGGGCATCAGAGGTTGGGAATTAGATATGGGGAAACAGAGGCGGGAAATCCGATATGGGGAATCAGAGGTGGGGAATCAGAGGCAGGGAATCAGATGTGCCTAATCAGAGATGGGGAATCAGAGGCAGGGAATCAGAATCAGAAGCGGGGAATCAGAGGCCGGGAATCAGAGGCCGGGAATCAGATGCTGGGAATAAGAGGCCGGGAATCAGAGGTGGGGAATCAGAGTCCGGGAATCAGAGATGGGGATTCAGAGGCGGGGAATGAGATATGGAGAATCAGAGGCGGAGAATCAGAGGCGGGGAAACAGAGGTGGGGAATCAGATATGTGGAATCAGAGGTGGCAAATCAAAGGCGGTGAATCAGAGATGGGGAATGAGGGGCGGGGAATCAGAGGCAGGGAATCAAACACGGGAAATCAGAGGCGGGGAATCAGAGTTGGGGAATCAGAGGCAGGGAATCAGATATGGGGAAACAGGGGTAGGGAATCAGAGGCGGGGAAACAGAGGCGGGGAATCAGATATGGGGAATCAGAGGTGTGGAATCAGAGGTTGGGATTCAGAGGCAGGGAATCAGAGTCGGGGAAACAGAGGCGGGGAATCAGATATGGGGAATCAGAGGTGGCGAATCAAAGGCGGTGAAACAGATGGGGAATCAGGGCAGGGAATCAGAGGCAGGGAATCAAACACGGGGAATCAGAGCTGCGGAATCAGAGGCGGGGAACTAGAGTTGGGGAATCAGAGGAGGGGAATCAGAGGCGGGGAAGCAGAGGCGGGGAATCAGATATGGGGAATCAGAGGTGGGGAATCAGAGGTTGGGAATCAGAGGCAGGGAATCAGAGGTGGGGAATCAGAGGCGGGGAATCAGAGGCAGGGAATCAGATGTGCGGAATCGGAGATGGGGAATCAGAGGCAGGGAATCAGAGGCGGGGAATCAGAGGTGGGGAATCAGAGGCCGGGAATCAGATATGGGGAAACAGAGGTGGGGAATCAGAGGCGGGGAAACAGAGGCGGGGAATCAGATATGGGGAATCAGAGGTGGGGAATCAGAGGTTGGGAATCAGAGGCAGGGAATCAGAGGCTTGGAATCAGATGCAGGGAATCAGATGCGGGGAATCAGAGGCGGGGAATCAGAGCTGCGGAATCAGAGGTGGGGAATCAGAGTTGGGGAATCAGAGGCGGGGACTTAGATATTGGGAAACAGAGGCGGGGAATCAGAGGCGGGGAAACAGAGGGGGGTAATCAGAGGCAGGGAATCAGATGTGCGGAATCAGAGATGGGGAATCAGAGGCACGGAATCAGAATCAGAAGCAGGGAATCAGAGGCCGGGAATCAGAGGCCGGAATCAGATGCCGGGAATAAGAGGCCGGGAATCAGAGGTGGGGAATCAGATATGGGGAATCAGAGGTGGGGAATCAGAGGTTGTGAATCAGAGATGGGGAATCAGAGGCGGGGAATCAGAGGCCGGTAATCAGACGCGGGGAATCAGAGGCGGGGAATCAGAGGCGGGGAAACAGAGGCGGGGAATCCGATTTGGGGAATCAGAGGTGGCGAATCAAAGGCGGTGAATCAGAGATGGGGAATCAGAGGCCGGGAATCAGAGGCAGGGAATCAAACACGGGGAATCAGAGGCGGGGAATCAGAGCTGGGGAATCAGAGGCGGGGAATCAGAATTGGGGAATCAGAGATGGGGAATCAGAGATGGGGAATCAGAGGCGGGGAATCAGACGCGGGGAATCAGAGGTGGTGAATCAGAGATGTGGAATCAGAGGCGGGGAATCAGAGGCAGGGAATCAGACGCGGGGAATCAGAGGCGGGGAATCATAGCTGGCGAATCAGAGGCGGGGAATCAGAGGTGGGGAATCAGAGGCGGGGAATCAGATATTGGGAATCAGAGGTGGGGAATCAGAGGCGGGGAAACAGAGGTGGGGAATCAGATATGGGGAATCAGAGGTGGGGAATCAGAGGTTGTGAATCAGAGATGGGGAATCAGAGGCGGGGAATCAGAGGCCGGTAATCAGACGCGGGGAATCAGAGGCGGGGAATCAGACATGGGAAATTAGAGGCAGGGAATCAGAGTTGGGGATTCAGAGGCGGGGAATCAGATATGGGGAAACAGAGGCGGGGAATCAGAGGCGGGGAAACAGAGGCGGGGAATCAGATATAGGGAATCAGAGGTGGGGAATCAGATATGGCGAATCAGAGGTGGCGAATCTAACGCGGTGAATCAGAGATGGGGAATCAGAGGCCGGGAATCAGAGGCAGGGAATCAAACACGGGGAATCAGAGGAGGGGAATCAGAATTGGGGAATCAGAGATGGGGAATCAGAGATGGGGAATCAGAGGCAGGGAATCAGACGCAGGGAATCAGAGGCAGGGATTCAGAGCTGGGGAATCAGAGGCGGGGAATCATAGTTGGGAATCAGAGGCGGGGAATCAGATATGGGGAAACAGAGGCGGGGAATCAGGGGCGGGGAAACAGAGGCGGGGAATCAGATATGGGGAAACAGAGGCGGGGAAGCAGGGGCGGGGAAACAGAGGCGGGGAATCAGATATGGGGAATCGGATGCGGGGAATCAGAGGCGGGAAATCAGAGCTGGGGAATCAGATATGGGGAATCAGAGGTGGGGAATCAGAGGCGTGGAAACAGAGGCGGGGAATCAGATATGGGGAATCAGAGGTGGGGAATCAGAGGCAGGTAATCAGATGTGCAGAATCAGAGATGGGGAATCAGAGGCAGGGAATCAGAGGCCTGGAATCAGATGCTGGGAATAAGAGGCCGGGAATCAGAGGTGGGGAATCAGAGGCGGGAAATGAGATATGGAGAATCAGAGGCGGGGAATCAGAGGCGGGGAAACAGAGGTGGGGAATCAGATATGGGGAATCAGAGGTGGCGAATCAAAGGCGGTGAATCAGAGATGGGGAATCAGAGGCGGGGAATCAGAGGCAGGGAATCAAACACGGGGAATCAGAGGCGGGGAATCAGAGCTGGGGAATCAGAGGCTGGGAATCAAAGTTGGGGAATCAGAGGCAGGGAATCAGATATGGGGAAACAGGGGCGGGGAATCAGAGGCGGGGAAAAAGAGGCGGGGAATCATATATGGGGAATCAGAGGCGGGGAATTAGAGTTGGGGAATCAGAGGCGGGGAATCAGAGGCGGGGAAACAGAGGCGGAGAATCAAACACGGGGAATCAGAGGTGGGGAATCAGAGGTTGGGAATCAGAGGCAGGGAATCAGAGGCGGGGAATCAGAGGCGGGGAATCAGAGGCAGGGAATCAGATGTGCTGAATCGGAGATGGGGAATCAGAGGCAGGGAATCAGAGGCGGGGAATCAGAGGCGGGGAATCAGAGGCCGGGAATCAGATATGGGGAAACAGAGGCGGGGAATCAGAGGCGGGGAAACAGTCGCTTGGAATCAGATATGGGGAATCAGAGGTGGGGAATCAAAGGTTGGGAATCAGAGGCAGGGAATCAGAGGCTTGGAATCAGATGCAGGGAATCAGATGCGGGGAATCAGAGGCGGGGAATCAGAGCTGGGGAATCAGAGGCGGGGACTTAGATATTGGGAAACAGAGGCGGGGAATCAGAGGCGGGGATTCAGAGGCGGGGAAACAGATATGGGGAATCAGAGATGGGGAATCAGAGGCAGGGAATCAGATGTGCGGAATCAGAGATGGGGAATCAAAGGCAGGGAATCAGAATCAGAAGCAGGGAATCAGATGCCGGGAATCAGAGGCCAGAATCAGATTCCGGGAATAAGAGGCCGGAAATCAGAGGTGGGGAATCAGAGTCCGGGAATCAGAGATGGGGATTCAGAGGCGGGGAATGAGATATGGGGAATAAGAGGCGGGGAATCAGAGGCGGGGAAACAGAGGCGGGGAATCAGATATGGCGAATCAGAGGTGGCGAATCAAAGGCGGTGAATCAGAGATGGGGAATCAGAGGCCGGGAATCAGAGGCAGGGAATCAAACACGGGGAATCAGAGGAGGGGAATCAGAATTGGGGAATCAGAGATGGGGAATCAGAGATGGGGAATCAGAGGCAGGGAATCAGACGCGGGGAATCAGAGGTGGTGAATCAGAGATGTGGAATCAGAGGCGGGGAATCAGAGGCAGGGAATCAGACGCGGGGAATAAGAGGCGGGGAATCATAGCTGGCGAATCAGAGGCGGGGAATCAGAGGTGGGGAATCAGAGGCGGGGAATCAGATATTGGGAATCAGAGGTGGGGAATCAGAGGCGGTGAAACAGAGGCGTGGAATCAGATATGGGGTATCAGAGGTGGGGAATCAGAGGTTGTGAATCAGAGATGGGGAATCAGAGGCGGGGAATCAGAGGCCGGTAATCAGACGCGGGGAATCAGAGGCGGGGAATCAGATGCATGGAATCAGATGCGGGGAATCAGAGGCGGGGAATCAGAGCTGGGGAATCAGAGGTGGGGAATCAAAGTTGGGGAATCAGAGGCGGGGACTTAGATATGGGGAAACAGAGGCGGGGAATCAGAGGTGGGGAAACAGAGGCGGGGAATCAGATATGGGGAATCAGAGGTGGGGAATCAGAGGCAGGGAATTAGATTTGCGGAATCAGAGATGGGGAATCAGAAGCATGGAATCAGAGGCCGGGAATCAGAGGCCGGAATCAGATGCCGGGAATAAGAGGCCGGGAATCAGAGGTGGGGAATCAGAGTCCGGGAATCAGAGATGGGGAATCAGAGGCGGGGAATGAGATATGGGGAATCAGAGGCGGGGAATCAGAGGCGGGGAAACAGAGGCGAGGAATCAGATATGGGGAATCAGAGGTGGCGAATCAAAGGCGTTGAATCAGAGATGGGGAATCAGAGGCGGGGAATCAGAGGCAGGGAATCAAACACGGGGAATCAGAGGCGGGGAATCAGAGCTGGGGAATCAGAGGCGGGGAATCAGAGTTGGGGAATCAGAGGCGGGGAATCAGAGCTGGGGAATCAGAGGTGGGGATCAGAGTCGGGGAATCAGAGGCAGGGAATCAGATGTGCGGAATCAGAGATGGGGAATCAGAGGTGGGGAATCAGAGGCTGTGAATCAGAGATGGGGAATCAGAGGCGGGGAATCAGAGGCAGGAAATCAGACACGGGGATTCAGAGGCTGGGAATCAGACGGGGGGAATCAAAGGCGGGGAATCAGAGCTGGGGAATCAGAGGCAGGGAATCAGAGTTGGGGATTCAGAGGCGGGGAATCAGATATGGGGAAACAGAGGAGTGGAATCAGAGGCGGGCAAACAGAGGCGGGGAATTAGATATGGGGAATCAGAGGTGGGGAATCAGAGGTGGGGAATCAGAGGCGGGGAATCAGATATTGGGAATCAGAGGTGGGGAATCAGAGGCGGGGAAACAGAGGTGGGGAATCAGATATGGGGAATCAGAGGTGGGGAATCAGAGGTTGTGAATCAGAGATGGGGAATCAGAGGCGGGGAATCAGAGGCCGGTAATCAGACGCGGGGAATCAGAGGCGGGGAATCAGACATGGGAAATTAGAGGCAGGGAATCAGAGTTGGGGATTCAGAGGCGGGGAATCAGATATGGGGAAACAGAGGCGGGGAATCAGAGGCGGGGAAACAGAGGCGGGGAATCAGATATAGGGAATCAGAGGTGGGGAATCAGATATGGCGAATCAGAGGTGGCGAATCTAACGCGGTGAATCAGAGATGGGGAATCAGAGGCCGGGAATCAGAGGCAGGGAATCAAACACGGGGAATCAGAGGAGGGGAATCAGAATTGGGGAATCAGAGATGGGGAATCAGAGATGGGGAATCAGAGGCAGGGAATCAGACGCAGGGAATCAGAGGCAGGGATTCAGAGCTGGGGAATCAGAGGCGGGGAATCATAGTTGGGAATCAGAGGCGGGGAATCAGATATGGGGAAACAGAGGCGGGGAATCAGGGGCGGGGAAACAGAGGCGGGGAATCAGATATGGGGAAACAGAGGCGGGGAAGCTGGGGCGGGGAAACAGAGGCGGGGAATCAGATATGGGGAATCGGATGCGGGGAATCAGAGGCGGGAAATCAGAGCTGGGGAATCAGATATGGGGAATCAGAGGTGGGGAATCAGAGGCGTGGAAACAGAGGCGGGGAATCAGATATGGGGAATCAGAGGTGGGGAATCAGAGGCAGGTAATCAGATGTGCAGAATCAGAGATGGGGAATCAGAGGCAGGGAATCAGAGGCCTGGAATCAGATGCTGGGAATAAGAGGCCGGGAATCAGAGGTGGGGAATCAGAGGCGGGAAATGAGATATGGAGAATCAGAGGCGGGGAATCAGAGGCGGGGAAACAGAGGTGGGGAATCAGATATGGGGAATCAGAGGTGGCGAATCAAAGGCGGTGAATCAGAGATGGGGAATCAGAGGCGGGGAATCAGAGGCAGGGAATCAAACACGGGGAATCAGAGGCGGGGAATCAGAGCTGGGGAATCAGAGGCTGGGAATCAAAGTTGGGGAATCAGAGGCAGGGAATCAGATATGGGGAAACAGGGGCGGGGAATCAGAGGCGGGGAAAAAGAGGCGGGGAATCATATATGGGGAATCAGAGGCGGGGAATTAGAGTTGGGGAATCAGAGGCGGGGAATCAGAGGCGGGGAAACAGAGGCGGAGAATCAAACACGGGGAATCAGAGGTGGGGAATCAGAGGTTGGGAATCAGAGGCAGGGAATCAGAGGCGGGGAATCAGAGGCGGGGAATCAGAGGCAGGGAATCAGATGTGCTGAATCGGAGATGGGGAATCAGAGGCAGGGAATCAGAGGCGGGGAATCAGAGGCGGGGAATCAGAGGCCGGGAATCAGATATGGGGAAACAGAGGCGGGGAATCAGAGGCGGGGAAACAGTCGCTGGGAATCAGATATGGGGAATCAGAGGTGGGGAATCAAAGGTTGGGAATCAGAGGCAGGGAATCAGAGGCTTGGAATCAGATGCAGGGAATCAGATGCGGGGAATCAGAGGCGGGGAATCAGAGCTGGGGAATCAGAGGCGGGGACTTAGATATTGGGAAACAGAGGCGGGGAATCAGAGGCGGGGATTCAGAGGCGGGGAATCAGATATGGGGAATCAGAGATGGGGAATCAGAGGCAGGGAATCAGATGTGCGGAATCAGAGATTGGGAATCAAAGGCAGGGAATCAGAATCAGAAGCAGGGAATCAGATGCCGGGAATCAGAGGCCAGAATCAGATTCCGGGAATAAGAGGCCGGAAATCAGAGGTGGGGAATCAGAGTCCGGGAATCAGAGATGGGGATTCAGAGGCGGGGAATGAGATATGGGGAATAAGAGGCGGGGAATCAGAGGCGGGGAAACAGAGGCGGGGAATCAGATATGGCGAATCAGAGGTGGCGAATCAAAGGCGGTGAATCAGAGATGGGGAATCAGAGGCCGGGAATCAGAGGCAGGGAATCAAACACGGGGAATCAGAGGAGGGGAATCAGAATTGGGGAATCAGAGATGGGGAATCAGAGATGGGGAATCAGAGGCAGGGAATCAGACGCGGGGAATCAGAGGTGGTGAATCAGAGATGTGGAATCAGAGGCGGGGAATCAGAGGCAGGGAATCACACGCGGGGAATAAGAGGCGGGGAATCATAGCTGGCGAATCAGAGGCGGGGAATCAGAGGTGGGGAATCAGAGGCGGGGAATCAGATATTGGGAATCAGAGGTGGGGAATCAGAGGCGGTGAAACAGAGGCGTGGAATCAGATATGGGGTATCAGAGGTGGGGAATCAGAGGTTGTGAATCAGAGATGGGGAATCAGAGGCGGGGAATCAGAGGCCGGTAATCAGACGCGGGGAATCAGAGGCGGGGAATCAGAGCTGGGAAATTAGAGGCAGGGAATCAGAGTTGGGGATTCAGAGGCAGGGAATCAGATATGGGGAAACAGAGGCGGGGAATCAGAGGCGGGCAAATAGAGGCGGGGATCAGATATGGGGAAACAGAGGCGGGGAATCAGAGGCGGGGAAACAGAGGCAGGGAATCAGATATGGGGATCAGAGGTGGGGAATCAGAGGTTGGGAATCAGAGGCTGGGAATCAGAGGCTGGGAATCAGATGCATGGAATCAGATGCGGGGAATCAGAGGCGGGGAATCAGAGCTGGGGAATCAGAGGTGGGGAATCAAAGTTGGGGAATCAGAGGCGGGGACTTAGATATGGGGAAACAGAGGCGGGGAATCAGAGGTGGGGAAACAGAGGCGGGGAATCAGATATGGGGAATCAGAGGTGGGGAATCAGAGGCAGGGAATTAGATTTGCGGAATCAGAGATGGGGAATCAGAAGCATGGAATCAGAGGCCGGGAATCAGAGGCCGGAATCAGATGCCGGGAATAAGAGGCCGGGAATCAGAGGTGGGGAATCAGAGTCCGGGAATCAGAGATGGGGAATCAGAGGCGGGGAATGAGATATGGGGAATCAGAGGCGGGGAATCAGAGGCGGGGAAACAGAGGCGAGGAATCAGATATGGGGAATCAGAGGTGGCGAATCAAAGGCGTTGAATCAGAGATGGGGAATCAGAGGCGGGGAATCAGAGGCAGGGAATCAAACACGGGGAATCAGAGGCGGGGAATCAGAGCTGGGGAATCAGAGGCGGGGAATCAGAGTTGGGGAATCAGAGGCGGGGAATCAGAGCTGGGGAATCAGAGGTGGGGATCAGAGTCGGGGAATCAGAGGCAGGGAATCAGATGTGCGGAATCAGAGATGGGGAATCAGAGGTGGGGAATCAGAGGCTGTGAATCAGAGATGGGGAATCAGAGGCGGGGAATCAGAGGCAGGAAATCAGACACGGGGATTCAGAGGCTGGGAATCAGACGGGGGGAATCAAAGGCGGGGAATCAGAGCTGGGGAATCAGAGGCAGGGAATCAGAGTTGGGGATTCAGAGGCGGGGAATCAGATATGGGGAAACAGAGGAGTGGAATCAGAGGCGGGCAAACAGAGGCGGGGAATTAGATATGGGGAATCAGAGGTGGGGAATCAGAGGTGGTGAATCAGAGATGGGGAATCACAGGCGGGGAATCAGAGGCAGGGAATAGAACGCGGGGAATCAGAGGCAGGGAATCAGAGTTGGGGCATCAGAGGTTGGGAATTAGATATGGGGAAACAGAGGCGGGAAATCCGATATGGGGAATCAGAGGTGGGGAATCAGAGGCAGGGAATCAGATGTGCGGAATCAGAGATGGGGAATCAGAGGCAGGGAATCAGAATCAGAAGCGGGGAATCAGAGGCCGGGAATCAGAGGCCGGGAATCAGATGCTGGGAATAAGAGGCCGGGAATCAGAGGTGGGGAATCAGAGTCCGGGAATCAGAGATGGGGATTCAGAGGCGGGGAATGAGATATGGAGAATCAGAGGCGGGGAATCAGAGGCGGGGAAACAGAGGTGGGGAATCAGATATGTGGAATCAGAGGTGGCGAATCAAAGGCGGTGAATCAGAGATGGGGAATCAGAGGCGGGGAATCAGAGGCAGGGAATCAAACACGGGAAATCAGAGGCGGGGAATCAGAGCTGGGGAATCAGAGGCGGGGAATCAGAGTTGGAAAATCAGAGGCAGGGAATCAGATATGGGGAAACAGGGGCAGGGAATCAGAGGCGGGAAACAGAAGCGGGGAATCAGATATGGGGAATCAGAGGTGTGGAATCAGAGGTTGGGAATCAGAGGCAGGGAATCAGAGGCGGGGAAACAGAGGCGGGGAATCAGATATGGGGAATCAGAGGTGGCGAATCAAAGGCGGTGAAACAGAGATGGGGAATCAGGGCAGGGAATCAGAGGCAGGGAATCAAACACGGGGAATCAGAGCTGGGGAATCAGAGGCGGGGAATTAGAGTTGGGGAATCAGAGGAGTGGAATCAGAGGCGGGGAAACAGAGGCGGGGAATCAGATATGGGGAATCAGAGGTGGGGAATCAGAGGTTGGGAATCAGAGGCATGGAATCAGAGGTGGGGAATCAGAGGCGGGGAATCAGAGGCAGGGAATCAGATGTGCGGAATCGGAGATGGGGAATCAGATGCAGGGAATCAGAGGCGGGGAATCAGAGGCCGGGAATCAGAGGCCGGGAATCAGAGGCTTGGAATCAGATGCAGGGAATCAGATGCGGGGAATCAGAGGCGGGGAATCAGAGCTGGGGAATCAGAGGTGGGGAATCAGAGTTGGGGAATCAGAGATATTGGGAAACAGAGGCGGGGAATCAGAGGCGGGGAAACAGAGGGGGGTAATCAGAGGCAGGGAATCAGATGTGCGGAATCAGAGATGGGGAATCAGAGGCAGGGAATCAGAATCAGAAGCAGGGAATCAGAGGCCGGGAATCAGAGGCCGGAATCAGATGCCGGGAATAAGAGGCCGGGAATCAGAGGTGGGGAATCAGATATGGGGAATCAGAGGTGGGGAATCAGAGGTTGTGAATCAGAGATGGGGAATCAGAGGCGGGGAATCAGAGGCCGGTAATCAGACGCGGGGAATCAGAGGCGGGGAATCAGAGGCGGGGAAACAGAGGCGGGGACTTAGATATTGGGAAACAGAGGCGGGGAATCAGAGGCGGGGAAACAGAGGCGGGGAATCAGATATGGGGAATCAGAGATGGGGAATCAGAGGCAGGGAATCAGATGTGCGGAATCAGAGATGGGGAATCAAAGGCAGGGAATCAGAATCAGAAGCAGGGAATCAGATGCCGGGAATCAGAGGCCGGAATCAGATGCCGGGAATAAGAGGCCGGAAATCAGAGGTGGGGAATCAGAGTCCCGGAATCAGAGATGGGGATTCAGAGCCGGGGAATGAGATATGGGGAATAAGAGGCGGGGAATCAGAGGCGGGGAAACAGAGGCGGGGAATCAGATATGGCGAATCAGAGGTGGCGAATCAAAGGCGGTGAATCAGAGATGGGGAATCAGAGGCGGGGAATCAGAGGCAGGGAATCAAACACGGGGAATCAGAGGAGGGGAATCAGAATTGGGGAATCAGAGATGGGGAATCAGAGATGGGGAATCAGAGATGGGGAATCAGAGGCAGGGAATCAGACGCGGGAAATCAGAGGTGGTGAATCAGAGATGTGGAATCAGAGGCGGGGATTCAGAGGCAGGGAATCAGACGCGGGGAATAAGAGGCGGGGAATCATAGCTGGCGAATCAGAGGCGTGGAATCAGAGGTGGGGAATCAGAGGCGGGGAATCAGATATTGGGAATCAGAGGTGGGGAATCAGAGGCGGTGAAACAGAGGCGGGGAATCAGATATGGGGTATCAGAGGTGGGGAATCAGAGGTTGTGAATCAGAGATGGGGAATCAGAGGCGGGGAATCAGAGGCCGGTAATCAGACGCGGGGAATCAGAGGCGGGGAATCAGAGCTGGGAAATTAGAGGCAGGGAATCAGAGTTGGGGATTCAGAGGCGGGGAATCAGATATGGGGAACAGAGGCGGGGAATCAGAGGCGGGCAAATAGAGGCGGGGATCAGATATGGTGAAACAGAGGCGGGGAATCAGAGGTGGGGAAACAGAGGCGGGGAATCAGATATGGGGATCAGAGGTGGGGAATCAGAGGTTGGGAATCAGAGGCTGGGAATCAGAGGCTGGGAATCAGATGCATGGAATCAGATGCGGGGAATCAGAGGCGGGGAATCAGAGCTGGGGAATCAGAGGTGGGGAATCAAAGTTGGGGAATCAGAGGCGGGGACTTAGATATGGGGAAACAGAGGCGGGGAATCAGAGGTGGGGAAACAGAGGCGGGGAATCAGATATGGGGAATCAGAGGTGGGGAATCAGAGGCAGGGAATCAGACGCGGGGAATCAGAGGCGGGGAATCAGAGCTGGGAAATTAGAGGCAGGGAATCAGAGTTGGGGATTCAGAGGCGGGGAGTCAGATATGGGGAACAGAGGCGGGGAATCAGAGGCGGGCAAATAGAGGCGGGGATCAGATATGGGGAAACAGAGGCGGGGAATCAGAGGCGGGGAAACAGAGGCGGGGAATCAGATATGGGGATCAGAGGTGGGGAATCAGAGGTTGGGAATCAGAGGCTGGGAATCAGAGGCTGGGAATCGGATGCATGGAATCAGATGCGGGGAATCAGAGGCGGGGAATCAGAGCTGGGGAATCAGAGGTGGGGAATCAAAGTTGGGGAATCAGAGGCGGGGAATGAGATATGGGGAATCAGAGGCAGGGAAACAGAGGCGGGGAAACAGAGGCGGGGAATCAGAGGTGGGGAAACAGAGGCGGGGAATCAGATATGGGGAATCAGAGATGGGGAATCAGAAGCATGGAATCAGAGGCCGGGAATCAGAGGCCGGAATCAGATGCCGGGAATAAGAGGCCGGGAATCAGAGGTGGGGAATCAGAGTCCGGAAATCAGAGATGGGGAATCAGAGGCGGGGAATGAGATATGGGGAATCAGAGGCAGGGAATCAGAGGCGGGGAAACAGAGGCGAGGAATCAGATATGGGGAATCAGAGGTGGCGAATCAAAGGCGTTGAATCAGAGATCGGGAATCAGAGGCGGGGAATCAGAGGCAGGGAATCAAACACGGGGAATCAGAGGCGGGGAATCAGAGCTGGGGAATCATAGGCGTGGAATCAGAGTTAGGGAATCAGAGGCGGGGAATCAGAGCTGGGGAATCAGAGGTGGGGATCAGAGTCGGGGAATCAGAGGCAGGGAATCAGATGTGCGGAATCAGAGATGGGGAATCAGAGGTGGGGAATCAGAGGCTGTGAATCAGAGATGGGGAATCAGAGGCGGGGAATCAGAGGCAGGAAATCAGACACGGGGATTCAGAGGCTGGGAATCAGACGGGGGGAATCAAAGGCGGGGAATCAGAGCTGGGGAATCAGAGGCAGGGAATCAGAGTTGGGGATTCAGAGGCGGGGAATCAGATATGGGGAAACAGAGGCGGGGAATCAGAGCTGGGGAATCAGAGGCAGGGAATCAGAGTTGGGGATTCAGAGGCGGGGAATCAGATATGGGGAAACAGAGGCGGGGAATCAGAGGCGGGCAAACAGAGGCGGGGAATTAGATATGGGGAATCAGAGGTGGGGAATCAGAGGTGGTGAATCTGAGATGGGGAATCACAGGCGGGGAATCAGAGGCAGGGAATAGAACGCGGGGAATCAGAGGCAGGGAATCAGAGTTGGGGCATCAGAGGTTGGGAATTAGATATGGGGAAACAGAGGCGGGAAATCCGATATGGGGAATCAGAGGTGGGGAATCAGAGGCAGGGAATCAGATGTGCGGAATCAGAGATGGGGAATCAGAGGCAGGGAATCAGAATCAGAAGCGGGGAACCAGAGGCCGGGAATCAGAGGCCGGGAATCAGATGCTGGGAATAAGAGGCCGGGAATCAGAGGTGGGGAATCAGAGGCGGGGAATGAGATATGGAGAATCAGAGGCGGGGAATCAGAGGCGGGGAAACAGAGGTGGGGAATCAGATATGTGGAATCAGAGGTGGCGAATCAAAGGCGGTGAATCAGAGATGGGGAATCAGAGGCGGGGAATCAGAGCTGGGGAATCAGAGGCGGGGAATCAGAATTGGGGAATCAGAGGCAGGGAATCAGATATGGGGAAACAGGGGCAGGGAATCAGAGGCGGGGAAACAGAGGCGGGGAATCAGATATGGGGAATCAGAGGTGTGGAATCAGAGGTTGGGAATCAGATATGGGGAATCAGAGATGGGGAATCATAGGCAGGGAATCAGATGTGCGGAATCAGAGATGGGGAATCAAAGGCGGTGAAACAGAGATGGTGAATCAGAGCAGGGAATCAGAGGCAGGGAATCAAACACGGGGAATCAGAGCTGGGGAATCAGAGGCGGGGAATTAGAGTTGGGGAATCAGAGGAGGGGAATCAGAGGCAGGGAATCAGATGTGCGGAATCAGAGATGGGGAATCAGAGGTGGGGAATCAGAGGCTGTGAATCAGAGAAGGGGAATCAGAGGTGGGGAATCAGAGGCAGGGAATCAGATGTGCGGAATCAGAGATGGGGAATCAGAGGCAGGGAATCAGAATCAGAAGCGGGGAACCAGAGGCCGGGAATCAGAGGCCGGGAATCAGATGCTGGGAATAAGAGGCCGGGAATCAGAGGTGGGGAATCAGAGTCCGGGAATCAGAGATGGGGATTCAGAGGCGGGGAATGAGATATGGAGAATCAGAGGCGGGGAATCAGAGGCGGGGAAACAGAGGTGGGGAATCAGATATGTGGAATCAGAGGTGGCGAATCAAAGGCGGTGAATCAGAGTTGGGGAATCAGAGGAGGGGAATCAGAGGCGGGGAAACAGAGGCGGGGAATCAGATATGGGGAATCAGAGGTGGGGAATCAGAGGTTGGGAATCAGAGGCAGGGAATCAGAGGTGGGGAATCAGAGGCGGGGAATAAGAGGCAGGGAATCAGATGTGCGGAATCGGAGATGGGGAATCAGAGGCAGGGAATCAGAGGAGGGGAATCAGAGGCGGGGAATCAGAGGCCGGGAATCAGATATGGGGAAACAGAGGTGGGGAATCAGAGGCGGGGAAACAGAGGCGGGGAATCAGATATGGGGAATCAGAGGTGGGGTATCAGAGGTTGGGAATCAGAGGCAGGGAATCAGAGGCTTGGAATCAGATGCAGGGAATCAGATGCGGGGAATCAGAGGCGGGGAATCAGAGCTGGGGAATCAGAGGTGGGGAATCAGAGTTGGGGAATCAGAGGCGGGGACTTAGATATTGGGAAACAGAGGCGGGGAATCAGAGGCGGGGAAACAGAGGGGGGTAATCAGAGGCAGGGAATCAGATGTGCGGAATCAGAGATGGGGAATCAGAGGCAGGGAATCAGAATCAGAAGCAGGGAATCAGAGGCCGGGAATCAGAGGCCGGAATCAGATGCCGGGAATAAGAGGCCGGGAATCAGAGGTGGGGAATCAGATATGGGGAATCAGAGGTGGGAAATCAGAGGTTGTGAATCAGAGATGGGGAATCAGAGGCGGGGAATCAGAGGCCGGTAATCAGACGCGGGGAATCAGAGGCGGGGAATCAGAGGCGGGGAAACAGAGGCGGGGAATCAGATTTGGGGAATCAGAGGTGGCGAATCAAAGGCGGTGAATCAGAGATGGGGAATCAGAGGTCGGGAATCGGAGGCAGGGAATCAAACACGGGGAATCAGAGGAGGGGAATCAGAGCTGGGGAATCAGAGGCGGGGAATCAGAGTTGGGGAATCAGAGGCGGGGAATCAGATGCAGGGAATCAATATGGGAAATCAGAGGCGGGGAAACAGAGGCGGGGAATCAGATATGGGGAATCAGAGATGGGGAATCAGAGGCAGGGAATCAGATGTGCGGAATCAGAGATGGGGAATCTAAGGCAGGGAATCAGAATCAGAAGCAGGGAATCAGATGCCGGGAATCAGAGGCCGGAATCAGATGCCGGGAATAAGAGGCCGGAAATCAGAGGTGGGGAATCAGAGTCCGGGAATCAGAGATGGGGATTCAGAGGCGGGGAATGAGATATGGGGAATAAGAGGCGGGGAATCAGAGGCGGGGAATCAGAGGACGGGAATCAGAGGCAGGGAATCAAACACGGGGAATCAGAGGTTGGGAATCAGAGATGGGGAATCAGAGGCGGGGAATCAGAGGCCGGTAATCAGACGCGGGGAATCAGAGGCGGGGAATCAGAGCTGGGAAATTAGAGGCAGGGAATCAGAGTTGGGGATTCAGAGGCGGGGAATCAGATATGGGGAACAGAGGCGGGGAATCAGAGGCGGGCAAATAGAGGCGGGGATCAGATATGGTGAAACAGAGGCGGGGAATCAGAGGTGGGGAAACAGAGGCGGGGAATCAGATATGGGGATCAGAGGTGGGGAATCAGAGGTTGGGAATCAGAGGCTGGGAATCAGAGGCTGGGAATCAGATGCATGGAATCAGATGCGGGGAATCAGAGGCGGGGAATCAGAGCTGGGGAATCAGAGGTGGGGAATCAAAGTTGGGGAATCAGAGGCGGGGACTTAGATATGGGGAAACAGAGGCGGGGAATCAGAGGTGGGGAAACAGAGGCGGGGAATCAGATATGGGGAATCAGAGGTGGGGAATCAGAGGCAGGGAATCAGACGCGGGGAATCAGAGGCGGGGAATCAGAGCTGGGAAATTAGAGGCAGGGAATCAGAGTTGGGGATTCAGAGGCGGGGAATCAGATATGGGGAACAGAGGCGGGGAATCAGAGGCGGGCAAATAGAGGCGGGGATCAGATATGGGGAAACAGAGGCGGGGAATCAGAGGCGGGGAAACAGAGGCGGGGAATCAGATATGGGGATCAGAGGTGGGGAATCAGAGGTTGAGAATCAGAGGCTGGGAATCTGAGGCTGGGAATCGGATGCATGGAATCAGATGCGGGGAATCAGAGGCGGGGAATCAGAGCTGGGGAATCAGAGGTGGGGAATCAAAGTTGGGGAATCAGTTGCGGGGACTTAGATATGGGGAAACAGAGGCGGGGAATCAGAGGTGGGGAAACAGAGGCGGGGAATCAGATATGGGGAATCAGAGATGGGGAATCAGAAGCATGGAATCAGAGGCCGTGAATCAGAGGCCGGAATCAGATGCCGGGAATAAGAGGCCGGGAATCAGAGGTGGGGAATCAGAGTCCGGAAATCAGAGATGGGGAATCAGAGGCGGGGAATGAGATATGGGGAATCAGAGGCAGGGAATCAGAGGCGGGGAAACAGAGGCGAGGAATCAGATATGGGGAATCAGAGGTGGCGAATCAAAGGCGTTGAATCAGAGATCGGGAATCAGAGGCGGGGAATCAGAGGCAGTGAATCAAACACGGGGAATCAGAGGCGGGGAATCAGAGCTGGGGAATCATAGGCGGGGAATCAGAGTTGGGGAATCAGAGGCGGGGAATCAGAGCTGGGGAATCAGAGGTGGGGATCAGAGTCGGGGAATCAGAGGCAGGGAATCAGATGTGCGGAATCAGAGATGGGGAATCAGAGGTGGGGAATCAGAGGCTGTGAATCAGAGATGGGGAATCAGAGGCGGGGAATCAGAGGCAGGAAATCAGACACGGGGATTCAGAGGCTGGGAATCAGACGGGGGGAATCAAAGGCGGGGAATCAGAGCTGGGGAATCAGAGGCAGGGAATCAGAGTTGGGGATTCAGAGGCGGGGAATCAGATATGGGGAAACAGATGCGGGGAATCAGAGCTGGGGAATCAGAGGCAGGGAATCAGAGTTGGGGATTCAGAGGCGGGGAATCAGATATGGGGAAACAGAGGCGGGGAATCAGAGGCGGGCAAACAGAGGCGGGGAATTAGATATGGGGAATCAGAGGTGGGGAATCAGAGGTGGTGAATCTGAGATGGGGAATCACAGGCGGGGAATCAGAGGCAGGGAATAGAACGCGGGGAATCAGAGGCAGGGAATCAGAGTTGGGGCATCAGAGGTTGGGAATTAGATATGGGGAAACAGAGGCGGGAAATCCGATATGGGGAATCAGAGGTGGGGAATCAGAGGCAGGGAATCAGATGTGCGGAATCAGAGATGGGGAATCAGAGGCAGGGAATCAGAATCAGAAGCGGGGAACCAGAGGCCGGGAATCAGAGGCCGGGAATCAGATGCTGGGAATAAGAGGCCGGGAATCAGAGGTGGGGAATCAGAGGCGGGGAATGAGATATGGAGAATCAGAGGCGGGGAATCAGAGGCGGGGAAACAGAGGTGGGGAATCAGATATGTGGAATCAGAGGTGGCGAATCAAAGGCGGTGAATCAGAGATGGGGAATCAGAGGCGGGGAATCAGAGCTGGGGAATCAGAGGCGGGGAATCAGAATTGGGGAATCAGAGGCAGGGAATCAGATATGGGGAAACAGGGGCAGGGAATCAGAGGCGGGGAAACAGAGGCGGGGAATCAGATATGGGGAATCAGAGGTGTGGAATCAGAGGTTGGGAATCAGATATGGGGAATCAGAGATGGGGAATCAGAGGCAGGGAATCAGATGTGCGGAATCAGAGATGGGGAATCAAAGGCGGTGAAACAGAGATGGTGAATCAGAGCAGGGAATCAGAGGCAGGGAATCAAACACGGGGAATCAGAGCTGGGGAATCAGAGGCGGGGAATTAGAGTTGGGGAATCAGAGGAGGGGAATCAGAGGCAGGGAATCAGATGTGCGGAATCAGAGATGGGGAATCAGAGGTGGGGAATCAGAGGCTGTGAATCAGAGAAGGGGAATCAGAGGTGGGGAATCAGAGGCAGGGAATCAGATGTGCGGAATCAGAGATGGGGAATCAGAGGCAGGGAATCAGAATCAGAAGCGGGGAACCAGAGGCCGGGAATCAGAGGCCGGGAATCAGATGCTGGGAATAAGAGGCCGGGAATCAGAGGTGGGGAATCAGAGTCCGGGAATCAGAGATGGGGATTCAGAGGCGGGGAATGAGATATGGAGAATCAGAGGCGGGGAATCAGAGGCGGGGAAACAGAGGTGGGGAATCAGATATGTGGAATCAGAGGTGGCGAATCAAAGGCGGTGAATCAGAGTTGGGGAATCAGAGGAGGGGAATCAGAGGCGGGGAAACAGAGGCGGGGAATCAGATATGGGGAATCAGAGGTGGGGAATCAGAGGTTGGGAATCAGAGGCAGGGAATCAGAGGTGGGGAATCAGAGGCGGGGAATCAGAGGCAGGGAATCAGATGTGCGGAATCGGAGATGGGGAATCAGAGGCAGGGAATCAGAGGAGGGGAATCAGAGGCGGGGAATCAGAGGCCGGGAATCAGATATGGGGAAACAGAGGTGGGGAATCAGAGGCGGGGAAACAGAGGCGGGGAATCAGATATGGGGAATCAGAGGTGGGGTATCAGAGGTTGGGAATCAGAGGCAGGGAATCAGAGGCTTGGAATCAGATGCAGGGAATCAGATGCGGGGAATCAGAGGCGGGGAATCAGAGCTGGGGAATCAGAGGTGGGGAATCAGAGTTGGGGAATCAGAGGCGGGGACTTAGATATTGGGAAACAGAGGCGGGGAATCAGAGGCGGGGAAACAGAGGGGGGTAATCAGAGGCAGGGAATCAGATGTGCGGAATCAGAGATGGGGAATCAGAGGCAGGGAATCAGAATCAGAAGCAGGGAATCAGAGGCCGGGAATCAGAGGCCGGAATCAGATGCCGGGAATAAGAGGCCGGGAATCAGAGGTGGGGAATCAGATATGGGGAATCAGAGGTGGGGAATCAGAGGTTGTGAATCAGAGATGGGGAATCAGAGGCGGGGAATCAGAGGCCGGTAATCAGACGCGGGGAATCAGAGGCGGGGAATCAGAGGCGGGGAAACAGAGGCGGGGAATCAGATTTGGGGAATCAGAGGTGGCGAATCAAAGGCGGTGAATCAGAGATGGGGAATCAGAGGTCGGGAATCGGAGGCAGGGAATCAAACACGGGGAATCAGAGGAGGGGAATCAGAGCCTGGGAATCAGAGGCGGGGAATCAGAGTTGGGGAATCAGAGGCGGGGAATCAGATGCAGGGAATCAATATGGGAAATCAGAGGCGGGGAAACAGAGGCGGGGAATCAGATATGGGGAATCAGAGATGGGGAATCAGAGGTAGGGAATCAGATGTGCGGAATCAGAGATGGGGAATCTAAGGCAGGGAATCAGAATCAGAAGCAGGGAATCAGATGCCGGGAATCAGAGGCCGGAATCAGATGCCGGGAATAAGAGGCCGGAAATCAGAGGTGGGGAATCAGAGTCCGGGAATCAGAGATGGGGATTCAGAGGCGGGGAATGAGATATGGGGAATAAGAGGCGGGGAATCAGAGGCGGGGAAACAGAGGCGGGGAATCAGATATGGCGAATCAGAGGTGACGAATAAAAGGCGGTGAATCAGAGATGGGGAATCAGAGGACGGGAATCAGAGGCAGGGAATCAAACACGGGGAATCAGAGGAGGGGAATCAGAATTGGGGAATCGGAGATGGGGAATCAGAGATGGGGAATCAGAGGCAGGGAATCAGACGCGGGGAATCAGAGGTGGTGAATCAGAGATGTGGAATCAGAGGCGGGGAATCAGAGGCAGGGAATCAGACGCGGGGAATAAGAGGCGGGGAATCATAGCTGGCGAATCAGAGGAAAGGAATCAGAGGTGGGGAATCAGAGGCGGGGAATCAGATATTGGGAATCAGAGGTGGGGAATCAGAGGCGGTGAAACAGAGGCGGGGAATCAGATATGGGGTATCAGAGGTGGGGAATCAGAGGTTGTGAATCAGAGATGGGGAATCAGAGGCGGGGAATCAGAGGCCGGTAATCAGACGCGGGGAATCAGAGGCGGGGAATCAGAGCTGGGAAATTAGAGGCAGGGAATCAGAGTTGGGGATTCAGAGGCGGGGAATCAGATATGGGGAAACAGAGGCGGGGAATCAGAGGCGGGCAAATAGAGGCGGGGATCAGATATGGGGAAACAGAGGCGGGGAATCAGAGGCGGGGAAACAGAGGCGGGGAATCAGATATGGGGATCAGAGGTGGGGAATCAGAGGTTGGGAATCAGAGGCTGGGAATCAGAGGCTGGGAATCAGATGCATGGAATCAGATGCGGGGAATCAGAGGCGGGGAATCAGAGCTGGGGAATCAGAGGTGGGGAATCAAAGTTGGGGAATCAGAGGCGGGGACTTAGATATGGGGAAACAGAGGCGGGGAATCAGAGGTGGGGAATCAGAGGCGGGGAATCAGAGGTGGGGAAACAGAGGCGGGGAATCAGATATGGGGAATCATAGGTGGGGAATCAGAGGCAGGGAATTAGATTTGCGGAATCAGAGATGGGGAATCAGAAGCATGGAATCAGAGGCCGGGAATCAGAGGCCGGAATCAGATGCCGGGAATAAGAGGCCGGGAATCAGAGGTGGGGAATCAGAGTCCGGGAATCAGAGATGGGGAATCAGAGGCGGGGAATGAGATATGGGGAATCAGAGGAGGGGAATCAGAGGCGGGGAAACAGAGGCGAGGAATCAGATATGGGAATCAGAGGTGGCGAATCAAAGGCGTTGAATCAGAGATGGGGAATCAGAGGCGGGGAATCAGAGGCAGGGAATCAAACACGGGGAATCAGAGGCGGGGAATCAGAGCTGGGGAATCAGAGGCGGGGAATCAGAGTTGGGGAATCAGAGGCGGGGAATTAGAGTTGGGGAATCAGAGGAGGGGAATCAGAGGCAGGGAATCAGATGTGCGGAATCAGAGATGGGGAATCAGAGGTGGGGAATCAGAGGCAGTGAATCAGAGATGGGGAATCAGAGGTGGGGAATCAGAGGCAGGGAATCAGATGTGCGGAATCAGAGATGGGGAATCAGAGGCAGGGAATCAGAATCAGAAGCGGGGAACCAGAGGCCTGGAATCAGAGGCCGGGAATCAGATGCTGGGAATAAGAGGCCGGGAATCAGAGGTGGGGAATCAGAGTCCGGGAATCAGAGATGGGGATTCAGAGGCGGGGAATGAGATATGGAGAATCAGAGGCGGGGAATCAGAGGCGGGGAAACAGAGGTGGGGAATCAGATATGTGGAATCAGAGGTGGCGAATCAAAGGCGGTGAATCAGAGTTGGGGAATCAGAGGAGGGGAATCAGAGGCGGGGAAACAGAGGCGGGGAATCAGATATGGGGAATCAGAGGTGGGGAATCAGAGGTTGGGAATCAGAGGCAGGGAATCAGAGGTGGGGAATCAGAGGCGGGGAATCAGAGGCAGGGAATCAGATGTGCGGAATCGGAGATGGGGAATCAGAGGCAGGGAATCAGAGGAGGGGAATCAGAGGCGGGGAATCAGAGGCCGGGAATCAGATATGGGGAAACAGAGGTGGGGAATCAGAGGCGGGGAAACAGAGGCGGGGAATCAGATATGGGGAATCAGAGGTGGGGTATCAGAGGTTGGGAATCAGAGGCAGGGAATCAGAGGCTTGGAATCAGATGCAGGGAATCAGATGCGGGGAATCAGAGGCGGGGAATCAGAGCTGGGGAATCAGAGGTGGGGAATCAGAGTTGGGGAATCAGAGGCGGGGACTTAGATATTGGGAAACAGAGGCGGGGAATCAGAGGCGGGGAAACAGAGGGGGGTAATCAGAGGCAGGGAATCAGATGTGCGGAATCAGAGATGGGGAATCAGAGGCAGGGAATCAGAATCAGAAGCAGGGAATCAGAGGCCGGGAATCAGAGGCCGGAATCAGATGCCGGGAATAAGAGGCCGGGAATCAGAGGTGGGGAATCAGATATGGGGAATCAGAGGTGGGGAATCAGAGGTTGTGAATCAGAGGCGGGGAAACAGAGGCGGGGAATCAGATTTGGGGAATCAGAGGTGGCGAATCAAAGGCGGTGAATCAGAGATGGGGAATCAGAGGTCGGGAATCGGAGGCAGGGAATCAAACACGGGGAATCAGAGGAGGGGAATCAGAGCTGGGGAATCAGAGGCGGGGAATCAGAGTTGGGGAATCAGAGGCGGGGAATCAGATGCAGGGAATCAATATGGGAAATCAGAGGCGGGGAAACAGAGGCGGGGAATCAGATATGGGGAATCAGAGATGGGGAATCAGAGGCAGGGAATCAGATGTGCGGAATCAGAGATGGGGAATCTAAGGCAGGGAATCAGAATCAGAAGCAGGGAATCAGATGCCGGGAATCAGAGGCCGGAATCAGATGCCGGGAATAAGAGGCCGGAAATCAGAGGTGGGGAATCAGAGTCCGGGAATCAGAGATGGGGATTCAGAGGCGGGGAATGAGATATGGGGAATAAGAGGCGGGGAATCAGAGGCGGGGAAACAGAGGCGGGGAATCAGATATGGCGAATCAGAGGTGGCGAATAAAAGGCGGTGAATCAGAGATGGGGAATCAGAGGACGGGAATCAGAGGCAGGGAATCAAACACGGGGAATCAGAGGAGGGGAATCAGAATTGGGGAATCGGAGATGGGGAATCAGAGATGGGGAATCAGAGGCAGGGAATCAGACGCGGGGAATCAGAGGTGGTGAATCAGAGATGTGGAATCAGAGGCGGGGAATCAGAGGCAGGGAATCAGACGCGGGGAATAAGAGGCGGGGAATCATAGCTGGCGAATCAGAGGAAGGGAATAAGAGGTGGGGAATCAGAGGCGGGGAATCAGATATTGGGAATCAGAGGTGGGGAATCAGAGGCGGTGAAACAGAGGCGGGGAATCAGATATGGGGTATCAGAGGTGGGGAATCAGAGGTTGTGAATCAGAGATGGGGAATCAGAGGCGGGGAATCAGAGGCCGGTAATCAGACGCGGGGAATCAGAGGCGGGGCATCAGAGCTGGGAAATTAGAGGCAGGGAATCAGAGTTGGGGATTCAGAGGCGGGGAATCAGATATGGGGAAACAGAGGCGGGGAATCAGAGGCGGGCAAATAGAGGCGGGGATCAGATATGGGGAAACAGAGGCGGGGAATCAGAGGCGGGGAAACAGAGGCGGGGAATCAGATATGGGGATCAGAGGTGGGGAATCAGAGGTTGGGAATCAGAGGCTGGGAATCAGAGGCTGGGAATCAGATGCATGGAATCAGATGCGGGGAATCAGAGGCGGGGAATCAGAGCTGGGGAATCAGAGGTGGGGAATCAAAGTTGGGGAATCAGAGGCGGGGACTTAGATATGGGGAAACAGAGGCGGGGAATCAGAGGTGGGGAAACAGAGGCGGGGAATCAGAGGTGGGGAAACAGAGGCGGGGAATCAGATATGGGGAATCATAGGTGGGGAATCAGAGGCAGGGAATTAGATTTGCGGAATCAGAGATGGGGAATCAGAAGCATGGAATCAGAGGCCGGGAATCAGAGGCCGGAATCAGATGCCGGGAATAAGAGGCCGGGAATCAGAGGTGGGGAATCAGAGTCCGGGAATCAGAGATGGGGAATCAGAGGCGGGGAATGAGATATGGGGAATCAGAGGCGGGGAATCAGAGGCGGGGAAACAGAGGCGAGGAATCAGATATGGGAATCAGAGGTGGCGAATCAAAGGCGTTGAATCAGAGATGGGGAATCAGAGGCGGGGAATCAGAGGCAGGGAATCAAACACGGGGAATCAGAGGCGGGGAATCAGAGCTGGGGAATCAGAGGCGGGGAATCAGAGTTGGGGAATCAGAGGCGGGGAATCAGAGCTGGGGAATCAGAGGTGGGGATCAGAGTCGGGGAATCAGAGGCAGGGAATCAGATGTGCGGAATCAGAGATGGGGAATCAGAGGTGGGGAATCAGAGGCTGTGAATCAGAGATGGGGAATCAGAGGCGGGGAATCAGAGGCAGGAAATCAGACACGGGGAATCAGAGGCAGGGAATCAGAGTTGGGGCATCAGAGGTTGGGAATTAGATATGGGGAAACAGAGGCGGGAAATCCGATATGGGGAATCAGAGGTGGGGAATCAGAGGCAGGGAATCAGATGTGCCTAATCAGAGATGGGGAATCAGAGGCAGGGAATCAGAATCAGAAGCGGGGAATCAGAGGCCGGGAATCAGAGGCCGGGAATCAGATGCTGGGAATAAGAGGCCGGGAATCAGAGGTGGGGAATCAGAGCTGGGGAATCAGAGGCAGGGAATCAGAGTTGGGGATTCAGAGGCGGGGAATCAGATATGGGGAAACAGAGGCGGGGAATCAGAGGCGGGCAAACAGAGGCGGGGAATTAGATATGGGGAATCAGAGGTGGGGAATCAGAGGTGGTGAATCAGAGATGGGGAATCACAGGCGGGGAATCAGAGGCAGGGAATAGAACGCGGGGAATCAGAGGCAGGGAATCAGAGTTGGGGCATCAGAGGTTGGGAATTAGATATGGGGAAACAGAGGCGGGAAATCCGATATGTGGAATCAGAGGTGGGGAATCAGAGGCAGGGAATCAGATGTGCCTAATCAGAGATGGGGAATCAGAGGCAGGGAATCAGAATCAGAAGCGGTGAATCAGAGGCCGGGAATCAGAGGCCGGGAATCAGATGCTGGGAATAAGAGGCCGGGAATCAGAGGTGGGGAATCAGAGTCCAGGAATCAGAGATGGGGATTCAGAGGCGGGGAGTGAGATATGGAGAATCAGAGGCGGGGAATCAGAGGCGGGGAAACAGAGGTGGGGAATCAGATATGTGGAATCAGAGGTGGCGAACCAAAGGCGGTGAATCAGAGATGGGGAATGAGAGGCGGGGAATCAGAGGCAGGGAATCAAACACGGGGAATCAGAGGAGGGGAATCAGAATTGGGGAATCAGAGATGGGGAATCAGAGATGGGGAATCAGAGGCAGGGAATCAGACGCGGGGAATCAGAGGTGGTGAATCAGAGATGTGGAATCAGAGGCGGGGAATCAGAGGCAGGGAATCAGACGCGGGGAATAAGAGGCGGGGAATCATAGCTGGCGAATCAGAGGCGGGGAATCAGAGGTGGGGAATCAGAGGCGGGGAATCAGATATTGGGAATCAGAGGTGGGGAATCAGAGGCGGTGAAACAGAGGCGTGGAGTCAGATATGGGGTATCAGAGGTGGGGAATCAGAGGTTGTGAATCAGAGATGGGGAATCAGAGGCGGGGAATCAGAGGCCGGTAATCAGACGCGGGGAATCAGAGGCGGGGAATCAGAGCTGGGAAATTAGAGGCAGGGAATCAGAGTTGGGGATTCAGAGGCGGGGAATCAGATATGGGGAAACAGAGGCGGGGAATCAGAGGCGGGCAAATAGAGGCGGGGATCAGATATGGGGAAACAGAGGCGGGGAATCAGAGGCGGGGAAACAGAGGCAGGGAATCAGATATGGGGATCAGAGGTGGGGAATCAGATGTTGGGAATCAGAGGCTGGGAATCAGAGGCTGGGAATCAGATGCATGGAATCAGATGCGGGGAATCAGAGGCGGGGAATCAGAGCTGGGGAATCAGAGGTGGGGAATCAAAGTTGGGGAATCAGAGGCGGGGACTTAGATATGGGGAAACAGAGGCGGGGAATCAGAGGTGGGGAAACTGAGGCGGGGAATCAGATATGGGGAATCAGAGGTGGGGAATCAGAGGCAGGGAATTAGATTTGCGGAATCAGAGATGGGGAATCAGAAGCATGGAATCAGAGGCCGGGAATCAGAGGCCGGAATCAGATGCCGGGAATAAGAGGCCGGGAATCAGAGGTGGGGATTCAGAGTCCGGGAATCAGAGATGGGGAATCAGAGGCGGGGAATGAGATATGGGGAATCAGAGGCGGGGAATCAGAGGCGGGGAAACAGAGGCGAGGAATCAGATATGGGGAATCAGAGGTGGCGAATCAAAGGCGTTGAATCAGAGATGGGGAATCAGAGGCGGGGAATCAGAGGCAGGGAATCAAACACGGGGAATCAGAGGCGGGGAATCAGAGCTGGGGAATCAGAGGCGGGGAATCAGAGTTGGGGAATCAGAGGCGGGGAATCAGAGCTGGGGAATCAGAGGTGGGGATCAGAGTCGGGGAATCAGAGGCAGGGAATCAGATGTGCGGAATCAGAGATGGGGAATCAGAGGTGGGGAATCAGAGGCTGTGAATCAGAGATGGGGAATCAGAGGCGGGGAATCAGAGGCAGGAAATCAGACACGGGGATTCAGAGGCTGGGAATCAGACGGGGGGAATCAAAGGCGGGGAATCAGAGCTTGGGAATCAGAGGCAGGGAATCAGAGTTGGGGATTCAGAGGCGGGGAATCAGATATGGGGAAACAGAGGCGGGGAATCAGAGGCGGGCAAACAGAGGCGGGGAATTAGATATGGGGAATCAGAGGTGGGGAATCAGAGGTGGTGAATCAGAGATGGGGAATCACAGGCGGGGAATCAGAGGCAGGGAATAGAACGCGGGGAATCAGAGGCAGGGAATCAGAGTTGGGGCATCAGAGGTGGGGAAATAGAGGCGGGGAATTAGATATGGGGAAAAAGAGGCGGGAAATCCGATATGGGGAATCAGAGGTGGGGAATCAGAGGCAGGGAATCAGATGTGCGGAATCAGAGATGGGGAATCAGAGGCAGTGAATCAGAATCAGAAGCGGGGAATCAGAGGCCGGGAATCAGATGCCGGGAATCAGATGCTGGGAATAAGAGGCCGGGAATCAGAGGTGGGGAATCAGAGTCCGGGAATCAGAGATGGGGATTCAGAGGCGGGGAATGAGATATGGAGAATCAGAGGCGGGGAATCAGAGGCGGGGAAACAGAGGTGGGGACTCAGATATGTGGAATCAGAGGTGGCGAATCAAAGGCGGTGAATCAGAGATGGGGAATCAGAGGCGGGGAGTCAGAGGCAGGGAATCAAACACGGGAAATCAGAGGCGGAGAATCAGAGCTGGGGAATCAGAGGCGGGGAATCAGAGTTGGGGAATCAGAGGCAGGGAATCAGATATGGGGAAACAGGGGCAGGGAATCAGAGGCGGGGAAACAGAGGCGGGGAATCAGATATGGGGAATCAGAGGTGTGGAATCAGAGGTTGGGAATCAGAGGCAGGGAATCAGAGGTGGGGAAACAGAGGCGGGGAATCAGATATGGGGAATCAGAGGTGGCGAATCAAAGGCGGTGAAACAGAGATGGGGAATCAGGGCAGGGAATCAGAGGCAGGGAATCAAACACGGGGAATCAGAGCTGGGGAATCAGAGGCGGGGAATTAGAGTTGGGGAATCAGAGGAGGGGAATCAGAGGCGGGGAAACAGAGGCGGGGAATCAGATATGGGGAATCAGAGGTGGGGAATCAGAGGTTGGGAATCAGAGGCAGGGAATCAGAGGTGGGGAATCAGAGGCGGGGAATCAGAGGCAGGGAATCAGATGTGCGGAATCGGAGATGGGGAATCAGAGGCAGGGAATCAGAGGCGGGGAATCAGAGGCGGGGAATCAGAGGCCGGGAATCAGATATGGGGAAACAGAGGTGGGGAATCAGAGGCGGGGTAACAGAGGCGGGGAATCAGATATGGGGAATCAGAGGTGGGGAATCAGAGGTTGGGAATCAGAGGCAGGGAATCAGAGGCTTGGAATCAGATGCAGGGAATCAGATGCGGGGAATCAGAGGCGGGGAATCAGAGCTGGGGAATCAGAGGTGGGGAATCAGAGTTGGGGAATCAGAGGCGGGGACTTAGATATTGGGAAACAGAGGCGGGGAATCAGAGGCGGGGAAACAGAGGGGGGTAATCAGAGGCAGGGAATCAGATGTGCGGAATCAGAGATGGGGAATCAGAGGCAGGGAATCAGAATCAGAAGCAGGGAATCAGAGGCCGGGAATCAGATATGGGGAATCTGAGGTGGGGAATCAGAGGTTGTGAATCAGAGATGGGGAATCAGAGGCGGGGAATCAGAGGCCGGTAATCAGACGCGGGGCATCAGAGGCGGGGAATCAGAGGTGGGGAAACAGAGGCGGGGAATCAGATTTGGGGAATCAGAGGTGGAGAATCAAAGGCGGTGAATCAGAGATGGGGAATCAGAGGCCGGGAATCAGAGGCAGGGAATCAAACACGGGGAATCAGAGGCGGGGAATCAGAGCTGGGGAATCAGAGGCGGGGAATCAGAGTTGGGGAATCAGAGGCGGGGAATCAGATGCAGGGAATCAATATGGGAAATTAGAGGTGGGGAATCAGTGGTTGGGAATCAGAGGAAGGGAATCAGAGGCGAGGAATCAGAGCTGGGGAATCAGAGGCGGGGAATCAGAATTGGGGAATCAGAGATGGGGAATCAGAGATGGGGAATCAGAGGCGGGGAATCAGACGCGGGGAATCAGAGGTGGTGAATCAGAGATGTGGAATCAGAGGTGGGGAATCAGAGGCAGGGAATCAGACGCGGGGAATCAGAGGCGGGGAATCATAGCTGGCGAATCAGAGGCGGGGAATCAGAGGTGGGGAATCAGAGGCGGGGAATCAGATATTGGGAATCCGAGGTGGGGAATCAGAGGCGGGGAAACAGAGGCGGGGAATCAGATATGGGGAATCAGAGGTGGGGAATCAGAGGCGGGGAATCAGATATTGGGAATCAGAGGTGGGGAATCAGAGGCGGGGAAACAGAGGCGGGGAATCAGATATGGGGAATCAGAGGCGGGGAATCATAGGCGGGGAAACAGAGGCGGGGAATCTGATATAGGGAATCAGAGGTGGGGAATCAGAGGTTGGGAATCAGAGGCTGGGAATCAGAGGCTGGGAATCAGATGCATGGAATCATTTGCGGGGAATCAGAGGCGGGGAATCAGAGCTGTGGAATCAGAGGTGGGGAATCAAAGTTGGGGAATCAGAGGCGGGGACTTAGATATGGGGAAACAGAGGCGGTGAATAAGAGGCGGGGAAACAGAGGCGGGGAATCAGATATGGGGAATCAGAGGTGGGGAATCAGAGGCAGGGAATTAGATGTGCGGAATCAGAGATGGGGAATCAGAGGCAGGGAATCAGAATCAGAAGCAGGGAATCAGAGGCCGGGAATCAGAGGCCGGAATCAGATGCCGGGAATAAGAGGCCGGGAATCAGAGGTGGGGAATCAGAGTCCGGGAATAAGAGATGGGGAATCAGAGGCGGGGAATGAGATATGGGGAATCAGAGGCGGGGAATCAGAGGCGGGGAAACAGAGGTGAGGAATCAGATATGGGAATCAGAGGTGGCGAATCAAAGGCGTTGAATCAGAGATGGGGAATCAGAGGCGGGGAATCAGAGGCAGGGAATCAAACACGGGGAATCAGAGGCGGGGAATCAGAGCTGGGGAATCAGAGGCCGGGAATCAGAGTTGGGGAATCAGAGGCGGGGAATCAGAGCTGGGGAATCAGAGGTGGGGATCAGAGTCGGGGAATCAGAGGCAGGGAATCAGATGTGTGGAATCAGAGATGGGGAATCAGAGGTGGGGAATCAGAGGCTGTGAATCAGAGATGGGGAATCAGAGGCGGGGAATCAGAGGCAGGAAATCAGACACGGGGATTCAGAGGCTGGGAATCAGACGGGGGGAATCAAAGGCGGGGAATCAGAGCTGGGGAATCAGAGGCAGGGAATCAGAGTTGGGGATTCAGAGGCGGGGAATCAGATATGGGGAAACAGAGGCGGGGAATCAGAGGCGGGCAAACAGAGGCGGGGAATTAGATATGGGGAATCAGAGGTGGGGAATCAGAGGTGGTGAATCAGAGATGGGGAATCACAGGCGGGGAATCAGAGGCAGGGAATAGAACGCGGGGAATCAGAGGCAGGGAATCAGAGTTGGGGCATCAGAGGTTGGGAATTAGATATGGGGAAACAGAGGCGGGAAATCCGATATGGGGAATCAGAGGTGGGGAATCAGAGGCAGGGAATCAGATGTGCCTAATCAGAGATGGGGAATCAGAGGCAGGGAATCAGAATCAGAAGCGGGGAATCAGAGGCCGGGAATCAGAGGCCGGGAATCAGATGCTGGGAATAAGAGGCCGGGAATCAGAGGTGGGGAATCAGAGTCCAGGAATCAGAGATGGGGATTCAGAGGCGGGGAGTGAGATATGGAGAATCAGAGGCGGGGAATCAGAGGCGGGGAAACAGAGGTGGGGAATCAGATATGTGGAATCAGTGGTGGCGAACCAAAGGCGGTGAATCAGAGATGGGGAATGAGAGGCGGGGAATCAGAGGCAGGGAATCAAACACGGGGAATCAGAGGAGGGGAATCAGAATTGGGGAATCAGAGATGGGGAATCAGAGATGGGGAATCAGAGGCAGGGAATCAGACGCGGGGAATCAGAGGTGGTGAATCAGAGATGTGGAATCAGAGGCGGGGAATCAGAGGCAGGGAATCAGACGCGGGGAATTAGAGGCGGGGAATCATAGCTGGCGAATCAGAGGCGGGGAATCAGAGGTGGGGAATCAGAGGCGGGGAATCAGATATTGGGAATCAGAGGTGGGGAATCAGAGGCGGTGAAACAGAGGCGTGGAGTCAGATATGGGGTATCAGAGGTGGGGAATCAGAGGTTGTGAATCAGAGATGGGGAATCAGAGGCGGGGAATCAGAGGCCGGTAATCAGACGCGGGGAATCAGAGGCGGGGAATCAGAGCTGGTAAATTAGAGGCAGGGAATCAGAGTTGGGGATTCAGAGGCGGGGAATCAGATATGGGGAAACAGAGGCGGGGAATCAGAGGCGGGCAAATAGAGGCGGGGATCAGATATGGGGAAACAGAGGCGGGGAATCAGAGGCGGGGAAACAGAGGCAGGGAATCAGATATGGGGATCAGAGGTGGGGAATCAGAGGTTGGGAATCAGAGGCTGGGAATCAGAGGCTGGGAATCAGATGCATGGAATCAGATGCGGGGAATCAGAGGCGGGGAATCAGAGCTGGGGAATCAGAGGTGGGGAATCAAAGTTGGGGAATCAGAGGCGGGGACTTAGATATGGGGAAACAGAGGCGGGGAATCAGAGGTGGGGAAACAGAGGCGGGGAATCAGATATGGGGAATCAGAGGTGGGGAATCAGAGGCAGGGAATTAGATTTGCGGAATCAGAGATGGGGAATCAGAAGCATGGAATCAGAGGCCGGGAATCAGAGGCCGGAATCAGATGCCGGGAATAAGAGGCCGGGAATCAGAGGTGGGGATTCAGAGTCCGGGAATCAGAGATGGGGAATCAGAGGCGGGGAATGAGATATGGGGAATCAGAGGCGGGGAATCAGAGGCGGGGAAACAGAGGCGAGGAATCAGATATGGGGAATCAGAGGTGGCGAATCAAAGGCGTTGAATCAGAGATGGGGAATCAGAGGCGGGGAATCAGAGGCAGGGAATCAAACACGGGGAATCAGAGGCGGGGAATCAGAGCTGGGGAATCAGAGGCGGGGAATCAGAGTTGGGGAATCAGAGGCGGGGAATCAGAGCTGGGGAATCAGAGGTGGGGATCAGAGTTGGGGAATCAGAGGCAGGGAATCAGATGTGCGGAATCAGAGATGGGGAATCAGAGGTGGGGAATCAGAGGCTGTGAATCAGAGATGGGGAATCAGAGGCGGGGAATCAGAGGCAGGAAATCAGACACGGGGATTCAGAGGCTGGGAATCAGACGGGGGGAATCAAAGGCGGGGAATCAGAGCTGGGGAATCAGAGGCAGGGAATCAGAGTTGGGGATTCAGAGGCGGGGAATCAGATATGGGGAAACAGAGGCGGGGAATCAGAGGCGGGCAAACAGAGGCGGGGAATTAGATATGGGGAATCAGAGGTGGGGAATCAGAGTTGGTGAATCAGAGATGGGGAATCACAGGCGGGGAATCAGAGGCAGGGAATAGAACGCGGGGAATCAGAGGCAGGGAATCAGAGTTGGGGCATCAGAGGTGGGGAAATAGAGGCGGGGAATTAGATATGGGGAAACAGAGGCGGGAAATCCGATATGGGGAATCAGAGGTGGGGAATCAGAGGCAGGGAATCAGATGTGCGGAATCAGAGATGGGGAATCAGAGGCAGTGAATCAGAATCAGAAGCGGGGAATCAGAGGCCGGGAATCAGAGGCCGGGAATCAGATGCTGGGAATAAGAGGCCGGGAATCAGAGGTGGGGAATCAGAGTCCGGGAATCAGAGATGGGGATTCAGAGGCGGGGAATGAGATATGGAGAATCAGAGGCGGGGTATCAGAGGCGGGGAAACAGATGTGGGGACTCAGATATGTGGAATCAGAGGTGGCGAATCAAAGGCGGTGAATCAGAGATGGGGAATCAGAGGCGGGGAGTCAGAGGCAGGGAATCAAACACGGGAAATCAGAGGCGGAGAATCAGAGCTGGGGAATCAGAGGCGGGGAATCAGAGTTGGGGAATCAGAGGCAGGGAATCAGATATGGGGAAACAGGGGCAGGGAATCAGAGGCGGGGAAACAGAGGCGGGGAATCAGATATGGGGAATCAGAGGTGTGGAATCAGAGGTTGGGAATCAGAGGCAGGGAATCAGAGGCGGGGAAACAGAGGCGGGGAATCAGATATGGGGAATCAGAGGTGGCGAATCAAAGGCGGTGAAACAGAGATGGGGAATCAGGGCAGGGAATCAGAGGCAGGGAATCAAACACGGGGAATCAGAGCTGGGGAATCAGAGGCGGGGAATTAGAGTTGGGGAATCAGAGGAGGGGAATCAGAGGCGGGGAAACAGAGGCGGGGAATCAGATATGGGGAATCAGAGGTGGGGAATCAGAGGTTGGGAATCAGAGGCAGGGAATCAGAGGTGGGGAATCAGAGGCGGGGAATCAGAGGCAGGGAATCAGATGTGCGGAATCGGAGATGGGGAATCAGAGGCAGGGAATCAGAGGCGGGGAATCAGAGGCGGGGAATCAGAGGCCGGGAATCAGATATGGGGAAACAGAGGTGGGGAATCAGAGGCGGGGTAACAGAGGCGGGGAATCAGATATGGGGAATCAGAGGTGGGGAATCAGAGGTTGGGAATCAGAGGCAGGGAATCAGAGGCTTGGAATCAGATGCAGGGAATCAGATGCGGGGAATCAGAGGCGGGGAATCAGAGCTGGGGAATCAGAGGTGGGGAATCAGAGTTGGGGAATCAGAGGCGGGGACTTAGATATTGGGAAACAGAGGCGGGGAATCAGAGGCGGGGAAACAGAGGGGGGTAATCAGAGGCAGGGAATCAGATGTGCGGAATCAGAGATGGGGAATCAGAGGCAGGGAATCAGAATCAGAAGCAGGGAATCAGAGGCCGGGAATCAGAGGCCGGAATCAGATGCCGGGAATAAGAGGCCGGGAATCAGAGGTGGGGAATCAGATATGGGGAATCTGAGGTGGGGAATCAGAGGTTGTGAATCAGAGATGGGGAATCAGAGGCGGGGAATCAGAGGCCGGTAATCAGACGCGGGGAATCAGAGGCGGGGAATCAGAGGTGGGGAAACAGAGGCGGGGAATCAGATTTGGGGAATCAGAGGTGGAGAATCAAAGGCGGTGAATCAGAGATGGGGAATCAGAGGCCGGGAATCAGAGGCAGGGAATCAAACACGGGGAATCAGAGGCGGGGAATCAGAGCTGGGGAATCAGAGGCGGGGAATCAGAGTTGGGGAATCAGAGGCGGGGAATCAGATGCAGGGAATCAATATGGGAAATCAGAGGTGGGGAATCAGTGGTTGGGAATCAGAGGAAGGGAATCAGAGGCGAGGAATCAGAGCTGGGGAATCAGAGGCGGGGAATCAGAATTGGGGAATCAGAGATGGGGAATCAGAGATGGGGAATCAGAGGCGGGGAATCAGAGGCGGGGAATCATAGGCGGGGAAACAGAGGCGGGGAATCAGATATAGGGAATCAGAGGTGGGGAATCAGAGGTTGGGAATCAGAGGCTGGGAATCAGAGGCTGGGAATCAGATGCATGGAATCATATGCGGGGAATCAGAGGCGGGGAATCAGAGCTGGGGAATCAGAGGTGGGGAATCAAAGTTGGGGAATCAGAGGCGGGGACTTAGATATGGGGAAACAGAGGCGGTGAATAAGAGGCGGGGAAACAGAGGCGGGGAATCAGATATGGGGAATCAGAGGTGGGGAATCAGAGGCAGGGAATTAGATGTGCGGAATCAGAGATGGGGAATCAGAGGCAGGGAATCAGAATCAGAAGCAGGGAATCAGAGGCCGGGAATCAGAGGCCGGAATCAGATGCCGGGAATAAGAGGCCGGGAATCAGAGGTGGGGAATCAGAGTCCGGGAATCAGAGGCAGGGAATCAGACGCGGGGAATCAGAGGTGGTGAATCAGAGATGTGGAATCAGAGGCGGGGAATCAGAGGCAGGGAATCAGACGCGGGGAATAAGAGGCGGGGAATTATAGCTGGCGAATCAGAGGCGGGGAATCAGAGGTGGGGAATCAGAGGCGGGGAATCAGATATTGGGAATCAGAGGTGGGGAATCAGAGGCGGTGAAACAGAGGCGGGGAATCAGATATGGGGTATCAGAGGTGGGGAATCAGAGGTTGTGAATCAGAGATGGGGAATCAGAGGCGGGGAATCAGAGGCCGGTAATCAGACGCGGGGAATCAGAGGCGGGGAAACAGAGGCGGGGAATCAGATATAGGGAATCAGAGGTGGGGAATCAGAGGTTGGGAATCAGAGGCTGGGAATCAGAGGCTGGGAATCAGATGCATGGAATCATATGCGGGGAATCAGAGGCGGGGAATCAGAGCTGGGGAATCAGAGGTGGGGAATCAAAGTTGGGGAATCAGAGGCGGGGACTTAGATATGGGGAAACAGAGGCGGTGAATCAGAGGCGGGGAAACAGAGGCGGGGAATCAGATATGGGGAATCAGAGGTGGGGAATCAGAGGCAGGGAATTAGATGTGCAGAATCAGAGATGGGGAATCAGAGGCAGGGAATCAGAATCAGAAGCAGGGAATCAGAGGCCGGGAATCAGAGGCCGGAATCAGATGCCGGGAATAAGAGGCCGGGAATCAGAGGTGGGGAATCAGAGTCCGGGAATCAGAGGCAGGGAATCAGACGCGGGGAATCAGAGGTGGTGAATCAGAGATGTGGAATCAGAGGCGGGGAATCAGAGGCAGGGAATCATACGCGGGGAATAAGAGGCGGGGAATCATAGCTGGCGAATCAGAGGCGGGGAATCAGAGGTGGGGAATCAGAGGCGGGGAATCAGATATTGGGAATCAGAGGTGGGGAATCAGAGGCGGTGAAACAGAGGCGGGGAATCAGATATGGGGTATCAGAGGTGGGGAATCAGAGGTTGTGAATCAGATTTGGGGAATCAGAGGTGGCGAATCAAAGGCGGTGAATCAGAGATGGGGAATCAGAGGCCGGGAATCAGAGGCAGGGAATCAAACACGGGGAATCAGAGGCGGGGAATCAGAGCTGGGGAATCAGAGGCGGGGAATCAGAGTTGGGGAATCAGAGGCGGGGAATCAGATGCAGGGAATCAATATGGGAAATCATAGGTGGGGAATCAGAGGTTGGGAATCAGAGGAAGGGAATCAGAGGCGAGGAATCAGAGCTGGGGAATCAGAGGCGGGGAATGAGAATTGAGGAATCAGAGATGGGGAATCAGAGATGGGGAATCAGAGGCAGGGAATCAGACGCGGGGAATCAGAGGTGGTGAATCAGAGATGTGGAATCAGAGGCGGGGAATCAGAGGCAGGGAATCAGATGCGGGGAATCAGAGGCGGGGAATCATAGCTGGCGAATCAGAGGCGGGGAATCAGAGGTGGGGAATCAGAGGCGGGGAATCAGATATTGGGAATCAGAGGTGGGGAATCAGAGGCGGGGAAACAGAGCCGGGGAATCAGATATGGGGAATCAGAGGTGGGGAATCAGAGGTTGTGAATCAGAGATGGGGAATCAGAGGCGGGGAATCAGAGGCCGGTAATCAGACGCGGGGAATCAGAGGCGGGGAATCAGACATGGGAAATTAGAGGCAGGGAATCAGAGTTGGGGATTCAGAGGCGGGGAATCAGATATGGGGAAACAGAGGCGGGGAATCAGAGGCGGGGAAACAGAGACGGGGAATCAGATATAGGGAATCAGAGGTGGGGAATCAGAGGTTGGGAATCAGAGGCTGGGAATCAGAGGCTGGGAATCAGATGCATGGAATCATATGCGGGGAATCAGAGGCGGGGAATCAGAGCTGGGGAATCAGAGGTGGGGAATCAAAGTTGGGGAATCAGAGGCGGGGACTTAGATATGGGGAAACAGAGGCGGTGAATCAGAGGCGGGGAAACAGAGGCGGGGAATCAGATATGGGGAATCAGAGGTGGGGAATCAGAGGCAGGGAATTAGATGTGCGGAATCAGAGATGGGGAATCAGAGGCAGGGAATCAGAATCAGAAGCAGGGAATCAGAGGCCGGGAATCAGAGGCCGGAATCAGATGCCGGGAATAAGAGGCCGGGAATCAGAGGTGGGGAATCAGAGTCCGGGAATCAGAGGCAGGGAATCAGACGCGGGGAATAAGAGGCGGGGAATCATAGCTGGCGAATCAGAGGCGGGGAATCAGAGGTGGGGAATCAGAGGCGGGGAATCAGATATTGGGAATCAGAGGTGGGGAATCAGAGGCGGTGAAACAGAGGCGGGGAATCAGATATGGTGTATCAGAGGTGGGGAATCAGAGGTTGTGAATCAGAGATGGGGAATCAGAGGCGGGGAATCAGAGGCCGGTAATCAGACGCGGGGAATCAGAGGCGGGGAATCAGAGCTGGGAAATTAGAGGCAGGGAATCAGAGTTGGGCATTCAGAGGCGGGGAATCAGATATGGGGAAACAGAGGCGGGGAATCAGAGGCGGGCAAATAGAGGCGGGGATCAGATATGGGGAAACAGAGGTGGGGAATCAGAGGCGGGGAAACAGAGGCGGGGAATCAGATATGGGGATCAGAGGTGGGGAATCAGAGGCTGGGAATCAGATGCATGGAATCAGATGCGGGGAATCAGAGGCGGGGAATCAGAGCTGGGGAATCAGAGGTGGGGAATCAAAGTTGGGGAATCAGAGGCGGGGACTTAGATATGGGGAAACAGAGGCGGGGAATCAGAGGCGGGGAAAGAGAGGCGGGGAATCAGATATGGTGAATCAGAGGTGGGGAATCAGAGGCAGGGAATTAGATTTGCGGAATCAGAGATGGGGAATCAGAAGCATGGAATCAGAGGCCGGGAATCAGAGGTGGGGAATCAGAGTCCGGGAATCAGAGGTGGGGAATCAGAGTCCGGGAATCAGAGATGGGGAATCAGAGGCGGGGAATGAGATATGGGGAATCAGAGGAGGGGAATCAGAGGCGGGGAAACAGAGGCGAGGAATCAGATATGGGGAATCAGAGGTGGCGAATCAAAGGCGTTGAATCAGAGATGGGGAATCAGAGGCGGGGAATCAGAGGCAGGGAATCAAACACTGGGAATCAGAGGCGGGGAATCAGAGTTGGGGAATCAGAGGCGGGGAATCAGAGCTGGGGAATCAGAGGTGGGGATCAGAGTCGGGGAATCAGGGGCAGGGAATCAGATGTGCGGAATCAGAGATGGGGAATCAGAGGTGGGGAATCAGAGGCTGTGAATCAGAGATGGGGAATCAGAGGCGGGGAATCAGAGGCAGGAAATCAGACACGGGGATTCAGAGGCTGGGAATCAGACGGGGGGAATCAAAGGCGGGGAATCAGAGCTGGGGAATCAGAGGCAGGGAATCAGAGTTGGGGATTCAGAGGCGGGGAATCAGAGGCGGGCAAACAGAGGCGGGGAATTAGATAGGGGGAATCAGAGGTGGGGAATCAGAGGTGGTGAATCAGAGATGGGGAATCACAGGCGGGGAATCAGAGGCAGGGAATAGAACGCGGGGAATCAGAGGCAGGGAATCAGAGTTGGGGCATCAGAGGTTGGGAATTAGATATGGGGAAACAGAGGCGGGGAATCAGAGGCGGGGTAACAGAGGCGGGAAATCAGATATGGGGAATCAGAGGTGGGGAATCAGAGGCAGGGAATCAGATGTGCGGAATCAGAGATGGGGAATCAGAGGCAGGGAATCAGAATCAGAAGCGGGGAATCAGAGGCCGGGAATCAGAGGCTGGGAATCAGATGCTGGGAATAAGAGGCCGGGAATCAGAGGTGGGGATTCAGAGGCGGGGAATGAGATATGGAGAATCAGAGGCGGGGAATCAGAGGCGGGGAAACAGAGGTGGGGAATCAGATATGAGGAATCAGAGGTGGCGAATCAAAGGCGGTGAATCAGAGATGGGGAATAAGAGGCGGGGAATCAGAGGCAGGGAATCAAACACGGGAAATCAGAGGCGGGGAATCAGAGCTGGGGAATCAGAGGCGGGGAATCAGAGTTGGGGAATCAGAGGCAGGGAATCAGATATGGGGAAACAGGGACAGGGAATCAGAGGCGGGGAAACAGAGGCGGGGAATCAGATATCGGGAATCAGAGGTGTGGAATCAGGGGTTGGGAATCAGAGGCAGGGAATCAGAGGTGGGGAAACAGAGGCGGGGAATCAGATATGGGGAATCAGAGGTGGGGAATCAGAGGCGGTGAAACAGAGGCGGGGAATCAGATATGGGGTATCAGAGGTGGGGAATCAGAGGTTGTGAATCAGATTTGGGGAATCAGAGGTGGCGAATCAAAGGCGGTGAATCAGAGATGGGGAATCAGAGGCCGGGAATCAGAGGCAGGGAATCAAACACGGGGAATCAGAGGCGGGGAATCAGAGCTGGGGAATCAGAGGCGGGGAATCAGAGTTGGGGAATCAGAGGCGGGGAATCAGATGCAGGGAATCAATATGGGAAATCATAGGTGGGGAATCAGAGGTTGGGAATCAGAGGAAGGGAATCAGAGGCGAGGAATCAGAGCTGGGGAATCAGAGGCGGGGAATGAGAATTGAGGAATCAGAGATGGGGAATCAGAGATGGGGAATCAGAGGCAGGGAATCAGACGCGGGGAATCAGAGGTGGTGAATCAGAGATGTGGAATCAGAGGCGGGGAATCAGAGGCAGGGAATCAGATGCGGGGAATCAGAGGCGGGGAATCATAGCTGGCGAATCAGAGGCGGGGAATCAGAGGTGGGGAATCAGAGGCGGGGAATCAGATATTGGGAATCAGAGGTGGGGAATCAGAGGCGGGGAAACAGAGCCGGGGAATCAGATATGGGGAATCAGAGGTGGGGAATCAGAGGTTGTGAATCAGAGATGGGGAATCAGAGGCGGGGAATCAGAGGCCGGTAATCAGACGCGGGGAATCAGAGGCGGGGAATCAGACATGGGAAATTAGAGGCAGGGAATCAGAGTTGGGGATTCAGAGGCGGGGAATCAGATATGGGGAAACAGAGGCGGGGAATCAGAGGCGGGGAAACAGAGACGGGGAATCAGATATAGGGAATCAGAGGTGGGGAATCAGAGGTTGGGAATCAGAGGCTGGGAATCAGAGGCTGGGAATCAGATGCATGGAATCATATGCGGGGAATCAGAGGCGGGGAATCAGAGCTGGGGAATCAGAGGTGGGGAATCAAAGTTGGGGAATCAGAGGCGGGGACTTAGATATGGGGAAACAGAGGCGGTGAATCAGAGGCGGGGAAACAGAGGCGGGGAATCAGATATGGGGAATCAGAGGTGGGGAATCAGAGGCAGGGAATTAGATGTGCGGAATCAGAGATGGGGAATCAGAGGCAGGGAATCAGAATCAGAAGCAGGGAATCAGAGGCCGGGAATCAGAGGCCGGAATCAGATGCCGGGAATAAGAGGCCGGGAATCAGAGGTGGGGAATCAGAGTCCGGGAATCAGAGGCAGGGAATCAGACGCGGGGAATAAGAGGCGGGGAATCATAGCTGGCGAATCAGAGGCGGGGAATCAGAGGTGGGGAATCAGAGGCGGGGAATCAGATATTGGGAATCAGAGGTGGGGAATCAGAGGCGGTGAAACAGAGGCGGGGAATCAGATATGGTGTATCAGAGGTGGGGAATCAGAGGTTGTGAATCAGAGATGGGGAATCAGAGGCGGGGAATCAGAGGCCGGTAATCAGACGCGGGGAATCAGAGGCGGGGAATCAGAGCTGGGAAATTAGAGGCAGGGAATCAGAGTTGGGCATTCAGAGGCGGGGAATCAGATATGGGGAAACAGAGGCGGGGAATCAGAGGCGGGCAAATAGAGGCGGGGATCAGATATGGGGAAACAGAGGTGGGGAATCAGAGGCGGGGAAACAGAGGCGGGGAATCAGATATGGGGATCAGAGGTGGGGAATCAGAGGCTGGGAATCAGATGCATGGAATCAGATGCGGGGAATCAGAGGCGGGGAATCAGAGCTGGGGAATCAGAGGTGGGGAATCAAAGTTGGGGAATCAGAGGCGGGGACTTAGATATGGGGAAACAGAGGCGGGGAATCAGAGGCGGGGAAAGAGAGGCGGGGAATCAGATATGGTGAATCAGAGGTGGGGAATCAGAGGCAGGGAATTAGATTTGCGGAATCAGAGATGGGGAATCAGAAGCATGGAATCAGAGGCCGGGAATCAGAGGTGGGGAATCAGAGTCCGGGAATCAGAGGTGGGGAATCAGAGTCCGGGAATCAGAGATGGGGAATCAGAGGCGGGGAATGAGATATGGGGAATCAGAGGAGGGGAATCAGAGGCGGGGAAACAGAGGCGAGGAATCAGATATGGGGAATCAGAGGTGGCGAATCAAAGGCGTTGAATCAGAGATGGGGAATCAGAGGCGGGGAATCAGAGGCAGGGAATCAAACACTGGGAATCAGAGGCGGGGAATCAGAGTTGGGGAATCAGAGGCGGGGAATCAGAGCTGGGGAATCAGAGGTGGGGATCAGAGTCGGGGAATCAGGGGCAGGGAATCAGATGTGCGGAATCAGAGATGGGGAATCAGAGGTGGGGAATCAGAGGCTGTGAATCAGAGATGGGGAATCAGAGGCGGGGAATCAGAGGCAGGAAATCAGACACGGGGATTCAGAGGCTGGGAATCAGACGGGGGGAATCAAAGGCGGGGAATCAGAGCTGGGGAATCAGAGGCAGGGAATCAGAGTTGGGGATTCAGAGGCGGGGAATCAGAGGCGGGCAAACAGAGGCGGGGAATTAGATAGGGGGAATCAGAGGTGGGGAATCAGAGGTGGTGAATCAGAGATGGGGAATCACAGGCGGGGAATCAGAGGCAGGGAATAGAACGCGGGGAATCAGAGGCAGGGAATCAGAGTTGGGGCATCAGAGGTTGGGAATTAGATATGGGGAAACAGAGGCGGGGAATCAGAGGCGGGGTAACAGAGGCGGGAAATCAGATATGGGGAATCAGAGGTGGGGAATCAGAGGCAGGGAATCAGATGTGCGGAATCAGAGATGGGGAATCAGAGGCAGGGAATCAGAATCAGAAGCGGGGAATCAGAGGCCGGGAATCAGAGGCTGGGAATCAGATGCTGGGAATAAGAGGCCGGGAATCAGAGGTGGGGATTCAGAGGCGGGGAATGAGATATGGAGAATCAGAGGCGGGGAATCAGAGGCGGGGAAACAGAGGTGGGGAATCAGATATGAGGAATCAGAGGTGGCGAATCAAAGGCGGTGAATCAGAGATGGGGAATAAGAGGCGGGGAATCAGAGGCAGGGAATCAAACACGGGAAATCAGAGGCGGGGAATCAGAGCTGGGGAATCAGAGGCGGGGAATCAGAGTTGGGGAATCAGAGGCAGGGAATCAGATATGGGGAAACAGGGACAGGGAATCAGAGGCGGGGAAACAGAGGCGGGGAATCAGATATCGGGAATCAGAGGTGTGGAATCAGGGGTTGGGAATCAGAGGCAGGGAATCAGAGGTGGGGAAACAGAGGCGGGGAATCAGATATGGGGAATCAGAGGTGGCGAATCAAAGGCGGTGAAACAGAGATGGGGAATCAGGGCAGGGAATCAGAGGCAGGGAATCAAACACGGGGAATCAGAGCTGGGGAATCAGAGGCGGGGAATTAGAGTTGGGGAATCAGAGGAGGGGAATCAGAGGCGGGGAATCAGAGGCCGGGAATCAGATATGGGGAAACAGAGGTGGGGAATCAGAGGCGGGGAAACAGAGGCGGGGAATCAGATATGGGGAATCAGAGGTGGGGAATCAGAGGTTGGGAATCAGAGGCAGGGAATCAGAGGCTTGGAATCAGATGCAGGGAATCAGATGCGGGGAATCAGAGGCGGGGAATCAGAGCTGGGGAATCAGAGGTGGGGAATCAGAGTTGGGGAATCAGAGGCGGGGACTTAGATATTGGGAAACAGAGGCTGGGAATCAAAGGAGGGGAAACAGAGGCGGGGAATCAGATATGGGGAATCAGAGGTGGGGAATCAGAGGCAGGGAATCAGATGTGCGGAATCAGAGATGGGGAATCAGAGGCAGGGAATCAGAATCAGAGGCAGTGAATCAGAGGCCGGGAATCAGAGGCGGGGAAACAGAGGCGGGGAATAAAACACGGGGAATCAGAGGTGGGGAATCAGAGGTTTGGAATCAGAGGCAGGGAATCAGATTCGGGGAATCTGAGGCGGGGAATCAGAGGCATGGAATCAGATGTGCGGAATCGGAGATGGGGAATCAGAGGCAAGGAATCAGAGGCGGGGAATCAGAGGTGGGGAATCAGAGGCCAGGAATCACATATGGTGAAACAGTGGCGGGGAATCAGAGGCGGGGAAACAGAGGCAGGGAATCAGATATGGGGAATCAGAGGTGGGGAATCAGAGTTTGGGAATCAGAGTTTGGGAATCAGAGGCTTGGAATCAGATGCAGGGAATCAGATGCGGGGAATCAGAGGCGGGGAATCAGAGCTGGGGAATCAGAGGTGGGGAATCAGAGTTGGGGAATCAGAGGCGGGGACAGATATTGGGAAACGGAGGCGGGGAATCAGAGGCGGGGAAACAGAGGCGGGGAATCAGATATGGGGAATCAGAGGTGGGGAATCAGAGGCTGGGAATCAGATGTGCGGAATCAGAGATCGGGAATTTAAGGCAGGGAATCAGAATCAGAAGCAGGGAATCAGAGGCCGGGAATCAGACGCGGGGAATCAGAGGCGGGGAATCAGAGGCCTGGAATCAGATGCTGGGAATAAGAGGCCGGGAATCAGAGGTGGGGAATCAGAGTCCGGGAATCAGAGATGGGGATTCAGAGGCGGGGAATGAGATATGGAGAATCAGAGGCGGGGAATCAGAGGCGGGGAAACAGAGGCGGGGAATCAGATATAGGGAATCAGAGGTGGGGAATCAGAGGTTGGGAATCAGAGGCTGGGAATCAGAGGCTGGGAATCAGATGCATGGAATCATATGCGGGGAATCAGAGGCGGGGAATCAGAGGTGGGGAATCAGAGGTGGGGAATCAAAGTTGGGGAATCAGATGCGGGGACTTAGATATGGGGAAACAGAGGCGGGGAATCAGAGGCGGGGAAACAGAGGCAGGGAATCAGATATGGGGAATCAGAGGTGGGGAATCAGAGGCAGGGAATTAGATGTGCAGAATCAGAGATGGGGAATCAGAGGCAGGGAATCAGAATCAGAAGCAGGGAATCAGAGGCCGGGAATCAGAGGCCGGAATCAGATGCCGGGAATAAGAGGCCGGGAATCAGAGGTGGGGAATCAGAGTCCGGGAATCAGAGATGCGGAATCAGAGGTGTGGAATCAGAGGTTGGGAATCAGAGGTTGGGAATCAGAGGCAGGGAATCAGAGGCTTGGAATCAGTTGCAGGGAATCAGATGCGGGGAATCAGAGGCGGGGAATCAGAGCTGGGGAATCAGAGGCGGGGAATCAGAGGCAGGGAATCAAACACGGGGAATCAGAGGCGGGGAATCAGAGCTGGGGAATCAGAGGCGTGGAATCAGAGTTGGGGAATCAGAGGCGGGGAATCAGAGCTGGGGAATCAGAGGTGGGGATCAGAGTCGGGGAATCAGAGGCAGGGAATCAGATGTGCGGAATCAGAGATGGGGAATCAGAGGTGGGGAATCAGAGTCTGTGAATCAGAGATGGGGAATCAGAGGCGGGGAATCAGAGGCAGGAAATCAGACACGGGGATTCAGAGGCTGGGAATCAGACGGGGGGAATCAAAGGCGGGGAATCAGAGCTGGGGAATCAGAGGCAGGGAATCAGAGTTGGGGATTCAGAGGCGGGGAATCAGATATGGGGAAACAGAGGCGGGGAATCAGAGGCGGGCAAACAGAGGCGGGGAATTAGATATGGGGAATCAGAGGTGGGGAATCAGAGGTGGTGAATCAGAGATGGGGAATCACAGGCGGGGAATCAGAGGCAGGGAATAGAACGCGGGGAATCAGAGGCAGGGAATCAGAGTTGGGGCATCAGAGGTTGGGAATTAGATATGGGGAAACAGAGGCGGGGAATCAGAGGCGGGGTAACAGAGGCGGGAAATCAGATATGGGGAATCAGAGGTGGGGAATCAGAGGCAGGGAATCAGATGTGCGGAATCAGAGATGGGGAATCAGAGGCAGGGAATCAGAATCAGAAGCGGGGAATCAGAGGCCGGGAATCAGAGGCTGGGAATCAGATGCTGGGAATAAGAGGCCGGGAATCAGAGGTGGGGAATCAGAGTCCGGGAATCAGAGATGGGGATTCAGAGGCGGGGAATGAGATATGGAGAATCAGAGGCGGGGAATCAGAGGCGGGGAAACAGAGGTGGGGAATCAGATATGAGGAATCAGAGGTGGCGAATCAAAGGCGGTGAATCAGAGATGGGGAATCAGAGGCGGGGAATCAGAGGCAGGGAATCAATCACGGGAAATCAGAGGCGGGGAATCAGAGCTGGGGAATCAGAGGCGGGGAATCAGAGTTGGGGAATCAGAGGCAGGGAATCAGATATGGGGAAACAGGGGCAGGGAATCAGAGGCGGGGAAACAGAGGCGGGGAATCAGATATCGGGAATCAGAGGTGTGGAATCAGGGGTTGGGAATCAGAGGCAGGGAATCAGAGGCGGGGAAACCGAGGCGGGGAATCAGATATGGGGAATCAGAGGTGGCGAATCAAAGGCGGTGAAACAGAGATGGGGAATCAGGGCAGGGAATCAGAGGCAGGGAATCAAACACGGGGAATCAGAGCTGGGGAATCAGAGGCGGGGAATTAGAGTTGGGGAATCAGAGGAGGGGAATCAGAGGCGGGGAATCAGAGGCCGGGTATCAGATATGGGGAAACAGAGGTGGGGAATCAGAGGCGGGGAAACAGAGGCGGGGAATCAGATATGGGGAATCAGAGGTGGGGAATCAGAGGTTGGGAATCAGAGGCAGGGAATCAGAGGCTTGGAATCAGATGCAGGGAATCAGATGCGGGGAATCAGAGGCGGGGAATCAGAGCTGGGGAATCAGAGGTGGGGAATCAGAGTTGGGGAATCAGAGGCGGGGACTTAGATATTGGGAAACAGAGGCGGGGAATCAAAGGCGGGGAAACAGAGGCGGGGAATCAGATATGGGGAATCAGAGGTGGGGAATCAGAGGCAGGGAATCAGATGTGCGGAATCAGAGATGGGGAATCAGAGGCAGGGAATCAGAATCAGAAGCAGGGAAACAGAGGCCGGGAATCAGAGGCGGGGAAACAGAGGCGGGGAATAAAACACGGGGAATCAGAGGTGGGGAATCAGAGGTTGGGAATCAGAGGCAGGGAATCAGATTCGGGGAATCTGAGGCGGGGAATCAGAGGCATGGAATCAGATGTGCGGAATCGGAGATGGGGAATCAGAGGCAAGGAATCAGAGGCGGGGAATCAGAGGTGGGGAATCAGAGGCCAGGAATCACATATGGTGAAACAGAGGCGGGGAATCAGAGGCGGGGAAACAGAGGCAGGGAATCAGATATGGTGAATCAGAGGTGGGGAATCAGAGTTTGGGAATCAGAGTTTGGGAATCAGAGGCTTGGAATCAGATGCAGGGAATCAGATGCGGGGAATCAGAGGCGGGGAATCAGAGCTGGGGAATCAGAGGTGGGGAATCAGAGTTGGGGAATCAGAGGCGGGGACAGATATTGGGAAACGGAGGCGGGGAATCAGAGGCGGGGAAACAGAGGCGGGGAATCAGATATGGGGAATCAGAGGTGGGGAATCAGAGGCAGGGAATCAGATGTGCGGAATCAGAGATCGGGAATTTAAGGCAGGGAATCAGAATCAGAAGCAGGGAATCAGAGGCCGGGAATCAGACGCGGGGAATCAGAGGCAGGGAATCAGTGGCCTGGAATCAGATGCTGGGAATAAGAGGCCGGGAATCAGAGGTGGGGAATCAGAGTCCGGGAATCAGAGATGGGGATTCAGAGGCGGGGAATGAGATATGGAGAATCAGAGGCGGGGAATCAGAGGCGGGGAAACAGAGGCGGGGAATCAGATATAGGGAATCAGAGGTGGGGAATCAGAGGTTGGGAATCAGAGGCTGGGAATCAGAGGCTGGGAATCAGATGCATGGAATCATATGCGGGGAATCAGAGGCGGGGAATCAGAGCTGGGGAATCAGAGGTGGGGAATCAAAGTTGGGGAATCAGAGGCGGGGACTTAGATATGGGGAAACAGAGGCGGGGAATCAGAGGCGGGGAAACAGAGGCGGGGAATCAGATATGGGGAATCAGAGGTGGGGAATCAGAGGCAGGGAATTAGATGTGCAGAATCAGAGATGGGGAATCAGAGGCAGGGAATCAGAATCAGAAGCAGGGAATCAGAGGCCGGGAATCAGAGGCCGGAATCAGATGCCGGGAATAAGAGGCCGGGAATCAGAGGTGGGGAATCAGAGTCCGGGAATCAGAGATGCGGAATCAGAGGCGGGGAATGAGATATGGGGAATCAGAGGCGGGGAATCAGAGGCGGGGAATGAGATATGGAGAATCAGAGGCGGGGAATCAGAGGCGGGGAAACAGAGGCGGGGAATCAGATATAGGGAATCAGAGGTGGGGAATCAGAGGTTGGGAATCAGAGGCTGGGAATCAGAGGCTGGGAATCAGATGCATGGAATCATATGCGGGGAATCAGAAGCGGGGAATCAGAGCTGGGGAATCAGAGGTGGGGAATCAAAGTTGGGGAATCAGAGGCGGGGACTTAGATATGGGGAAACAGAGGCGGGGAATCAGAGGCGGGGAAACAGAGGCGGGGAATCAGATATGGGGAATCAGAGGTGGGGAATCAGAGGCAGGGAATTAGATGTGCAGAATCAGAGATGGGGAATCAGAGGCAGGGAATCAGAATCAGAAGCAGGGAATCAGAGGCCGGGAATCAGAGGCCGGAATCAGATGCCGGGAATAAGAGGCCGGGAATCAGAGGTGGGGAATCAGAGGCGGGGAATGAGATATGGGGAATCAGAGGCGGGGAATCAGAGGCGGGGAAACAGAGGCGGGGAATCAGATATGGGGAATCAGAGGTGTGGAATCAGAGGTTGGGAATCAGAGGTTGGGAATCAGAGGCAGGGAATCAGAGGCTTGGAATCAGTTGCAGGGAATCAGATGCGGGGAATCAGAGGCGGGGAATCAGAGCTGGGGAATCAGAGGTGGGGAATCAGAGTTGGGGAATCAGAGGCGGGGACTTAGATATTGGGAAACAGAGGCGGGGAATCAAAGGCGGGGAAACAGAGGCGGGGAATCAGATATGGGGAATCAGAGGTGGGGAATCAGAGGCAGGGAATCAGATGTGCGGAATCAGAGATGGGGAATCAGAGGCAGGGAATCAGAATCAGAAGCAGGGAATCAGAGGCCGGGAATCAGAGGCCGGAATCAGATGCCGGGAATAAGAGGCCGGGAATCAGAGGTGGGGAATCAGAGTCCGGGAATCAGAGATGGGGATTTAGAGGCGGGGAATGAGATATGGGGAATCAGAGGCGGTGAATCAGAGGCGGGGAAACAGAGGCGGGGAATCAGATATGGGGAATCAGAGGTTGCGAATCAAAGGCGGTGAATCAGAGATGGGGAATCAGAGGCCGGGAATCAGAGGCAGGGAATCAAACACGGGGAATCAGATGTGGGGAATCAGAGCTGGGGAATCAGAGGCGGGGAATCAGAGTTGGGGAATCAGAGGCGGGGAATCAGAATTGGGGAATCAGAGATGGGGAATCAGAGATGGGGAATCAGAGGCGGGGAATCAGACGCGGGGAATCAGAGGTGGTGAATCAGAAATGTGGAATCAGAGGCGGGGAATCAGAGGCAGGGAATCAGACGCGGGGAATCAGAGGCGGGGAATCATAGCTGGGGAATCAGAGGCGGGGAATCAGAGGTGGGGATTCAGAGGCGGGGAATCAGATATTGGGAATCAGAGGTGGGGAATCAGAGGCGGGGAAACAGAGGCGGGGAATCAGATATGGGGAATCAGAGGTGGGGAATCAGAGGTTGTGAATCAGAGATGGGGAATCAGAGGCGGGGAATCAGAGGCCGGTAATCAGACGCGGGGAATCAGAGGCGGGGAATCAGACATGGGAAATTAGAGGCAGGGAATCAGAGTTGGGGATTCAGAGGCGGGGAATCAGATGTGGGGAAACAGAGGCGGGGAATCAGAGGCGGGGAAACAGAGGCGGGGAATCAGATATAGGGAATCAGAGGTGGGGAATCAGAGGTTGGGAATCAGAGGCCGGAATCAGATGCCGGGAATAAGAGGCCGGGAATCAGAGGTGGGGAATCAGAGTCCGGGAATCAGAGGCGGGGAAACAGAGGCGGGGAATCAGATATGGGGAATCAGAGGTGTGGAATCAGAGGTTGGGAATCAGAGGTTGGGAATCAGAGGCAGGGAATCAGAGGCTTGGAATCAGTTGCAGGGAATCAGATGCGGGGAATCAGAGGCGGGGAATCAGAGCTGGGGAATCAGAGGTGGGGAATCAGAGTTGGGGAATCAGAGGCGGGGACTTAGATATTGGGAAACAGAGGCGGGGAATCAAAGGCGGGGAAACAGAGGCGGGGAATCAGATATGGGGAATCAGAGGTGGGGAAACAGAGGCAGGGAATCAGATCTGCGGAATCAGAGATGGGGAATCAGAGGCAGGGAATCAGAATCAGAAGCAGGGAATCAGAGGCCGGGAATCAGAGGCCGGAATCAGATGCCGGGAATAAGAGGCCGGGAATCAGAGGTGGGGAATCAGAGTCCGGGAATCAGAGATGGGGATTTAGAGGCGGGGAATGAGATATGGGGAATCAGAGGCGGGGAATCAGAGGCGGGGAAACAGAGGCGGGGAATCAGATATGGGGAATCAGAGGTTGCGAATCAAAGGCGGTGAATCAGAGATGGGGAATCAGAGGCCGGGAATCAGAGGCAGGGAATCAAACACGGGGAATCAGATGTGGGGAATCAGAGCTGGGGAATCAGTGGCGGGGAATCAGAGTTGGGGAATCAGAGGCGGGGAATCAGACGCAGGGAATCAATATGGGAAATCAGAGGTGGGGAATCAGACGCAGGGAATCAATATGGGAAATCAGAGGTGGGGAATCAGAGGTTGGGAATCAGAGGAAGGGAATCAGAGGCGAGGAATCAGAGCTGGGGAATCAGAGGCGGGGAATCAGAATTGGGGAATCAGAGATGGGGAATCAGAGATGGGGAATCAGAGGCGCTGAATCAGACGCGTGGAATCAGAGGTGGTGAATCAGAGATGTGGAATCAGAGGCGGGGAATCAGAGGCAGGGGATCAAACACGGAGAATCAGAGGCGGGGAATCAGAGCTGTGGAATAAGAGGCGGGGAATCAGAGTTGGGGAATCAGAGGTGGGGAATCAGAGCTGGGGAATCAGAGGTGGGGAATCAGAGTCGGTGAATCAGAGGCAGGGAATCGGATATGGGGAAAAAGAGGCGGGGAATCAGAGGCGGGCAAACAGAGGCGGGGAATTAGATATGGGGAATCAGTGGTGGGGAATCAGAGGTGGTGAATCAGAGATGGGGAATCACAGGCGGGGAATCAGAGGCAGGGAATAGAACGCGGGGAATCAGAGGCAGGGAATCAGAGCTGGGGAATAAGAGGCGGGGAATCATAGTTGGGAATCAGAGGCGGGGAATCAGATATGGGGAAACAGAGGCGGGGAATCAGGGGCGGGGAAACAGAGTTGGGGAATCAGAGGCGGGGACTTAGATATTGGGAAACAGAGGCGGGGAATCAAAGGCGGGGAAACAGAGGCGGGGAATCAGATATGGGGAATCAGAGGTGGGGAATCAGAGGCAGGGAATCAGATCTGCGGAACCAGAGATGGGGAATCAGAGGCAGGGAATCAGAATCAGAAGCAGGGAAACAGAGGCCGGGAATCAGAGGCGGGGAAACAGAGGCGGGGAATAAAACACGGGGAATCAGAGGTGGGGAATCAGAGGTTGGGAATCAGAGGCAGGGAATCAGATTCGGGGAATCTGAGGCGGGGAATCAGAGGCATGGAATCAGATGTGCGGAATCGGAGATGGGGAATCAGAGGCAAGGAATCAGAGGCGGGGAATCAGAGGTGGGGAATCAGAGGCCAGGAATCACATATGGTGAAACAGAGGCGGGGAATCAGAGGCGGGGAAACAGAGGCAGGGAATCAGATATGGTGAATCAGAGGTGGGGAATCAGAGTTTGGGAATCAGAGTTTGGGAATCAGAGGCTATGAATCAGATGCAGGGAATCAGATGCGGGGAATCAGAGGCGGGGAATCAGAGCTGGGGAATCAGAGGTGGGGAATCAGAGTTGGGGAATCAGAGGCGGGGACAGATATTGGGAAACGGAGGCGGGGAATCAGAGGCGGGGAAACAGAGGCGGGGAATCAGATATGGGGAATCAGAGGTGGGGAATCAGAGGCAGGGAATCAGATGTGCGGAATCAGAGATCGGGAATTTAAGGCAGGGAATCAGAATCAGAAGCAGGGAATCAGAGGCCGGGAATCAGACGCGGGGAATCAGAGGCAGGGAATCAGTGGCCTGGAATCGGATGCTGGGAATAAGAGGCCGGGAATCAGAGGTGGGGAATCAGAGTCCGGGAATCAGAGATGGGGATTCAGAGGCGGGGAATGAGATATGGAGAATCAGAGGCGGGGAATCAGAGGCGGGGAAACAGAGGCGGGGAATCAGATATAGGGAATCAGAGGTGGGGAATCAGAGGTTGGGAATCAGAGGCTGGGAATCAGAGGCTGGGAATCAGATGCATGGAATCATATGCGGGGAATCAGAGGCGGGGAATCAGAGCTGGGGAATCAGAGGTGGGGAATCAAAGTTGGGGAATCAGAGGCGGGGACTTAGATATGGGGAAACAGAGGCGGGGAATCAGAGGCGGGGAAACAGAGGCGGGGAATCAGATATGGGGAATCAGAGGTGGGGAATCAGAGGCAGGGAATTAGATGTGCAGAATCAGAGATGGGGAATCAGAGGCAGGGAATCAGAATCAGAAGCAGGGAATCAGAGGCCGGGAATCAGAGGCCGGAATCAGATGCCGGGAATAAGAGGCCGGGAATCAGAGGTGGGGAATCAGAGTCCGGGAATCAGAGATGCGGAATCAGAGGCGGGGAATGAGATATGGGGAATCAGAGGCGGGGAATCAGAGGCGGGGAATGAGATATGGAGAATCAGAGGCGGGGAATCAGAGGCGGGGAAACAGAGGCGGGGAATCAGATATAGGGAATCAGAGGTGGGGAATCAGAGGTTGGGAATCAGAGGCTGGGAATCAGAGGCTGGGAATCAGATGCATGGAATCATATGCGGGGAATCAGAAGCGGGGAATCAGAGCTGGGGAATCAGAGGTGGGGAATCAAAGTTGGGGAATCAGAGGCGGGGACTTAGATATGGGGAAACAGAGGCGGGGAATCAGAGGCGGGGAAACAGAGGCGGGGAATCAGATATGGGGAATCAGAGGTGGGGAATCAGAGGCAGGGAATTAGATGTGCAGAATCAGAGATGGGGAATCAGAGGCAGGGAATCAGAATCAGAAGCAGGGAATCAGAGGCCGGGAATCAGAGGCCGGAATCAGATGCCGGGAATAAGAGGCCGGGAATCAGAGGTGGGGAATCAGAGGCGGGGAATGAGATATGGGGAATCAGAGGCGGGGAATCAGAGGCGGGGAAACAGAGGCGGGGAATCAGATATGGGGAATCAGAGGTGTGGAATCAGAGGTTGGGAATCAGAGGTTGGGAATCAGAGGCAGGGAATCAGAGGCTTGGAATCAGTTGCAGGGAATCAGATGCGGGGAATCAGAGGCGGGGAATCAGAGCTGGGGAATCAGAGGTGGGGAATCAGAGTTGGGGAATCAGAGGCGGGGACTTAGATATTGGGAAACAGAGGCGGGGAATCAAAGGCGGGGAAACAGAGGCGGGGAATCAGATATGGGGAATCAGAGGTGGGGAATCAGAGGCAGGGAATCAGATGTGCGGAATCAGAGATGGGGAATCAGAGGCAGGGAATCAGAATCAGAAGCAGGGAATCAGAGGCCGGGAATCAGAGGCCGGAATCAGATGCCGGGAATAAGAGGCCGGGAATCAGAGGTGGGGAATCAGAGTCCGGGAATCAGAGATGGGGATTTAGAGGCGGGGAATGAGATATGGGGAATCAGAGGCGGTGAATCAGAGGCGGGGAAACAGAGGCGGGGAATCAGATATGGGGAATCAGAGGTTGCGAATCAAAGGCGGTGAATCAGAGATGGGGAATCAGAGGCCGGGAATCAGAGGCAGGGAATCAAACACGGGGAATCAGATGTGGGGAATCAGAGCTGGGGAATCAGAGGCGGGGAATCAGAGTTGGGGAATCAGAGGCGGGGAATCAGAATTGGGGAATCAGAGATGGGGAATCAGAGATGGGGAATCAGAGGCGGGGAATCAGACGCGGGGAATCAGAGGTGGTGAATCAGAAATGTGGAATCAGAGGCGGGGAATCAGAGGCAGGGAATCAGACGCGGGGAATCAGAGGCGGGGAATCATAGCTGGGGAATCAGAGGCGGGGAATCAGAGGTGGGGATTCAGAGGCGGGGAATCAGATATTGGGAATCAGAGGTGGGGAATCAGAGGCGGGGAAACAGAGGCGGGGAATCAGATATGGGGAATCAGAGGTGGGGAATCAGAGGTTGTGAATCAGAGATGGGGAATCAGAGGCGGGGAATCAGAGGCCGGTAATCAGACGCGGGGAATCAGAGGCGGGGAATCAGACATGGGAAATTAGAGGCAGGGAATTAGAGTTGGGGATTCAGAGGCGGGGAATCAGATGTGGGGAAACAGAGGCGGGGAATCAGAGGCGGGGAAACAGAGGCGGGGAATCAGATATAGGGAATCAGAGGTGGGGAATCAGAGGTTGGGAATCAGAGGCCGGAATCAGATGCCGGGAATAAGAGGCCGGGAATCAGAGGTGGGGAATCAGAGTCCGGGAATCAGAGGCGGGGAAACAGAGGCGGGGAATCAGATATGGGGAATCAGAGGTGTGGAATCAGAGGTTGGGAATCAGAGGTTGGGAATCAGAGGCAGGGAATCAGAGGCTTGGAATCAGTTGCAGGGAATCAGATGCGGGGAATCAGAGGCGGGGAATCAGAGCTGGGGAATCAGAGGTGGGGAATCAGAGTTGGGGAATCAGAGGCGGGGACTTAGATATTGGGAAACAGAGGCGGGGAATCAAAGGCGGGGAAACAGAGGCGGGGAATCAGATATGGGGAATCAGAGGTGGGGAAACAGAGGCAGGGAATCAGATCTGCGGAATCAGAGATGGGGAATCAGAGGCAGGGAATCAGAATCAGAAGCAGGGAATCAGAGGCCGGGAATCAGAGGCCGGAATCAGATGCCGGGAATAAGAGGCCGGGAATCAGAGGTGGGGAATCAGAGTCCGGGAATCAGAGATGGGGATTTAGAGGCGGGGAATGAGATATGGGGAATCAGAGGCGGGGAATCAGAGGCGGGGAAACAGAGGCGGGGAATCAGATATGGGGAATCAGAGGTTGCGAATCAAAGGCGGTGAATCAGAGATGGGGAATCAGAGGCCGGGAATCAGAGGCAGGGAATCAAACACGGGGAATCAGATGTGGGGAATCAGAGCTGGGGAATCAGTGGCGGGGAATCAGAGTTGGGGAATCAGAGGCGGGGAATCAGACGCAGGGAATCAATATGGGAAATCAGAGGTGGGGAATCAGACGCAGGGAATCAATATGGGAAATCAGAGGTGGGGAATCAGAGGTTGGGAATCAGAGGAAGGGAATCAGAGGCGAGGAATCAGAGCTGGGGAATCAGAGGCGGGGAATCAGAATTGGGGAATCAGAGATGGGGAATCAGAGATGGGGAATCAGAGGCGCTGAATCAGACGCGTGGAATCAGAGGTGGTGAATCAGAGATGTGGAATCAGAGGCGGGGAATCAGAGGCAGGGGATCAAACACGGAGAATCAGAGGCGGGGAATCAGAGCTGTGGAATAAGAGGCGGGGAATCAGAGTTGGGGAATCAGAGGTGGGGAATCAGAGCTGGGGAATCAGAGGTGGGGAATCAGAGTCGGTGAATCAGAGGCAGGGAATCGGATATGGGGAAAAAGAGGCGGGGAATCAGAGGCGGGCAAACAGAGGCGGGGAATTAGATATGGGGAATCAGTGGTGGGGAATCAGAGGTGGTGAATCAGAGATGGGGAATCACAGGCGGGGAATCAGAGGCAGGGAATAGAACGCGGGGAATCAGAGGCAGGGAATCAGAGCTGGGGAATAAGAGGCGGGGAATCATAGTTGGGAATCAGAGGCGGGGAATCAGATATGGGGAAACAGAGGCGGGGAATCAGGGGCGGGGAAACAGAGTTGGGGAATCAGAGGCGGGGACTTAGATATTGGGAAACAGAGGCGGGGAATCAAAGGCGGGGAAACAGAGGCGGGGAATCAGATATGGGGAATCAGAGGTGGGGAATCAGAGGCAGGGAATCAGATCTGCGGAACCAGAGATGGGGAATCAGAGGCAGGGAATCAGAATCAGAAGCAGGGAATCAGAGGCCGGGAATCAGAGGCCGGAATCAGATGCCGGGAATAAGAGGCCGGGAATCAGAGGTGGGGAATCAGAGTCCGTGAATCAGAGATGGGGATTTAGAGGCGGGGAATGAGATATGGGGAATCAGAGGCGGGGAATCAGAGGCGGGGAAACAGAGGCGGGGATTCAGATATGGGGAATCAGAGGTTGCGAATCAAAGGCGGTGAATCAGAGATGGGGAATCAGAGGCCGGGAATCAGAGGCAGGGATTCAAACACGGGGAATCAGATGTGGGGAATCAGAGCTGGGGAATCAGTGGCGGGGAATCAGAGTTGGGGAATCAGAGGCGGGGAATCAGACGCAGGGAATCAATATGGGAAATCAGAGGTGGGGAATCAGACGCAGGGAATCAATATGGGAAATCAGAGGTGGGGAATCAGAGGTTGGGAATCAGAGGAAGGGAATCAGAGGCGAGGAATCAGAGCTGGGGAATCAGAGGCGGGGAATCAGAATTGGGGAATCAGAGATGGGGAATCAGAGGCGGGGAATCAGACGCGTGGAATCAGAGGTGGTGAATCAGAGATGTGGAATCAGAGGCGGGGAATCAGAGGCAGGGGATCAAACACGGAGAATCAGAGGCGGGGAATCAGAGCTGTGGAATCAGAGGCGAGGAATCAGAGTTGGGGAATCAGAGGTGGGGAATCAGAGCTGGGGAATCAGAGGTGGGGAATCAGAGTCGGGGAATCAGAGGCAGGGAATCGGATATGGGGAAACAGAGGCGGGGAATCAAAGGCGGGGAAACAGGCGGGGAATCAGATATGGGGAATCAGAGGTGCGGAATCAGAGGCAGGGAATCAGATGTGCGGAATCAGAGATGGGGAATCAGAGGCAGGGAATCAGAATCAGAAGCAGGGAATCAGAGGCCGGGAATCAGAGGCCGGAACCAGATGCCGGGAATAAGAGGCCGGGAATCAGAGGTGGGGAATCAGAGTCCGGGAATCAGAGATGGGGATTTAGAGGCGGGGAATGAGATATGGGGAATCAGAGGCGGGGAATCAGAGGCGGGGAAACAGAGGCGGGGAATCAGATATGGGGAATCAGAGGTTGCGAATCAAAGGCGGTGAATCAGAGATGGGGAATCAGAGGCCGGGAATCAGAGGCAGGGAATCAAACACGGGGAATCAGATGTGGGGAATCAGAGCTGGGGAATCAGAGGCGGGGAATCAGAGTTGGGGAATCAGAGGCGGGGAATCAGAATTGGGGAATCAGAGATGGGGAATCAGAGATGGGGAATCAGAGGCGGGGAATCAGACGCGGGGAATCAGCGGTGGTGAATTAGAAATGTGGAATCAGAGGCGGGGAATCAGAGGCAGGGAATCAGACGCGGGGAATCAGAGGCGGGGAATCATAGCTGGGGAATCAGAGGCGGGGAATCAGAGGTGGGGATTCAGAGGCGGGGAATCAGATATTGGGAATCAGAGGTGGGGAATCAGAGGCGGGGAAACAGAGGCGGGGAATCAGATATGGGGAATCAGAGGTGGGAATCAGAGGTTGTGAATCAGAGATGGGGAATAAGAGGCGGGGAATCAGAGGCCGGTAATCAGATGCGGGGAATCAGAGGCGGGGAATCAGACATGGGAAATTAGAGGCAGGGAATCAGAGTTGGGGATTCAGAGGCGGGGAATCAGATGTGGGGATACAGAGGCGGGGAATCAGTGGCGGGGAAACAGAGGCGGGGAATCAGATATAGGGAATCAGAGGTGGGGAATCAGAGGTAGGGAATCAGAGGCTGGGAATCAGAGGCTGGGAATCAGATGCATGGAATCATATGCGGGGAATCAGAGGCGGGGAATCAGAGCTGGGGAATCAGAGGTGGGGAATCAAAGTTGGGGAATCAGAGGCGGGGACTTAGATATGGGGAAACAGAGGCGGGGAATCAGAGGCGGGGAAACAGAGGTGGGGAATCAGATATGGGGAATCAGAGATGGGGAATCAGAGGCAGGGAATTAGATGTGCAGAATCAGAGATGGGGAATCAGAGGCAGGGAATCAGAATCAGAAGCAGGGAATCAGAGGCCGGGAATCAGAGGCCGGAATCAGATGCCGGGAATAAGAGGCCGGGAATCAGAGGTGGGGAATCAGAGTCCGGGAATCAGAGATGCGGAATCAGAGGCGGGGAATGAGATATGGGGAATCAGAGGCGGGGAATCAGAGGTGGGGAAACAGAGGCGGGGAATCAGATATGGGGAATCAGAGGTGTGGAATCTGAGGTTGGGAATCAGAGGTTGGGAAACAGAGGCAGGGAATCAGAGGCTTGGAATCAGTTGCAGGGAATCAGATGCGGGGAATCAGAGGCGGGGAATCAGAGCTGGGGAATCAGAGGTGGGGAATCAGAGTTGGGGAATCAGAGGCGGGGACTTAGATATTGGGAAACAGAGGCGGGGAATCAAAGGCGGGGAAACAGAGGCGGGGAATCAGATATGGGGAATCAGAGGTGGGGAATCAGAGGCAGGGAATCAGATCTGCGGAATCAGAGATTGGGAATCAGAGGCAGGGAATCAGAATCAGAAGCAGGGAATCAGAGGCCGGGAATCAGAGGCCGGAATCAGATGCCGGGAATAAGAGGCCGGGAATCAGAGGTGGGGAATCAGAGTCCGGGAATCAGAGATGGGGATTTAGAGGCGGGGAATGAGATATGGGGAATCAGAGGCGGGGAATCAGAGGCGGGGAAACAGAGGCGGGGAATCAGAAATGGGGAATCAGAGGTTGCGAATCAAAGGCGGTGAATCAGAGATGGGGAATCAGAGGCCGGGAATCAGAGGCAGGGAATCAAACACGGGGAATCAGATGTGGGGAATCAGAGCTGGGGAATCAGTGGCGGGGAATCAGAGTTGGGGAATCAGAGGCGGGGAATCAGACGCAGGGAATCAATATGGGAAATCAGAGGTGGGGAATCAGACGCAGGGAATCAATATGGGAAATCAGAGGTGGGGAATCAGAGGTTGGGAATCAGAGGAAGGGAATCAGAGGCGAGGAATCAGAGCTGGGGAATCAGAGGCGGGGAATCAGAATTGGGGAATCAGAGATGGGGAAACAGAGATGGGGAATCAGAGGCGGGGAATCAGACGCGTGGAATCATAGGTGGTGAATCAGAGATGTGGAATCAGAGGCGGGGAATCAGAGGCAGGGGATCAAACACTGAGAATCAGAGGCGGGGAATCAGAGCTGTGGAATCAGAGGCGGGGAATCAGAGTTGGGGAATCAGAGGTGGGGAATCAGAGCTGGGGAATCAGAGGTGGGGAATCAGAGTCGGGGAATCAGAGGTAGGGAATCGGATATGGGGAAACAGAGGCGGGGAATCAGAGGCGGGCAAACAGAGGCGGGGAATTAGATATGGGGAATCAGTGGTGGGGAATCAGAGGTGGTGAATCAGAGATGGGGAATCAGAGGCGGGGAATCAGAGGCAGGGAATAGAACGCGGGGAATCAGAGGCAGGGAATCAGAGCTGGGGAATAATAGGCGGGGAATCATAGTTGGGAATCAGAGGCGGGGAATCAGATATGGGGAAACAGAGGCGGGGAATCAGGGGCGGGGAAACAGAGTTGGGGAATCAGAGGCGGGGACTTAGATATTGGGAAACAGAGGCGGGGAATCAAAGGCGGGGAAACAGAGACGGGGAATCAGATATGGGGAATCAGAGGTGGGGAATCAGAGGCAGGGAATCAGATCTGCGGAATCAGAGATGGGGAATCAGAGGCAGGGAATCAGAATCAGAAGCAGGGAATCAGAGGCCGGGAATCAGAGGCCGGAATCAGATGCCGGGAATAAGAGGCCGGGAATCAGAGGTGGGGAATCAGAGTCCGTGAATCAGAGATGGGGATTTAGAGGCGGGGAATGAGATATGGGGAATCAGAGGCGGGGAATCAGAGGCGGGGAAACAGAGGCGGGGAATCAGATATGGGGAATCAGAGGTTGCGAATCAAAGGCGGTGAATCAGAGATGGGGAATCAGAGGCCGGGAATCAGAGGCAGGGATTCAAACACGGGGAATCAGATGTGGGGAATCAGAGCTGGGGAATCAGTGGCGGGGAATCAGAGTTGGGGAATCAGAGGCGGGGAATCAGACGCAGGGAATCAATATGGGAAATCAGAGGTGGGGAATCAGACGCAGGGAATCAATATAGGAAATCAGAGGTGGGGAATCAGAGGTTGGGAATCAGAGGAAGGGAATCAGAGGCGAGGAATCAGAGCTGGGGAATCAGAGGCGGGGAATCAGAATTGGGGAATCAGAGATGGGGAATCAGAGGCGGGGAATCAGACGCGTGGAATCAGAGGTGGTGAATCAGAGATGTGGAATCAGAGGCGGGGAATCAGAGGCAGGGGATCAAACACGGAGAATCAGAGGCGGGGAATCAGAGCTGTGGAATCAGAGGCGGGGAATCAGAGTTGGGGAATCAGAGGTGGGGAATCAGAGCTGGGGAATCAGAGGTGGGGAATCAGAGTCGGGGAATCAGAGGCAGGGAATCGGATATGGGGAAACAGAGGCGGGGAATCAGAGGCGGGCAAACAGAGGCGGGGAATTAGATATGGGGAATCAGTGGTGGGGAATCAGAGGTGGTGAATCAGAGATGGGGAATCACAGGCGGGGAATCAGAGGCAGGGAATAGAACGCGGGGAATCAGAGGCAGGGAATCAGAGCTGGGGAATCAGAGGCGGGGAATCAGATATGGGGAAACAGAGGCGGGGAATCACGGGCGGGGAAACAGAGGCGGGGAATCAGATATGGGGAATCGGATGCGGGGAATCAGAGGCGGGGAATCAGAGCTGGGGAATCAGATATGGGGAATCAGAGGTGGGGAATCAGAGGCGTGGAAACAGAGGCGGGGAATCAGATATGGGGAATCAGAGGTGGGGAATCAGAGGCAGGTAATCAGATGTGCGGAATCAGAGATGGGGAATCAGAGGCAGGGAATCAGAATCAGAAGCGGGGAGTCAGAGGCCGGGAATCAGAGGCCTGGAATCGGATGCTGGGAATAAGAGGCCGGGAATCAGAGGTTGGGAATCAGAGTCCGGGAATCAGAGATGGGGATTCAGAGGCGGGGAATGAGATATGGAGAATCAGAGGCGGGGAATCAGAGGCGGGGAAACAGAGGTGGGGAATCAGATATGGGGAATCAGAGGTGGCGAATCAAAGGCGGTGAATCAGAGATGGGGAATCAGAGGCGGGGAATCAGAGGCAGGGAATCAAACACGGGGAATCAGAGGTGGGAAATCAGAGCTGGGGAATCAGAGGCGGGGAATCTGAGTTGGGGAATCAGAGGCGGGGAATCAGATATGGGGAAACAGAGGTGGGGAATCAGAGGCAGGGAAACAGAGGTGGGGAATCAGATATGGGGAATCAGAGGTGGGGAATCAGAGGTTGGGAAACAGAGGCAGACAATCAGAGGCGGTGAGTCAGAGGCGGGGAATCAGAGGCAGGGAATCAGATGTGCGGAATCAGAGATGGGGAATCAGAGGCAGCGAATCAGAGGCGGGGAAGCAGAGGCGGGGAATCAGAGGCCGGGAATCAGAGGCCGGGAATGAGAGGTCGGGAATCAAAGGCCGGGAATCAGAGATGGGGAATCAGAGGCGGGGATTCAAACACGGGGAATCAGATCTGGGGAATCAGAGGCGGGGAATCAGATATGGGGAAACAGAGGCGGGGAATCAGAGGCGGGGAATCAGAGGCGCAGAAACAGAGGCGGGGTATCAGATATGGGGAATCAGAGGTGGGGAATCAGGGGCGGGGTATCAGAGGCTGGGTATCAGACACGGGGATTCAGAGGCGGAGAATCAGATATTGGGAATCAGAGATGGGGAATCAGAGGCAGGGAAACAGAGGCGGGGAATCAGATATGGGGAATCAGAGGTGGGGAATCAGAGGTTGTGAATCAGAGATGGGGAATCAGAGGCGGGGAATCAGAGGCCGGTAATCAGACGCGGGGAATCAGAGGCGGGGAATCAGACATGGGAAATTAGAGGCAGGGAATCAGAGTTGGGGATTCAGAGGCGGGGAATCAGATGTGGGGAAACAGAGGCGGGGAATCAGCGGCGGGGAAACAGAGGCGGGGAATCAGATATAGGGAATCAGAGGTGGGGAATCAGAGGTTGGGAATCAGAGGCTGGGAATCAGAGGCTGGGAATCAGATGCATGGAATCATATGCGGGGAATCAGAGGCGGGGAGTCAGAGCTGGGGAATCAGAGGTGGGGAATCAAAGTTGGGGAATCAGAGGCGGGGACTTAGATATGGGGAAACAGAGGCGGGGAATCAGAGGCGGGGAAACAGAGGTGGGGAATCAGATATGGGGAATCAGAGATGGGGAATCAGAGGCAGGGAATTAGATGTGCAGAATCAGAGATGGGGAATCAGAGGCAGGGAATCAGAATCAGAAGCAGGGAATCAGAGGCCGGGAATCAGAGGCCGGAATCAGATGCCGGGAATAAGAGGCCGGGAATCAGAGGTGGGGAATCAGAGTCCGGGAATCAGAGATGCGGAATCAGAGGCGGGGAATGAGATATGGGGAATCAGAGGCGGGGAATCAGAGGTGGGGAAACAGAGGCGGGGAATCAGATATGGGGAATCAGAGGTGTGGAATCTGAGGTTGGGAATCAGAGGTTGGGAATCAGAGGCAGGGAATCAGAGGCTTGGAATCAGTTGCAGGGAATCAGATGCGTGGAATCAGAGGCGGGGAATCAGAGCTGGGGAATCAGAGGTGGGGAATCAGAGTTGGGGAATCAGAGGCGGGGACTTAGATATTGGGAAACAGAGGCGGGGAATCAAAGGCGGGGAAACAGAGGCGGGGAATCAGATATGGGGAATCAGAGGTGGGGAATCAGAGGCAGGGAATCAGATCTGCGGAATCAGAGATGGGGAATCAGAGGCAGGGAATCAGAATCAGAAGCAGGGAATCAGAGGCCGGGAATCAGAGGCCGGAATCAGATGCCGGGAATAAGAGGCCGGGAATCAGAGGTGGGGAATCAGAGTCCGGGAATCAGAGATGGGGATTTAGAGGCGGGGAATGAGATATGGGGAATCAGAGGCGGGGAATCAGAGGCGGGGAAACAGAGGCGGGGAATCAGATATGGGGAATCAGAGGTTGCGAATCAAAGGCGGTGAATCAGAGATGGGGAATCAGAGGCCGGGAATCAGAGGCAGGGAATCAAACACGGGGAATCAGATGTGCGGAATCTGAGCTGGGGAATCAGTGGCGGGGAATCAGAGTTGGGGAATCAGAGGCGGGGAATCAGACGCAGGGAATCAATATGGGAAATCAGAGGTGGGGAATCAGACGCAGGGAATCAAGATGGGAAATCAGAGGTGGGGAATCAGAGGTTGGGAATCAGAGGAAGGGAATCAGAGGCGAGGAATCAGAGCTGGGGAATCAGAGGCGGGGAATCAGAATTGGGGAATCAGAGATGGGGAATCAGAGATGGGGAATCAGAGGCGGGGAATCAGACGCGTGGAATCATAGGTGGTGAATCAGAGTTGTGGAATCAGAGGCGGGGAATCAGAGGCAGGGGATCAAACACGGAGAATCAGAGGCGGGGAATCAGAGCTGTGGAATCAGAGGCGGGGAATCAGAGTTGGGGAATCAGAGGTGGGGAATCAGAGCTGGGGAATCAGAGGTGGGGAATCAGAGTCGGGGAATCAGAGGCAGGGAATCGGATATGGGGAAACAGAGGCGGGGAATCAGAGGCGGGCAAACAGAGGCGGGGAATTAGATATGCGGAATCAGTGGTGGGGAATCAGAGGTGGTGAATCAGAGATGGGGAATCACAGGCGGGGAATCAGAGGCAGGGAATAGAACGCGGGGAATCAGAGGCAGGGAATCAGAGCTGGGGAATAATAGGCGGGGAATCATAGTTGGGAATCAGAGGCGGGGAATCATATATGGGGAAACAGAGGCGGGGAATCAGGGGCGGGGAAACAGAGTTGGGGAATCAGAGGCGGGGACTTAGATATTGGGAAACAGAGGCGGGGAATCAAAGGCGGGGAAACAGAGACGGGGAATCAGATATGGGGAATCAGAGGTGGGGAATCAGAGGCAGGGAATCAGATCTGCGGAATCAGAGATGGGGAATCAGAGGCAGGGAATCAGAATCAGAAGCAGGGAATCAGAGGCCGGGAATCAGAGGCCGGAATCAGATGCCGGGAATAAGAGGCCGGGAATCAGAGGTGGGGAATCAGAGTCCGTGAATCAGAGATGGGGATTTAGAGGCGGGGAATGAGATATGGGGAATCAGAGTCGGGGAATCAGAGGCGGGGAAACAGAGGCGGGGAATCAGATATGGGGAATCAGAGGTTGCGAATCAAAGGCGGTGAATCAGAGATGGGGAATCAGAGGCCGGGAATCAGAGGCAGGGATTCAAACACGGGGAATCAGATGTGGGGAATCAGAGCTGGGGAATCAGTGGCGGGGAATCAGAGTTGGGGAATCAGAGGCGGGGAATCAGACGCAGGGAATCAATATGGGAAATCAGAGGTGGGGAATCAGACGCAGGGAATCAATATGGGAAATCAGAGGTGGGGAATCAGAGGTTGGGAATCAGAGGAAGGGAATCAGAGGCGAGGAATCAGAGCTGGGGAATCAGAGGCGGGGAATCAGAATTGGGGAATCAGAGATGGGGAATCAGAGGCGGGGAATCAGACGCGTGGAATCAGAGGTGGTGAATCAGAGATGTGGAATCAGAGGCGGGGAATCAGAGGCAGGGGATCAAACACGGAGAATCAGAGGCGGGGAATCAGAGCTGTGGAATCAGAGGCGGGGAATCAGAGTTGGGGAATCAGAGGTGGGGAATCAGAGCTGGGGAATCAGAGGTGGGGAATCAGAGTCGGGGAATCAGAGGCAGGGAATCGGATATGGGGAAACAGAGGCGGGGAATCAGAGGCGGGCAAACAGAGGCGGGGAATTAGATATGGGGAATCAGTGGTGGGGAATCAGAGGTGGTGAATCAGAGATGGGGAATCACAGGCGGGGAATCAGAGGCAGGGAATAGAACGCGGGGAATCAGAGGCAGGGAATCAGAGCTGGGGAATCAGAGGCGGGGAATCAGATATGGGGAAACAGATGCGGGGAATCACGGGCGGGGAAACAGAGGCGGGGAATCAGATATGGGGAATCGGATGCGGGGAATCAGAGGCGGGGAATCAGAGCTGGGGAATCAGATATGGGGAATCAGAGGTGGGGAATCAGAGGCGTGGAAACAGAGGCGGGGAATCAGATATGGGGAATCAGAGGTGGGGAATCAGAGGCAGGTAATCAGATGTGCGGAATCAGAGATGGGGAATCAGAGGCAGGGAATCACAATCAGAAGCGGGGAGTCGGAGGCCGGGAATCAGAGGCCTGGAATCAGATGCTGGGAATAAGAGGCCGGGAATCAGAGGTTGGGAATCAGAGTCCGGGAATCAGAGATGGGGATTCAGAGGCGGGGAATGAGATATGGAGAATCAGAGGCGGGGAATCAGAGGCGGGGAAACAGAGGTGGGGAATCAGATATGGGGAATCAGAGGTGGCGAATCAAAGGCGGTGAATCAGAGATGGGGAATCAGTGGCGGGGAATCAGAGGCAGGGAATCAAACACGGGGAATCAGAGGTGGGAAATCAGAGCTGGGGAATCAGAGGCGGGGAATCTGAGTTGGGGAATCAGAGGCGGGGAATCAGATATGGGGAAACAGAGGTGGGGAATCAGAGGCAGGGAAACAGAGGTGGGGAATCAGATATGGGGAATCAGAGGTGGGGAATCAGAGGTTGGGAAACAGAGGCAGACAATCAGAGGCGGTGAGTCAGAGGCGGGGAATCAGAGGCAGGGAATCAGATGTGCGGAATCAGAGATGGGGAATCAGAGGCAGCGAATCAGAGGCGGGGAAGCAGAGGCGGGGAATCAGAGGCCGGGAATCAGAGGCCGGGAATGAGAGGTCGGGAATCAGAGGCCGGGAATCAGAGATGGGGAATCAGAGGCGGGGATTCAAACACGGGGAATCAGATCTGGGGAATCAGAGGCGGGGAATCAGATATGGGGAAACAGAGGCGGGGAATCAGAGGCGGGGAATCAGAGGCGCAGAAACAGAGGCGGGGTATCAGATATGGGGAATCAGAGGTGGGGAATCAGGGGCGGGGTATCAGAGGCTGGGTATCAGACACGGGGATTCAGAGGCGGGGAATCAGATATTGGGAATCAGAGATGGGGAATCAGAGGCAGGGAAACAGAGGCGGGGAATCAGATATGGGGAATCAGAGGTGGGGAATCAGAGGTTGTGAATCAGAGATGGGGAATCAGACGCAGGGAATCAATATGGGAAATCAGAGGTGGGGAATCAGAGGTTGGGAATCAGAGGAAGGGAATCAGAGGCGAGGAATCAGAGCTGGGGAATCAGAGGCGGGGAATCAGAATTGGGGAATCAGAGATGGGGAATCAGAGGCGGGGAATCAGACGCGTGGAATCAGAGGTGGTGAATCAGAGATGTGGAATCAGAGGCGGGGAATCAGAGGCAGGGGATCAAACACGGAGAATCAGAGGCGGGGAATCAGAGCTGTGGAATCAGAGGCGGGGAATCAGAGTTGGGGAATCAGAGGTGGGGAATCAGAGCTGGGGAATCAGAGGAGGGGAATCAGAGTCGGGGAATCAGAGGCAGGGAATCGGATATGGGGAAACAGAGGCGGGGAATCAGAGGCGGGCAAACAGAGGCGGGGAATTAGATATGGGGAATCAGTGGTGGGGAATCAGAGGTGGTGAATCAGAGATGGGGAATCACAGGCGGGGAATCAGAGGCAGGGAATAGAACGCGGGGAATCAGAGGCAGGGAATCAGAGCTGGGGAATCAGAGGCGGGGAATCAGATATGGGGAAACAGAGGCGGGGAATCACGGGCGGGGAAACAGAGGCGGGGAATCAGATATGGGGAATCGGATGCGGGGAATCAGAGGCGGGGAATCAGAGCTGGGGAATCAGATATGGGGAATCAGAGGTGGGGAATCAGAGGCGTGGAAACAGAGGCGGGGAATCAGATATGGGGAATCAGAGGTGGGGAATCAGAGGCAGGTAATCAGATGTGCGGAATCAGAGATGGGGAATCAGAGGCAGGGAATCAGAATCAGAAGCGGGGAGTCGGAGGCCGGGAATCAGAGGCCTGGAATCAGATGCTGGGAATAAGAGGCCGGGAATCAGAGGTTGGGAATCAGAGTCCGGGAATCAGAGATGGGGATTCAGAGGCGGGGAATGAGATATGGAGAATCAGAGGCGGGGAATCAGAGGCGGGGAAACAGAGGTGGGGAATCAGATATGGGGAATCAGAGGTGGCGAATCAAAGGCGGTGAATCAGAGATGGGGAATCAGTGGCGGGGAATCAGAGGCAGGGAATCAAACACGGGGAATCAGAGGTGGGAAATCAGAGCTGGGGAATCAGAGGCGGGGAATCTGAGTTGGGGAATCAGAGGCGGGGAATCAGATATGGGGAAACAGAGGTGGGGAATCAGAGGCAGGGAAACAGAGGTGGGGAATCAGATATGGGGAATCAGAGGTGGGGAATCAGAGGTTGGGAAACAGAGGCAGACAATCAGAGGCGGTGAGTCAGAGGCGGGGAATCAGAGGCAGGGAATCAGATGTGCGGAATCAGAGATGGGGAATCAGAGGCAGCGAATCAGAGGCGGGGAAGCAGAGGCGGGGAATCAGAGGCCGGGAATCAGAGGCCGGGAATGAGAGGTCGGGAATCAGAGGCCGGGAATCAGAGATGGGGAATCAGAGGCGGGGATTCAAACACGGGGAATCAGATCTGGGGAATCAGAGGCGGGGAATCAGATATGGGGAAACAGAGGCGGGGAATCAGAGGCGGGGAATCAGAGGCGCAGAAACAGAGGCGGGGTATCAGATATGGGGAATCAGAGGTGGGGAATCAGGGGCGGGGTATCAGAGGCTGGGTATCAGACACGGGGATTCAGAGGCGGGGAATCAGATATTGGGAATCAGAGATGGGGAATCAGAGGCAGGGAAACAGAGGCGGGGAATCAGATATGGGGAATCAGAGGTGGGGAATCAGAGGTTGTGAATCAGAGATGGGGAATCAGAGGCGGGGAATCAGAGGCCGGTAATCAGACGCGGGGAATCAGAGGCGGGGAATCAGACATGGGAAATTAGAGGCAGGGAATCAGAGTTGGGGATTCAGAGGCGGGGAATCAGATGTGGGGAAACAGAGGCGGGGAATCAGCGGCGGGGAAACAGAGGCGGGGAATCAGATATAGGGAATCAGAGGTGGGGAATCAGAGGTTGGGAATCAGAGGCTGGGAATCAGAGGCTGGGAATCAGATGCATGGAATCATATGCGGGGAATCAGAGGCGGGGAGTCAGAGCTGGGGAATCAGAGGTGGGGAATCAAAGTTGGGGAATCAGAGGCGGGGACTTAGATATGGGGAAACAGAGGCGGGGAATCAGAGGCGGGGAAACAGAGGTGGGGAATCAGATATGGGGAATCAGAGATGGGGAATCAGAGGCAGGGAATTAGATGTGCAGAATCAGAGATGGGGAATCAGAGGCAGGGAATCAGAATCAGAAGCAGGGAATCAGAGGCCGGGAATCAGAGGCCGGAATCAGATGCCGGGAATAAGAGGCCGGGAATCAGAGGTGGGGAATCAGAGTCCGGGAATCAGAGATGCGGAATCAGAGGCGGGGAATGAGATATGGGGAATCAGAGGCGGGGAATCAGAGGTGGGGAAACAGAGGCGGGGAATCAGATATGGGGAATCAGAGGTGTGGAATCTGAGGTTGGGAATCAGAGGTTGGGAATCAGAGGCAGGGAATCAGAGGCTTGGAATCAGTTGCAGGGAATCAGATGCGTGGAATCAGAGGCGGGGAATCAGAGCTGGGGAATCAGAGGTGGGGAATCAGAGTTGGGGAATCAGAGGCGGGGACTTAGATATTGGGAAACAGAGGCGGGGAATCAAAGGCGGGGAAACAGAGGCGGGGAATCAGATATGGGGAATCAGAGGTGGGGAATCAGAGGCAGGGAATCAGATCTGCGGAATCAGAGATGGGGAATCAGAGGCAGGGAATCAGAATCAGAAGCAGGGAATCAGAGGCCGGGAATCAGAGGCCGGAATCAGATGCCGGGAATAAGAGGCCGGGAATCAGAGGTGGGGAATCAGAGTCCGGGAATCAGAGATGGGGATTTAGAGGCGGGGAATGAGATATGGGGAATCAGAGGCGGGGAATCAGAGGCGGGGAAACAGAGGCGGGGAATCAGATATGGGGAATCAGAGGTTGCGAATCAAAGGCGGTGAATCAGAGATGGGGAATCAGAGGCCGGGAATCAGAGGCAGGGAATCAAACACGGGGAATCAGATGTGGGGAATCAGAGCTGGGGAATCAGTGGCGGGGAATCAGAGTTGGGGAATCAGAGGCGGGGAATCAGACGCAGGGAATCAATATGGGAAATCAGAGGTGGGGAATCAGACGCAGGGAATCAAGATGGGAAATCAGAGGTGGGGAATCAGAGGTTGGGAATCAGAGGAAGGGAATCAGAGGCGAGGAATCAGAGCTGGGGAATCAGAGGCGGGGAATCAGAATTGGGGAATCAGAGATGGGGAATCAGAGATGGGGAATCAGAGGCGGGGAATCAGACGCGTGGAATCATAGGTGGTGAATCAGAGATGTGGAATCAGAGGCTGGGAATCAGAGGCAGGGGATCAAACACTGAGAATCAGAGGCGGGGAATCAGAGCTGTGGAATCAGAGGCGGGGAATCAGAGTTGGGGAATCAGAGGTGGGGAATCAGAGCTGGGGAATCAGAGGTGGGGAATCAGAGTCGGGGAATCAGAGGCAGGGAATCGGATATGGGGAAACAGAGGCGGGGAATCAGAGGCGGGCAAACAGAGGCGGGGAATTAGATATGCGGAATCAGTGGTGGGGAATCAGAGGTGGTGAATCAGAGATGGGGAATCACAGGCGGGGAATCAGAGGCAGGGAATAGAACGCGGGGAATCAGAGGCAGGGAATCAGAGCTGGGGAATAATAGGCGGGGAATCATAGTTGGGAATCAGAGGCGGGGAATCAAAGGCGGGGAAACAGAGACGGGGAATCAGATATGGGGAATCAGAGGTGGGGAATCAGAGGCAGGGAATCAGATCTGCGGAATCAGAGATGGGGAATCAGAGGCAGGGAATCAGAATCAGAAGCAGGGAATCAGAGGCCGGGAATCAGAGGCCGGAATCAGATGCCGGGAATAAGAGGCCGGGAATCAGAGGTGGGGAATCAGAGTCCGTGAATCAGAGATGGGGATTTAGAGGCGGGGAATGAGATATGGGGAATCAGAGGCGGGGAATCAGAGGCGGGGAAACAGAGGCGGGGAATCAGATATGGGGAATCAGAGGTTGCGAATCAAAGGCGGTGAATCAGAGATGGGGAATCAGAGGCCGGGAATCAGAGGCAGGGATTCAAACACGGGGAATCAGATGTGGGGAATCAGAGCTGGGGAATCAGTGGCGGGGAATCAGAGTTGGGGAATCAGAGGCGGGGAATCAGACGCAGGGAATCAATATGGGAAATCAGAGGTGGGGAATCAGACGCAGGGAATCAATATGGGAAATCAGAGGTGGGGAATCAGAGGTTGGGAATCAGAGGAAGGGAATCAGAGGCGAGGAATCAGAGCTGGGGAATCAGAGGCGGGGAATCAGAATTGGGGAATCAGAGATGGGGAATCAGAGGCGGGGAATCAGACGCGTGGAATCAGAGGTGGTGAATCAGAGATGTGGAATCAGAGGCGGGGAATCAGAGGCAGGGGATCAAACACGGAGAATCAGAGGCGGGGAATCAGAGCTGTGGAATCAGAGGCGGGGAATCAGAGTTGGGGAATCAGAGGTGGGGAATCAGAGCTGGGGAATCAGAGGTGGGGAATCAGAGTCGGGGAATCAGAGGCAGGGAATCGGATATGGGGAAACAGAGGCGGGGAACCAGAGGCGGGCAAACAGAGGCGGGGAATTAGATATGGGGAATCAGTGGTGGGGAATCAGAGGTGGTGAATCAGAGATGGGGAATCACAGGCGGGGAATCAGAGGCAGGGAATAGAACGCGGGGAATCAGAGGCAGGGAATCAGAGCTTGGGAATCAGAGGCGGGGAATCAGATATGGGGAAACAGAGGCGGGGAATCACGGGCGGGGAAACAGAGGCAGGGAATCAGATATGGGGAATCGGATGCGGGGAATCAGAGGCAGGGAATCAGAGCTGGGGAATCAGATATGGGGAATCAGAGGTGGGGAATCAGAGGCGTGGAAACAGAGGCGGGGAATCAGATATGGGGAATCAGAGGTGGGGAATCAGAGGCAGGTAATCAGATGTGCGGAATCAGAGATGGGGAATCAGAGGCAGGGAATCAGAATCAGAAGCGGGGAGTCAGAGGCCGGGAATCAGAGGCCTGGAATCAGATGCTGGGAATAAGAGGCCGGGAATCAGAGGTTGGGAATCAGAGTCCGGGAATCAGAGATGGGGATTCAGAGGCGGGGAATGAGATATGGAGAATCAGAGGCGGGGAATCAGAGGCGGGGAAACAGAGGTGGGGAATCAGATATGGGGAATCAGAGGTGGCGAATCAAAGGCGGTGAATCAGAGATGGGGAATCAGAGGCGGGGAATCAGAGGCAGGGAATCAAACACGGGGAATCAGAGGTGGGAAATCAGAGCTGGGGAATCAGAGGCGGGGAATCTGAGTTGGGGAATCAGAGGCGGGGAATCAGATATGGGGAAACAGAGGTGGGGAATCAGAGGCAGGGAAACAGAGGTGGGGAATCAGATATGGGGAATCAGAGGTGGGGAATCAGAGGTTGGGAAACAGAGGCAGACAATCAGAGGCGGTGAGTCAGAGGCGGGGAATCAGAGGCAGGGAATCAGATGTGCGGAATCAGAGATGGGGAATCAGAGGCAGCGAATCAGAGGCGGGGAAGCAGAGGCGGGGAATCAGAGGCCGGGAATCAGAGGCCGGGAATGAGAGGCCGGGAATCAGAGGCCGGGAATCAGAGATGGGGAATCAGAGGCGGGGATTCAAACACGGGGAATCAGATCTGGGGAATCAGAGGCGGGGAATCAGATATGGGGAAACAGAGGCGGGGAATCAGAGGCTGGGAATCAGAGGCGCAGAAACAGAGGCGGGGTATCAGATATGGGGAATCAGAGGTGGGGAATCAGGGGCGGGGTATCAGAGGCTGGGTATCAGACACGGGGATTCAGAGGCGGGGAATCAGAGATGGGAATCAGAGGCGGGGAATCAGAGGCAGGGAATCAGATGTGCGGAATCAGAGATGGGGAATCAGAGGCAGCGAATCAGAGGCGGGGAACCAGAGGCGGGGAAACAGAGGTGGGGAATCAGATATGGGGAATCAGAGGTGGGGAATCAGAGGTTGGGAAACAGAGGCAGGGAATCAGAGGCGGGGAGTCAGAGGCGGGGAATCAGAGGCAGGGAATCAGATGTGCGGAATCAGAGATGGGGAATCAGAGGCAGTGAATCAGAGGCGGGGAACCAGAGGCGGGGTATCAGAGGCCGGGAATCAGAGGCCGGGAATGAGAGGCCGGGAATCAGAGGCCGGGAATCAGAGATGGGGAATCAGAGGTGGGGAATCAAACACGGGGAATCAGATCTGGGGAATCAGAGGCGGGGAATCAGAGGCGGGGAATCAGAGGCGCATAAACAGAGGCGGGGTATCAGATATGGGGAATCAGAGGTGGGGAATCAGGGGCGGGGTATCAGAGGCTGGGTATCAGACACGCGGATTCAGAGGTGGGGAATCAGAGATGGGGAATCAGAGGCGGGGAATCAGAGGCAGGGAATCAGATGTGCGGAATCAGAGATGGGGAATCAGAGGCAGCGAATCAGAGGCGGGGAACCAGAGGCGGGCATTCAGAGGTGGGGAATCAGATATGGGGAATCAGAGGTTGGGAAACAGAGGCAGGGAATCAGAGGCGGGGAGTCAGAGGCGGGGAATCAGAGGCAGGGAATCAGATGTGCGGAATCAGAGATGGGGAATCAGAGGCAGCGTATCAGAGGCGGGGAACCAGAGGCGGGGATTCAGAGGCGGGGAATCAGATATGGGGAAACAGAGGCGGGGAATTAGAGGCGGGCAAACAGAGGCGGGGAATCAGATATGGGGAATCAGAGGTGGGGAATCAGAGGTTGTGAATCAGAGATGGGGAATCACAGGCGGGAAATCAGAGGCAGGGAATCAGAGCTGGGGAATCAGAGGCGGGGAATCAGAGCTGGGGAATCAGAGGCAGGGAATCAGAGTTGGGGATTCAGAGGCGGGAAATCAGAGCTGGGGAATCACAGGCGGGGAATCAGAGGCAGGGAATCAGAGGCGGGGAATCAGAGGCAGGGAATCAGATATGGGGATTCAGAGGTGGGGAATCAGAGGTTGGGAATCAGAGGCAGGGAATCGGAGGCAGGGAATCAGAGGCAGGGAATCAGATGTGGGGAATCAGAGGCGGGGAATCAGAGCTGGGGAATCAGAGTCGGGGAATCAGAGTTTGGGAATCAGAGGCGGGGAATTAGATATGGGGAAACAGAGGCGGGGAATCAGAGGTGGGGAAACAGAGCTGGGGAATCAGAGGTGTGGAATCTGAGTTGGGGAATCAGAGGCGGGGAATCAGATATGGGGAATCAGAGGCGGGGAATCAGAGGCGCGGAAAGAGAGGCTTGGAATCAGATATGGGGAATCAGAGGTGGGGAATCAGATATGGGGAAACAGAGGCGGGGAATCAGAGGCGGGGAAACAGAGGCTGGGAATCTGATATGGGGAATCAGAGGTGGCGAATGAAAGGCGGTGAATCAGAGATGGGGAATCAGAGGCGGGGAATCAGAGGCAGGGAATCAAACACGGGGAATCAGAGGTGGGGAATCAGAGCTGGGGAATCAGAGGCTGGGTATCAGAGTTGGGGAAACAGAGGCGGGGAATCAGAGGCGGGGAATCAGAGGCGCAGAAACAGAGGCGGGGTATCAGATATGGGGAATCAGAGGTGGGGAATCAGGGGCGGGGTATCAGAGGCTGTGTATCAGACACGGGGATTCAGAGGCGGGGAATCAGAGATGGGGAATCAGAGGCGGGGAACCAGAGGCGGGGATTCAGAGGTGGGGAATCAGATATGGGGAATCAGAGGTTGGGAAACAGAGGCAGGGAATCAGAGGCGGGGAGTCAGAGGCGGGGAATCAGAGGCAGGGAATCAGATGTGCGGAATCAGAGATGGGGAATCAGAGGCAGCGAATCAGAGGCGGGGAACCAGAGGCGGGGATTCAGAGGCGGGGAATCAGATATGGGGAAACAGAGGCGGGGAATTAGAGGCGGGCAAACAGAGGCGGGGAATCAGATATGGGGAATCAGAGGTGGGGAATCAGAGGTTGTGAATCAGAGATGGGGAATCACAGGCGGGAAATCAGAGGCGGGAAATCAGAGCTGGGGAATCAGAGGCGGGGAATCAGAGGCAGGGAATCAGAGGCGGGGAATCAGAGGCAGGGAATCAGATATGGGGATTCAGAGGTGGGGAATCAGAGGTTGGGAATCAGAGGCAGGGAATCGGAGGCAGGGAATCAGAGGCAGGGAATCAGATGTGGGGAATCAGAGGCGGGGAATCAGAGCTGGGGAATCAGAGTCGGGGAATCAGAGTTTGGGAATCAGAGGCGGGGAATTAGATATGGGGAAACAGAGGCGGGGACTCAGAGGTTGGGAAACAGAGCTGGGGAATCAGAGGTGGGGAATCAGAGTTGGGGAATCAGAGGCGGGGAATCAGATATGGGGAATCAGAGGCGGGGAATCAGAGGCGCGGAAAGAGAGGCGGGGAATCAGATATGGGGTATCAGAGGTGGGGAATCAGATATGGGGAAACAGAGGCGGGGAATCAGAGGCGGGGAAACAGAGGCGGGGAATTTGATATGGGGAATCAGAGGTGGCGAATGAAAGGCAGTGAATCAGAGATGGGGAATCAGAGGCGGGGAATCAGAGGCAGGGAATCAAACACGGGGAATCAGAGGTGGGGAATCAGAGCTGGGGAATCAGAGGCGGGGTATCAGAGTTGGGGAATCAGAGGCGGGATATCAGATATGGGGAAACAGAGGTGGGGAATCAGAGGCAGGGAAACAGAGGTGGGGAATCAGATATGGGGAATCAGAGGTGGGGAATCAGAGGTTGGGAAACAGAGGCAGGGAATCAGAGGCGGGGAGTCAGAGGCGGGGAATCAGAGGCAGGGAATCAGATGTGCGGAATCAGAGATGGGTAATCAGAGGCAGCGAATCAGAGGCGGGGAACCAGAGGCGGGGAATCAGAGGCGGAGAATCAGAGCCTGGGAATCAGAGGCGGGGAATCAGAGGCGGGGAAACAGAGGCGGGGAAACAGATATGGGGACTCAGAGGTGGGGAATCAGAGGTTGGGAATCAGAGGCAGGGAATCAGAGGCAGGGAATCAGAGGCAGGGAACCAGAGTTGGGGATTCAGAGGCGGGGAATCAGAGCTGGGGAATCAGAGGCGGGGAATCAGAGGCAGGGAATCAGAGGCGGGGAATCAGAGGCAGGGAATCAGATATGGGGATTCAGAGGTTAGGAATCAGAGGTTGGGAATCAGAGGTGGGGATCAGAGTCGGGGAATCAGAGGCAGGGAATCAGATGTGCGGAATCAGAGATGGGGAATCAGAGGTGGGGAATCAGAGGCTGTGAATCAGAGATGGGGAATCAGAGGTGGGGAATCAGAGGCAGGAAATCAGACACGGGGATTCAGAGGCTGGGAATCAGACGGGGGGAATCAAAGGCGGGGAATCAGATATGGGGAAACAGAGGCGGGGAATCAGAGGCGGGCAAACAGAGGCGGGGAATTAGATATGGGGAATCAGAGGTGGGGAATCAGAGGTGGTGAATCAGAGATGGGGAATCACAGGCGGGGAATCAGAGGCAGGGAATAGAACGCGGGGAATCAGAGGCAGGGAATCAGAGTTGGGGCATCAGAGGTTGGGAATTAGATATGGGGAAACAGAGGCGGGGAATCAGAGGCAGGGAATCAGATGTGCGGAATCAGAGATGGGGAATCAGAGGCTGTGAATCAGAGATGGGGAATCAGAGGTGGGGAATCAGAGGCAGGAAATCAGACACGGGGATTCAGAGGCTGGGAATCAGACGGGGGGAATCAAAGGCGGGGAATCAGAGCTGGGGAATCAGAGGCAGGGAATCAGAGTTGGGGATTCAGATGCGGGGAATCAGATATGGGGAAACAGAGGCGGGGAATCAGAGGCGGGCAAACAGAGGCGGGGAATTAGATATGGGGAATCAGAGGTGGGGAATCAGAGGTGGTGAATCAGAGATGGGGAATCACAGGCGGGGAATCATAGGCAGGGAATAGAACGCGGGGAATCAGAGGCAGGGAATCAGAGTTGGGGCATCAGAGGTTGGGAATTAGATATGGGGAAACAGAGGCGGGGAATCAGAGGCGGGGAAACAGAGGCGGGAAATCAGATATGGGGAATCAGAGGTGGGGAATCAGAGGCAGGGAATCAGATGTGCGGAATCAGAGATGGGGAATCAGAGGCAGGGAATCAGAATCAGAAGCGGGGAATCAGAGGCCGGGAATCAGAGGCCGGGAATCAGATGCTGGGAATGAGAGGCCGGGAATCAGAGGTGGGGAATCAGAGTCCGGGAATCAGAGATGGGGATTCAGAGGCGGGGAATGAGATATGGAGAATCAGAGGCGGGGAATCAGAGGCGGGGAAACAGAGGTGGGGAATGAGATATGTGGAATCAGAGGTGGCGAATCAAAGGCGGTGAATCAGACATGGGGAATCAGAGGCGGGGAATCAGAGGCAGGGAATCAAACACGGGAAATCAGAGGCGGGGAATCAGAGCTGGGGAATCAGAGGCGGGGAATCTGAGTTGGGGAATCAGAGGCAGGGAATCAGATATGGGGAAACAGGGGCAGGGAATCAGAGGCGGGGAAACAGAGGCGGGGAATCAGATATGGGGAATCAGAGGTGTGGAATCAGAGGTTGGGAATCAGAGGCAGGGAATCAGAGGCGGGGAAACAGAGGCGGGGAATCAGATATGGGGAATCAGAGGTGGCGAATCAAAGGCGGTGAAACAGAGATGGGGAATCAGGGCGGGGAATCAGAGGCAGGGAATCAGAGGCTTGGAATCAGATGCAGGGAATCAGAGGCGGGGAATCAGAGGTGGGGAATCAGAGCTGGGGAATCAGAGGTGGGGAATCAGAGTTGGGGAATCAGAGGCGGGGTCTTAGATATTGGGAAACAGAGGCGGGGAATCAGAGGCGGGGAAACAGAGGGGGGTAATCAGAGGCAGGGAATCAGATGTGCGGAATCAGAGATGGGGAATCAGAGGCAGGGAATCAGAATCAGAAGCAGGGAATCAGAGGCCGGGATTCAGAGGCCGGAATCAGATGCCAGGAATAAGAGGCCGGGAATCAGAGGTGGGGAATCAGAGTCCGGGAATCAGAGATGGGGATTCAGAGGCGGGGAATCAGATTTGGGGAATCAGAGGTGGCGAATCAAAGGCGGTGAATCAGAGATGGGGAATCAGAGGCCGGGAATCAGAGGCAGGGAATCAGAGCTGGGGAATCAGAGGCGGGGAATCAGAGCTGGGGAATCAGAGGCGGGGAATCAGAGTTGGGGAATCAGAGGCGGGGAATCAGACGCAGGGAATCAATATGGGAAATCAGAGGTGGGGAATCAGAGGTTGGGAATCAGAGGAAGGGAATCAGAGGCGAGGAATCATAGCTGGGGAATCAGAGGCGGGGAATCAGAATTGGGGAATCAGAGATGGGGAATCAGAGATGGGGAATCAGAGGCGGGGAATCAGACGCGGGGAATCAGCGGTGGTGAATTCAAGATGTGGAATCAGAGGCGGGGAATCAGAGGCAGGGAATCAGACGCGGGGAATCAGAGGCGGGGAATCATAGCTGGCGAATCAGAGGCGGGGAATCAGAGGTGGGGAATCAGAGGCGGGGAATCAGATATTGGGAATCAGAGGTGGGGAATCAGAGGCGGGGAAACAGAGGCGGGGAATCAGATATGGGGAATCAGAGGTGGGGAATCAGAGGTTGTGAATCAGAGATGGGGAATCAGAGGCGGGGAATCAGAGGCCGGTAATCAGACGCGGGGAATCAGAGGCGGGGAATCAGACATGGGAAATTAGAGGCAGGGAATCAGAGTTGGGGATTCAGAGGCGGGGAATCAGATATGGGGAAACAGAGGCGGGGAATCAGAGGCGGGCAAATAGAGGCGGGGATCAGATATGGGGAAACAGAGGCGGGGAATCAGAGGCGGGGAAAGAGAGGCGGGGAATCAGATATGGGGAATCAGAGGTGGGGAATCAGAGGTTGGGAATCAGAGATGCGGAATTAGAGGCGGGGAATGAGATATGGGGAATCAGAGGCGGGGAATCAGAGGCGGGGAAACAGAGGTGGGGAATCAGATATGGGGAATCAGAGGTGTGGAATCAGAGGTTGGGAATCAGAGGTTGGGAATCAGAGGCAGGGAATCAGAGGCTTGGAATCAGTTGCAGGGAATCAGATGCGGGGAATCAGAGGCGGGGAATCAGAGCTGGGGAATCAGAGGTGGGGAATCAGAGTTGGGGAATCAGAGGCGGGGACTTAGATATTGGGAAACAGAGGCGGGGAATCAAAGGTGGGGAAACAGAGGCGGGGAATCAGATATGGGGAATCAGAGGTGGGGAATCAGAGGCAGGGAATCAGATGTGCGGAATCAGAGATGGGGAATCAGAGGCAGGGAATCAGAATCAGAAGCAGGGAATCAGAGGCCGGGAATCAGAGGCCGGAATCAGATGCCGGGAATAAGAGGCCGGGAATCAGAGGTGGGGAATCAGAGTCCGGGAATCAGAGATGGGGATTTAGAGGCGGGGAATGAGATATGGGGAATCAGAGGCAGGGAATCAGAGGCGGGGAAACAGAGGCGGGGAATCAGATATGGGGAATCAGAGGTTGCGAATCAAAGGCGGTGAATCAGAGATGGGGAATCAGAGGCCGGGAATAAGAGGCAGGGAATCAAACACGGGGAATCAGATGCGGGGAATCAGAGCTGGGGAATCAGAGGCGGGGAATCAGAGTTGGGGAATCAGAGGCGGGGAATCAGACGCAGGGAATCAATATGGGAAATCAGAGGTGGGGAATCAGACGCAGGGAATCAATATGGGAAATCAGAGGTGGGGAATCAGAGGTTGGGAATCAGAGGAAGGGAATCAGAGGCGAGGAATCAGAGCTGGGGAATCAGAGGCGGGGAATCAGAATTGGGGAGTCAGAGATGGGGAATCAGAGATGGGGAATCAGAGGCGGGGAATCAGACGCGTGGAATCAGAGGTGGTGAATCAGAGATGTGGAATCAGAGGCGGGGAATCAGAGGCAGGGAATCAGACGCGGGGAATCAGAGGCGGGGAATCATAGCTGGCGAATCAGAGGCGGGGAATGAGATATGGGGAATCAGAGGCGGGGAATCAGAGGCGGGGAAACAGTGGCGAAGAATCAGATATCGGGAATCAGAGGTGTCGAATCAAAGGCGGTGAATCAGAGATGGGGAATCAGATGCGGGGAATCAGAGGCAGGGGATCAAACACGGGGAATCAGAGGCGGGGAATCAGAGCTGTGGAATCAGAGGCGGGGAATCAGAGGCGGGGAATCAGAGCTGGGGAATCAGAGGTGGGGAATCAGAGTCGGGGAATCAGAGGCAGGGAGTCGGATGTGCGGAATCAGAGATGGGGAATCAGAGGTGGGGAATCAGAGGCGGTGAATCTGAGATGGGGAATCAGAGGCGGGGAATCAGAGGCAGGTTATCAGACACGGAGATTCAGAGGCTGGGAATCAGACGGGGGAATCAAAGGCGGGGAATGAAGCTGGGGAATCAGAGGCAGGGAATCAGAGTTGGGGATTCAGAGGCGGGGAATCAGATATGGGGAAACAGAGGCGGGGAATCAGAGGCGGGCAAACAGAGGCGGGGATTTAGATATGGGGAATCAGTGGTGGGGAATCAGAGGTGGTTTATCAGAGATGGGGAATCACAGGCGGGGAATCAGAGGCAGGGAATAGAACACGGGGAATCAGAGGCAGGGAATCAGAGCTGGGGAATCAGAGGCGGGGAATCATAGTTGGGAATCAGAGGCGGGGAATCAGATATGGGGAAACAGAGGCGGGGAATCAGGGGCGGGGAAACAGAGGCGGGGAATCAGATATGGGGAATCGGATGCGGGGAATGAGAGGCGGGGAATCAGAGCTGGGGAATCAGATATGGGGAATCAGAGGTGGGGAATCAGAGGCGTGGAAACAGAGGCGGGGAATCAGATATGGGGAATCAGAGGTGGGGAATCAGAGGCAGGTAATCAGATGTGCGGAATCAGAGATGGGGAATCAGAGGCAGGGAATCAGAATCAGAAGCGGGGAGTCAGAGGCCGGGAATCAGAGGCCTGGAATCAGATGCTGGGAATAAGAGGCCGGGAATCAGTGGTGGGGAATCAGAGTCCGGGAATCAGAGATGGGGATTCAGAGGCGGGGAATGAGATATGGAGAATCAGAGGCGGGGAATCAGAGGCGGGAAAACAGAGGTGGGGAATCAGATATGGGGAATCAGAGGTGGCGAATCAAAGGTGGTGAATCAGAGATGGGGAATCAGAGGCGGGGAATCAGAGGCAGGGAATCAAACACGGGGAATCAGAGGCGGGGAATCAGAGCTGGGGAATCAGAGGCTGGGAATCAAAGTTGGGGAATCAGAGGCTGGGAATCAGATATGGGGAAACAGGGGCGGGGAATCAGAGGCGGGGAAACAGAGGCGGGGAATCAGATATGGGGAATCAGAGGCGGGGAATTAGAGTTGGGGAATCAGAGGCGGGGAATCAGAGGCGGGGAAACAGAGGCGGGGAATCAAACACGGGGAATCAGGTGGGGAATCAGAGGTTGGGAATCAGAGGCAGGGAATCAGAGGCGGGGAATCAGAGGCGGGGAATCAGAGGCAGGGAATCAGATGTGCGGAATCGGAGATGGGGAATCAGAGGCAGGGAATCAGAGGCGGGGAATCAGAGGCGGGGAATCAGAGGCCGGAAATCAGATATGGGGAAACAGAGGCGGGGAATCAGAGGCGGGGAAACAGAGGCTGGGAATCAGATATGGGGAATCAGAGGTGGGGAATCAGAGGTTGGGAATCAGAGGCAGGGAATCAGAGGCTTGGAATCAGATGCAGGGAATCAGATGTGCGGAATCAGAGATGGGGAATCAAAGGCAGGGAATCAGAATCAGAAGCAGGGAATCAGAGGCCGGGAATCAGAGGCCGGAATCAGATGCCGGGAATAAGAGGCCGGAAATCAGAGGTGGGGAATCAGAGGTGGGGAATCAGAGTTGGGGAATCAGAGGCGGGGACTTAGATATTGGGAAACAGAGGCGGGGAATCAGAGGCGGGGAATCAGATATGGGGAATCAGAGATGGGGAATCAGAGGCAGGGAATCAGATGTGCGGAATCAGAGATGGGGAATCAAAGGCAGGGAATCAGAATGAGAAGCAGGGAATCAGAGGCCGGGAATCAGAGGCCTGAATCAGATGCCGGGAATAAGAGGCCGGAAATCAGAGGTGGGGAATCAGAATCCAGGAATCAGAGATGGGGATTCAGAGGCGGGGAATGAGATATGGGGAATCAGAGGCGGGGAATCAGAGGCGGGGAAACAGAGGCGGGGAATCAGATATGGCGAATCAGAGGTGGCGAATCAAAGGCGGTGAATCAGAGATGGGGAATCAGAGGCCGGGAATCAGAGGCAGGGAATCAAACACGGGGAATCAGAGGAGGGGAATCAGAATTGGGGAATCAGAGATGGGGAATCAGAGGTGGGGAATCAGAGGCAGGGAATCAGATGCGGGGAATCAGAGGTGGTGAATCAGAGATGTGGAATCAGAGGCGGGGAATCAGAGGCAGGGAATCAGACGCGGGGAATAAGAGGCGGGGAATCATAGCGGGCGAATCAGAGGCGGGGAATCAGAGGTGGGGAATCAGAGGCGGGGAATCAGATATTGGGAATCAGAGGTGGGGAATCAGAGGCGGGGAAACAGAGGCGGGGAATCAGATATGGGGTATCAGAGCTGGGGAATCAGAGGTTGTGAATCAGAGATGGGGAATCAGAGGCGGGGAATCAGAGGCCGGTAATCAGACGCGGGGAATCAGAGGCGGGGAATCAGAGCTGGGAAATTAGAGGCAGGGAATCAGAGTTGGGGATTCAGAGGCGGGGAATCAGATATGGGGAAACAGAGGCGGGGAATCAGAGGCGGGCAAATAGAGGCGGGGATCAGATATGGGGAAACAGAGGCGGGGAATCAGAGGCGGGGAAACAGAGGCGGGGAATCAGATATGGGGATCAGAGGTGGGGAATCAGAGGTTGGGAATCAGAGGCTGGGAATCAGAGGCTGGGAATCAGATGCATGGAATCAGATGCGGGGAATCAGAGGCGGGGAATCAGAGCTGGGGAATCAGAGGTGGGGAATCAAAGTTGGGGAATCAGAGGCGGGGACTTAGATATGGGGAAACAGAGGCGGGGAATCAGAGGCGGGGAAACAGAGGCGGGGAATCAGATATGGGGAATCAGAGGTGGGGAATCAGAGGCAGGGAATTAGATTTGCGGAATCAGAGATGGAGAATCAGAAGCAGGGAATCAGAGGCCGGGAATCAGAGGCCGGAATCAGATGCCGGGAATAAGAGGACGGGAAACAGAGGTGTGGAATCAGAGTCCGGGACTCAGAGATGGGGAATCAGAGGCGGGGAATGAGATATGGGGAATCAGAGGAGGGGAATCAGAGGCGGGGAAACAGAGGCGAGGAATCAGATATGGGGAATCAGAGGTGGCGAATCAAAGGCGTTGAATCAGAGATGGGGAATCAGAGGTGGGGAATCAGAGGCAGGGAATCAAACACGGGGAATCAGAGGCGGGGAATCAGAGCTGGGGAATCAGAGGCGGGGAATCAGAGTTGGGGAATCAGAGGCGGGGAATCAGAGCTGGGGAATCAGAGGTGGGGATCAGAGTCGGGGAATCAGAGGCAGGGAATCAGATGTGCGGAATCAGAGATGGGGAATCAGAGGTGGGGAATCAGAGGCTGTGAATCAGAGATGGGGAATCAGAGGCGGGGAATCAGAGGCTGGAAATCAGACACGGGGACTCAGAGGCTGGGAATCAGACGGGGGGAATCAAAGGCGGGGAATCAGAGCTGGGGAATCAGAGGCAGGGAATCAGAGTTGGGGATTCAGAGGCGGGGAATCAGATATGGGGAAACAGAGGCGGGGAATCAGAGGCGGGCAAACAGAGGCGGGGAATTAGATATGGGGAATCAGAGGTGGGGAATCAGAGGTGGTGAATCAGAGATGGGGAATCACAGGCGGGGAATCAGAGGCAGGGAATAGAACGCGGGGAATCAGAGGCAGGGAATCAGACGCGGGAAATCTGATATGGGGAATCAGAGGTGGGGAATCAGAGGCAGGGAATCAGATGTGCGGAATCAGAGATGGGGAATCAGAGGCAGGGAATCAGAATCAGAAGCGGGGAATCGGAGGCCGGGAATCAGAGGCCGGGAATCAGATGCTGGGAATAAGAGGCCGGGAATCAGAGGTGGGGAATCAGAGTCCGGGAATCAGAGATGGGGATTCAGAGGCGGGGAATGAGATATGGAGAATCAGAGGCGGGGAATCAGAGGTGGGGAAACAGAGGTGGGGAATCAGATATGTGGAATCAGAGGTGGGGAATCAGAGGCTGTGAATCAGAGATGGGGAATCAGAGGTGGGGAATCAGAGGCAGGAAATCAGACACGGGGATTCAGAGGCTGGGAATCAGACGGGGGGAATCAAAGGCGGGGAATCAGAGGCCGGAATCAGATGCCGGGAATAAGAGGTCGGAAATCAGAGGTGGGGAATCAGAATCCAGGAATCAGAGATGGGGATTCAGAGGCGGGGAATGAGATATGGGGAATCAGAGGCGGGGAATCAGAGGCGGGGAAACAGAGGCGGGGAATCAGATATGGCGAATCAGAGGTGGCGAATCAAAGGCGGTGAATCAGAGATGGGGAATCAGAGGCCGGGAATCAGAGGCAGGGAATCAAACACGGGGAATCAGAGGAGGGGAATCAGAATTGGGGAATCAGAGATGGGGAATCAGAGATGGGGAATAAGAGGCAGGGAATCAGATGCGGGGAATCAGAGGTGGTGAATCAGAGATGTGGAATCAGAGGCGGGGAATCAGAGGCAGGGAATCAGACGCGGGGAATAAGAGGCGGGGAATCATAGCGGGCGAATCAGAGGCGGGGAATCAGAGGTGGGGAATCAGAGGCGGGGAATCAGATATTGGGAATCAGAGGTGGGGAATCAGAGGCGGGGAAACAGAGGCGGGGAATCAGATATGGGGTATCAGAGGTGGGGAATCAGAGGTTGTGAATCAGAGATGGGGAATCAGAGGCGGGGAATCAGAGGCCGGTAATCAGACGCGGGGAATCAGAGGCGGGGAATCAGAGCTGGGAAATTAGAGGCAGGGAATCAGAGTTGGGGATTCAGAGGCGGGGAATCAGATATGGGGAAACAGAGGCGGGGAATCAGAGGCGGGCAAATAGAGGCGGGGATCAGATATGGGGAAACAGAGGCGGGGAATCAGAGGCGGGGAAACAGAGGCGGGGAATCAGATATGGGGATCAGAGGTGGGGAATCAGAGGTTGGGAATCAGAGGCTGGGAATCAGAGGCTGGGAATCAGATGCATGGAATCAGATGCGGGGAATCAGAGGCGGGGAATCAGAGCTGGGGAATCAGAGGTGGGGAATCAAAGTTGGGGAATCAGAGGCGGGGACTTAGATATGGGGAAACAGAGGCGGGGAATCAGAGGCGGGGAAACAGAGGCGGGGAATCAGATATGGGGAATCAGAGGTGGCGAATCAAAGGCGTTGAATCAGAGATGGGGAATCAGAGGTGGGGAATCAGAGGCAGGGAATCAAACACGGGGAATCAGAGGCGGGGAATCAGAGCTGGGGAATCAGAGGCGGGGAATCAGAGTTGGGGAATCAGAGGCGGGGAATCAGAGCTGGGGAATCAGAGGTGGGGATCAGAGTCGGGGAATCAGAGGCAGGGAATCAGATGTGCGGAATCAGAGATGGGGAATCAGAGGTGGGGAATCAGAGGCTGTGAATCAGAGATGGGGAATCAGAGGCGGGGAATCAGAGGCTGGAAATCAGACACGGGGACTCAGAGGCTGGGAATCAGACGGGGGGAATCAAAGGCGGGGAATCAGAGCTGGGGAATCAGAGGCAGGGAATCAGAGTTGGGGATTCAGAGGCAGGGAATCAGATATGGGGAAACATAGGCGGGGAATCAGAGGCGGGCAAACAGGGGCGGGGAATTAGATATGGGGAATCAGAGGTGGGGAATCAGAGGTGGTGAATCAGAGATGGGGAATCACAGGCGGGGAATCAGAGGCAGGGAATAGAACGCGGGGAATCAGAGGCAGGGAATCAGAGTTGGGGCATCAGAGGTTGGGAATTAGATATGGGGAAACAGGCGGGGAATCAGAGGCGGGGAAACAGAGGCGGGAAATCTGATATGGGGAATCAGAGGTGGGGAATCAGAGGCAGGGAATCAGATGTGCGGAATCAGAGATGGGGAATCAGAGGCAGGGAATCAGAATCAGAAGCGGGGAATCGGAGGCCGGGAATCAGAGGCCGGGAATCAGATGCTGGGAATAAGAGGCCGGGAATCAGAGGTGGGGAATCAGAGTCCGGGAATCAGAGATGGGGATTCAGAGGCGGGGAATGAGATATGGAGAATCAGAGGCGGGGAATCAGAGGCGGGGAAACAGAGGTGGGGAATCAGATATGTGGAATCAGAGGTGGGGAATCAGAGGCTGTGAATCAGAGATGGGGAATCAGAGGTGGGGAATCAGAGGCAGGAAATCAGACACGGGGATTCAGAGGCTGGGAATCAGACGGGGGGAATCAAAGGCGGGGAATCAGAGCTGGGGAATCAGAGGCAGGGAATCAGAGGTGGGGAATCAGAGGTGGGGAATCAGAGTTGGGGAATCAGAGGCGGGGACTTAGATATTGGGAAACAGAGGCGGGGAATCAGAGGCGGGGAATCAGATATGGGGAATCAGAGATGGGGAATCAGAGGCAGGGAATCAGATGTGCGGAATCAGAGATGAGGAATCAAAGGCAGGGAATCAGAATCAGAAGCAGGGAATCAGAGGCCGGGAATCAGAGGCCGGAATCAGATGCCGGGAATAAGAGGCCGGAAATCAGAGGTGGGGAATCAGAGTCCGGGAATCAGAGATGGGGATTCAGAGGCGGGGAATGAGATATGGGGAAATAGAGGCGGGGAATCAGAGGCGGGGAAACAGATGCGGGGAATCAGATATGGCGAATCAGAGGTGGCGAATCAAAGGCGGTGAATCAGAGATGGGGAATCAGAGGCTTGGAATCAGATGCAGGGAATCAGATGCGGCGAATCAGAGGCGGGGAATTGAGCTGGGGAATCAGAGGCGGGGACTTAGATATTGGGAAACAGAGGCGGGGAATCAGAGGCGGGGAAACAGAGGCGGGGAATCAGATATGGGGAATCAGAGATGGGGAATCAGAGGCAGGGAATCAGATGTGCGGAATCAGAGATGGGGAATCAAAGGCAGGGAATCAGAATCAGAAGCAGGGAATCAAATGCCGGGAATCAGAGGCCGGAATCAGATGCCGGGAATAAGAGGCCGGAAATCAGAGGTGGGGAATCAGAGTCCGAGAATCAGAGATGGGGATTCAGAGGCGGGGAATGAGATATGGGGAATAAGAGGCGGGGAATCAGAGGCGGGGAAACAGAGGCGGGGAATCAGATATGGCGAATCAGAGGTGGCGAATCAAAGGCGGTGAATCAGAGATGGGGAATCAGAGGCCGGGAATCAGAGGCAGGGAATCAAACACGGGGAATCAGAGGAGGGGAATCAGAATTGGGGAATCAGAGATGGGGAATCAGAGATGGGGAATCAGAGGCAGGGAATCAGACGCGGGGAATCAGAGGTGGTGAATCAGAGATGTGGAATCAGAGGCGGGGAATCAGAGGCAGGGAATCAGACGCGGGGAATAAGAGGCGGGGAATCATAGCTGGCGAATCAGAGGCGGGTAATCAGAGGTGGGGAATCAGAGGCGGGGAATCAGATATTGGGATTCAGAGGTGGGGAATCAGAGGCGGGGAAACAGAGGCGGGGAATCAGATATGGGGTATCAGAGGTGGGGAATCAGAGGTTGTGAATCAGAGATGGGGAATCAGAGGCGGGGAATCAGAGGCCGGTATTCAGACGCGGGGAATCAGAGGCGGGGAATCAGAGCTGCGAAATTAGAGGCAGGGAATCAGAGTTGGGGATTCAGAGGCGGGGAATCAGATATGGGGAAACAGAGGCGGGGAATCAGAGGCGGGCAAATAGAGGCGGGGATCAGATATGGGGAAACAGAGGCGGGGAATCAGAGGCGGGGAAACAGAGGCGGGGAATCAGATATGGGGATCAGAGGTGCGGAATCAGAGGTTGGGAATCAGAGGCTGGGAATCAGAGGCTGGGAATCAGATGCATGGAATCAGATGCAGGGAATCAGAGGCGGGGAATCAGAGCTGGGGAATCAGAGGTGGGGAATCAAAGTTGGGGAATCAGAGGCAGGGACTTAGATATGGGGAAACAGAGGCGGGGAATCAGAGGCGGGGAAACAGAGGCGGGGAATCAGATATGGGGAATCAGAGGTGGGGAATCAGAGGCAGGGAATTAGATTTGCGGAATCAGAGATGGGGAATCAGAAGCAGGGAATCAGAGGCCGGGAATCAGAGGCCGGAATCAGATGCCGGGAATAAGAGGCCGGGAATCAGAGGTGGGGAATCAGAGTCCGGGAATCAGAGATGGGGAATCAGAGGCGGGGAATGAGATATGGGGAATCAGAGGAGGGGAATCAGAGGCGGGGAAACAGAGGCGAGGAATCAGATATGGGGAATCAGAGGTGGCGAATCAAAGGCGTTGAATCAGAGATGGGGAATCAGAGGCGGGGAATCAGAGGCAGGGAATCAAACACGGGGAATCAGAGGCGGGGAATCAGAGCTGGGGAATCAGAGGTGGGGTTCAGAGTCGGGGAATCAGAGGCAGGGAATCAGATGTGCGGAATCAGAGATGGGGAATCAGAGGTGGGGAATCAGAGGCTGTGAATCAGAGATGGGGAATCAGAGGCGGGGAATCAGAGGCTGGAAATCAGACACGGGGACTCAGAGGCTGGGAATCAGACGGGGGGAATCAAAGGCGGGGAATCAGAGCTGGGGAATCAGAGGCAGGGAATCAGAGTTGGGGATTCAGAGGCGGGGAATCAGATATGGGGAAACAGAGGCGGGGAATCAGAGGCGGGCAAACAGAGGCGGGGAATTAGATATGGGGAATCAGAGGTGGGGAATCAGAGGTGGTGAATCAGAGATGGGGAATCACAGGCGGGGAATCAGAGGCAGGGAATAGAACGCGGGGAATCAGAGGCAGGGAATCAGAGTTGGGGCATCAGAGGTTGGGAATTAGATATGGGGAAACAGAGGCGGGGAATCAGAGGCGGGGAAACAGAGGCGGGAAATCAGATATGGGGAATCAGAGGTGGGGAATCAGAGGCAGGGAATCAGATGTGCGGAATCAGAGATGGGGAATCAGAGGCAGGGAATCAGAATCAGAAGCGGGGAATCAGAGGCCGGGAATCAGAGGCCGGGAATCAGATGCTGGGAATAAGAGGCCGGGAATCAGAGGTGGGGAATCAGAGTCCGGGAATCAGAGATGGGGATTCAGAGGCGGGGAATGAGATATGGAGAATCAGAGGCGGGGAATCAGAGGCGGGGAAACAGAGGTGGGGAATCAGATATGTGGAATCAGAGGTGGGGAATCAGAGGCTGTGAATCAGAGATGGGGAATCAGAGGTGGGGAATCAGAGGCAGGAAATCAGACACGGGGATTCAGAGGCTGGGAATCAGACGGGGGGTTTCAGAGGCTGGGAATCAGACGGGGGAATCAAAGGCGGGGAATCAGAGCTGGGGAATCAGAGGCAGGGAATCAGACTTGGGGATTCAGAGGCGGGGAATCAGATATGGGGAAACAGAGGCGGGGAATCAGAGTCGGGCAAACAGAGGCGGGGAATTAGATATGGGGAATCAGAGGTGGGGAATCAGAGGTGGTGAATCAGAGATGGGGAATCACAGGCGGGGAATCAGAGGCAGGGAATAGAACGCGGGGAATCAGAGGCAGGGAATCAGAGTTGGGGCATCAGAGGTTGGGAATTAGATATGGGGAAACAGAGGCGGGGAATCAGAGGCGGGGAAACAGAGGCGGGATATCAGATATGGGGAATCAGAGGTGGGGAATCAGAGGCAGGGAATCAGATGTGCGGAATCAGAGATGGGGAATCAGAGTCAGGGAATCAGAATCAGAAGCGGGGAATCAGAGGCCGGGAATCAGAGGCCGGGAATCAGATGCTGGGAATAAGAGGCCGGGATTCAGAGGTGGGGAATCAGAGTCCGGGAATCAGAGATGAGGATTCAGAGGCGGGGAATGAGATATGGAGAATCAGAGGCGGGGAATCAGAGGCGGGGAAACAGAGGTGGGGAATCAGATATGTGGAATCAGAGGTGGCGAATCAAAGGCGGTGAATCAGAGATGGGGAATCAGAGGCGGGGAATCAGAGGCAGGGAATCAAACACTGGAAATCAGAGGCGGGGAATCAGAGCTGGGGAATCAGAGGCGGGGAATCAGAGTTGGGGAATCAGAGGCAGGGAATCAGATATGGGGAAACAGGGGCAGGGAATCAGATGCGGGGAAACAGAGGCGGGGAATCAGATATGGGGAATCAGAGGTGTGGAATCAGAGGTTGGGAATCAGAGGCAGGGAATCAGAGGCGGGGAAACAGAGGCGGGGAATCAGATATGGGGAATCAGAGGTGGCGAATCAAAGGCGGTGAAACAGAGATGGGGAATCAGGGCAGGGAATCAGAGGCAGGGAATCAAACACGGGGAATCAGAGCTGGGGAATCAGAGGCGGGGAATTAGAGTTGGGGAATCAGAGGAGGGGAATCAGAGGCGGGGAAACAGAGGTGGGGAATCAGATATGGGGAATCAGAGGTGGGGAATCAGAGGTTGGGAATCAGAGGCAGGGAATCAGAGGCGGGGAATCAGAGGCGGGGAATCAGAGGCAGGAAATCAGATGTGCGGAATCGGAGATGGGGAATCAGAGGCAGGGAATCAGAGGCGGGGATTCAGAGGCGGGGAATCAGAGGCCGGGAATCAGATATGGGGAAACAGAGGTGGGGAATCAGAGGCGGGGAAACAGAGGCGGGGATTCAGATATGGAGAATCATAGGTGGGGAATCAGAGGTTGGGAATCAGAGGCAGGGAATCAGAGGCTTGGAATCAGATGCAGGGAATCAGATGCGGGGAATCAGAGGCGGGGAATCAGAGCTGGGGAAACAGAGGTGGGGAATCAGAGTTGGGGAATCAGAGGCGGGGACTTAGATATTGGGAAACAGAGGCGGGGAATCAGAGGCGGGGAAACAGAGGCGGGGAGTCAGATATGGGGAATCAGAGGTGGGGAATCAGAGGCAGGGAATCAGATGTGCGGAATCAGAGATGGGGAATCAGAGGCAGGGAGTCAGAATCAGAAGCAGGGAATCAGAGGCCGGGAATCAGAGGCCTGAATCAGATGCCGGGAATAAGAGGCCGGGAATCAGAGGTGGGGAATCAGAGTCCGGGAATCAGAGGCGGGGAAACAGAGGCGGGGAATCAGATATGGGGTATCAGAGGTGGGGAATCAGATATGGGGAAACAGAGGCGGGGAATCAGAGGCGGGGAAACAGAGGCGGGGAATTTGATATGGGGAATCAGAGGTGGCGAATGAAAGGCAGTGAATCAGAGATGGGGAAACAGAGGCGGGGAATCAGAGGCAGGGAATCAAACACGGGGAATCAGACGTGGGGAATCAGAGCTGGGGAATCAGAGGCGGGGTATCAGAGTTGGGGAATCAGAGGCGGGATATCAGATATGGGGAAACAGAGGTGGGGAATCAGAGGCAGGGAAACAGAGGTGGGGAATCAGATATGGGGAATCAGAGGTGGGGAATCAGAGGTTGGGAAACAGAGGCAGGGAATCAGAGGCGGGGAGTCAGAGGCGGGGAATCAGAGGCAGGGAATCAGATGTGCGGAATCAGAGATGGGTAATCAGAGGCAGCGAATCAGAGGCGGGGAACCAGAGGCGGGGAATCAGAGGCGGAGAATCAGAGCCTGGGAATCAGAGGCGGGGAATCAGAGGCGGGGAAACAGATATGGGGACTCAGAGGTGGGGAATCAGAGGTTGGGAATCAGAGGCAGGGAATCAGAGGCAGGGAATCAGAGGCAGGGAACCAGAGTTGGGGATTCAGAGGCGGGGAATCAGAGCTGGGGAATCAGAGGCGGGGAATCAGAGGCAGGGAATCAGAGGCGGGGAATCAGAGGCAGGGAATCAGATATGGGGATTCAGAGGTTAGGAATCAGAGGTTGGGAATCAGAGGTGGGGATCAGAGTCGGGGAATCAGAGGCAGGGAATCAGATGTGCGGAATCAGAGATGGGGAATCAGAGGTGGGGAATCAGAGGCTGTGAATCAGAGATGGGGAATCAGAGGTGGGGAATCAGAGGCAGGAAATCAGACACGGGGATTCAGAGGCTGGGAATCAGACGGGGGGAATCAAAGGCGGGGAATCAGATATGGGGAAACAGAGGCGGGGAATCAGAGGCGGGCAAACAGAGGCGGGGAATTAGATATGGGGAATCAGAGGTGGGGAATCAGAGGTGGTGAATCAGAGATGGGGAATCACAGGCGGGGAATCAGAGGCAGGGAATAGAACGCGGGGAATCAGAGGCAGGGAATCAGAGTTGGGGCATCAGAGGTTGGGAATTAGATATGGGGAAACAGATGCGGGGAATCAGAGGCAGGGAATCAGATGTGCGGAATCAGAGATGGGGAATCAGAGGCTGTGAATCAGAGATGGGGAATCAGAGGTGGGGAATCAGAGGCAGGAAATCAGACACGGGGATTCAGAGGCTGGGAATCAGACGGGGGGAATCAAAGGCGGGGAATCAGAGCTGGGGAATCAGAGGCAGGGAATCAGAGTTGGGGATTCAGATGCGGGGAATCAGATATGGGGAAACAGAGGCGGGGAATCAGAGGCGGGCAAACAGAGGCGGGGAATTAGATATGGGGAATCAGAGGTGGGGAATCAGAGGTGGTGAATCAGAGATGGGGAATCACAGGCGGGGAATCATAGGCAGGGAATAGAACGCGGGGAATCAGAGGCAGGGAATCAGAGTTGGGGCATCAGAGGTTGGGAATTAGATATGGGGAAACAGAGGCGGGGAATCAGAGGCGGGGAAACAGAGGCGGGAAATCAGATATGGGGAATCAGAGGTGGGGAATCAGAGGCAGGGAATCAGATGTGCGGAATCAGAGATGGGGAATCAGAGGCAGGGAATCAGAATCAGAAGCGGGGAATCAGAGGCCGGGAATCAGAGGCCGGGAATCAGATGCTGGGAATGAGAGGCCGGGAATCAGAGGTGGGGAATCAGAGTCCGGGAATCAGAGATGGGGATTCAGAGGCGGGGAATGGGATATGGAGAATCAGAGGCGGGGAATCAGAGGCGGGGAAACAGAGGTGGGGAATGAGATATGTGGAATCAGAGGTGGCGAATCAAAGGCGGTGAATCAGACATGGGGAATCAGAGGCGGGGAATCAGAGGCAGGGAATCAAACACGGGAAATCAGAGGCGGGGAATCAGAGCTGGGGAATCAGAGGCGGGGAATCTGAGTTGGGGAATCAGAGGCAGGGAATCAGATATGGGGAAACAGGGGCAGGGAATCAGAGGCGGGGAAACAGAGGCGGGGAATCAGATATGGGGAATCAGAGGTGTGGAATCAGAGGTTGGGAATCAGAGGCAGGGAATCAGAGGCGGGGAAACAGAGGCGGGGAATCAGATATGGGGAATCAGAGGTGGCGAATCAAAGGCGGTGAAACAGAGATGGGGAATCAGGGCGGGGAATCAGAGGCAGGGAATCAGAGGCTTGGAATCAGATGCAGGGAATCAGAGGCGGGGAATCAGAGGTGGGGAATCAGAGCTGGGGAATCAGAGGTGGGGAATCAGAGTTGGGGAATCAGAGGCGGGGACTTAGATATTGGGAAACAGAGGCGGGGAATCAGAGGCGGGGAAACAGAGGGGGGTAATCAGAGGCAGGGAATCAGATGTGCGGAATCAGAGATGGGGAATCAGAGGCAGGGAATCAGAATCAGAAGCAGGGAATCAGAGGCCGGGAATCAGAGGCCGGAATCAGATGCCGGGAATAAGAGGCCGGGAATCAGAGGTGGGGAATCAGAGTCCGGGAATCAGAGATGGGGATTCAGAGGCGGGGAATGAGATATGGAGAATCAGAGGCGGGGAATCAGAGGCGGGGAAACAGAGGTGGGGAATCAGATATGTGGAATCAGAGGTGGGGAATCAGAGGCTGTGAATCAGAGATGGGGAATCAGAGGTGGGGAATCAGAGGCAGGAAATCAGACACGGGGATTCAGAGGCTGGGAATCAGACGGGGGGTTTCAGAGGCTGGGAATCAGACGGGGGAATCAAAGGCGGGGAATCAGAGCTGGGGAATCAGAGGCAGGGAATCAGACTTGGGGATTCAGAGGCGGGGAATCAGATATGGGGAAACAGAGGCGGGGAATCAGAGTCGGGCAAACAGAGGCGGGGAATTAGATATGGGGAATCAGAGGTGGGGAATCAGAGGTGGTGAATCAGAGATGGGGAATCACAGGCGGGGAATCAGAGGCAGGGAATAGAACGCGGGGAATCAGAGGCAGGGAATCAGAGTTGGGGCATCAGAGGTTGGGAATTAGATATGGGGAAACAGAGGCGGGGAATCAGAGGCGGGGAAACAGAGGCGGGATATCAGATATGGGGAATCAGAGGTGGGGAATCAGAGGCAGGGAATCAGATGTGCGGAATCAGAGATGGGGAATCAGAGTCAGGGAATCAGAATCAGAAGCGGGGAATCAGAGGCCGGGAATCAGAGGCCGGGAATCAGATGCTGGGAATAAGAGGCCGGGATTCAGAGGTGGGGAATCAGAGTCCGGGAATCAGAGATGAGGATTCAGAGGCGGGGAATGAGATATGGAGAATCAGAGGCGGGGAATCAGAGGCGGGGAAACAGAGGTGGGGAATCAGATATGTGGAATCAGAGGTGGCGAATCAAAGGCGGTGAATCAGAGATGGGGAATCAGAGGCGGGGAATCAGAGGCAGGGAATCAAACACTGGAAATCAGAGGCGGGGAATCAGAGCTGGGGAATCAGAGGCGGGGAATCAGAGTTGGGGAATCAGAGGCAGGGAATCAGATATGGGGAAACAGGGGCAGGGAATCAGAGGCGGGGAAACAGAGGCGGGGAATCAGATATGGGGAATCAGAGGTGTGGAATCAGAGGATGGGAATCAGAGGCAGGGAATCAGAGGCGGGGAAACAGAGGCGGGGAATCAGATATGGGGAATCAGAGGTGGCGAATCAAAGGCGGTGAAACAGAGATGGGGAATCAGGGCAGGGAATCAGAGGCAGGGAATCAAACACGGGGAATCAGAGCTGGGGAATCAGAGGCGGGGAATTAGAGTTGGGGAATCAGAGGAGGGGAATCAGAGGCGGGGAAACAGAGGTGGGGAATCAGATATGGGGAATCAGAGGTGGGGAATCAGAGGTTGGGAATCAGAGGCAGGGAATCAGAGGCGGGGAATCAGAGGCGGGGAATCAGAGGCAGGAAATCAGATGTGCGGAATCGGAGATGGGGAATCAGAGGCAGGGAATCAGAGGCGGGGATTCAGAGGCGGGGAATCAGAGGCCGGGAATCAGATATGGGGAAACAGAGGTGGGGAATCAGAGGCGGGGAAACAGAGGCGGGGATTCAGATATGGGGAATCATAGGTGGGGAATCAGAGGTTGGGAATCAGAGGCAGGGAATCAGAGGCTTGGAATCAGATGCAGGGAATCAGATGCGGGGAATCAGAGGCGGGGAATCAGAGCTGGGGAAACAGAGGTGGGGAATCAGAGTTGGGGAATCAGAGGCGGGGACTTAGATATTGGGAAACAGAGGCGGGGAATCAGAGGCGGGGAAACAGAGGCGGGGAGTCAGATATGGGGAATCAGAGGTGGGGAATCAGAGGCAGGGAATCAGATGTGCGGAATCAGAGATGGGGAATCAGAGGCAGGGAGTCAGAATCAGAAGCAGGGAATCAGAGGCCGGGAATCAGAGGCCTGAATCAGATGCCGGGAATAAGAGGCCGGGAATCAGAGGTGGGGAATCAGAGTCCGGGAATCAGAGGCGGGGAAACAGAGGCGGGGAATCAGATATGGGGTATCAGAGGTGGGGAATCAGATATGGGGAAACAGAGGCGGGGAATCAGAGGCGGGGAAACAGAGGCGGGGAATTTGATATGGGGAATCAGAGGTGGCGAATGAAAGGCAGTGAATCAGAGATGGGGAAACAGAGGCGGGGAATCAGAGGCAGGGAATCAAACACGGGGAATCAGACGTGGGGAATCAGAGCTGGGGAATCAGAGGCGGGGTATCAGAGTTGGGGAATCAGAGGCGGGATATCAGATATGGGGAAACAGAGGTGGGGAATCAGAGGCAGGGAAACAGAGGTGGGGAATCAGATATGGGGAATCAGAGGTGGGGAATCAGAGGTTGGGAAACAGAGGCAGGGAATCAGAGGCGGGGAGTCAGAGGCGGGGAATCAGAGGCAGGGAATCAGATGTGCGGAATCAGAGATGGGTAATCAGAGGCAGCGAATCAGAGGCGGGGAACCAGAGGCGGGGAATCAGAGGCGGAGAATCAGAGCCTGGGAATCAGAGGCGGGGAATCAGAGGCGGGGAAACAGATATGGGGACTCAGAGGTGGGGAATCAGAGGTTGGGAATCAGAGGCAGGGAATCAGAGGCAGGGAATCAGAGGCAGGGAACCAGAGTTGGGGATTCAGAGGCGGGGAATCAGAGCTGGGGAATCAGAGGCGGGGAATCAGAGGCAGGGAATCAGAGGCGGGGAATCAGAGGCAGGGAATCAGATATGGGGATTCAGAGGTTAGGAATCAGAGGTTGGGAATCAGAGGTGGGGATCAGAGTCGGGGAATCAGAGGCAGGGAATCAGATGTGCGGAATCAGAGATGGGGAATCAGAGGTGGGGAATCAGAGGCTGTGAATCAGAGATGGGGAATCAGAGGTGGGGAATCAGAGGCAGGAAATCAGACACGGGGATTCAGAGGCTGGGAATCAGACGGGGGGAATCAAAGGCGGGGAATCAGATATGGGGAAACAGAGGCGGGGAATCAGAGGCGGGCAAACAGAGGCGGGGAATTAGATATGGGGAATCAGAGGTGGGGAATCAGAGGTGGTGAATCAGAGATGGGGAATCACAGGCGGGGAATCAGAGGCAGGGAATAGAACGCGGGGAATCAGAGGCAGGGAATCAGAGTTGGGGCATCAGAGGTTGGGAATTAGATATGGGGAAACAGATGCGGGGAATCAGAGGCAGGGAATCAGATGTGCGGAATCAGAGATGGGGAATCAGAGGCTGTGAATCAGAGATGGGGAATCAGAGGTGGGGAATCAGAGGCAGGAAATCAGACACGGGGATTCAGAGGCTGGGAATCAGACGGGGGGAATCAAAGGCGGGGAATCAGAGCTGGGGAATCAGAGGCAGGGAATCAGAGTTGGGGATTCAGATGCGGGGAATCAGATATGGGGAAACAGAGGCGGGGAATCAGAGGCGGGCAAACAGAGGCGGGGAATTAGATATGGGGAATCAGAGGTGGGGAATCAGAGGTGGTGAATCAGAGATGGGGAATCACAGGCGGGGAATCATAGGCAGGGAATAGAACGCGGGGAATCAGAGGCAGGGAATCAGAGTTGGGGCATCAGAGGTTGGGAATTAGATATGGGGAAACAGAGGCGGGGAATCAGAGGCGGGGAAACAGAGGCGGGAAATCAGATATGGGGAATCAGAGGTGGGGAATCAGAGGCAGGGAATCAGATGTGCGGAATCAGAGATGGGGAATCAGAGGCAGGGAATCAGAATCAGAAGCGGGGAATCAGAGGCCGGGAATCAGAGGCCGGGAATCAGATGCTGGGAATGAGAGGCCGGGAATCAGAGGTGGGGAATCAGAGTCCGGGAATCAGAGATGGGGATTCAGAGGCGGGGAATGGGATATGGAGAATCAGAGGCGGGGAATCAGAGGCGGGGAAACAGAGGTGGGGAATGAGATATGTGGAATCAGAGGTGGCGAATCAAAGGCGGTGAATCAGACATGGGGAATCAGAGGCGGGGAATCAGAGGCAGGGAATCAAACACGGGAAATCAGAGGCGGGGAATCAGAGCTGGGGAATCAGAGGCGGGGAATCTGAGTTGGGGAATCAGAGGCAGGGAATCAGATATGGGGAAACAGGGGCAGGGAATCAGAGGCGGGGAAACAGAGGCGGGGAATCAGATATGGGGAATCAGAGGTGTGGAATCAGAGGTTGGGAATCAGAGGCAGGGAATCAGAGGCGGGGAAACAGAGGCGGGGAATCAGATATGGGGAATCAGAGGTGGCGAATCAAAGGCGGTGAAACAGAGATGGGGAATCAGGGCGGGGAATCAGAGGCAGGGAATCAGAGGCTTGGAATCAGATGCAGGGAATCAGAGGCGGGGAATCAGAGGTGGGGAATCAGAGCTGGGGAATCAGAGGTGGGGAATCAGAGTTGGGGAATCAGAGGCGGGGACTTAGATATTGGGAAACAGAGGCGGGGAATCAGAGGCGGGGAAACAGAGGGGGGTAATCAGAGGCAGGGAATCAGATGTGCGGAATCAGAGATGGGGAATCAGAGGCAGGGAATCAGAATCAGAAGCAGGGAATCAGAGGCCGGGAATCAGAGGCCGGAATCAGATGCCGGGAATAAGAGGCCGGGAATCAGAGGTGGGGAATCAGAGTCCGGGAATCAGAGATGGGGATTCAGAGGCGGGGAATGAGATATGGGGAATCAGAGGCGGGGAATCAGAGGCGGGGAAACAGAGGCGGGGAATCAGATTTGGGGAATCAGAGGTGGCGAATCAAAGGCGGTGAATCAGAGATGGGGAATCAGAGGCCGGGAATCAGAGGCAGGGAATCAGAGCTGGGGAATCAGAGGCGGGGAATCAGAGCTGGGGTATCAGAGGCGGGGAATCAGAATTGGGGAATCAGAGATGGGGAATCAGAGATGGGGAATCAGAGGCGGGGAATCAGACGCGGGGAATCAGCGGTGGTGAATCAGAGATGTGGAATCATAGGCGGGGAATCAGAGGCAGGGAATCAGACGCGGGGAATCAGAGGCGGGGAATCATAGCTGGCGAATCAGAGGCGGGGAATCAGAGGTGGGGAATCAGAGGCGGGGAATCAGATATTGGGAATCAGAGGTGGGGAATCAGAGGCGGGGAAACAGAGGCGGGGAATCAGATATGGGGAATCAGAGGTGGGGAATCAGAGGTTGTGAATCAGAGATGGGGAATCAGAGGCGGGGAATCAGAGGCCGGTAATCAGACGCGGGGAATCAGAGGCGGGGAATCAGAAATGGGAAATTAGAGGCAGGGAATCAGAGTTGGGGATTCAGAGGCGGGGAATAAGATATGGGGAAACAGAGGCGGGGAATCAGAGGCGGGCAAATAGAGGCGGGGATCAGATATGGGGAAACAGAGGCGGGGAATCAGAGGCGGGGAAACAGAGGCGGGGAATCAGATATGGGGAATCAGAGGTGGGGAATCAGAGGTTGGGAATCAGAGATGCGGAATTAGAGGCGGGGAATGAGATATGGGGAATCAGAGGCGGGGAATCAGAGGCGGGGAAACAGAGGTGGGGAATCAGATATGGGGAATCAGAGGTGTGGAATCAGAGGTTGGGAATCAGAGGTTGGGAATCAGAGGCAGGGAATCAGAGGCTTGGAATCAGTTGCAGGGAATCAGATGCGGGGAATCAGAGGCGGGGAATCAGAGCTGGGGAATCAGAGGTGGGGAATCAGAGTTGGTGAATCAGAGGCGGGGACTTAGATATTGGGAAACAGAGGCGGGGAATCAAAGGTGGGGAAACAGAGGCGGGGAATCAGATATGGGGAATCAGAGGTGGGGAATCAGAGGCAGGGAATCAGATATGCGGAATCAGAGATGGGGAATCAGAGGCAGGGAATCAGAATCAGAAGCAGGGAATCAGAGGCCGGGAATCAGAGGCCGGAATCAGATGCCGGGAATAAGAGGCCGGGAATCAGAGGTGGGGAATCAGAGTCCGGGAATCAGAGATGGGGATTTAGAGGCGGGGAATGAGATATGGGGAATCAGAGGCGGGGAATCAGAGGCGGGGAAACAGAGGCGGGGAATCAGATATGGGGAATCAGAGGTTGCGAATCAAAGGCGGTGAATCAGAGATGGGGAATCAGAGGCCGGGAATCAGAGGCAGGGAATCAAACACGGGGAATCAGATGCGGGGAATCAGAGCTGGGGAATCAGAGGCGGGGAATCAGAGTTGGGGAATCAGAGGCGGGGAATCAGACGCAGGGAATCAATATGGGAAATCAGAGGTGGGGAATCAGACGCAGGGAATCAATATGGGAAATCAGAGGTGGGGAATCAGAGGTTGGGAATCAGAAGAAGGGAATCAGAGGCGAGGAATCAGAGCTGGGGAATCAGAGGCGGGGAATCAGAATTGGGGAGTCAGAGATGGGGAATCAGAGATGGGGAATCAGAGGCGGGGAATCAGACGCGTGGAATCAGAGGTGGTGAATCAGAGATGTGGAACCAGAGGCGGGGAATCAGAGGCAGGGAATCAGACGCGGGGAATCAGAGGCGGGGAATCATAGCTGGCGAATCAGAGGCGGGGAATGAGATATGGGGAATCAGAGGCGGGGAATCAGAGGCGGGGAAACAGTGGCGAGGAATCAGATATCGGGAATCAGAGGTGTCGAATCAAAGGCGGTGAATCAGAGATGGGGAATCAGATGCGGGGAATCAGAGGCAGGGGATCAAACACGGGGAATCAGAGGCGGGGAATCAGAGCTGTGGAATCAGAGGCGGGGAATCAGAGGCGGGGAATCAGAGCTGGGGAATCAGAGGTGGGGAATCAGAGTCGGGGAATCAGAGGCAGGGAGTCGGATGTGCGGAATCAGAGATGGGGAATCAGAGGTGGGGAATCAGAGGCGGTGAATCTGAGATGGGGAATCAGAGGCGGGGTATCAGAGGCAGGTTATCAGACACGTAGATTCAGAGGCTGGGAATCAGACGGGGGAATCAAAGGCGGGGAATGAAGCTGGGGAATCAGAGGCAGGGAATCAGAGTTGGGGATTCAGAGGCGGGGAATCAGATATGGGGAAACAGAGGCGGGGAATCAGAGGCGGGCAAACAGAGGCGGGGATTTAGATATGGGGAATCAGTGGTGGAGAATCAGAGGTGGTTTATCAGAGATGGGGAATCACAGGCGGGGAATCAGAGGCAGGGAATAGAACACGGGGAATCAGAGGCAGGGAATCAGAGCTGGGGAATCAGAGGCGGGGAATCATAGTTGGGAATCAGAGGCGGGGAATCAGATATGGGGAAACAGAGGCGGGGAATCAGGGGCGGGGAAACAGAGGCGGGGAATCAGATATGGGGAATCGGATGCGGGGAATCGGAGGCAGGTAATCAGATGTGCGGAATCAGAGATGGGGAATCAGAGGCAGGGAATCAGAATCAGAAGCGGGGAGTCAGAGGCCTGGAATCAGAGGCCTGGAATCAGATGCTGGGAATAAGAGGCCGGGAATCAGTGGTGGGGAATCAGAGTCCGGGAATCAGAGATGGGGATTCAGAGGCGGGGAATGAGATATGGAGAATCAGAGGCGGGGAATCAGAGGCGGGAAAACAGAGGTGGGGAATCAGATATGGGGAATCAGAGGTGGCGAATCAAAGGTGGTGAATCAGAGATGGGGAATCAGAGGCGGGGAATCAGAGGCAGGGAATCAAACACGGGGAATCAGAGGCGGGGATTAGAACTGGGGAATCAGAGGCTGGGAATCAAAGTTGGGGAATCAGAGGCTGGGAATCAGATATGGGGAAACAGGGGCGGGGAATCAGAGGCGGGGAAACAGAGGCGGGGAATCAGATATGGGGAATCAGAGGCGGGGAATTAGAGTTGGGGAATCAGAGGCGGGGAATCAGAGGCGGGGAAACAGAGGTGGGGAATCAAACACGGGGAATCAGGTGGGGAATCAGAGGTTGGGAATCAGAGGCAGGGAATCAGAGGCGGGGAATCAGAGGCGGGGAATCAGAGGCAGGGAATCAGATGTGCGGAATCGGAGATGGGGAATCAGAGGCAGGGAATCAGAGGCGGGGAATCAGAGGCGGGGAATCAGAGGCCGGAAATCAGATATGGGGAAACAGAGGCGGGGAATCAGAGGCGGGGAAACAGAGGCTGGGAATCAGATATGGGGAATCAGAGGTGGGGAATCAGAGGTTGGGAATCAGAGGCAGGGAATCAGAGGCTTGGAATCAGATGCAGGGAATCAGATGTGCGGAATCAGAGATGGGGAATCAAAGGCAGGGAATCAGAATCAGAAGCAGGGAATCAGAGGCCGGGAATCAGAGGCCGGAATCAGATGCCGGGAATAAGAGGCCGGAAATCAGAGGTGGGGAATCAGAGGTGGGGAATCAGAGTTGGGGAATCAGAGGCGGGGACTTAGATATTGGGAAACAGAGGCGGGGAATCAGAGGCGGGGAATCAGATATGGGGAATCAGAGATGGGGAATCAGAGGCAGGGAATCAGATGTGCGGAATCAGAGATGGGGAATCAAAGGCAGGGAATCAGAATGAGAAGCAGGGAATCAGAGGCCGGGAATCAGAGGCCGGAATCAGATGCCGGGAATAAGAGGCCGGAAATCAGAGGTGGGGAATCAGAATCCAGGAATCAGAGATGGGGATTCAGAGGCGGGGAATGAGATATGGGGAATGAGATATGGGGAATCAGAGGCGGGGAAACAGAGGCGGGGAATCAGATATGGCGAATCAGAGGTGGCGAATCAAAGGCGGTGAATCAGAGATGGGGAATCAGAGGCCGGGAATCAGAGGCAGGGAATCAAACACGGGGAATCAGAGGAGGGGAATCAGAATTGGGGAATCAGAGATGGGGAATCAGAGATGGTGAATCAGAGGCAGGGAATCAGATGCGGGGAATCAGAGGTGGTGAATCAGAGATGTGGAATCAGAGGCGGGGAATCAGAGGCAGGGAATCAGACGCGGGGAATAAGAGGCGGGGAATCATAGCGGGCGAATCAGAGGCGGGGAATCAGAGGTGGGGAATCAGAGGCGGGGAATCAGATATTGGGAATCAGAGGCGGGGAATCAGAGGCCGGTAATCAGACGCGGGGAATCAGAGGCGGGGAATCAGAGCTGGGAAATTAGAGGCAGGGAATCAGAGTTGGGGATTCAGAGGCGGGGAATCAGATATGGGGAAACAGAGGCGGGGAATCAGAGGCGGGCAAATAGAGGCGGGGATCAGATATGGGGAAACAGAGGCGGGGAATCAGAGGCGGGGAAACAGAGGCGGGGAATCAGATATGGGGATCAGAGGTGGGGAATCAGAGGTTGGGAATCAGAGGCTGGGAATCAGAGGCTGGGAATCAGATGCATGGAATCAGATGCGGGGAATCAGAGGCGGGGAATCAGAGCTGGGGAATCAGAGGTGGGGAATCAAAGTTGGGGAATCAGAGGCGGGGACTTAGATATGGGGAAACAGAGGCGGGGAATCAGAGGCGGGGAAACAGAGGCGGGGAATCAGATATGGGGAATCAGAGGTGGGGAATCAGAGGCAGGGAATTAGATTTGCGGAATCAGAGATGGAGAATCAGAAGCAGGGAATCAGAGGCCGGGAATCAGAGGCCGGAATCAGATGCCGGGAATAAGAGGACGGGAAACAGAGGTGTGGAATCAGAGTCCGGGACTCAGAGATGGGGAATCAGAGGCGGGGAATGAGATATGGGGAATCAGAGGAGGGGAATCAGAGGCGGGGAAACAGAGGCGAGGAATCAGATATGGGGAATCAGAGGTGGCGAATCAAAGGCGTTGAATCAGAGATGGGGAATCAGAGGTGGGGAATTAGAGGCAGGGAATCAAACACGGGGAATCAGAGGCGGGGAATCAGAGCTGGGGAATCAGAGGCGGGGAATCAGAGTTGGGGAATCAGAGGCGGGGAATCAGAGCTGGGGAATCAGAGGTGGGGATCAGAGTCGGGGAATCAGAGGCAGGGAATCAGATATGCGGAATCAGAGATGGGGAATCAGAGGTGGGGAATCAGAGGCTGTGAATCAGAGATGGGGAATCAGAGGCGGGGAATCAGAGGCTGGAAATCAGACACGGGGACTCAGAGGCTGGGAATCAGACGGGGGGAATCAAAGGCGGGGAATCAGAGCTGGGGAATCAGAGGCAGGGAATCAGAGTTGGGGATTCAGAGGCGGGGAATCAGATATGGGGAAACAGAGGCGGGGAATCAGAGGCGGGCAAACAGAGGCGGGGAATTAGATATGGGGAATCAGAGGTGGGGAATCAGAGGTGGTGAATCAGAGATGGGGAATCACAGGCGGGGAATCAGAGGCAGGGAATAGAACGCGGGGAATCAGAGGCAGGGAATCAGAGTTGGGGCATCAGAGGTTGGGAATTAGATATGGGGAAACAGGCGGGGAATCAGAGGCGGGGAAACAGAGGCGGGAAATCTGATATGGGGAATCAGAGGTGGGGAATCAGAGGCAGGGAATCAGATGTGCGGAATCAGAGATGGGGAATCAGAGGCAGGGAATCAGAATCAGAAGCGGGGAATCGGAGGCCGGGAATCAGAGGCCGGGAATCAGATGCTGGGAATAAGAGGCCGGGAATCAGAGGTGGGGAATCAGAGTCCGGGAATCAGAGATGGGGATTCAGATGCGGGGAATGAGATATGGAGAATCAGAGGCGGGGAATCAGAGGCGGGGAAACAGAGGTGGGGAATCAGATATGTGGAATCAGAGGTGGGGAATCAGAGGCTGTGAATCAGAGATGGGGAATCAGAGGTGGGGAATCAGAGGCAGGAAATCAGACACGGGGATTCAGAGGCTGGGAATCAGACGGGGGAATCAAAGGCGGGGAATCAGAGCTGGGGAATCAGAGGCAGGGAATCAGAGGTGGGGAATCAGAGGTGGGGAATCAGAGTTGGGGAATCAGAGGCGGGGACTTAGATATTGGGAAACAGAGGCGGGGAATCAGAGGCGGGGAATCAGATATGGGGAATCAGAGATGGGGAATCAGAGGCAGGGAATCAGATGTGCGGAATCAGAGATGGGGAATCAAAGGCAGGGAATCAGAATCAGAAGCAGGGAATCAGAGGCCGTGAATCAGAGGCCGGAATCAGATGCCGGGAATAAGAGGCCGGAAATCAGAGGTGGGGAATCAGAGTCCGGGAATCAGAGATGGGGATTCAGAGGCGGGGAATGAGATATGGGGAAATAGAGGCGGGGAATCAGAGGCGGGGAAACAGATGCGGGGAATCAGATATGGCGAATCAGAGGTGGCGAATCAAAGGCGGTGAATCAGAGATGGGGAATCAGAGGCTTGGAATCAGATGCAGGGAATCAGATGCGGCGAATCAGAGGCGGGGAATTGAGCTGGGGAATCAGAGGCGGGGACTTAGATATTGGGAAACAGAGGCGGGGAATCAGAGGCGGGGAAACAGAGGCGGGGAATCAGATATGGGGAATCAGAGATGGGGAATCAGAGGCAGGGAATCAGATGTGCGGAATCAGAGATGGGGAATCAAAGGCAGGGAATCAGAATCACAAGCAGGGAATCAGATGCCGGGAATCAGAGGCCGGAATCAGATGCCGGGAATAAGAGGCCGGAAATCAGAGGTGGGGAATCAGAGTCCGAGAATCAGAGATGGGGATTCAGAGGCGGGGAATGAGATATGGGGAATAAGAGGCGGGGAATCAGAGGCGGGGAAACAGAGGCGGGGAATCAGATATGGCGAATCAGAGGTGGCGAATCAAAGGCGGTGAATCAGAGATGGGGAATCAGAGGCCGGGAATCAGAGGCAGGGAATCAAACACGGGGAATCAGAGGAGGGGAATCAGAATTGGGGAATCAGAGATGGGGAATCAGAGATGGGGAATCAGAGGCAGGGAATCAGACGCGGGGAATCAGAGGTGGTGAATCAGAGATGTGGAATCAGAGGCGGGGAATCAGAGGCAGGGAATCAGACGCGGGGAATAAGAGGCGGGGAATCATAGCTGGCGAATCAGAGGCGGGGAATCAGAGGTGGGGAATCAGAGGCGGGGAATCAGATATTGGGATTCAGAGGTGGGGAATCAGAGGCGGGGAAACAGAGGCGGGGAATCAGATATGGGGTATCAGAGGTGGGGAATCAGAGGTTGTGAATCAGAGATGGGGAATCAGAGGCGGGGAATCAGAGGCCGGTAATCAGACGCGGGGAATCAGAGGCGGGGAATCAGAGCTGCGAAATTAGAGGCAGGGAATCAGAGTTGGGGATTCAGAGGCGGGGAATCAGATATGGGGAAACAGAGGCGGGGAATCAGAGGCGGGCAAATAGAGGCGGGGATCAGATATGGGGAAACAGAGGCGGGGAATCAGAGGCGGGGAAACAGAGGCGGGGAATCAGATATGGGGATCAGAGGTGGGGAATCAGAGGTTGGGAATCAGAGGCTGGGAATCAGAGGCTGGGAATCAGATGCATGGAATCAGATGCGGGGAATCAGAGGCGGGGAATCAGAGCTGGGGAATCAGAGGTGGGGAATCAAAGTTGGGGAATCAGAGGCGGGGACTTAGATATGGGGAAACAGAGGCGGGGAATCAGAGGCGGGGAAACAGGGTCGGGGAATCAGATATGGGGAATCAGAGGTGGGGAATCAGAGGCAGGGAATTAGATTTGCGGAATCAGAGATGGGGAATCAGAAGCAGGGAATCAGAGGCCGGGAATCAGAGGCCGGAATCAGATGCCGGGAATAAGAGGCCGGGAATCAGAGGTGGGGAATCAGAGTCCGGGAATCAGAGATGGGGAATCAGAGGCGGGGAATGAGATATGGGGAATCAGAGGAGGGGAATCAGAGGCGGGGAAACAGAGGCGAGGAATCAGATATGGGGAATCAGAGGTGGCGAATCAAAGGCGTTGAATCAGAGATGGGGAATCAGAGGCGGGGAATCAGAGGCAGGGAATCAAACACGGGGAATCAGAGGCGGGGAATCAGAGCTGGGGAATCAGAGGTGGGGTTCAGAGTCGGGGAATCAGAGGCAGGGAATCAGATGTGCGGAATCAGAGATGGGGAATCAGAGGTGGGGAATCAGAGGCTGTGAATCAGAGATGGGGAATCAGAGGCGGGGAATCAGAGGCTGGAAATCAGACACGGGGACTCAGAGGCTGGGAATCAGACGGGGGGAATCAAAGGCGGGGAATCAGAGCTGGGGAATCAGAGGCAGGGAATCAGAGTTGGGGATTCAGAGGCGGGGAATCAGATATGGGGAAACAGAGGCGGGGAATCAGAGGCGGGCAAACAGAGGCGGGGAATCAGATATGTGGAATCAGAGGTGGGGAATCAGAGGCTGTGAATCAGAGATGGGGAATCAGAGGTGGGGAATCAGAGGCAGGAAATCAGACACGGGGATTCAGAGGCTGGGAATCAGACGGGGGGTTTCAGAGGCTGGGAATCAGACGGGGGAATCAAAGGCGGGGAATCAGAGCTGGGGAATCAGAGGCAGGGAATCAGACTTGGGGATTCAGAGGCGGGGAATCAGATATGGGGAAACAGAGGCGGGGAATCAGAGGCGGGCAAACAGAGGCGGGGAATTAGATATGGGGAATCAGAGGTGGGGAATCAGAGGTGGTGAATCAGAGATGGGGAATCACAGGCGGGGAATCAGAGGCAGGGAATAGAACGCGGGGAATCAGAGGCAGGGAATCAGAGTTGGGGCATCAGAGGTTGGGAATTAGATATGGGGAAACAGAGGCGGGGAATCAGAGGCGGGGAAACAGAGGCGGGATATCAGATATGGGGAATCAGAGGTGGGGAATCAGAGGCAGGGAATCAGATGTGCGGAATCAGAGATGGGGAATCAGAGGCAGGGAATCAGAATCAGAAGCGGGGAATCAGAGGCCGGGAATCAGAGGCCGGGAATCAGATGCTGGGAATAAGAGGCCGGGATTCAGAGGTGGGGAATCAGAGTCCGGGAATCAGAGATGAGGATTCAGAGGCAGGGAATGAGATATGGAGAATCAGAGGCGGGGAATCAGAGGCGGGGAAACAGAGGTGGGGAATCAGATATGTGGAATCAGAGGTGGCGAATCAAAGGCGGTGAATCAGAGATGGGGAATCAGAGGCGGGGAATCAGAGGCAGGGAATCAAACACTGGAAATCAGAGGCGGGGAATCAGAGCTGGGGAATCAGAGGCGGGGAATCAGAGTTGGGGAATCAGAGGCAGGGAATCAGATATGGGGAAACAGGGGCAGGGAATCAGAGGCGGGGAAACAGAGGCGGGGAATCAGATATGGGGAATCAGAGGTGTGGAATCAGAGGTTGGGAATCAGAGATGGGGAATCAGGGCAGGGAATCAGAGGCAGGGAATCAAACACGGGGAATCAGAGCTGGGGAATCAGAGGCGGGGAATTAGAGTTGGGGAATCAGAGGAGGGGAATCAGAGGCGGGGAAACAGAGGCGGGGAATCAGATATGGGGAATCAGAGGTGGGGAATCAGAGGTTGGGAATCAGAGGCAGGGAATCAGAGGCGGGGAATCAGAGGCGGGGAATCAGAGGCAGGGAATCAGATGTGCGGAATCGGAGATGGGGAATCAGAGGCAGGGAATCAGAGGCGGGGATTCAGAGGTGGGGAATCAGAGGCCGGGAATCAGATATGGGGAAACAGAGGTGGGGAATCAGAGGCGGGGAAACAGAGGCGGGGATTCAGATATGGGGAATCATAGGTGGGGAATCAGAGGTTGGGAATCAGAGGCAGGGAATCAGAGGCTTGGAATCAGATGCAGGGAATCAGATGCGGGGAATCAGAGGCGGGGAATCAGAGCTGGGGAAACAGAGGTGGGGAATCAGAGTTGGGGAATCAGAGGCGGGGACTTAGATATTGGGAAACAGAGGCGGGGAATCAGAGGCGGGGAAACAGAGGCGGGGAGTCAGATATGGGGAATCAGAGGTGGGGAATCAGAGGCAGGGAATCAGATGTGCGGAATCAGAGATGGGGAATCAGAGGCAGGGAGTCAGAATCAGAAGCAGGGAATCAGAGGCCGGGAATCAGAGGCCTGAATCAGATGCCGGGAATAAGAGGCCGGGAATCAGAGGTGGGGAATCAGAGTCCGGGAATCAGAGGCGGGGAAACAGAGGCGGGGAATCAGATATGGGGTATCAGAGGTGGGGAATCAGATATGGGGAAACAGAGGCGGGGAATCAGAGGCGGGGAAACAGAGGCGGGGAATTTGATATGGGGAATCAGAGGTGGCGAATGAAAGGCAGTGAATCAGAGATGGGGAATCAGAGGCGGGGAATCAGAGGCAGGAATCAAACACGGGGAATCAGAGGTGGGGAATCAGAGCTGGGGAATCAGAGGCGGGGTATCAGAGTTGGGGAATCAGAGGCGGGATATCAGATATGGGGAAACAGAGGTGGGGAATCAGAGGCAGGGAAACAGAGGTGGGGAATCAGATATGGGGAATCAGAGGTGGGGAATCAGAGGTTGGGAAACAGAGGCAGGGAATCAGAGGCGGGGAGTCAGAGGCGGGGAATCAGAGGCAGGGAATCAGATGTGCGGAATCAGAGATGGGTTATCAGAGGCAGCGAATCAGAGGCGGGGAACCAGAGGCGGGGAATCAGAGGCGGAGAATCAGAGCCTGGGAATCAGAGGCGGGGAATCAGAGGCGGGGAAACAGAGGCGGGGAAACAGATATGGGGACTCAGAGGTGGGGAATCAGAGGTTGGGAATCAGAGGCAGGGAATCAGAGGCAGGGAATCAGAGGCAGGGAACCAGAGTTGGGGATTCAGAGGCGGGGAATCAGAGCTGGGGAATCAGAGGCGGGGAATCAGAGGCAGGGAATCAGAGGCGGGGAATCAGAGGCAGGGAATCAGATATGGGGATTCAGAGGTTAGGAATCAGAGGTTGGGAATCAGAGGTGGGGATCAGAGTCGGGGAATCAGAGGCAGGGAATCAGATGTGCGGAATCAGAGATGGGGAATCAGAGGTGGGGAATCAGAGGCTGTGAATCAGAGATGGGGAATCAGAGGTGGGGAATCAGAGGCAGGAAATCAGACACGGGGATTCAGAGGCTGGGAATCAGACGGGGGGAATCAAAGGCGGGGAATCAGATATGGGGAAACAGAGGCGGGGAATCAGAGGCGGGCAAACAGAGGCGGGGAATTAGATATGGGGAATCAGAGGTGGGGAATCAGAGGTGGTGAATCAGAGATGGGGAATCACAGGCGGGGAATCAGAGGCAGGGAATAGAACGCGGGGAATCAGAGGCAGGGAATCAGAGTTGGGGCATCAGAGGTTGGGAATTAGATATGGGGAAACAGAGGCGGGGAATCAGAGGCAGGGAATCAGATGTGCGGAATCAGAGATGGGGAATCAGAGGCTGTGAATCAGAGAAGGGGAATCAGAGGTGGGGAATCAGAGGCAGGAAATCAGACACGGGGATTCAGAGGCTGGGAATCAGACGGGGGGAATCAAAGGCGGGGAATCAGAGCTGGGGAATCAGAGGCAGGGAATCAGAGTTGGGGATTCAGATGCGGGGAATCAGATATGGGGAAACAGAGGCGGGGAATCAGAGGCGGGCAAACAGAGGCGGGGAATTAGATATGGGGAATCAGAGGTGGGGAATCAGAGGTGGTGAATCAGAGATGGGGAATCACAGGCGGGGAATCATAGGCAGGGAATAGAACGCGGGGAATCAGAGGCAGGGAATCAGAGTTGGGGCATCAGAGGTTGGGAATTAGATATGGGGAAACAGAGGCGGGGAATCAGAGGCGGGGAAACAGAGGCGGGAAATCAGATATGGGGAATCAGAGGTGGGGAATCAGAGGCAGGGAATCAGATGTGCGGAATCAGAGATGGGGAATCAGAGGCAGGGAATCAGAATCAGAAGCGGGGAATCAGAGGCCGGGAATCAGAGGCCGGGAATCAGATGCTGGGAATGAGAGGCCGGGAATCAGAGGTGGGGAATCAGAGTCCGGGAATCAGAGATGGGGATTCAGAGGCGGGGAATGAGATATGGAGAAACAGAGGCGGGGAATCAGAGGCGGGGAAACAGAGGTGGGGAATGAGATATGTGGAATCAGAGGTGGCGAATCAAAGGCAGTGAATCAGACATGGGGAATCAGAGGCGGGGAATCAGAGGCAGGGAATCAAACACGGGAAATCAGAGGCGGGGAATCAGAGCTGGGGAATCAGAGGCGGGGAATCTGAGTTGGGGAATCAGAGGCAGGGAATCAGATATGGGGAAACAGGGGCAGGGAATCAGAGGCGGGGAAACAGAGGCGGGGAATCAGATATGGGGAATCAGAGGTGTGGAATCAGAGGTTGGGAATCAGAGGCAGGGAATCAGAGGCGGGGAAACAGAGGCGGGGAATCAGATATGGGGAATCAGAGGTGGCGAATCAAAGGCGGTGAAACAGAGATGGGGAATCAGGGCGGGGAATCAGAGGCAGGGAATCAGAGGCTTGGAATCAGATGCAGGGAATCAGAGGCGGGGAATCAGAGGTGGGGAATCAGAGCTGGGGAATCAGAGGTGGGGAATCAGAGTTGGGGAATCAGAGGCGGGGACTTAGATATTGGGAAACAGAGGCGGGGAATCAGAGGCGGGGAAACAGAGGGGGGTAATCAGAGGCAGGGAATCAGATGTGCGGAATCAGAGATGGGGAATCAGAGGCAGGGAATCAGAATCAGAAGCAGGGAATCAGAGGCCGGGAATCAGAGGCCGGAATCAGATGCCGGGAGTAAGAGGCCGGGAATCAGAGGTGGGGAATCAGAGTCCGGGAATCAGAGATGGGGATTCAGAGGCGGGGAATGAGATATGGGGAATCAGAGGCGGGGAATCAGAGGCGGGGAAACAGAGGCGGGGAATCAGATTTGGGGAATCAGAGGTGGCGAATCAAAGGCGGTGAATCAGAGATGGGGAATCAGAGGCCGGGAATCAGAGGCAGGGAATCAGAGCTGGGGAATCAGAGGCGGGGAATCAGAGCTGGGGAATCAGAGGCGGGGAATCAGAGTTGGGGAATCAGAGGTGAGGAATCAGACGCAGGGAATCAATATGGGAAATCAGAGGTGGGGAATCAGAGGTTGGGAATCAGAGGAAGGGAATCAGAGGCGAGGAATCATAGCTGGGGAATCAGAGGCGGGGAATCAGAATTGGGGAATCAGAGATGGGGAATCAGAGATGGGGAATCAGAGGCGGGGAATCAGACGCGGGGAATCAGCGGTGGTGAATCAGAGATGTGGAATCAGAGGCGGGGAATCAGAGGCAGGGAATCAGACGCGGGGAATCAGAGGCGGGGAATCATAGCTGGCGATTCAGAGGCGGGGAATCAGAGGTGGGGAATCAGAGGCGGGGAATCAGATATTGGGAATCAGAGGTGGGGAATCAGAGGCGGGGAAACAGAGGCGGGGAATCAGATATGGGGTATCAGAGGTGGGGAATCAGAGGTTGTGAATCAGAGATGGGGAATCAGAGGCGGGGAATCAGAGGCCGGTAATCAGACGCGGGGAATCAGAGGCGGGGAATCAGACATGGGAAATTAGAGGCAGGGAATCAGAGTTGGGGATTCAGAGGCGGGGAATCAGATATGGGGAAACAGAGGCGGGGAATCAGAGGCGGGCAAATAGAGGCGGGGATCAGATATGGGGAAACAGAGGCGGGGAATCAGAGGCGGGGAAACAGAGGCGGGGAATCAGATATGGGGAATCAGAGGTGGGGAATCAGAGGTTGGGAATCAGAGATGCGGAATTAGAGGCGGGGAATGAGATATGGGGAATCAGAGGCGGGGAATCAGAGGCGGGGAAACAGAGGTGGGGAATCAGATATGGGGAATCAGAGGTGTGGAATCAGAGGTTGGGAATCAGAGGTTGGGAATCAGAGGCAGGGAATCAGAGGCTTGGAATCAGTTGCAGGGAATCAGATGCGGGGAATCAGAGGCGGGGAATCAGAGCTGGGGAATCAGAGGTGGGGAATCAGAGTTGGGGAATCAGAGGCGGGGAATCAGAGGCAGGGAATCAGACGCGGGGAATAAGAGGTGGGGAATCATAGCTGGCGAATCAGAGGCGGGGAATCAGAGGTGGGGAATCAGAGGCGGGGAATCAGATATTGGGATTCAGAGGTGGGGAATCAGAGGCGGGGAAACAGAGGCGGGGAATCAGATATGGGGTATCAGAGGTGGGGAATCAGAGGTTGTGAATCAGAGATGGGGAATCAGAGGCGGGGAATCAGAGGCCGGTAATCAGACGCGGGGAATCAGAGGCGGGGAATCAGAGCTGCGAAATTAGAGGCAGGGAATCAGAGTTGGGGATTCAGAGGCGGGGAATCAGATATGGGGAAACAGAGGCGGGGAATCAGAGGCGGGCAAATAGAGGCGGGGATCAGATATGGGGAAACAGAGGCGGGGAATCAGAGGCGGGGAAACAGAGGCGGGGAATCAGATATGGGGATCAGAGGTGGGGAATCAGAGGTTGGGAATCAGAGGCTGGGAATCAGAGGCTGGGAATCAGATGCATGGAATCAGATGCGGGGAATCAGAGGCGGGGAATCAGAGCTGGGGAATCAGAGGTGGGGAATCAAAGTTGGGGAATCAGAGGCGGGGACTTAGATATGGGGAAACAGAGGCGGGGAATCAGAGGCGGGGAAACAGAGTCGGGGAATCAGATATGGGGAATCAGAGGTGGGGAATCAGAGGCAGGGAATTAGATTTGCGGAATCAGAGATGGGGAATCAGAAGCAGGGAATCAGAGGCCGGGAATCAGAGGCCGGAATCAGATGCCGGGAATAAGAGGCCGGGAATCAGAGGTGGGGAATCAGAGTCCGGGAATCAGAGATGGGGAATCAGAGGCGGGGAATGAGATATGGGGAATCAGAGGAGGGGAATCAGAGGCGGGGAAACAGAGGCGAGGAATCAGATATGGGGAATCAGAGGTGGCGAATCAAAGGCGTTGAATCAGAGATGGGGAATCAGAGGCGGGGAATCAGAGGCAGGGAATCAAACACGGGGAATCAGAGGCGGGGAATCAGAGCTGGGGAATCAGAGGTGGGGTTCAGAGTCGGGGAATCAGAGGCAGGGAATCAGATGTGCGGAATCAGAGATGGGGAATCAGAGGTGGGGAATCAGAGGCTGTGAATCAGAGATGGGGAATCAGAGGCGGGGAATCAGAGGCTGGAAATCAGACACGGGGACTCAGAGGCTGGGAATCAGACGGGGGGAATCAAAGGCGGGGAATCAGAGCTGGGGAATCAGAGGCAGGGAATCAGAGTTGGGGATTCAGAGGCGGGGAATCAGATATGGGGAAACAGAGGCGGGGAATCAGAGGCGGGCAAACAGAAGCGGGGAATTAGATATGGGGAATCAGAGGTGGGGAATCAGAGGTGGTGAATCAGAGATGGGGAATCACAGGCGGGGAATCAGAGGCAGGGAATAGAACGCGGGGAATCAGAGGCAGGGAATCAGAGTTGGGGCATCAGAGGTTGGGAATTAGATATGGGGAAACAGAGGCGGGGAATCAGAGGCGGGGAAACAGAGGCGGGAAATCAGATATGGGGAATCAGAGGTGGGGAATCAGAGGCAGGGAATCAGATGTGAGGAATCAGAGATGGGGAATCAGAGGTAGGGAATCAGAATCAGGAGCGGGAAATCAGAGGCCGGGAATCAGAGGCCGGGAATCAGATGCTGGGAATAAGAGGCCGGGAATCAGAGGTGGGGAATCAGAGTCCGGGAATCAGAGATGGGGATTCAGAGGCGGGGAATGAGATATGGAGAATCAGAGGCGGGGAATCAGAGGCGGGGAAACAGAGGTGGGGAATCAGATATGTGGAATCAGAGGTGGGGAATCAGAGGCTGTGAATCAGAGATGGGGAATCAGAGGTGGGGAATCAGAGGCAGGAAATCAGACACGGGGATTCAGAGGCTGGGAATCAGACGGGGGGTTTCAGAGGCTGGGAATCAGACGGGGGAATCAAAGGCGGGGAATCAGAGCTGGGGAATCAGAGGCAGGGAATCAGACTTGGGGATTCAGAGGCGGGGAATCAGATATGGGGAAACAGAGGCGGGGAATCAGAGTCGGGCAAACAGAGGCGGGGAATTAGATATGGGGAATCAGAGGTGGGGAATCAGAGGTGGTGAATCAGAGATGGGGAATCACAGGCGGGGAATCAGAGGCAGGGAATAGAACGCGGGGAATCAGAGGCAGGGAATCAGAGTTGGGGCATCAGAGGTTGGGAATTAGATATGGGGAAACAGAGGCGGGGAATCAGAGGCGGGGAAACAGAGGCGGGATATCAGATATGGGGAATCAGAGGTGGGGAATCAGAGGCAGGGAATCAGATGTGCGGAATCAGAGATGGGGAATCAGAGGCAGGGAATCAGAATCAGAAGCGGGGAATCAGAGGCCGGGAATCAGAGGCCGGGAATCAGATGCTGGGAATAAGAGGCCGGGATTCAGAGGTGGGGAATCAGAGTCCGGGAATCAGAGATGAGGATTCAGAGGCGGGGAATGAGATATGGAGAATCAGAGGCGGGGAATCAGAGGCGGGGAAACAGAGGTGGGGAATCAGATATGTGGAATCAGAGGTGGCGAATCAAAGGCGGTGAATCAGAGATGGGGAATCAGAGGCGGGGAATCAGAGGCAGGGAATCAAACACTGGAAATCAGAGGCGGGGAATCAGAGCTGGGGAATCAGAGGCGGGGAATCAGAGTTGGGGAATCAGAGGCAGGGAATCAGATATGGGGAAACAGGGGCAGGGAATCAGAGGCGGGGAAACAGAGGCGGGGAATCAGATATGGGGAATCAGAGGTGTGGAATCAGAGGTTGGGAATCAGAGGCAGGGAATCAGAGGCGGGGAAACAGAGGCGGGGAATCAGATATGGGGAATCAGAGGTGGCGAATCAAAGGCGGTGAAACAGAGATGGGGAATCAGGGCAGGGAATCAGAGGCAGGGAATCAAACACGGGGAATCAGAGCTGGGGAATCAGAGGCGGGGAATTAGAGTTGGGGAATCAGAGGAGGGGAATCAGAGGCGGGGAAACAGAGGCGGGGAATCAGATATGGGGAATCAGAGGTGGGGAATCAGAGGTTGGGAATCAGAGGCAGGGAATCAGAGGCGGGGAATCAGAGGCGGGGAATCAGAGGCAGGGAATCAGATGTGCGGAATCGGAGATGGGGAATCAGAGGCAGGGAATCAGAGGCGGGGATTCAGAGGCGGGGAATCAGAGGCCGGGAATCAGATATGGGGAAACAGAGGTGGGGAATCAGAGGCGGGGAAACAGAGGCGGGGATTCAGATATGGGGAATCATAGGTGGGGAATCAGAGGTTGGGAATCAGAGGCAGGGAATCAGAGGCTTGGAATCAGATGCAGGGAATCAGATGCGGGGAATCAGAGGCGGGGAATCAGAGCTGGGGAAACAGAGGTGGGGAATCAGAGTTGGGGAATCAGAGGCGGGGACTTAGATATTGGGAAACAGAGGCGGGGAATCAGAGGCGGGGAAACAGAGGCGGGGAGTCAGATATGGGGAATCAGAGGTGGGGAATCAGAGGCAGGGAATCAGATGTGCGGAATCAGAGATGGGGAATCAGAGGCAGGGAGTCAGAATCAGAAGCAGGGAATCAGAGGCCGGGAATCAGAGGCCTGAATCAGATGCCGGGAATAAGAGGCCGGGAATCAGAGGTGGGGAATCAGAGTCCGGGAATCAGAGGCGGGGAAACAGAGGCGGGGAATCAGATATGGGGTATCAGAGGTGGGGAATCAGATATGGGGAAACAGAGGCGGGGAATCAGAGGCGGGGAAACAGAGGCGGGGAATTTGATATGGGGAATCAGAGGTGGCGAATGAAAGGCAGTGAATCAGAGATGGGGAATCAGAGGCGGGGAATCAGAGGCGGGGTATCAGAGTTGGGGAATCAGAGGCGGGATATCAGATATGGGGAAACAGAGGTGGGGAATCAGAGGCAGGGAAACAGAGGTGGGGAATCAGATATGGGGAATCAGAGGTGGGGAATCAGAGGTTGGGAAACAGAGGCAGGGAATCAGAGGCGGGGAGTCAGAGGCGGGGAATCAGAGGCAGGGAATCAGATGTGCGGAATCAGAGATGGGTAATCAGAGGCAGCGAATCAGAGGCGGGGAACCAGAGGCGGGGAATCAGAGGCGGAGAATCAGAGCCTGGGAATCAGAGGCGGGGAATCAGAGGCGGGGAAACAGAGGCGGGGAAACAGATATGGGGACTCAGAGGTGGGGAATCAGAGGTTGGGAATCAGAGGCAGGGAATCAGAGGCAGGGAATCAGAGGCAGGGAACCAGAGTTGGGGATTCAGAGGCGGGGAATCAGAGCTGGGGAATCAGAGGCGGGGAATCAGAGGCAGGGAATCAGAGGCGGGGAATCAGAGGCAGGGAATCAGATATGGGGATTCAGAGGTTAGGAATCAGAGGTTGGGAATCAGAGGTGGGGATCAGAGTCGGGGAATCAGAGGCAGGGAATCAGATGTGCGGAATCAGAGATGGGGAATCAGAGGTGGGGAATCAGAGGCTGTGAATCAGAGATGGGGAATCAGAGGTGGGGAATCAGAGGCAGGAAATCAGACACGGGGATTCAGAGGCTGGGAATCAGACGGGGGGAATCAAAGGCGGGGAATCAGATATGGGGAAACAGAGGCGGGGAATCAGAGGCGGGCAAACAGAGGCGGGGAATTAGATATGGGGAATCAGAGGTGGGGAATCAGAGGTGGTGAATCAGAGATGGGGAATCACAGGCGGGGAATCAGAGGCAGGGAATAGAACGCGGGGAATCAGAGGCAGGGAATCAGAGTTGGGGCATCAGAGGTTGGGAATTAGATATGGGGAAACAGAGGCGGGGAATCAGAGGCAGGGAATCAGATGTGCGGAATCAGAGATGGGGAATCAGAGGCTGTGAATCAGAGATGGGGAATCAGAGGTGGGGAATCAGAGGCAGGAAATCAGACACGGGGATTCAGAGGCTGGGAATCAGACGGGGGGAATCAAAGGCGGGGAATCAGAGCTGGGGAATCAGAGGCAGGGAATCAGAGTTGGGGATTCAGATGCGGGGAATCAGATATGGGGAAACAGAGGCGGGGAATCAGAGGCGGGCAAACAGAGGCGGGGAATTAGATATGGGGAATCAGAGGTGGGGAATCAGAGGTGGTGAATCAGAGATGGGGAATCACAGGCGGGGAATCATAGGCAGGGAATAGAACGCGGGGAATCAGAGGCAGGGAATCAGAGTTGGGGCATCAGAGGTTGGGAATTAGATATGGGGAAACAGAGGCGGGGAATCAGAGGCGGGGAAACAGAGGCGGGAAATCAGATATGGGGAATCAGAGGTGGGGAATCAGAGGCAGGGAATCAGATGTGCGGAATCAGAGATGGGGAATCAGAGGCAGGGAATCAGAATCAGAAGCGGGGAATCAGAGGCCGGGAATCAGAGGCCGGGAATCAGATGCTGGGAATGAGAGGCCGGGAATCAGAGGTGGGGAATCAGAGTCCGGGAATCAGAGATGGGGATTCAGAGGCGGGGAATGAGATATGGAGAATCAGAGGCGGGGAATCAGAGGCGGGGAAACAGAGGTGGGGAATGAGATATGTGGAATCAGAGGTGGCGAATCAAAGGCAGTGAATCAGACATGGGGAATCAGAGGCGGGGAATCAGAGGCAGGGAATCAAACACGGGAAATCAGAGGCGGGGAATCAGAGCTGGGGAATCAGAGGCGGGGAATCTGAGTTGGGGAATCAGAGGCAGGGAATCAGATATGGGGAAACAGGGGCAGGGAATCAGAGGCGGGGAAACAGAGGCGGGGAATCAGATATGGGGAATCAGAGGTGTGGAATCAGAGGTTGGGAATCAGAGGCAGGGAATCAGAGGCGGGGAAACAGAGGCGGGGAATCAGATATGGGGAATCAGAGGTGGCGAATCAAAGGCGGTGAAACAGAGATGGGGAATCAGGGCGGGGAATCAGAGGCAGTGAATCAGAGGCTTGGAATCAGATGCAGGGAATCAGAGGCGGGGAATCAGAGGTGGGGAATCAGAGCTGGGGAATCAGAGGTGGGGAATCAGAGTTGGGGAATCAGAGGCGGGGACTTAGATATTGGGAAACAGAGGCGGGGAATCAGAGGCGGGGAAACAGAGGGGGGTAATCAGAGGCAGGGAATCAGATGTGCGGAATCAGAGATGGGGAATCAGAGGCAGGGAATCAGAATCAGAAGCAGGGAATCAGAGGCCGGGAATCAGAGGCCGGAATCAGATGCCGGGAATAAGAGGCCGGGAATCAGAGGTGGGGAATCAGAGTCCGGGAATCAGAGATGGGGATTCAGCGGCGGGGAATGAGATATGGGGAATCAGAGGCGGGGAATCAGAGGCGGGGAAACAGAGGCGGGGAATCAGATTTGGGGAATCAGAGGTGGCGAATCAAAGGCGGTGAATCAGAGATGGGGAATCAGAGGCCGGGAATCAGAGGCAGGGAATCAGAGCTGGGGAATCAGAGGCGGGGAATCAGAGCTGGGGAATCAGAGGCGGGGAATCAGAGTTGGGGAATCAGAGGCGGGGAATCAGACGCAGGGAATCAATATGGGAAATCAGAGGTGGGGAATCAGAGGTTGGGAATCAGAGGAAGGGAATCAGAGGCGAGGAATCATAGCTGGGGAATCAGAGGCGGGGAATCAGAATTGGGGAATCAGAGATGGGGAATCAGAGATGGGGAATCAGAGGCGGGGAATCAGACGCGGGGAATCAGCGGTGGTGAATCAGAGATGTGGAATCAGAGGCGGGGAATCAGAGGCAGGGAATCAGACGCGGGGAATCAGAGGCGGGGAATCATAGCTGGCGAATCAGAGGCGGGGAATCAGAGGTGGGGAATCAGAGGCGGGGAATCAGATATTGGGAATCAGAGGTGGGGAATCAGAGGCGGGGAAACAGAGGCGGGGAATCAGATATGGGGTATCAGACGCGGGGAATCAGAGGCGGGGAATCAGACATGGGAAATTAGAGGCAGGGAATCAGAGTTGGGGATTCAGAGGCGGGGAATCAGATATGGGGAAACAGAGGCGGGGAATCAGAGGCGGGCAAATAGAGGCGGGGATCAGATATGGGGAAACAGAGGCGGGGAATCAGAGGCGGGGAAACAGAGGCGGGGAATCAGATATGGGGAATCAGAGGTGGGGAATCAGAGGTTGGGAATCAGAGATGCGGAATTAGAGGCGGGGAATGAGATATGGGGAATCAGAGGCGGGGAATCAGAGGCGTGGAAACAGAGGTGGGGAATCAGATATGGGGAATCAGAGGTGTGGAATCAGAGGTTGGGAATCAGAGGTTGGGAATCAGAGGCAGGGAATCAGAGGCTTGGAATCAGTTGCAGGGAATCAGATGCGGGGAATCAGAGGCGGGGAATCAGAGCTGGGGAATCAGAGGTGGGGAATCAGAGTTGGGGAATCAGAGGCGGGGACTTAGATATTGGGAAACAGAGGCGGGGAATCAAAGGTGGGGAAACAGAGGCGGGGAATCAGATATGGGGAATCAGAGGTGGGGAATCAGAGGCAGGGAATCAGATGTGCGGAATCAGAGATGGGGAATCAGAGGCAGGGAATCAGAATCAGAAGCAGGGAATCAGAGGCCGGGAATCAGAGGCCGGAATCAGATGCCGGGAATAAGAGGCCGGGAATCAGAGGTGGGGAATCAGAGTCCGGGAATCAGAGATGGGGATTTAGAGGCGGGGAATGAGATATGGGGAATCAGAGGCGGGGAATCAGAGGCGGGGAAACAGAGGCGGGGAATCAGATATGGGGAATCAGCGGTTGCGAATCAAAGGCGGTGAATCAGAGATGGGGAATCAGAGGCCGGGAATCAGAGGCAGGGAATCAAACACGGGGAATCAGATGCGGGGAATCAGAGCTGGGGAATCAGAGGCGGGGAATCAGAGTTGGGGAATCAGAGGCGGGGAATCAGACGCAGGGAATCAATATGGGAAATCAGAGGTGGGGAATCAGACGCAGGGAATCAATATGGGAAATCAGAGGTGGGGAATCAGAGGTTGGGAATCAGAGGAAGGGAATCAGAGGCGAGGAATCAGAGCTGGGGAATCAGAGGCGGGGAATCAGAATTGGGGAGTCAGAGATGGGGAATCAGAGATGGGGAATCAGAGGCGGGGAATCAGACGCGTGGAATCAGAGGTGGTGAATCAGAGATGTGGAATCAGAGGCGGGGAATCAGAGGCAGGGAATCAGACGCGGGGAATCAGAGGCGGGGAATCATAGCTGGCGAATCAGAGGCGGGGAATGAGATATGGGGAATCAGAGGCGGGGAATCAGAGGCGGGGAAACAGTGGCGAGGAATCAGATATCGGGAATCAGAGGTGTCGAATCAAAGGCGGTGAATCAGAGATGGGGAATCAGATGCGGGGAATCAGAGGCAGGGGATCAAACACGGGGAATCAGAGGCGGGGAATCAGAGCTGTGGAATCAGAGGCGGGGAATCAGAGGCGGGGAATCAGAGCTGGGGAATCAGAGGTGGGGAATCAGAGTCGGGGAATCAGAGGCAGGGAGTCGGATGTGCGGAATCAGAGATGGGGAATCAGAGGTGGGGAATCAGAGGCGGTGAATCTGAGATGGGGAATCAGAGGCGGGGAATCAGAGGCAGGTTATCAGACACGGAGATTCAGAGGCTGGGAATCAGACGGGGGAATCAAAGGCGGGGAATGAAGCTGGGGAATCAGAGGCAGGGAATCAGAGTTGGGGATTCAGAGGCGGGGAATCAGATATGGGGAAACAGAGGCGGGGAATCAGAGGCGGGCAAACAGAGGCGGGGATTTAGATATGGGGAATCAGTGGTGGGGAATCAGAGGTGGTTTATCAGAGATGGGGAATCACAGGCGGGGAATCAGAGGCAGCGAATAGAACACGGGGAATCAGAGGCAGGGAATCAGAGCTGGGGAATCAGAGGCGGGGAATCATAGTTGGGAATCAGAGGCGGGGAATCAGATATGGGGAAACAGAGGCGGGGAATCAGGGGCGGGGAAACAGAGGCGGGGAATCAGATATGGGGAATCGGATGCGGGGAATGAGAGGCGGGGAATCAGAGCTGGGGAATCAGATATGGGGAATCAGAGGTGGGGAATCAGAGGCGTGGAAACAGAGGCGGGGAATCAGATATGGGGAATCAGAGGTGGGGAATCAGAGGCAGGTAATCAGATGTGCGGAATCAGAGATGGGGAATCAGAGGCAGGGAATCAGAATCAGAAGCGGGGAGTCAGAGGCCGGGAATCAGAGGCCTGGAATCAGATGCTGGGAATAAGAGGCCGGGAATCAGTGGTGGGGAATCAGAGTCCGGGAATCAGAGATGGGGATTCAGAGGCGGGGAATGAGATATGGAGAATCAGAGGCGGGGAATCAGAGGCGGGAAAACAGAGGTGGGGAATCAGATATGGGGAATCAGAGGTGGCGAATCAAAGGTGGTGAATCAGAGATGGGGAATCAGAGGCGGGGAATCAGAGGCAGGGAATCAAACACGGGGAATCAGAGGCGGGGAATCAGAGCTGGGGAATCAGAGGCTGGGAATCAAAGTTGGGGAATCAGAGGCTGGGAATCAGATATGGGGAAACAGGGGCGGGGAATCAGAGGCGGGGAAACAGAGGCGGGGAATCAGATATGGGGAATCAGAGGCGGGGAATTAGAGTTGGGGAATCAGAGGCGGGGAATCAGAGGCGGGGAAACAGAGGCGGGGAATCAAACACGGGGAATCAGGTGGGGAATCAGAGGTTGGGAATCAGAGGCAGGGAATCAGAGGCGGGGAATCAGAGGCGGGGAATCAGAGGCAGGGAATCAGATGTGCTGAATCGGAGATGGGGATTCAGAGGCAGGGAATCAGAGGCGGGGAATCAGAGGCGGGGAATCAGAGGCCGGAAATCAGATATGGGGAAACAGAGGCGGGGAATCAGAGGCGGGGAAACAGAGGCTGGGAATCAGATATGGGGAATCAGAGGTGGGGAATCAGAGGTTGGGAATCAGAGGCAGGGAATCAGAGGCTTGGAATCAGATGCAGGGAATCAGATGTGCGGAATCAGAGATGGGGAATCAAAGGCAGGGAATCAGAATCAGAAGCAGGGAATCAGAGGCCGGGAATCAGAGGCCGGAATCAGATGCCGGGAATAAGAGGCCGGAAATCAGAGGTGGGGAATCAGAGGTGGGGAATCAGAGTTGGGGAATCAGAGGCGGGGACTTAGATATTGGGAAACAGAGGCGGGGAATCAGAGGCGGGGAATCAGATATGGGGAATCAGAGATGGGGAATCAGAGGCAGGGAATCAGATGTGCGGAATCAGAGATGGGGAATCAAAGGCAGGGAATCAGAATGAGAAGCAGGGAATCAGAGGCCGGGAATCAGAGGCCGGAATCAGATGCCGGGAATAAGAGGCCGGAAATCAGAGGTGGGGAATCAGAATCCAGGAATCAGAGATGGGGATTCAGAGGCGGGGAATGAGATATGGGGAATCAGAGGCGGGGAATCAGAGGCGGGGAAACAGAGGCGGGGAATCAGATATGGCGAATCAGAGGTGGCGAATCAAAGGCGGTGAATCAGAGATGGGGAATCAGAGGCCGCGAATCAGAGGCAGGGAATCAAACACGGGGAATCAGAGGTGGTGAATCAGAGATGTGGAATCAGAGGCGGGGAATCAGAGGCAGGGAATCAGACGCGGGGAATAAGAGGCGGGGAATCATAGCGGGCGAATCAGAGGCGGGGAATCAGAGGTGGGGAATCAGAGGCGGGGAATCAGATATTGGGAATCAGAGGTGGGGAATCAGAGGCGGGGAAACAGAGGCGGGGAATCAGATATGGGGTATCAGAGGTGGGGAATCAGAGGTTGTGAATCAGAGATGGGGAATCAGAGGCGGGGAATCAGAGGCCGGTAATCAGACGCGGGGAATCAGAGGCGGGGAATCAGAGCTGGGAAATTAGAGGCAGGGAATCAGAGTTGGGGATTCAGAGGCGGGGAATCAGATATGGGGAAACAGAGGCGGGGAATCAGAGGCGGGCAAATAGAGGCGGGGATCAGATATGGGGAAACAGAGGCGGGGAATCAGAGGCGGGGAAACAGAGGCGGGGAATCAGATATGGGGATCAGAGGTGGGGAATCAGAGGTTGGGAATCAGAGGCTGGGAATCAGAGGCTGGGAATCAGATGCATGGAATCAGATGCGGGGAATCAGAGGCGGGGAATCAGAGCTGGGGAATCAGAGGTGGGGAATCAAAGTTGGGGAATCAGAGGCGGGGACTTAGATATGGGGAAACAGAGGCGGGGAATCAGAGGCGGGGAAACAGAGGCGGGGAATCAGATATGGGGAATCAGAGGTGGGGAATCAGAGGCAGGGAATTAGATTTGCGGAATCAGAGATGGAGAATCAGAAGCAGGGAATCAGAGGCCGGGAATCAGAGGCCGGAATCAGATGCCGGGAATAAGAGGACGGGAAACAGAGGTGTGGAATCAGAGTCCGGGACTCAGAGATGGGGAATCAGAGGCGGGGAATGAGATATGGGGAATCAGAGGAGGGGAATCAGAGGCGGGGAAACAGAGGCGAGGAATCAGATATGGGGAATCAGAGGTGGCGAATCAAAGGCGTTGAATCAGAGATGGGGAATCAGAGGTGGGGAATCAGAGGCAGGGAATCAAACACGGGGAATCAGAGGCGGGGAATCAGAGCTGGGGAATCAGAGGCGGGGAATCAGAGCTGGGGAATCAGAGGCGGGGAATCAGAGCTGGGGAATCAGAGGTGGGGATCAGAGTCGGGGAATCAGAGGCAGGGAATCAGATGTGCGGAATCAGAGATGGGGAATCAGAGGTGGGGAATCAGAGGCTGTGAATCAGAGTTGGGGAATCAGAGGCGGGAATCAGAGCTGCGGAATCAGAGGTGGGGATCAGAGTCGTGGAATCAGAGGCAGGGAATCAGATGTGCGGAATCAGAGATGGGGAATCAGAGGTGGGGAATCAGAGGTGGTGAATCAGAGATGGGGAATCACAGGCGGGGAATCATAGGCAGGGAATAGAACGCGGGGAATCAGAGGCAGGGAATCAGAGTTGGGGCATCAGAGGTTGGGAATTAGATATGGGGAAACAGAGGCGGGGAATCAGAGGCGGGGAAACAGAGGCGGGAAATCAGATATGGGGAATCAGAGGTGGGGAATCAGAGGCAGGGAATCAGATGTGCGGAATCAGAGATGGGGAATCAGAGGCAGGGAATCAGAATCAGAAGCGGGGAATCAGAGGCCGGGAATCAGAGGCCGGGAATCAGATGCTGGGAATGAGAGGCCGGGAATCAGAGGTGGGGAATCAGAGTCCGGGAATCAGAGATGGGGATTCAGAGGCGGGGAATGAGATATGGAGAATCAGAGGCGGGGAATCAGAGGCGGGGAAACAGAGGTGGGGAATGAGATATGTGGAATCAGAGGTGGCGAATCAAAGGCAGTGAATCAGACATGGGGAATCAGAGGCGGGGAATCAGAGGCAGGGAATCAAACACGGGAAATCAGAGGCGGGGAATCAGAGCTGGGGAATCAGAGGCGGGGAATCTGAGTTGGGGAATCAGAGGCAGGGAATCAGATATGGGGAAACAGGGGCAGGGAATCAGAGGCGGGGAAACAGAGGCGGGGAATCAGATATGGGGAATCAGAGGTGTGGAATCAGAGGTTGGGAATCAGAGGCAGGGAATCAGAGGCGGGGAAACAGAGGCGGGGAATCAGATATGGGGAATCAGAGGTGGCGAATCAAAGGCGGTGAAACAGAGATGGGGAATCAGGGCGGGGAATCAGAGGCAGGAAATCAGAGGCTTGGAATCAGATGCAGGGAATCAGAGGCGGGGAATCAGAGGTGGGGAATCAGAGCTGGGGAATCAGAGGTGGGGAATCAGAGTTGGGGAATCAGAGGCGGGGACTTAGATATTGGGAAACAGAGGCGGGGAATCAGAGGCGGGGAAACAGAGGGGGGTAATCAGAGGCAGGGAATCAGATGTGCGGAATCAGAGATGGGGAATCAGAGGCAGGGAATCAGAATCAGAAGCAGGGAATCAGAGGCCGGGAATCAGAGGCCGGAATCAGATGCCGGGAATAAGAGGCCGGGAATCAGAGGTGGGGAATCAGAGTCCGGGAATCAGAGATGGGGATTCAGAGGCGGGGAATGAGATATGGGGAATCAGAGGCGGGGAATCAGAGGCGGGGAAACAGAGGCGGGGAATCAGATTTGGGGAATCAGAGGTGGCGAATCAAAGGCGGTGAATCAGAGATGGGGAATCAGAGGCCGGGAATCAGAGGCAGGGAATCAGAGCTGGGGAATCAGAGGCGGGGAATCAGAGCTGGGGAATCAGAGGCGGGGAATCAGAGTTGGGGAATCAGAGGCGGGGAATCAGACGCAGGGAATCAATATGGGAAATCAGAGGTGGGGAATCAGAGGTTGGGAATCAGAGGAAGGGAATCAGAGGCGAGGAATCATAGCTGGGGAATCAGAGGCGGGGAATCAGAATTGGGGAATCAGAGATGGGGAATCAGAGATGGGGAATCAGAGGCGGGGAATCAGACGCGGGGAATCAGCGGTGGTGAATCAGAGATGTGGAATCAGAGGCGGGGAATCAGAGGCCGGTAATCAGACGCGGGGAATCAGAGGCGGGGAATCAGACATGGGAAATTAGAGGCAGGGAATCAGAGTTGGGGATTCAGAGGCGGGGAATCAGATATGGGGAAACAGAGGCGGGGAATCAGAGGCGGGCAAATAGAGGCGGGGATCAGATATGGGGAAACAGAGGCGGGGAATCAGAGGCGGGGAAACAGAGGCGGGGAATCAGATATGGGGAATCAGAGGTGGGGAATCAGAGGTTGGGAATCAGAGATGCGGAATTAGAGGCGGGGAATGAGATATGGGGAATCAGAGGCGGGGAATCAGAGGCGTGGAAACAGAGGTGGGGAATCAGATATGGGGAATCAGAGGTGTGGAATCAGAGGTTGGGAATCAGAGGTTGGGAATCAGAGGCAGGGAATCAGAGGCTTGGAATCAGTTGCAGGGAATCAGATGCGGGGAATCAGAGGCGGGGAATCAGAGCTGGGGAATCAGAGGTGGGGAATCAGAGTTGGGGAATCAGAGGCGGGGACTTAGATATTGGGAAACAGAGGCGGGGAATCAAAGGTGGGGAAACAGAGGCGGGGAATCAGATATGGGGAATCAGAGGTGGGGAATCAGAGGCAGGGAATCAGATGTGCGGAATCAGAGATGGGGAATCAGAGGCAGGGAATCAGAATCAGAAGCAGGGAATCAGAGGCCGGGAATCAGAGGCCGGAATCAGATGCCGGGAATAAGAGGCCGGGAATCAGAGGTGGGGAATCAGAGTCCGGGAATCAGAGATGGGGATTTAGAGGCGGGGAATGAGATATGGGGAATCAGAGGCGGGGAATCAGAGGCGGGGAAACAGAGGCGGGGAATCAGATATGGGGAATCAGCGGTTGCGAATCAAAGGCGGTGAATCAGAGATGGGGAATCAGAGGCCGGGAATCAGAGGCAGGGAATCAAACACGGGGAATCAGATGCGGGGAATCAGAGCTGGGGAATCAGAGGCGGGGAATCAGAGTTGGGGAATCAGAGGCGGGGAATCAGACGCAGGGAATCAATATGGGAAATCAGAGGTGGGGAATCAGACGCAGGGAATCAATATGGGAAATCAGAGGTGGGGAATCAGAGGTTGGGAATCAGAGGAAGGGAATCAGAGGCGAGGAATCAGAGCTGGGGAATCAGAGGCGGGGAATCAGAATTGGGGAGTCAGAGATGGGGAATCAGAGATGGGGAATCAGAGGCGGGGAATCAGACGCGTGGAATCAGAGGTGGTGAATCAGAGATGTGGAATCAGAGGCGGGGAATCAGAGGCAGGGAATCAGACGCGGGGAATCAGAGGCGGGGAATCATAGCTGGCGAATCAGAGGCGGGGAATGAGATATGGGGAATCAGAGGCGGGGAATCAGAGGTGGGGAAACAGTGGCGAGGAATCAGATATCGGGAATCAGAGGTGTCGAATCAAAGGCGGTGAATCAGAGATGGGGAATCAGATGCGGGGAATCAGAGGCAGGGGATCAAACACGGGGAATCAGAGGCGGGGAATCAGAGCTGTGGAATCAGAGGCGGGGAATCAGAGGCGGGGAATCATAGCTGGGGAATCAGAGGTGGGGAATCAGAGTCGGGGAATCAGAGGCAGGGAGTCGGATGTGCGGAATCAGAGATGGGGAATCAGAGGTGGGGAATCAGAGGCGGTGAATCTGAGATGGGGAATCAGAGGCGGGGAATCAGAGGCAGGTTATCAGACACGGAGATTCAGAGGCTGGGAATCAGACGGGGGAATCAAAGGCGGGGAATGAAGCTGGGGAATCAGAGGCAGGGAATCAGAGTTGGGGATTCAGAGGCGGGGAATCAGATATGGGGAAACAGAGGCGGGGAATCAGAGGCGGGCAAACAGAGGCGGGGATTTAGATATGGGGAATCAGTGGTGGGGAATCAGAGGTGGTTTATCAGAGATGGGGAATCACAGGCGGGGAATCAGAGGCAGCGAATAGAACACGGGGAATCAGAGGCAGGGAATCAGAGCTGGGGAATCAGAGGCGGGGAATCATAGTTGGGAATCAGAGGCGGGGAATCAGATATGGGGAAACAGAGGCGGGGAATCAGGGGCGGGGAAACAGAGGCGGGGAATCAGATATGGGGAATCGGATGCGGGGAATGAGAGGCGGGGAATCAGAGCTGGGGAATCAGATATGGGGAATCAGAGGTGGGGAATCAGAGGCGTGGAAACAGAGGCGGGGAATCAGATATGGGGAATCAGAGGTGGGGAATCAGAGGCAGGTAATCAGATGTGCGGAATCAGAGATGGGGAATCAGAGGCAGGGAATCAGAATCAGAAGCGGGGAGTCAGAGGCCGGGAATCAGAGGCCTGGAATCAGATGCTGGGAATAAGAGGCCGGGAATCAGTGGTGGGGAATCAGAGTCCGGGAATCAGAGATGGGGATTCAGAGGCGGGGAATGAGATATGGAGAATCAGAGGCGGGGAATCAGAGGCGGGAAAACAGAGGTGGGGAATCAGATATGGGGAATCAGAGGTGGCGAATCAAAGGTGGTGAATCAGAGATGGGGAATCAGAGGCGGGGAATCAGAGGCAGGGAATCAAACACGGGGAATCAGAGGCGGGGAATCAGAGCTGGGGAATCAGAGGCTGGGAATCAAAGTTGGGGAATCAGAGGCTGGGAATCAGATATGGGGAAACAGGGGCGGGGAATCAGAGGCGGGGAAACAGAGGCGGGGAATCAGATATGGGGAATCAGAGGCGGGGAATTAGAGTTGGGGAATCAGAGGCGGGGAATCAGAGGCGGGGAAACAGAGGCGGGGAATCAAACACGGGGAATCAGGTGGGGAATCAGAGGTTGGGAATCAGAGGCAGGGAATCAGAGGCGGGGAATCAGAGGCGGGGAATCAGAGGCAGGGAATCAGATGTGCTGAATCGGAGATGGGGATTCAGAGGCAGGGAATCAGAGGCGGGGAATCAGAGGCGGGGAATCAGAGGCCGGAAATCAGATATGGGGAAACAGAGGCGGGGAATCAGAGGCGGGGAAACAGAGGCTGGGAATCAGATATGGGGAATCAGAGGTGGGGAATCAGAGGTTGGGAATCAGAGGCAGGGAATCAGAGGCTTGGAATCAGATGCAGGGAATCAGATGTGCGGAATCAGAGATGGGGAATCAAAGGCAGGGAATCAGAATCAGAAGCAGGGAATCAGAGGCCGGGAATCAGAGGCCGGAATCAGATGCCGGGAATAAGAGGCCGGAAATCAGAGGTGGGGAATCAGAGGTGGGGAATCAGAGTTGGGGAATCAGAGGCGGGGACTTAGATATTGGGAAACAGAGGCGGGGAATCAGAGGCGGGGAATCAGATATGGGGAATCAGAGATGGGGAATCAGAGGCAGGGAATCAGATGTGCGGAATCAGAGATGGGGAATCAAAGGCAGGGAATCAGAATGAGAAGCAGGGAATCAGAGGCCGGGAATCAGAGGCCGGAATCAGATGCCGGGAATAAGAGGCCGGAAATCAGAGGTGGGGAATCAGAATCCAGGAATCAGAGATGGGGATTCAGAGGCGGGGAATGAGATATGGGGAATCAGAGGCGGGGAATCAGAGGCGGGGAAACAGAGGCGGGGAATCAGATATGGCGAATCAGAGGTGGCGAATCAAAGGCGGTGAATCAGAGATGGGGAATCAGAGGCCGCGAATCAGAGGCAGGGAATCAAACACGGGGAATCAGAGGAGGGGAATCAGAAATGGGGAATCAGAGATGGGGAATCAGAGATGGGGAATCAGAGGCAGGGAATCAGATGCGGGGAATCAGAGGTGGTGAATCAGAGATGTGGAATCAGAGGCGGGGAATCAGAGGCAGGGAATCAGACGCGGGGAATAAGAGGCGGGGAATCATAGCGGGCGAATCAGAGGCGGGGAATCAGAGGTGGGGAATCAGAGGCGGGGAATCAGATATTGGGAATCAGAGGTGGGGAATCAGAGGCGGGGAAACAGAGGCGGGGAATCAGATATGGGGTATCAGAGGTGGGGAATCAGAGGTTGTGAATCAGAGATGGGGAATCAGAGGCGGGGAATCAGAGGCCGGTAATCAGACGCGGGGAATCAGAGGCGGGGAATCAGAGCTGGGAAATTAGAGGCAGGGAATCAGAGTTGGGGATTCAGAGGCGGGGAATCAGATATGGGGAAACAGAGGCGGGGAATCAGAGGCGGGCAAATAGAGGCGGGGATCAGATATGGGGAAACAGAGGCGGGGAATCAGAGGCGGGGAAACAGAGGCGGGGAATCAGATATGGGGATCAGAGGTGGGGAATCAGAGGTTGGGAATCAGAGGCTGGGAATCAGAGGCTGGGAATCAGATGCATGGAATCAGATGCGGGGAATCAGAGGCGGGGAATCAGAGCTGGGGAATCAGAGGTGGGGAATCAAAGTTGGGGAATCAGAGGCGGGGACTTAGATATGGGGAAACAGAGGCGGGGAATCAGAGGCGGGGAAACAGAGGCGGGGAATCAGATATGGGGAATCAGAGGTGGGGAATCAGAGGCAGGGAATTAGATTTGCGGAATCAGAGATGGAGAATCAGAAGCAGGGAATCAGAGGCCGGGAATCAGAGGCCGGAATCAGATGCCGGGAATAAGAGGACGGGAAACAGAGGTGTGGAATCAGAGTCCGGGACTCAGAGATGGGGAATCAGAGGCGGGGAATGAGATATGGGGAATCAGAGGAGGGGAATCAGAGGCGGGGAAACAGAGGCGAGGAATCAGATATGGGGAATCAGAGGTGGCGAATCAAAGGCGTTGAATCAGAGATGGGGAATCAGAGGTGGGGAATCAGAGGCAGGGAATCAAACACGGGGAATCAGAGGCGGGGAATCAGAGCTGGGGAATCAGAGGCGGGGAATCAGAGCTGGGGAATCAGAGGCGGGGAATCAGAGCTGGGGAATCAGAGGTGGGGATCAGAGTCGGGGAATCAGAGGCAGGGAATCAGATGTGCGGAATCAGAGATGGGGAATCAGAGGTGGGGAATCAGAGGCTGTGAATCAGAGATGGGGAATCAGAGGCGGGGAATCAGAGGCTGGAAATCAGACACGGGGACTCAGAGGCTGGGAATCAGACGGGGGGAATCAAAGGCGGGGAATCAGAGCTGGGGAATCAGAGGCAGGGAATCAGAGTTGGGGATTCAGAGGCGGGGAATCAGATATGGGGAAACGGAGGCGGGGAATCAGAGGCGGGCAAACAGAGGCGGGGAATTAGATATGGGGAATCAGAGGTGGGGAATCAGAGGTGGTGAATCAGAGATGGGGAATCACAGGCGGGGAATCAGAGGCAGGGAATAGAACGCGGGGAATCAGAGGCAGGGAATCAGAGTTGGGGCATCAGAGGTTGGGAATTAGATATGGGGAAACAGGCGGGGAATCAGAGGCGGGGAAACAGAGGCGGGAAATCTGATATGGGGAATCAGAGGTGGGGAATCAGAGGCAGGGAATCAGATGTGCGGAATCAGAGATGGGGAATCAGAGGCAGGGAATCAGAATCAGAAGCGGGGAATCGGAGGCCGGGAATCAGAGGCCGGGAATCAGATGCTGGGAATAAGAGGCCGGGAATCAGAGGTGGGGAATCAGAGTCCGGGAATCAGAGATGGGGATTCAGAGGCGGGGAATGAGATATGGAGAATCAGAGGCGGGGAATCAGAGGCGGGGAAACAGAGGTGGGGAATCAGATATGTGGAATCAGAGGTGGGGAATCAGAGGCTGTGAATCAGAGATGGGGAATCAGAGGTGGGGAATCAGAGGCAGGAAATCAGACACGGGGATTCAGAGGCTGGGAATCAGACGGGGGGAATCAAAGGCGGGGAATCAGAGCTGGGGAATCAGAGGCAGGGAATCAGAGGTGGGGAATCAGAGGTGGGGAATCAGAGTTGGGGAATCAGAGGCGGGGACTTAGATATTGGGAAACAGAGGCGGGGAATCAGAGGCGGGGAATCAGATATGGGGAATCAGAGATGGGGAATCAGAGGCAGGGAATCAGATGTGCGGAATCAGAGATGGGGAATCAAAGGCAGGGAATCAGAATCAGAAGCAGGGAATCAGAGGCCGGGAATCAGAGGCCGGAATCAGATGCCGGGAATAAGAGGCCGGAAATCAGAGGTGGGGAATCAGAGTCCGGGAATCAGAGATGGGGATTCAGAGGCGGGGAATGAGATATGGGGAAATAGAGGCGGGGAATCAGAGGCGGGGAAACAGATGCGGGGAATCAGATATGGCGAATCAGAGGTGGTGAATCAAAGGCGGTGAATCAGAGATGGGGAATCAGAGGCTTGGAATCAGATGCAGGGAATCAGATGCGGCGAATCAGAGGCGGGGAATTGAGCTGGGGAATCAGAGGCGGGGACTTAGATATTGGGAAACAGAGGCGGGGAATCAGAGGCGGGGAAACAGAGGCGGGGAATCAGATATGGGGAATCAGAGATGGGGAATCAGAGGCAGGGAATCAGATGTGCGGAATCAGAGATGGGGAATCAAAGGCAGGGAATCAGAATCAGAAGCAGGGAATCAGATGCCGGGAATCAGAGGCCGGAATCAGATGCCGGGAATAAGAGGCCGGAAATCAGAGGTGGGGAATCAGAGTCCGAGAATCAGAGATGGGGATTCAGAGGCGGGGAATGAGATATGGGGAATAAGAGGCGGGGAATCAGAGGCGGGGAAACAGAGGCGGGGAATCAGATATGGCGAATCAGAGGTGGCGAATCAAAGGCGGTGAATCAGAGATGGGGAATCAGAGGCCGGGAATCAGAGGCAGGGAATCAAACACGGGGAATCAGAGGAGGGGAATCAGAATTGGGGAATCAGAGATGGGGAATCAGAGATGGGGAATCAGAGGCAGGGAATCAGACGCGGGGAATCAGAGGTGGTGAATCAGAGATGTGGAATCAGAGGCGGGGAATCAGAGGCAGGGAATCAGACGCGGGGAATAAGAGGCGGGGAATCATAGCTGGCGAATCAGAGGCGGGGAATCAGAGGTGGGGAATCAGAGGCGGGGAATCAGATATTGGGATTCAGAGGTGGGGAATCAGAGGCGGGGAAACAGAGGCGGGGAATCAGATATGGGGTATCAGAGGTGGGGAATCAGAGGTTGTGAATCAGAGATGGGGAATCAGAGGCGGGGAATCAGAGGCCAATAATCAGACGCGGGGAATCAGAGGCGGGGAATCAGAGCTGCGAAATTAGAGGCAGGGAATCAGAGTTGGGGATTCAGAGGCGGGGAATCAGATATGGGGAAACAGAGGCGGGGAATCAGAGGCGGGCAAATAGAGGCGGGGATCAGATATGGGGAAACAGAGGCGGGGAATCAGAGGCGGGGAAACAGAGGCGGGGAATCAGATATGGGGATCAGAGGTGGGGAATCAGAGGTTGGGAATCAGAGGCTGGGAATCAGAGGCTGGGAATCAGATGCATGGAATCAGATGCGGGGAATCAGAGGCGGGGAATCAGAGCTGGGGAATCAGAGGTGGGGAATCAAAGTTGGGGAATCAGAGGCGGGGACTTAGATATGGGGAAACAGAGGCGGGGAATCAGAGGCGGGGAAACAGAGGCGGGGAATCAGATATGGGGAATCAGAGGTGGGGAATCAGAGGCAGGGAATTAGATTTGCGGAATCAGAGATGGGGAATCAGAAGCAGGGAATCAGAGGCCGGGAATCAGAGGCCGGAATCAGATGCCGGGAATAAGAGGCCGGGAATCAGAGGTGGGGAATCAGAGTCCGGGAATCAGAGATGGGGAATCAGAGGCGGGGAATGAGATATGGGGAATCAGAGGAGGGGAATCAGAGGCGGGGAAACAGAGGCGAGGAATCAGATATGGGGAATCAGAGGTGGCGAATCAAAGGCGTTGAATCAGAGATGGGGAATCAGAGGCGGGGAATCAGAGGCAGGGAATCAAACACGGGGAATCAGAGGCGGGGAATCAGAGCTGGGGAATCAGAGGTGGGGTTCAGAGTCGGGGAATCAGAGGCAGGAAATCAGATGTGCGGAATCAGAGATGGGGAATCAGAGGTGGGGAATCAGAGGCTGTGAATCAGAGATGGGGAATCAGAGGCGGGGAATCAGAGGGTGGAAATCAGACACGGGGACTCAGAGGCTGGGAATCAGACGGGGGGAATCAAAGGCGGGGAATCAGAGCTGGGGAATCAGAGGCAGGGAATCAGAGTTGGGGATTCAGAGGCGGGGAATCAGATATGGGGAAACAGAGGCGGGGAATCAGAGGCGGGCAAACAGAGGCGGGGAATTAGATATGGGGAATCAGAGGTGGGGAATCAGAGGTGGTGAATCAGAGATGGGGAATCACAGGCGGGGAATCAGAGGCAGGGAATAGAACGCGGGGAATCAGAGGCAGGGAATCAGAGTTGGGGCATCAGAGGTTGGGAATTAGATATGGGGAAACAGAGGCGGGGAATCAGAGGCGGGGAAACAGAGGCGGGAAATCAGATATGGGGAATCAGAGGTGGGGAATCAGAGGCAGGGAATCAGATGTGCGGAATCAGAGATGGGGAATCAGAGGCAGGGAATCAGAATCAGAAGCGGGGAATCAGAGGCCGGGAATCAGAGGCCGGGAATCAGATGCTGGGAATAAGAGGCCGGGAATCAGAGGTGGGGAATCAGAGTCCGGGAATCAGAGATGGGGATTCAGAGGCGGGGAATGAGATATGGAGAATCAGAGGCGCGGAATCAGAGGCGGGGAAACAGAGGTGGGGAATCAGATATGTGGAATCAGAGGTGGGGAATCAGAGGGTGTGAATCAGAGATGGGGAATCAGAGGTGGGGAATCAGAGGCAGGAAATCAGACACGGGGATTCAGAGGCTGGGAATCAGACGGGGGGTTTCAGAGGCTGGGAATCAGACGGGGGAATCAAAGGCGGGGAATCAGAGCTGGGGAATCAGAGGCAGGGAATCAGACTTGGGGATTCAGAGGCGGGGAATCAGATAATGGGAAACAGAGGCGGGGAATCAGAGTCGGGCAAACAGAGGCGGGGAATTAGATATGGGGAATCAGAGGTGGGGAATCAGAGGTGGTGAATCAGAGATGGGGAATCACAGGCGGGGAATCAGAGGCAGGGAATAGAACGCGGGGAATCAGAGGCAGGGAATCAGAGTTGGGGCATCAGAGGTTGGGAATTAGATATGGGGAAACAGAGGCGGGGAATCAGAGGCGGGGAAACAGAGGCGGGATATCAGATATGGGGAATCAGAGGTGGGGAATCAGAGGCAGGGAATCAGATGTGCGGAATCAGAGATGGGGAATCAGAGTCAGGGAATCAGAATCAGAAGCGGGGAATCAGAGGCCGGGAATCAGAGGTCGGGAATCAGATGCTGGGAATAAGAGGCCGGGATTCAGAGGTGGGGAATCAGAGTCCGGGAATCAGAGATGAGGATTCAGAGGCGGGGAATGAGATATGGAGAATCAGAGGCGGGGAATCAGAGGCGGGGAATCAGAGGCGGGGAATCAGAGGCAGGGAATCAAACACTGGAAATCAGAGGCGGGGAATCAGAGCTGGGGAATCAGAGGCGGGGAATCAGAGTTGGGGAATCAGAGGCAGGGAATCAGATATGGGGAAACAGGGGCAGGGAATCAGAGGCGGGGAAACAGAGGCGGGGAATCAGATATGGGGAATCAGAGGTGTGGAATCAGAGGTTGGGAATCAGAGGCAGGGAATCAGAGGCGGGGAAACAGAGGCGGGGAATCAGATATGGGGAATCAGAGGTGGCGAATCAAAGGCGGTGAAACAGAGATGGGGAATCAGGGCAGGGAATCAGAGGCAGGGAATCAAACACGGGGAATCAGAGCTGGGGAATCAGAGGTGGGGAATTAGAGTTGGGGAATCAGAGGAGGGGAATCAGAGGCCGGGAATCAGATATGGGGAAACAGAGGTGGGGAATCAGAGGCGGGGAAACAGAGGCGGGGATTCAGATATGGGGAATCATAGGTGGGGAATCAGAGGTTGGGAATCAGAGGCAGGGAATCAGAGGCTTGGAATCAGATGCAGGGAATCAGATGCGGGGAATCAGAGGCGGGGAATCAGAGCTGGGGAAACAGAGGTGGGGAATCAGAGTTGGGGAATCAGAGGCGGGGACTTAGATATTGGGAAACAGAGGCGGGGAATCAGAGGCGGGGAAACAGAGGCGGGGAGTCAGATATGGGGAATCAGAGGTGGGGAATCAGAGGCAGGGAATCAGATGTGCGGAATCAGAGATGGGGAATCAGAGGCAGGGAGTCAGAATCAGAAGCAGGGAATCAGAGGCCGGGAATCAGAGGCCTGAATCAGATGCCGGGAATAAGAGGCCGGGAATCAGAGGTGGGGAATCAGAGTCCGGGAATCAGAGGCGGGGAAACAGAGGCGGGGAATCAGATATGGGGAATCAGAGGTGGCGAATCAAAGGCGGTGAATCAGAGATGGGGAATCAGAGGCCGGGAATCAGAGGCAGGGAATCAAACACGGGGAATCAGAGGCGGGGAATCAGAGCTGGGGAATCAGAGCCGGGGAATCAGAGTTGGGGAATCAGAGGCGGGGAATCAGACGCAGGGAATCAATATGGGAAATCAGAGGTGGGGAATGAGTGGTTGGGAATCAGAGGAAGGGAATCAGAGGCGAGGAATCAGAGCTGGGGTGTCAGAGGCGGGGAATCAGAATTGGGGAATCAGAGATGGGGAATCAGAGATGGGGAATCAGAGGCGGGGAATCAGACGCGGGGAAACAGAGGTGGTGAATCAGAGATGTGGAATCAGAGGCGGGGAATCAGAGGCAGGGAATCAGACGCGGGGAATCAGAGGCGGGGAATCATAGCTGGCGAATCAGAGGCGGGGAATGAGATATGGGGAATCAGAGGCGGGGAATCAGAGGCGGGGAAACAGTGGCGAGGAATCAGATAAGGGGAATCAGAGGTGGCGAATCAAAGGCGGTGAATCAGAGATGGGGAATCAGATGCGGGGAATCAGAGGCAGGGGATCAAATACGGGGAATCAGAGGCGGGGAATCAGAGCTGGGGAATCAGAGGCGGGGAATCAGAGTTGGGGAATCAGAGGCGGGGAATCAGAGATGGGGAATCAGAGGTGGGGAATCAGAGTCGGGGAATCAGAGGCAGGGAATCGGATGTGCGGAATCAGAGATGGGGAATCAGAGGTGGGGAATCAGAGGCGGGGAATCAGAGGCGGGCATACAGAGGCGGGGAATTAGATATGGGGAATCAGTTGTGGGGAATCAGAGGTGGTGAATCAGAGATGGGGAATCACAGGCGGGGAATCAGAGGCAGGGAATAGAACGCGGGGAATCAGAGGCAGGGAATCAGAGCTGGGGAATCAGAGGCGGGGAATCATAGTTGGGAATCAGAGGCGGGGAATCAGATATGGGGAAACAGAGGCGGGGAATCAGGGGCGGGGAAACAGAGGCGGGGAATCAGATATGGGGAATCTGATGCGGGGAATCAGAGGCGGGGAATCAGAACTGGGGAATCAGAGGCGGGGAATCAGAGTTGGGGCATCAGAGGTGGCGAATTATATATGGGGAAACAGAGGTGGGGAATCAGAGGCGTGGAAACAGAGGCGGGGAATCAGATATGGGGAATCAGGGGTGGGGAATCAGAGGCAGGTAATCAGATGTGCGGAATCAGAGATGGGGAATCAGAGGCAGCGAATCAGAATCAGAAGCGGGGAGTCAGAGGCCGGGAATCAGAGGCCTGGAATCAGATGCTGGGAATAAGAGGCCGGGAATCAGAGGTGGGGAATCAGAGTCCGGGAATCAGAGATGGGGATTCAGAGGCGGGGAATGAGATATGGAGAATCAGAGGCGGGGAATCAGAGGCGGGGAAACAGAGGTGGGGAATCAGATATGGGGAATCAGAGGTGGCGAATCAAAGGCGGTGAATCAGAGATGGAGAATCAGAGGCGGGGAATCAGAGGCAGGGAATCAAACACGGGGAATCAGAGGCGGGGAATCAGAGCTGGGGAATCAGAGGCTGGGAATCAAAGTTGTGGAATCAGAGGCAGGGAATCAGATATGGGGAATCAGGGGCGGGGAATCAGAGGCGGGGAAACAGAGGCGGGGAATCAGATATGGGGAATCAGAGGCGGGGAATTAGAGATGGGGAATCAGAGGCGGGGAATCAGAGGTGGGGAAACAGAGGCGGGGAATCAAACACGGGGAATCAGAGGTGGGGAAATCAGAGGTTGGGAATCAGAGGCAGGGAATCAGAGGCGGGGAATCAGAGGCGGGGAATCAGAGGCAGGGAATCAGATGTGCGGAATCGGAGATTGGGAATCAGAGGCAGGGAATCAGAGGCGGGGAATCAGAGGCGGGGAATCAGAGGCCGGGAATCAGATATGGGGAAACAGAGGCGGGGAATCAGAGGTGGGAAAACAGAGGCTGGGAATCAGATATGGGGAATCAGAGGTGGGGAATCAGAGGTTGGGAATCAGAGGCAGGGAATCAGAGGCTTGGAATCAGATGCAAGGAATCAGATGCGGGGATTCAAAGGCGGGGAATCAGAGCTGGGGAATCAGAGGTGGGGAATCAGAGTTGGGGAATCAGAGGCGGGGACTTAGATATTGGGAAACAGAGGCGGGGTATCAGAGGCGGGGAAACAGAGGCGGGGAATCAGATATGGGGAATCAGAGATGGGGAATCAGAGGCAGGGAATCAGATGTGCGGAATCAGAGATGGGGAATCAAAGGCAGGGAATCAGAATCAGAAGCAGGGAATCAGAGGCCGGGAATCAGAGGCCGGAATCAGATGCCGGGAATAAGAGGCCGGGAATCAGAGGTGGGGAATCAGAGTCCGGGAATCAGAGATGGGGATTCAGAGGCGGGGAATGAGATATGGGGAATCAGAGGCGGGGAATCAGAGGCGGGGAAACAGAGGCGGGGAATCAGATATGGGGAATCAGAGGTGGCGAATCAAAGGCGGTGAATCAGAGATGGGGAATCAGAGGCCGGGAATCAGAGGCAGGGAATCAAACACGGGGAATCAGAGGCGGGGAATCAGAGCTGGGGAATCAGAGGCTGGGAATCAAAGTTGGGGAATCAGAGGCAGGGAATCAGATATGGGGAAACAGGGGCGGGGAATGAGATGCGGGGCAACAGAGGCGGGGAATCAGATATGGGGAATCAGAGGCGGGGAATTAGAGTTGGGGAATCAGAGGCGGGGAATCAGAGGCGGGGAAACAGAGGCGGGGAATCAAACACGGGGAATCAGAGGTGGGGAATCAGAGGTTGGGAATCAGAGGCTGGGAATCAGATATGGGGAATCAGAGGTGGGGAATCAGAGGTTGGGAATCAGAGGCAGGGAATCAGAGGCGGGGAATCAGAGTCCGGTAATCATATATGGGGAAACAGAGGCGGGGAATCAGAGGCGGGGAAACAGAGGCTGGGAATCAGATATGGGGAATCAGAGGTGGGGAATCAGAGGTTGGGAATCAGAGGCAGGGAATCAGAGGCTTGGAATCAGATGCAGGGAATCAGATGCAGGGAATCAGAGGCGGGGAATCAGAGCTGGGGAATCAGAGTTGGGGAATCAGAGGCGGGGAATCAGAGCTTGGGAATCAGAGGTGGGGATCAGAGTCGGGGAATCAGAGGCAGGGAATCAGATGTGCGGAATCCGAGATGGGGAATCAGAGGTGGGGAATCAGAGGCTGTGAATCAGAGATGGGGAATCAGAGGCGGGGAATCAGAGGCAGGAAATCAGACACGGGGATTCAGAGGCTGGGAATCAGACGGGGGGAATCAAAGGCGGGGAATCAGAGCTGGGGAATCAGAGGCAGGGAATCAGAGTTGGGGATTCAGAGGCGGGGAATCAGATATGGGGAAACAGAGGCGGGGAATCAGAGGCGGGCAAACAGAGGCGGGGAATTAGATATGGGGAATCAGAGGTGGGGAATCAGAGGTGGTGAATCAGAGATGGGGAATCACAGGCGGGGAATCAGAGGCAGGGAATAGAACGCGGGGAATCAGAGGCAGGGAATCAGAGTTGGGGCATCAGAGGTTGGGAATTAGATATGGGGAAACAGAGGCGGGGAACCAGAGGCGGGGAAACAGAGGCGGGAAATCAGATATGGGGAATCAGAGGTGGGGAATCAGAGGCAGGGAATCAGATGTGCGCAATCAGAGATGGGGAATCAGAGGCAGCGAATCAGAATCAGAAGCGGGGAATCAGAGGCCGGGAATCAGAGGCCGGGAATCAGATGCTGGGAATAGGAGGCCGGGAATCAGAGGTGTGGAATCAGAGTCCGGGAATCAGAGATGGGGATTCAGAGGCGGGGAATGAGATATGGAGAATCAGAGGCGGGGAATCAGAGGCGGGGAAACAGAGGTGGGGAATCAGATATGTGGAATCAGAGGTGGCGAATCAAAGGCGTTGAATCAGAGATGGGGAATCAGAGGCGGGGAATCAGAGGCAGGGAATCAAACACGGGAAATCAGAGGCGGGGAATCAGAGCTGGGGAATCAGAGGCGGGGAATCAGAGTTGGGGAATCAGAGGCAGGGAATCAGATATGGGCAAACAAGGGCAGGGAATCAGAGGCGGGGAAACAGAGGCGGGGAATCAGATATGGGGAATCAGAGGTGTGGAATCAGAGGTTGGGAATCAGAGGCAGGGAATCAGAGGCGGCGAAACAGAGGCGGGGAATCAGATATGGGGAATCAGAGGTGGCGAATCAAAGGCGGTGAAACAGAGATGGGGAATCAGGGCAGGGAATCAGAGGCAGGGAATCAAACACGGGAAATCAGAGCTGGGGAATCAGAGGCGGGGAATTAGAGTTGGGGAATCAGAGGAGGGGAATCAGAGGCGGGGAAACAGAGGCGGGGAATCAGATATGGGGAATCAAAGGTGGGGAATCAGAGGTTGGGAATCAGAGGCAGGGAATCAGAGGCGGGGAATCAGAGGCAGGGAATCAGATGTGCGGAATCGGAGATGGGTAATCAGAGGTAGGGAATCAGAGGTGGGGAATCAGAGGCGGGGAATAAGAGGCCGGGAATCAGATATGGGGAAACAGAGGTGGGGAATCAGAGGCGGGGAAACAGAGGCGGGGAATCAGATATGGGGAATCAGAGGTGGGGAATCAGAGGTTGGGAATCAGAGGCAGGGAATCAGAGGCTTGGAATCAGATGCAGGGAATCAGATGCGGGGAATCAGAGGCGGGGAATCAGAGCTGGGGAATCAGAGGTGGGGAATTAGAGTTGGGGAATCAGAGGCGGGGACTTAGATATTGGGAAACAAAGGCGGGGAATCAGAGGCGGGGAAACAGAGGCGTGGAGTCAGATATGGGGAATCAGAGGTGGGAAATCAGAGGCAGGGAATCAGATGTGCGGAATCAGAGATGGGGAATCAGAGGCAGGAAATCAGAATCAGAAGCAGGGAATCAGAGGCCGGGAATCAGAGGCCGGAATCAGATGCCGGGAATAAGAGGCCGGGAATCAGAGGTGGGGAATCAGAGTTTGGGAATCAGAGATGGTTATTCAGAGGCGGGGAATGAGATATGGGGAATCAGAGGCGGGGAATCAGAGGCGGGGAAACAGATGCCGAGAATCAGATATGGGGAATCAGAGGTGGCGAATCAAAGGCGGTGAATCAGAGATGGGGAATCAGAGGCCCGGAATCAGAGGCAGGGAATCAAACACGGGGAATCAGAGGCGGGGAATCAGAGCTGGGGAATCAGAGGCGGGGAATCAGAGTTGGGGAATCAGAGGCGGGGAAGCAGAGGCAGGGAATCAGACGCGGGGATTCAGAGGCGGGGAATCATAGTTGGGAATCAGAGGCAGATAATCAGATATGGGGAAACAGAGGCGGGGAATCAGGGGCAGGGAAACAGAGGCGGGGAATCAGATATGGGCGATCGGATGCAGGGAATCAGAGGCGGGGAATCAGAGCTGGGGTATCAGAGGCGGGGAATCAGAGTTGGGGCATCAGAGGTGGGGAATTAGATATGGGGAAACAGAGGCGGGGAATCAGAGGCGTGGAAACAGAGGCGGGGAATCAGATATGGGGAATCAGAGGTGGGGAATCAGAGGCAGGTAATCAGATGTGCGTACTCAGAGATGGGGAATCAGAGGCAGGGAATCAGAATCAGAAGCGGGGAGTCAGAGGCCGGGAATCAGAGGCCTGGAATCAGATGCTGGGAATAAGAGGCCGGGAATCAGAGGTGGGGAATCAGAGTCCGGGAATCAGAGATGGGGAGTCAGAGGCGGGGAATGAGATATGGAGAATTAGAGGCGGGGAATCAGAGGCGGGGAAACAGAGGTGGGGAATCAGATATGGGGAATCAGAGGTGGCGAATCAAAGGCGGTGAATCAGAGATGGGGAATCAGAGGCGGGGAATCAGAGGCAGGGAATCAAACACGGAGAATCAGAGGCGGGGAATCAGAGCTGGGGAATCAGAGGCTGGGAATCAAAGTTGGGGAATCAGAGACAGGGAATCAGATATGGGGAAACAGGGGCGGGGAATCAGAGGCGGGGAAACAGAGGCGGGGAATCAGATATGGGGAATCAGAGGCGGGGAATTAGAGTTGGGGAATCAGAGGCGGGGAATCAGTGGTGGGGAAACAGAGGCGGGGAATCAAACACGGGGAATCAGAGGTGGGGAATCAGAGGTTGGATATCAGAGGCAGGGAATCAGCGGCGGGGAATCAGAGGCGGGGAATCAGAGGCAGGGAATCAGATGTGCGGAATCGGAGATGGGGAATCAGAGGCAGGGAATCAGAGGCGGGGAATCAGAGTCGGGGAATCAGAGGCAGGGAATCAGATGTGCGGAATCAGAGATGGGGAATCAGAGGTGGGGTATCAGAGGCTGTGAATCAGAGATGGGGAATCAGAGGCGGAGAATCAGAGGCAAGAAATCAGACACGGGGTTTCAGAGGCTGGGAATCAGACGGGGGAATCAAAGGCGGGGAATCAGAGCTGGGGAATCAGAGGCAGGGAATCAGAGTTGGGGATTCAGAGGCGGGGAATCAGATATGGGGAAACAGAGGCGGGGAATCAGAGTCGGGCAAACAGAGGCGGGGAATTAGATATGGGGAATCAGAGGTGGGGAATCAGAGGTGGTGAATCAGAGATGGGGAATCACAGGCGGGGAATCAGAGGCAGGGAATAGAACGCGGGGAATCAGAGGCAGGGAATCAGAGTTGGGGCATCAGTGGTTGGGAATTAGATATGGGGAAACAGAGGCGGGGAATAAGAGGCGGGGAAACAGAGGCGGGATATCAGATATGGGGAATCAGAGGTGGGGAATCAGAGGCAGGGAATCAGATGTGCGGAATTAGAGATGGGGAATCAGAGGCAGGGAATCAGAATCAGAAGCGGGGAATCAGAGGCCGGGAATCAGAGGCCGGGAATCAGATGCTGGGAATAAGAGGCCGGGAATCAGAGGTGGGGAATCAGAGTCCGGGAATCAGAGATGAGGATTCAGAGGCGGGGAATGAGATATGGAGAATCAGAGGCGGGGAATCAGAGGCGGGGAAACAGAGGTGGGGAATCAGATATGTGGAATCAGAGGTGGCGAATCAAAGGCGGTGAATCAGAGATGGGAAATCAGAGGCGGGGAATCAGAGGCAGGGAATCAAACACTGGAAATCAGAGGCGGGAAATCAGAGCTGGGGAATCAGAGGCGGGGAATCCGAGTTGGGGAATCAGAGGCAGGGAATCAGATATGGGGAAACAGGGGCAGGGAATCAGAGGCGGGGAAACAGAGGCGGGGAATCAGATATGGGGAATCAGAGGTGTGGAATCAGAGGTTGGGAATCAGAGGCAGGGAATCAGAGGCGGGGAAACAGAGGCGGGGAATCAGATATGGGGAATCAGAGGTGGCGAATCAAAGGCGGTGAAACAGAGATGGGGAATCAGGGCGGGGAATCAGAGGCAGGGAATCAAACACGGGGAATCAGAGCTGGGGAATCAGAGGCGGGGAATTAGAGTTGGGGAATCAGAGGAGGGGAATCAGAAACGGGGAAACAGAGGCGGGGAATCAGATATGGGGAATCAGAGGTGGGGAATCAGAGGTTGGGAATCAGAGGCAGGGAATCAGAGGCGGGGAATCAGAGGCGGGGAATCAGAGGCAGGGAATCAGATGTGCGGAATCGGAGATGGGGAATCAGAGGCAGGGAATCAGAGGCGGGGATTCAGAGGCAGGGAATCAGAGGCCGGGAATCAGATATGGGGAAACAGAGGTGGGGAATCAGAGGCGGGGAAACAGAGGCGGGGATTCAGATATGGGGAATCAGAGGTGGGGAATCAGAGGTTGGAAATCAGAGGCAGGGAATCAGAGGCTTGGAATCAGATGCAGGGAATCAGATGCGGGGAATCAGAGGCGGGGAATCAGAGCTGGGGAAACAGAGGTGGGGAATCAGAGTTGGGGAATCAGAGGCGGGGACTTAGATATTGGGAAACAGAGGCGGGGAATCAGAGGCGGGGAAACAGAGGCGGGGAGTCAGATATGGGGAATCAGAGGTGGGGAATCAGAGGCAGGGAATCAGATGTGCGGAATCAGAGATGGGGAATCAGAGGCAGGGAATCAGAATCAGAAGCAGGGAATCAGAGGCCGGGAATCAGAGGCCTGAATCAGATGCCGGGAATAAGAGGCCGGGAATCAGAGGTGTGGAATCAGAGTCCGGGAATCAGAGGCGGGGAAACAGAGGCGGGGAATCAGATATGGGGTATCAGAGGTGGCGAATCAAAGGCGGTGAATCAGAGATGGGGAATCAGAGGCCGGGAATCTGAGGCAGGGAATCAAACACGGGGAATCAGAGGCGGGGAATCAGAGCTGGGGAATCAGAGCCGGGGAATCAGAGTTGGGGAATCAGAGGCGGGGAATCAGACGCAGGGAATCAATATGGGAAATCAGAGGTGGGGAATGAGTGGTTGGGAATCAGAGGAAGGGAATCAGAGGCGAGGAATCAGAGCTGGGGTATCAGAGGCGGGGAATCAGAATTGGGGAATCAGAGATGGGGAATCAGAGATGGGGAATCAGAGGCGGGGAATCAGACGCGGGGAAACAGAGGTGGTGAATCAGAGATGTGGAATCAGAGGCAGGGAATCAGAGGCAGGGAATCAGACGCGGGGAATCAGAGGCGGGGAATCATAGCTGGCGAATCAGAGGCGGGGAATGAGATATGGGGAATCAGAGGCGGGGAATCAGAGGCGGGGAATCAGAGCTGGGGAATCAGAGATGGGGAATCAGAGTTGGGGAATCAGAGGCGGTGAATCTGAGATGGGGAATCAGAGGCGGGTAATCAGAGGCAGGTTATCAGACACGGGGATTCAGAGGCTGGGAATCAGACGGGGGGAATCAAAGGCGGGGAATGAAGCTGGGGATTCAGAGGCATGGAATCAGAGTTGGGGATTCAGAGGCGGGGAATCAGATATGGGGAAACAGAGGCGGGGAATCAGAGGCGGGCAAACAGAGGCGGGGAATTAGATATGGGGAATCAGTGGTGGGGAATCAGAGGTGGTGAATCAGAGATGGGGAATCACAGGCGGGGAATCAGAGGCAGGGAATAGAACGCGGGGAATCAGAGGCAGGGAATCCGAGCTGGGGAATCAGAGGCGGGGAATCATAGTTGGGAATCAGAGGCGGGGAATCAGATATGGGGAAACAGAGGCGGGGAATCAGGGGCAGGGAAACAGAGGCGGGGAATCAGATATGGGGAATCGGAAGCGGGGAATCAGAGGCGGGGAATCAGAGCTGGGGGATCAGAGGCGGGGAATCAGAGTTGGGGCATCAGAGGTGGGGAATTAGATGTGGGGAAACAGAGGCGGGGAATCAGAGGCGTGGAAACAGAGGCGGGGAATCAGATATGGGGAATCAGAGGTGGGAATCAGAGGCAGGTAATCAGATGTGCGGAATCAGAGATGGGGAATCAGAGGCAGGGAATAAGAATCAGAAGCGGGGAGTCAGAGGCCGGGAATCAGAGGCCTGGAATCAGATGCTGGGAATAAGAGGCCAGGAATCAGAGGTGGGGAATCAGAGTCCGGGAATCAGAGATGGGGATTCAGAGGCGGGGAATGAGATATGGAGAATCAGAGGCGGGGAATCAGAGGCGGGGACACAGAGGTGGGGAATCAGATATGGGGAATCAGAGGTGGCGAATCAAAGGCGGTGAATCAGAGATGGGGAATCAGAGGCGGGGAATCAGAGGCAGGGAATCAAACACGGGGAATCAGATATGGGGAATCAGAGGTGGCGAATCAAAGGCGGTGAAACAGAGATGGGGAATCAGGGCGGGGAATCAGAGGCAGGGAATCAAACACGGGGAATCAGAGCTGGGGAATCAGAGGCGGGGAATTAGAGTTGGGGAATCAGAGGAGGGGAATCAGAAACGGGGAAACAGAGGCGGGGAATCAGATATGGGGAATCAGAGGTGGGGAATCAGAGGTTGGGAATCAGAGGCAGGGAATCAGAGGCGGGGAATCAGAGGCAGGGAATCAGATGTGCGGAATCGGAGATGGGGAATCAGAGGCAGGGAATCAGAGGCGGGGATTCAGAGGCAGGGAATCAGAGGCCGGGAATCAGATATGGGGAAACAGAGGTGGGGAATCAGAGGCGGGGAAACAGAGGCGGGGATTCAGATATGTGGAATCAGAGGTGGGGAATCAGAGGTTGGAAATCAGAGGCAGGGAATCAGAGGCTTGGAATCAGATGCAGGGAATCAGATGCGGGGAATCAGAGGCGGGGAATCAGAGCTGGGGAAACAGAGGTGGGGAATCAGAGTTGGGGAATCAGAGGCGGGGACTTAGATATTGGGAAACAGAGGCGGGGAATCAGAGGCGGGGAAACAGAGGCGGGGAGTCAGATATGGGGAATCAGAGGTGGGGAATCAGAGGCAGGGAATCAGATGTGCGGAATCAGAGATGGGGAATCAGAGGCAGGGAATCAGAATCAGAAGCAGGGAATCAGAGGCCGGGAATCAGAGGCCTGAATCAGATGCCGGGAATAAGAGGCCGGGAATCAGAGGTGGGGAATCAGAGTCCGGGAATCAGAGGCGGGGAAACAGAGGCGGGGAATCAGATATGGGGAATCAGAGGTGGCGAATCAAAGGCGGTGAATCAGAGATGGGGAATCAGAGGCCGGGAATCTGAGGCAGGGAATCAAACACGGGGAATCAGAGGCGGGGAATCAGAGCTGGGGAATCAGAGCCGGGGAATCAGAGTTGGGGAATCAGAGGCGGGGAATCAGACGCAGGGAATCAATATGGGAAATCAGAGGTGGGGAATGAGTGGTTGGGAATCAGAGGAAGGGAATCAGAGGCGAGGAATCAGAGCTGGGGTATCAGAGGCGGGGAATCAGAATTGGGGAATCAGAGATGGGGAATCAGAGATGGGGAATCAGAGGCGGGGAATCAGACGCGGGGAAACAGAGGTGGTGAATCAGAGATGTGGAATCAGAGGCAGGGAATCAGAGGCAGGGAATCAGACGCGGGGAATCAGAGGCGGGGAATCATAGCTGGCGAATCAGAGGCGGGGAATGAGATATGGGGAATCAGAGGCGGGGAATCAGAGGCGGGGAATCAGAGCTGGGGAATCAGAGATGGGGAATCAGAGTTGGGGAATCAGAGGCGGTGAATCTGAGATGGGGAATCAGAGGCGGGTAATCAGAGGCAGGTTATCAGACACGGGGATTCAGAGGCTGGGAATCAGACGGGGGGAATCAAAGGCGGGGAATGAAGCTGGGGATTCAGAGGCATGGAATCAGAGTTGGGGATTCAGAGGCGGGGAATCAGATATGGGGAAACAGAGGCGGGGAATCAGAGGCGGGCAAACAGAGGCGGGGAATTAGATATGGGGAATCAGTGGTGGGGAATCAGAGGTGGTGAATCAGAGATGGGGAATCACAGGCGGGGAATCAGAGGCAGGGAATAGAACGCGGGGAATCAGAGGCAGGGAATCCGAGCTGGGGAATCAGAGGCGGGGAATCATAGTTGGGAATCAGAGGCGGGGAATCAGATATGGGGAAACAGAGGCGGGGAATCAGGGGCAGGGAAACAGAGGCGGGGAATCAGATATGGGGAATCGGATGCGGGGAATCAGAGGCGGGGAATCAGAGCTGGGGAATCAGAGGCGGGGAATCAGAGTTGGGGCATCAGAGGTGGGGAATTAGATGTGGGGAAACAGAGGCGGGGAATCAGAGGCGTGGAAACAGAGGCGGGGAATCAGATATGGGGAATCAGAGGTGGGAATCAGAGGCAGGTAATCAGATGTGCGGAATCAGAGATGGGGAATCAGAGGCAGGGAATAAGAATCAGAAGCGGGGAGTCAGAGGCCGGGAATCAGAGGCCTGGAATCAGATGCTGGGAATAAGAGGCCAGGAATCAGAGGTGGGGAATCAGAGTCCGGGAATCAGAGATGGGGATTCAGAGGCGGGGAATGAGATATGGAGAATCAGAGCTGGGGAATCAGAGGCGGGGAATTAGAGTTGGGGAATCAGAGGAGGGGAATCAGAGGCGGGGAAACAGAGGCGGGGAATCAGATATGGGGAATCAAAGGTGGGGAATCAGAGGTTGGGAATCAGAGGCAGGGAATCAGAGGCGGGGAATCAGAGGCAGGGAATCAGATGTGCGGAATCGGAGATGGGTAATCAGAGGTAGGGAATCAGAGGTGGGGAATCAGAGGCGGGGAATAAGAGGCCGGGAATCAGATATGGGGAAACAGAGGTGGGGAATCAGAGGCGGGGAAACAGAGGCGGGGAATCAGATATGGGGAATCAGAGGTGGGGAATCAGAGGTTGGGAATCAGAGGCAGGGAATCAGAGGCTTGGAATCAGATGCAGGGAATCAGATGCGGGGAATCAGAGGCGGGGAATCAGAGCTGGGGAATCAGAGGTGGGGAATTAGAGTTGGGGAATCAGAGGCGGGGACTTAGATATTGGGAAACAAAGGCGGGGAATCAGAGGCGGGGAAACAGAGGCGTGGAGTCAGATATGGGGAATCAGAGGTGGGAAATCAGAGGCAGGGAATCAGATGTGCGGAATCAGAGATGGGGAATCAGAGGCAGGAAATCAGAATCAGAAGCAGGGAATCAGAGGCCGGGAATCAGAGGCCGGAATCAGATGCCGGGAATAAGAGGCCGGGAATCAGAGGTGGGGAATCAGAGTTTGGGAATCAGAGATGGTTATTCAGAGGCGGGGAATGAGATATGGGGAATCAGAGGCGGGGAATCAGAGGCGGGGAAACAGATGCCGAGAATCAGATATGGGGAATCAGAGGTGGCGAATCAAAGGCGGTGAATCAGAGATGGGGAATCAGAGGCCGGGAATCAGAGGCAGGGAATCAAACACGGGGAATCAGAGGCGGGGAATCAGAGCTGGGGAATCAGAGGCGGGGAATCAGAGTTGGGGAATCAGAGGCGGGGAAGCAGAGGCAGGGAATCAGACGCGGGGATTCAGAGGCGGGGAATCATAGTTGGGAATCAGAGGCAGATAATCAGATATGGGGAAACAGAGGCGGGGAATCAGGGGCAGGGAAACAGAGGCGGGGAATCAGATATGGGCGATCGGATGCAGGGAATCAGAGGCGGGGAATCAGAGCTGGGGTATCAGAGGCGGGGAATCAGAGTTGGGGCATCAGAGGTGGGGAATTAGATATGGGGAAACAGAGGCGGGGAATCAGAGGCGTGGAAACAGAGGCGGGGAATCAGATATGGGGAATCAGAGGTGGGGAATCAGAGGCAGGTAATCAGATGTGCGTACTCAGAGATGGGGAATCAGAGGCAGGGAATCAGAATCAGAAGCGGGGAGTCAGAGGCCGGGAATCAGAGGCCTGGAATCAGATGCTGGGAATAAGAGGCCGGGAATCAGAGGTGGGGAATCAGAGTCCGGGAATCAGAGATGGGGAGTCAGAGGCGGGGAATGAGATATGGAGAATTAGAGGCGGGGAATCAGAGGCGGGGAAACAGAGGTGGGGAATCAGATATGGGGAATCAGAGGTGGCGAATCAAAGGCGGTGAATCAGAGATGGGGAATCAGAGGCGGGGAATCAGAGGCAGGGAATCAAACACGGAGAATCAGAGGCGGGGAATCAGAGCTGGGGAATCAGAGGCTGGGAATCAAAGTTGGGGAATCAGAGACAGGGAATCAGATATGGGGAAACAGGGGCGGGGAATCAGAGGCGGGGAAACAGAGGCGGGGAATCAGATATGGGGAATCAGAGGCGGGGAATTAGAGTTGGGGAATCAGAGGCGGGGAATCAGTGGTGGGGAAACAGAGGCGGGGAATCAAACACGGGGAATCAGAGGTGGGGAATCAGAGGTTGGATATCAGAGGCAGGGAATCAGCGGCGGGGAATCAGAGGCGGGGAATCAGAGGCAGGGAATCAGATGTGCGGAATCGGAGATGGGGAATCAGAGGCAGGGAATCAGAGGCGGGGAATCAGAGTCGGGGAATCAGAGGCAGGGAATCAGATGTGCGGAATCAGAGATGGGGAATCAGAGGTGGGGAATCAGAGGCTGTGAATCAGAGATGGGGAATCAGAGGCGGAGAATCAGAGGCAAGAAATCAGACACGGGGTTTCAGAGGCTGGGAATCAGACGGGGGAATCAAAGGCGGGGAATCAGAGCTGGGGAATCAGAGGCAGGGAATCAGAGTTGGGGATTCAGAGGCGGGGAATCAGATATGGGGAAACAGAGGCGGGGAATCAGAGTCGGGCAAACAGAGGCGGGGAATTAGATATGGGGAATCAGAGGTGGGGAATCAGAGGTGGTGAATCAGAGATGGGGAATCACAGGCGGGGAATCAGAGGCAGGGAATAGAACGCGGGGAATCAGAGGCAGGGAATCAGAGTTGGGGCATCAGTGGTTGGGAATTAGATATGGGGAAACAGAGGCGGGGAATCAGAGGCGGGGAAACAGAGGCGGGATATCAGATATGGGGAATCAGAGGTGGGGAATCAGAGGCAGGGAATCAGATGTGCGGAATTAGAGATGGGGAATCAGAGGCAGGGAATCAGAATCAGAAGCGGGGAATCAGAGGCCGGGAATCAGAGGCCGGGAATCAGATGCTGGGAATAAGAGGCCGGGAATCAGAGGTGGGGAATCAGAGTCCGGGAATCAGAGATGAGGATTCAGAGGCGGGGAATGAGATATGGAGAATCAGAGGCGGGGAATCAGAGGCGGGGAAACAGAGGTGGGGAATCAGATATGTGGAATCAGAGGTGGCGAATCAAAGGCGGTGAATCAGAGATGGGAAATCAGAGGCGGGGAATCAGAGGCAGGGAATCAAACACTGGAAATCAGAGGCGGGAAATCAGAGCTGGGGAATCAGAGGCGGGGAATCCGAGTTGGGGAATCAGAGGCAGGGAATCAGATATGGGGAAACAGGGGCAGGGAATCAGAGGCGGGGAAACAGAGGCGGGGAATCAGATATGGGGAATCAGAGGTGTGGAATCAGAGGTTGGGAATCAGAGGCAGGGAATCAGAGGCGGGGAAACAGAGGCGGGGAATCAGATATGGGGAATCAGAGGTGGCGAATCAAAGGCGGTGAAACAGAGATGGGGAATCAGGGCGGGGAATCAGAGGCAGGGAATCAAACACGGGGAATCAGAGCTGGGGAATCAGAGGCGGGGAATTAGAGTTGGGGAATCAGAGGAGGGGAATCAGAAACGGGGAAACAGAGGCGGGGAATCAGATATGGGGAATCAGAGGTGGGGAATCAGAGGTTGGGAATCAGAGGCAGGGAATCAGAGGCGGGGAATCAGAGGCGGGGAATCAGAGGCAGGGAATCAGATGTGCGGAATCGGAGATGGGGAATCAGAGGCAGGGAATCAGAGGCGGGGATTCAGAGGCAGGGAATCAGAGGCCGGGAATCAGATATGGGGAAACAGAGGTGGGGAATCAGAGGCGGGGAAACAGAGGCGGGGATTCAGATATGGGGAATCAGAGGTGGGGAATCAGAGGTTGGAAATCAGAGGCAGGGAATCAGAGGCTTGGAATCAGATGCAGGGAATCAGATGCGGGGAATCAGAGGCGGGGAATCAGAGCTGGGGAAACAGAGGTGGGGAATCAGAGTTGGGGAATCAGAGGCGGGGACTTAGATATTGGGAAACAGAGGCGGGGAATCAGAGGCGGGGAAACAGAGGCGGGGAGTCAGATATGGGGAATCAGAGGTGGGGAATCAGAGGCAGGGAATCAGATGTGCGGAATCAGAGATGGGGAATCAGAGGCAGGGAATCAGAATCAGAAGCAGGGAATCAGAGGCCGGGAATCAGAGGCCTGAATCAGATGCCGGGAATAAGAGGCCGGGAATCAGAGGTGGGGAATCAGAGTCCGGGAATCAGAGGCGGGGAAACAGAGGCGGGGAATCAGATATGGGGTATCAGAGGTGGCGAATCAAAGGCGGTGAATCAGAGATGGGGAATCAGAGGCCGGGAATCTGAGGCAGGGAATCAAACACGGGGAATCAGAGGCGGGGAATCAGAGCTGGGGAATCAGAGCCGGGGAATCAGAGTTGGGGAATCAGAGGCGGGGAATCAGACGCAGGGAATCAATATGGGAAATCAGAGGTGGGGAATGAGTGGTTGGGAATCAGAGGAAGGGAATCAGAGGCGAGGAATCAGAGCTGGGGTATCAGAGGCGGGGAATCAGAATTGGGGAATCAGAGATGGGGAATCAGAGATGGGGAATCAGAGGCGGGGAATCAGACGCGGGGAAACAGAGGTGGTGAATCAGAGATGTGGAATCAGAGGCAGGGAATCAGAGGCAGGGAATCAGACGCGGGGAATCAGAGGCGGGGAATCATAGCTGGCGAATCAGAGGCGGGGAATGAGATATGGGGAATCAGAGGCGGGGAATCAGAGGCGGGGAATCAGAGCTGGGGAATCAGAGATGGGGAATCAGAGTTGGGGAATCAGAGGCGGTGAATCTGAGATGGGGAATCAGAGGCGGGTAATCAGAGGCAGGTTATCAGACACGGGGATTCAGAGGCTGGGAATCAGACGGGGGGAATCAAAGGCGGGGAATGAAGCTGGGGATTCAGAGGCATGGAATCAGAGTTGGGGATTCAGAGGCGGGGAATCAGATATGGGGAAACAGAGGCGGGGAATCAGAGGCGGGCAAACAGAGGCGGGGAATTAGATATGGGGAATCAGTGGTGGGGAATCAGAGGTGGTGAATCAGAGATGGGGAATCACAGGCGGGGAATCAGAGGCAGGGAATAGAACGCGGGGAATCAGAGGCAGGGAATCCGAGCTGGGGAATCAGAGGCGGGGAATCATAGTTGGGAATCAGAGGCGGGGAATCAGATATGGGGAAACAGAGGCGGGGAATCAGGGGCAGGGAAACAGAGGCGGGGAATCAGATATGGGGAATCGGAAGCGGGGAATCAGAGGCGGGGAATCAGAGCTGGGGAATCAGAGGCGGGGAATCAGAGTTGGGGCATCAGAGGTGGGGAATTAGATGTGGGGAAACAGAGGCGGGGAATCAGAGGCGTGGAAACAGAGGCGGGGAATCAGATATGGGGAATCAGAGGTGGGAATCAGAGGCAGGTAATCAGATGTGCGGAATCAGAGATGGGGAATCAGAGGCAGGGAATAAGAATCAGAAGCGGGGAGTCAGAGGCCGGGAATCAGAGGCCTGGAATCAGATGCTGGGAATAAGAGGCCAGGAATCAGAGGTGGGGAATCAGAGTCCGGGAATCAGAGATGGGGATTCAGAGGCGGGGAATGAGATATGGAGAATCAGAGGCGGGGAATCAGAGGCGGGGACACAGAGGTGGGGAATCAGATATGGGGAATCAGAGGTGGCGAATCAAAGGCGGTGAATCAGAGATGGGGAATCAGAGGCGGGGAATCAGAGGCAGGGAATCAAACACGGGGAATCAGATATGGGGAATCAGAGGTGGCGAATCAAAGGCGGTGAAACAGAGATGGGGAATCAGGGCGGGGAATCAGAGGCAGGGAATCAAACACGGGGAATCAGAGCTGGGGAATCAGAGGCGGGGAATTAGAGTTGGGGAATCAGAGGAGGGGAATCAGAAACGGGGAAACAGAGGCGGGGAATCAGATATGGGGAATCAGAGGTGGGGAATCAGAGGTTGGGAATCAGAGGCAGGGAATCAGAGGCGGGGAATCAGAGGCGGGGAATCAGAGGCAGGGAATCAGATGTGCGGAATCGGAGATGGGGAATCAGAGGCAGGGAATCAGAGGCGGGGATTCAGAGGCAGGGAATCAGAGGCCGGGAATCAGATATGGGGAAACAGAGGTGGGGAATCAGAGGCGGGGAAACAGAGGCGGGGATTCAGATATGTGGAATCAGAGGTGGGGAATCAGAGGTTGGAAATCAGAGGCAGGGAATCAGAGGCTTGGAATCAGATGCAGGGAATCAGATGCGGGGAATCAGAGGCGGGGAATCAGAGCTGGGGAAACAGAGGTGGGGAATCAGAGTTGGGGAATCAGAGGCGGGGACTTAGATATTGGGAAACAGAGGCGGGGAATCAGAGGCGGGGAAACAGAGGCGGGGAGTCAGATATGGGGAATCAGAGGTGGGGAATCAGAGGCAGGGAATCAGATGTGCGGAATCAGAGATGGGGAATCAGAGGCAGGGAATCAGAATCAGAAGCAGGGAATCAGAGGCCGGGAATCAGAGGCCTGAATCAGATGCCGGGAATAAGAGGCCGGGAATCAGAGGTGGGGAATCAGAGTCCGGGAATCAGAGGCGGGGAAACAGAGGCGGGGAATCAGATATGGGGAATCAGAGGTGGCGAATCAAAGGCGGTGAATCAGAGATGGGGAATCAGAGGCCGGGAATCTGAGGCAGGGAATCAAACACGGGGAATCAGAGGCGGGGAATCAGAGCTGGGGAATCAGAGCCGGGGAATCAGAGTTGGGGAATCAGAGGCGGGGAATCAGACGCAGGGAATCAATATGGGAAATCAGAGGTGGGGAATGAGTGGTTGGGAATCAGAGGAAGGGAATCAGAGGCGAGGAATCAGAGCTGGGGTATCAGAGGCGGGGAATCAGAATTGGGGAATCAGAGATGGGGAATCAGAGATGGGGAATCAGAGGCGGGGAATCAGACGCGGGGAAACAGAGGTGGTGAATCAGAGATGTGGAATCAGAGGCAGGGAATCAGAGGCAGGGAATCAGACGCGGGGAATCAGAGGCGGGGAATCATAGCTGGCGAATCAGAGGCGGGGAATGAGATATGGGGAATCAGAGGCGGGGAATCAGAGGCGGGGAATCAGAGCTGGGGAATCAGAGATGGGGAATCAGAGTTGGGGAATCAGAGGCGGTGAATCTGAGATGGGGAATCAGAGGCGGGTAATCAGAGGCAGGTTATCAGACACGGGGATTCAGAGGCTGGGAATCAGACGGGGGGAATCAAAGGCGGGGAATGAAGCTGGGGATTCAGAGGCATGGAATCAGAGTTGGGGATTCAGAGGCGGGGAATCAGATATGGGGAAACAGAGGCGGGGAATCAGAGGCGGGCAAACAGAGGCGGGGAATTAGATATGGGGAATCAGTGGTGGGGAATCAGAGGTGGTGAATCAGAGATGGGGAATCACAGGCGGGGAATCAGAGGCAGGGAATAGAACGCGGGGAATCAGAGGCAGGGAATCCGAGCTGGGGAATCAGAGGCGGGGAATCATAGTTGGGAATCAGAGGCGGGGAATCAGATATGGGGAAACAGAGGCGGGGAATCAGGGGCAGGGAAACAGAGGCGGGGAATCAGATATGGGGAATCGGATGCGGGGAATCAGAGGCGGGGAATCAGAGCTGGGGAATCAGAGGCGGGGAATCAGAGTTGGGGCATCAGAGGTGGGGAATTAGATGTGGGGAAACAGAGGCGGGGAATCAGAGGCGTGGAAACAGAGGCGGGGAATCAGATATGGGGAATCAGAGGTGGGAATCAGAGGCAGGTAATCAGATGTGCGGAATCAGAGATGGGGAATCAGAGGCAGGGAATAAGAATCAGAAGCGGGGAGTCAGAGGCCGGGAATCAGAGGCCTGGAATCAGATGCTGGGAATAAGAGGCCAGGAATCAGAGGTGGGGAATCAGAGTCCGGGAATCAGAGATGGGGATTCAGAGGCGGGGAATGAGATATGGAGAATCAGAGGCGGGGAATCAGAGGCGGGGACACAGAGGTGGGGAATCAGATATGGGGAATCAGAGGTGGGAATCAGAGGCAGGTAATCAGATGTGCGGAATCAGAGATGGGGAATCAGAGGCAGGGAATAAGAATCAGAAGCGGGGAGTCAGAGGCCGGGAATCAGAGGCCTGGAATCAGATGCTGGGAATAAGAGGCCAGGAATCAGAGGTGGGGAATCAGAGTCCGGGAATCAGAGATGGGGATTCAGAGGCGGGGAATGAGATATGGAGAATCAGAGGCGGGGAATCAGAGGCGGGGACACAGAGGTGGGGAATCAGATATGGGGAATCAGAGGTGGCGAATCAAAGGCGGTGAATCAGAGATGGGGAATCAGAGGCGGGGAATCAGAGGCAGGGAATCAAACACGGGGAATCAGATATGGGGAATCAGAGGTGGCGAATCAAAGGCGGTGAAACAGAGATGGGGAATCAGGGCGGGGAATCAGAGGCAGGGAATCAAACACGGGGAATCAGAGCTGGGGAATCAGAGGCGGGGAATTAGAGTTGGGGAATCAGAGGAGGGGAATCAGAAACGGGGAAACAGAGGCGGGGAATCAGATATGGGGAATCAGAGGTGGGGAATCAGAGGTTGGGAATCAGAGGCAGGGAATCAGAGGCGGGGAATCAGAGGCGGGGAATCAGAGGCAGGGAATCAGATGTGCGGAATCGGAGATGGGGAATCAGAGGCAGGGAATCAGAGGCGGGGATTCAGAGGCAGGGAATCAGAGGCCGGGAATCAGATATGGGGAAACAGAGGTGGGGAATCAGAGGCGGGGAAACAGAGGCGGGGATTCAGATATGTGGAATCAGAGGTGGGGAATCAGAGGTTGGAAATCAGAGGCAGGGAATCAGAGGCTTGGAATCAGATGCAGGGAATCAGATGCGGGGAATCAGAGGCGGGGAATCAGAGCTGGGGAAACAGAGGTGGGGAATCAGAGTTGGGGAATCAGAGGCGGGGACTTAGATATTGGGAAACAGAGGCGGGGAATCAGAGGCGGGGAAACAGAGGCGGGGAGTCAGATATGGGGAATCAGAGGTGGGGAATCAGAGGCAGGGAATCAGATGTGCGGAATCAGAGATGGGGAATCAGAGGCAGGGAATCAGAATCAGAAGCAGGGAATCAGAGGCCGGGAATCAGAGGCCTGAATCAGATGCCGGGAATAAGAGGCCGGGAATCAGAGGTGGGGAATCAGAGTCCGGGAATCAGAGGCGGGGAAACAGAGGCGGGGAATCAGATATGGGGAATCAGAGGTGGCGAATCAAAGGCGGTGAATCAGAGATGGGGAATCAGAGGCCGGGAATCTGAGGCAGGGAATCAAACACGGGGAATCAGAGGCGGGGAATCAGAGCTGGGGAATCAGAGCCGGGGAATCAGAGTTGGGGAATCAGAGGCGGGGAATCAGACGCAGGGAATCAATATGGGAAATCAGAGGTGGGGAATGAGTGGTTGGGAATCAGAGGAAGGGAATCAGAGGCGAGGAATCAGAGCTGGGGTATCAGAGGCGGGGAATCAGAATTGGGGAATCAGAGATGGGGAATCAGAGATGGGGAATCAGAGGCGGGGAATCAGACGCGGGGAAACAGAGGTGGTGAATCAGAGATGTGGAATCAGAGGCAGGGAATCAGAGGCAGGGAATCAGACGCGGGGAATCAGAGGCGGGGAATCATAGCTGGCGAATCAGAGGCGGGGAATGAGATATGGGGAATCAGAGGCGGGGAATCAGAGGCGGGGAATCAGAGCTGGGGAATCAGAGATGGGGAATCAGAGTTGGGGAATCAGAGGCGGTGAATCTGAGATGGGGAATCAGAGGCGGGTAATCAGAGGCAGGTTATCAGACACGGGGATTCAGAGGCTGGGAATCAGACGGGGGGAATCAAAGGCGGGGAATGAAGCTGGGGATTCAGAGGCATGGAATCAGAGTTGGGGATTCAGAGGCGGGGAATCAGATATGGGGAAACAGAGGCGGGGAATCAGAGGCGGGCAAACAGAGGCGGGGAATTAGATATGGGGAATCAGTGGTGGGGAATCAGAGGTGGTGAATCAGAGATGGGGAATCACAGGCGGGGAATCAGAGGCAGGGAATAGAACGCGGGGAATCAGAGGCAGGGAATCCGAGCTGGGGAATCAGAGGCGGGGAATCATAGTTGGGAATCAGAGGCGGGGAATCAGATATGGGGAAACAGAGGCGGGGAATCAGGGGCAGGGAAACAGAGGCGGGGAATCAGATATGGGGAATCGGATGCGGGGAATCAGAGGCGGGGAATCAGAGCTGGGGAATCAGAGGCGGGGAATCAGAGTTGGGGCATCAGAGGTGGGGAATTAGATGTGGGGAAACAGAGGCGGGGAATCAGAGGCGTGGAAACAGAGGCGGGGAATCAGATATGGGGAATCAGAGGTGGGAATCAGAGGCAGGTAATCAGATGTGCGGAATCAGAGATGGGGAATCAGAGGCAGGGAATAAGAATCAGAAGCGGGGAGTCAGAGGCCGGGAATCAGAGGCCTGGAATCAGATGCTGGGAATAAGAGGCCAGGAATCAGAGGTGGGGAATCAGAGTCCGGGAATCAGAGATGGGGATTCAGAGGCGGGGAATGAGATATGGAGAATCAGAGGCGGGGAATCAGAGGCGGGGACACAGAGGTGGGGAATCAGATATGGGGAATCAGAGGTGGCGAATCAAAGGCGGTGAATCAGAGATGGGGAATCAGAGGCGGGGAATCAGAGGCAGGGAATCAAACACGGGGAATCAGAGGCGGGGAATCAGAGCTGGGGAATCAGAGGCTGGCAATCAAAGTTGTGGAATCAGAGGCAGGGAATCAGATATGGGGAAACAGGGGCGGGGAATCAGAGGCGGGGAAACAGAGGCGGGGAATCAGATATGGGGAATCAGAGGCGGGGAATTAGAGTTGGGGAATCAGAGGCGGGGAATCAGAGGTGGGGAGTCAGAGGCGGGGAATCAGATGCGGGGATTCAGAGGCGGGGAATCAGAGCTGGGGAATCAGAGGTGGGGAATCAGAGGTTGGGAATCAGAGGCAGGGAATCAGAGGCGGGGAATCAGAGGCGGGGAATCAGACGCAGGGAATCAGATGTGCGGAATCGGAGATTGGGAATCAGAGGCAGGGAATCAGAGGCGGGGAATCAGAGGCGGGGAATCAGAGGCCGGGAATCAGATATGGGGAAACAGAGGCGGGGAATCAGAGGCGGGGAAACAGAGGCTGGGAATCAGATATGGGGAATCAGAGGTGGGGAATCAGAGGTTGGGAATCAGAGGCAGGGAATCAGAGGCTTGGAGTCAGATGCAGGGAATCAGATGCGGGGATTCAGAGGCGGGGAATCAGAGCTGGGGAATCAGAGGTGGGGAATCAGAGTTGGGGAATCAGAGGCGGGGACTTAGATATTGGGAAACAGAGGTGGGGAATCAGAGGCGGGGAAACAGAGGCGGGGAATCAGATATGGGGAATCAGAGATGGGGAATCAGAGGCAGGGAATCAGATGTGCGGAATCAGAGATGGGGAATCAAAGGCAGGGAATCAGAATCAGAAGCAGGGAATCAGAGGCCGGGAATCAGAGGCCGGAATCAGATGCCGGGAATAAGAGGCCGGGAATCAGAGATGGGGAATCAGAGTCCGGGAATCAGAGATGGGGATTCAGAGGCGGGGAATGAGATATGGGGAATCAGAGGCGGGGAATCAGAGGCGGGGAAACAGAGGCGGGGAATCAGATATGGGGAATCAGAGGTGGCGAATCAAAGGCGGTGAATCAGAGATGGGGAATCAGAGGCCGGGAATCAGAGGCAGGGAATCAAACACGGGGAATCAGAGGCGGGGAATCAGAGCTGGGGTATCAGAGGCTGGGAATCAAAGTTGGGGAATCAGAGGCAGGGAATCAGATATGGGGAAACAAGGGCGGGGAATGAGAGGCGGGGAAACAGAGGCGGGGAATCAGATATGGGGAATCAGAGGCGGGGAATTAGAGTTGGGGAATCAGAGGCGGGGAATCAGAGGCGGGGAAACAGAGGCGGGGAATCAAACATGGGGAATCAGAGGTGGGGAATCAGAGGTTGGGAATCAGAGGCAGGGAATCAGAGGCGGGGAATCAGAGGCGGGGAATCAGAGGCAGGGAATCAGATGTGCGGAATCGGAGATGGGGAATCAGAGGCAGGGAATCAGAGGCGGGGAATCAGAGTCCGGGAATCAGATATGGGGAAACAGAGGCGGGGAATCAGAGGCGGGGAAACAGAGGCTGGGAATCAGATATGGGGAATCAGAGGTGGGGAATCAGAGGTTGGGAATCAGAGGCAGGGAATCAGAGGCTTGGAATCAGATGCAGGGAAACAGATGCAGGGAATCAGAGGCGGGGAATCAGAGCTGGGGAATCAGAGGTGGGGAATCAGAGTTGGGGAATCAGAGGCGGGGACTTAGATATTGGGAAACACAGGCGGGGAAACAGAGGCGGGGAATCAGATATGGGGAATCAGAGATGGGGAATCAGAGGCAGGGAATCAGATGTGCGGAATCAGAGATGGGGGATCAAAGGCAGGGAATCAGAATCAGAAGCAGAGAATCAGAGGCCGGGAATCAGAGGCCGGAATCAGATGCCGGGAATAAGAGGCTGGGAATCAGAGGTGGGGAATCAGAGTCCGGGAATTAGAGATGGGGAATCAGAGGCGGGGAATGAGATATGGGGAATCAGAGGCGGGGAATCAGAGGCGGGGAAACAGAGGCGAGGAATCAGATATGGGGAATCAGAGGTGGCGAATCAAAGGCGGTGAATCAGAGATGGGGAATCAGAGGCGGGGAATCAGAGGCAGGGAATCAAACACGGGGAATCAGAGGCGGGGAATCAGAGCTGGGGAATCAGAGGCGGGGAATCAGAGTTGGGGAATCAGAGGCGGGGAATCAGAGCTTGGGAATCAGAGGTGGGGATCAGAGTCGGGGAATCAGAGGCAGGGAATCAGATGTGCGGAATCCGAGATGGGGAATCAGAGGTGGGGAATCAGAGGCTGTGAATCAGAGATGGGGAATCAGAGGCGGGGAATCAGAGGCAGGAAATCAGACACGGGGATTCAGAGGCTGGGAATCAGACGGGGGGAATCAAAGGTGGGGAATCAGAGCTGGGGAATCAGAGGCAGGGAATCAGAGTTGGGGATTCAGAGGCGGGGAATCAGATATGGGGAAACAGAGGCGGGGAATCAGAGGCGGGCAAACAGAGGCGGGGAATTAGATATGGGGAATCAGAGGTGGGGAATCAGAGGTGGTGAATCAGAGATGGGGAATCACAGGCGGGGAATCAGAGGCAGGGAATAGAACGCGGGGAATCAGAGGCAGGGAATCAGAGTTGGTGCATCAGAGGTTGGGAATTAGATATGGGGAAACAGAGGCGGGGAATCAGAGGCGGGGAAACAGAGGCGGGAAATCAGATATGGTGAATCAGAGGTGGGGAATCAGAGGCAGCGAATCAGAATCAGAAGCGGGGAATCAGAGGCCGGGAATCAGAGGCCGGGAATCAGATGCTGGGAATAAGAGGCCGGGAATCAGAGGTGGGGAATCAGAGTCCGGGAATCAGAGATGGGGATTCAGAGGCGGGGAATGAGATATGGAGAATCAGAGGCGGGGAATCAGAGGCGGGGAAACAGAGGTGGGGAATCAGATATGTGGAATCAGAGGTGGCGAATCAAAGGCGGTGAATCAGAGATGGGGAACCAGAGGCGGGGAATCAGAGGCAGGGAATCAAACACGGGAAATCAGAGGCGGGGAATCAGAGCTGGGGAATCAGAGGCGGGGAATCAGAGTTGGGGAATCAGAGGCAGGGAATCAGATATGGGCAAACAAGGGCAGGGAATCAGAGGCGGGGAAACAGAGGCGGGGAATCAGATATGGGGAATCAGAGGTGTGGAATCAGAGGTTGGGAATCAGAGGCAGGGAATCAGAGGCGGCGAAACAGAGGCGGGGAATCAGATATGGGGAATCAGAGGTGGCGAATCAAAGGCGGTGAAACAGAGATGGGGAATCAGGGCAGGGAATCAGAGGCAGGGAATCAAACACGGGGAATCAGAGCTGGGGAATCAGAGGCGGGGAATTAGAGTTGGGGAATCAGAGGAGGGGAATCAGAGGCGGGGAAACAGAGGCGGGGAATCAGATATGGGGAATCAGAGGTGGGGAATCAGAGGTTGGGAATCAGATGCAGGGAATCAGAGGCGGGGAATCAGAGGCAGGGAATCAGATGTGCGGAATCGGAGATGGGTAATCAGAGGTAGGGAATCAGAGGTGGGGAATCAGAGGCGGGGAATAAGAGGCCGGGAATCAGATATGGGGAAACAGAGGTGGGGAATCAGAGGCGGGGAAACAGAGGCGGGGAATCAGATATGGGGAATCAGAGGTGGGGATTCAGAGGTTGGGAATCAGAGGCAGGGAATCAGAGGCTTGGAATCAGATGCAGGGAATCAGATGCGGGGAATCAGAGGCGGGGAATCAGAGCTGGGGAATCAGAGGTGGGGAATCAGAGTTGGGGAATCAGAGGCGGGGACTTAGATATTGGGAAACAAAGGCGGGGAATCAGAGGCGGGGAAACAGAGGCGGGGAGTCAGATATGGGGAATCAGAGGTGGGGAATCAGAGGCAGGGAATCAGAGATGGGGATTCAGAGGCGGGGAATGAGATATGGGGAATCAGAGGCGGGGAATCAGAGGCGGGGAAACAGAGGCGGGGAATCAGATATGGGGAATCAGAGGTGGCGAATCAAAGGCGGTGAATCAGAGATGGGGAATCAGAGGCCGGGAATCAGAGGCAGGGAATCAAACACGGGGAATCAGAGGCGGGGAATCAGAGCTGGGGTATCAGAGGCTGGGAATCAAAGTTGGGGAATCAGAGGCAGGGAATCAGATATGGGGAAACAAGGGCGGGGAATGAGAGGCGGGGAAACAGAGGCGGGGAATCAGATATGGGGAATCAGAGGCGGGGAATTAGAGTTGGGGAATCAGAGGCGGGGAATCAGAGGCGGGGAAACAGAGGCGGGGAATCAAACATGGGGAATCAGAGGTGGGGAATCAGAGGTTGGGAATCAGAGGCAGGGAATCAGAGGCGGGGAATCAGAGGCGGGGAATCAGAGGCAGGGAATCAGATGTGCGGAATCGGAGATGGGGAATCAGAGGCAGGGAATCAGAGGCGGGGAATCAGAGTCCGGGAATCAGATATGGGGAAACAGAGGCGGGGAATCAGAGGCGGGGAAACAGAGGCTGGGAATCAGATATGGGGAATCAGAGGTGGGGAATCAGAGGTTGGGAATCAGAGGCAGGGAATCAGAGGCTTGGAATCAGATGCAGGGAAACAGATGCAGGGAATCAGAGGCGGGGAATCAGAGCTGGGGAATCAGAGGTGGGGAATCAGAGTTGGGGAATCAGAGGCGGGGACTTAGATATTGGGAAACACAGGCGGGGAAACAGAGGCGGGGAATCAGATATGGGGAATCAGAGATGGGGAATCAGAGGCAGGGAATCAGATGTGCGGAATCAGAGATGGGGGATCAAAGGCAGGGAATCAGAATCAGAAGCAGAGAATCAGAGGCCGGGAATCAGAGGCCGGAATCAGATGCCGGGAATAAGAGGCTGGGAATCAGAGGTGGGGAATCAGAGTCCGGGAATTAGAGATGGGGAATCAGAGGCGGGGAATGAGATATGGGGAATCAGAGGCGGGGAATCAGAGGCGGGGAAACAGAGGCGAGGAATCAGATATGGGGAATCAGAGGTGGCGAATCAAAGGCGGTGAATCAGAGATGGGGAATCAGAGGCGGGGAATCAGAGGCAGGGAATCAAACACGGGGAATCAGAGGCGGGGAATCAGAGCTGGGGAATCAGAGGCGGGGAATCAGAGTTGGGGAATCAGAGGCGGGGAATCAGAGCTTGGGAATCAGAGGTGGGGATCAGAGTCGGGGAATCAGAGGCAGGGAATCAGATGTGCGGAATCCGAGATGGGGAATCAGAGGTGGGGAATCAGAGGCTGTGAATCAGAGATGGGGAATCAGAGGCGGGGAATCAGAGGCAGGAAATCAGACACGGGGATTCAGAGGCTGGGAATCAGACGGGGGGAATCAAAGGTGGGGAATCAGAGCTGGGGAATCAGAGGCAGGGAATCAGAGTTGGGGATTCAGAGGCGGGGAATCAGATATGGGGAAACAGAGGCGGGGAATCAGAGGCGGGCAAACAGAGGCGGGGAATTAGATATGGGGAATCAGAGGTGGGGAATCAGAGGTGGTGAATCAGAGATGGGGAATCACAGGCGGGGAATCAGAGGCAGGGAATAGAACGCGGGGAATCAGAGGCAGGGAATCAGAGTTGGTGCATCAGAGGTTGGGAATTAGATATGGGGAAACAGAGGCGGGGAATCAGAGGCGGGGAAACAGAGGCGGGAAATCAGATATGGTGAATCAGAGGTGGGGAATCAGAGGCAGCGAATCAGAATCAGAAGCGGGGAATCAGAGGCCGGGAATCAGAGGCCGGGAATCAGATGCTGGGAATAAGAGGCCGGGAATCAGAGGTGGGGAATCAGAGTCCGGGAATCAGAGATGGGGATTCAGAGGCGGGGAATGAGATATGGAGAATCAGAGGCGGGGAATCAGAGGCGGGGAAACAGAGGTGGGGAATCAGATATGTGGAATCAGAGGTGGCGAATCAAAGGCGGTGAATCAGAGATGGGGAACCAGAGGCGGGGAATCAGAGGCAGGGAATCAAACACGGGAAATCAGAGGCGGGGAATCAGAGCTGGGGAATCAGAGGCGGGGAATCAGAGTTGGGGAATCAGAGGCAGGGAATCAGATATGGGCAAACAAGGGCAGGGAATCAGAGGCGGGGAAACAGAGGCGGGGAATCAGATATGGGGAATCAGAGGTGTGGAATCAGAGGTTGGGAATCAGAGGCAGGGAATCAGAGGCGGCGAAACAGAGGCGGGGAATCAGATATGGGGAATCAGAGGTGGCGAATCAAAGGCGGTGAAACAGAGATGGGGAATCAGGGCAGGGAATCAGAGGCAGGGAATCAAACACGGGGAATCAGAGCTGGGGAATCAGAGGCGGGGAATTAGAGTTGGGGAATCAGAGGAGGGGAATCAGAGGCGGGGAAACAGAGGCGGGGAATCAGATATGGGGAATCAGAGGTGGGGAATCAGAGGTTGGGAATCAGATGCAGGGAATCAGAGGCGGGGAATCAGAGGCAGGGAATCAGATGTGCGGAATCGGAGATGGGTAATCAGAGGTAGGGAATCAGAGGTGGGGAATCAGAGGCGGGGAATAAGAGGCCGGGAATCAGATATGGGGAAACAGAGGTGGGGAATCAGAGGCGGGGAAACAGAGGCGGGGAATCAGATATGGGGAATCAGAGGTGGGGATTCAGAGGTTGGGAATCAGAGGCAGGGAATCAGAGGCTTGGAATCAGATGCAGGGAATCAGATGCGGGGAATCAGAGGCGGGGAATCAGAGCTGGGGAATCAGAGGTGGGGAATCAGAGTTGGGGAATCAGAGGCGGGGACTTAGATATTGGGAAACAAAGGCGGGGAATCAGAGGCGGGGAAACAGAGGCGGGGAGTCAGATATGGGGAATCAGAGGTGGGGAATCAGAGGCAGGGAATCAGATGTGCGGAATCAGAGATGGGGAATCAGAGGCAGGGAATCAGAATCAGAAGCAGGGAATCAGAGGCCGGGAATCAGAGGCTGGAATCAGATGCCGGGAATAAGAGGCCGGGAATCAGAGGTGGGGAATCAGAGTCCGGGAATCAGAGATGGGGATTCAGAGGCGGGGAATGAGATATGGGGAATCAGAGGCTGGGAATCAGAGGCGGGGAAACAGATGCGGGGAATCAGATATGGGGAATCAGAGGTGGCGAATCAAAGGCGGTGAATCAGAGATGGGGAATCAGAGGCCGGGAATCAGAGGCAGGGAATCAAACACGGGGAATCAGAGGCGGGGAATCAGAGCTGGGGAATCAGAGGCGGGGAATCAGAGTTGGGGAATCAGAGGCGGGGAAGCAGAGGCAGGGAATCAGACGCGGGGATTCAGAGGCGGGGAATCATAGTTGGGAATCAGAGGCGGATAATCAGATATGGGGAAACAGAGGCGGGGAATCAGGGGCGGGGAAACAGAGGCGGGGAATCAGATATGGGGAATCGGATGCAGGGAATCAGAGGCGGGGAATCAGAGCTGGGGAATCAGAGGCGGGGAATCAGAGTTGGGGCATCAGAGGTGGGGAATTAGATATGGGGAAACAGAGGCGGGGAATCAGAGGCGTGGAAACAGAGGTGGGGAATCAGATATGGGGAATCAGAGGTGGGGAATCAGAGGCAGGTAATCAGATGTGCGGAATCAGAGATGGGGAATCAGAGGCAGGGAATCAGAATCAGAAGCGGGGAGTCAGAGGCCGGGAATCAGAGGCCTGGAATCAGATGCTGGGAATAAGAGGCCGGGAATCAGAGGTGGGGAATCAGAGTCCGGGAATCAGAGATGGGGAGTCAGAGGCGGGGAATGAGATATGGAGAATCAGAGGCGGGGAATCAGAGGCGGGGAAACAGAGGTGGGGAATCAGATATGGGGAATCAGAGGTGGCGAATCAAAGGCGGTGAATCAGAGATGGGGAATCAGAGGCGGGGAATCAGAGGCAGGGAATCAAACACGGGGAATCAGAGGCGGGGAATCAGAGCTGGGGAATCAGAGGCTGGGAATCAAAGTTGGGGAATCAGAGTCAGGGAATCAGATATGGGGAAACAGGGGCGGGGAATCAGAGGCGGGGAAACAGAGGCGGGGAATCAGATATGGGGAATCAGAGGCGGGGAATTAGAGTTGGGGAATCAGAGGCGGGGAATCAGTGGCGGGGAAACAGAGGTGGGGAATCAAAGACGGGGAATCAGAGGTGGGGAATCAGAGGTTGGAAATCAGAGGCAGGGAATCAGAGGCGGGGAATCAGAGGCAGGGAATCAGAGGCAGGGAATCAGATGTGGGGAATCAGAGGCAGGGAATCAGAGGCGGGGAATCAGAGGCGGGAATCAGAGGCCGGGAATCAGATATGGGGAAACAGAGGCGGGGAATCAGAGGCGGGGAAACAGAGGCTGGGAATCAGATATGGGGAATCAGAGGTGGGGAATCAGAGGTTGGGAATCAGAGGCAGGGAATCAGAGGCTTGGATTCAGATGCAGGGAATCAGATGCGGGGAATCAGAGGCGGGGAATCAGAGCTGGGGAATCAGAGTCTGGGAATCAAAGTTGGGGAATCAGAGGCAGGGAATCAGATATGGGGAAACAGGGGCGGGGAATCAGAGGCGGGGAAACAGAGGCGGAGAATCAGATATGGGGAATCAGAGGCGGGGAATTAGAGTTGGGGAATCAGACGCGGGGAATCAGAGGCGGGGAAACAGAGGCGGGGAATCAAACACGGGGAATCAGAGGTGGGGAATCAGAGGTTGGGAATCAGAGGCAGGGAATCAGAGGCGGGGAATCAGAGGCGGGGAATGAGAGGCAGGGAATCAGATGTGCGGAATCGGAGATGGTGAATCAGTGGCAGGGAATCAGAGGCGGGGAATCAGAGGCAGGGAATCAGAGGCCGGGAATCAGATATGGGGAAACAGAAGCGGGGAATCAGAGGCGGGGAAACAGAGGCTGGGAATCAGGTATGGGGAATCAGAGGTGGGGAATCGGAGGCGGGGAATCAGAGCTGGGGAATCAGAGGTGGGGAATCAAAGTTGGGGAATCAGAGGCGGGGACTTAGATATGGGGAAACAGAGGCGGGGAATCAGAGACGGGGAAACAGAGGCGGGGATTCAGATATGGGGAATCAGAGGTGGGGAATCAGAGGCAGGGAATTAGATGTGCGGAATCAGAAATGGGGAATTAGAGGCAGGGAATCAGAATCAGAAGCAGGGAATCAGAGGCCGGGAATCAGAGGTGGGGAATCAGAGATGGGGAATCAGAGGCGGGGAATGAGATATGGGGAATCAGAGGCGGGGAATCAGAGGCGGGGAAACAGTGGCGAGGAATCAGATATGGGGAATCAGAGGTGGCGAATCAAAGGCGGTGAATCAGAGATGGGGAATCAGAGCTGGGGAATCTGAGGCAGGGGATCAAACACGGGGAATCAGAGGCGGGGAATCAGAGCTGGGGAATCAGAGGCGGGGAATCAGAGTTGGGGAATCAGAGGCGGGGAATCAGAGCTGGGGAATCAGAGGTGGGGAATCAGAGTCGGGGAATCAGAGGCAGGGAATCGGATGTGCGGAATCAGAGATGGGGAATCAGAGGTGGGGAATCAGAGGCGGTGAATCTGAGATGGGGAATCAGAGGCGGGGAATCAGAGGCAGGTTATCAGACACGGGGATTCAGAGGCAGGGAATCAAACACGGGGAATCAGAGCTGGGGAATCAGAGGCGGGGAATTAGAGTTGGGGAATCAGAGGAGGGGAATCAGAGGCGGGGAAACAGAGGCGGGGAATCAGATATGGGGAATCAGAGGTGGGGAATCAGAGGTTGGGAATCAGAGGCAGGGAATCAGAGGCGGGGAATCAGAGGCAGGGAATCAGATGTGCGGAATCGGAGATGGGTAATCAGAGGTAGGGAATCAGAGGTGGGGAATCAGAGGCGGGGAATAAGAGGCCGGGAATCAGATATGGGGAAACAGAGGTGGGGAATCAGAGGCGGGGAAACAGAGGCGGGGAATCAGATATGGGGAATCAGAGGTGGGGAATCAGAGGTTGGGAATCAGAGGCAGGGAATCAGAGGCTTGGAATCAGATGCAAGGAATCAGATGCGGGGAAGCAGAGGCGGGGAATCAGAGCTGGGGAATCAGAGGCGGGGAATCAGAGTTGGGGCATCAGAGGTGGGGAATTAGATATGGGGAAACAGAGGCGGGGAATCAGATATGGGGAAACAGAGGCGGGGAATCAGGGGCGGGGAAACAGAGGCGGGGAATCAGATATGGGGAATCGGATGCAGGGAATCAGAGGTGGGGAATCAGAGCTGGGGAATCAGAGGCGGGGAATCAGAGTTGGGGCATCAGAGGTGGGGAATTAGATATGGGGAAACAGAGGCGGGGAATCAGAGGCGTGAAAACAGAGGCGGGGAATCAGATATGGGGAATCAGAGGTGGGGAATCAGAGGCAGGTAATCAGATGTGCGGAATCAGAGATGGGGAATCAGAGGCAGGGAATCAGAGGCCTGGAATCAGATGCTGGGAATAAGAGGCCGGGAATCAGAGGTGGGGAATCAGAGTCCGGGAATCAGAGATGGGGAGTCAGAGGCAGGGAATCAGAGGCTTGGAATCAGATGCAGGGAATCAGATGCGGGGAATCAGAGGCGGGGAATCAGAGCTGGGGAATCAGAGTCTGGGAATCAAAGTTGGGGAATCAGAGGCAGGGAATCAGATATGGGGAAACAGGGGCGGGGAATCAGAGGCGGGGAAACAGAGGCGGAAATCAGATATGGGGAATCAGAGGCGGGGAATTAGAGTTGGGGAATCAGAGGCGGGGAATCAGAGGCGGGGAAACAGAGGCGGGGAATCAAACACGGGGAATCAGAGGTGGGGAATCAGAGGTTGGGAATCAGAGGCAGGGAATCAGAGGCGGGGAATCAGAGGCGGGGAATGAGAGGCAGGGAATCAGATGTGCGGAATCGGAGATGGTGAATCAGTGGCAGGGAATCAGAGGCGGGGAATCAGAGGCAGGGAATCAGAGGCCGGGAATCAGATATGGGGAAAGAGAAGCGGGGAATCAGAGGCGGGGAAACAGAGGCTGGGAATCAGGTATGGGGAATCAGAGGTGGGGAATCAGAGGCGGGGAATCAGAGCTGGGGAATCAGAGGTGGGGAATCAAAGTAGGGGAATCAGAGGCGGGGACTTAGATATGGGGAAACAGAGGCGGGGAATCAGAGACGGGGAAACAGAGGCGGGGATTCAGATATGGGGAATCAGAGGTGGGGAATCAGAGGCAGGGAATTAGATGTGCGGAATCAGAAATGGGGAATCAGAGGCAGGGAATCAGAATCAGAAGCAGGGAATCAGAGGCCGGGAATCAGAGGCCGGAATCAGATGCCGGGAATAAGAGGTCGGGAATCAGAGGTGGGGAATCAGAGTCCGGGAATCAGAGATGGGGAATCAGAGGCGGGGAATGAGATATGGGGAATCAGAGGCGGGGAATCAGAGGCGGGTAAACAGTGGCGAGGAATCAGATATGGGGAATCAGAGGTGGTGAATCAAAGGCGGTGTATCAGAGATGGGGAATCAGAGCTGGGGAATCAGAGGCAGGGGATCAAACACGGGGAATCAGAGGCGGGGAATCAGAGCTGGGGAATCAGAGGCGGGGAATCAGAGTTGGGGAATCAGAGGCGGGGAATCAGAGCTGGGGAATCAGAGGTGGGGAATCAGAGTCGGGGAATCAGAGGCAGGGAATCGGATGTGCGGAATCAGAGATGGGGAATCAGAGGTGGGGAATCAGAGGCGGTGAATCTGAGATGGGGAATCAGAGACGGGGAATCAGAGGCAGGTTATCAGACACGGGGATTCAGAGGCTGGGAATCAGACGGGGGGAATCAAAGGCGGGGAATGAAGCTGGGGAATCAGAGGCAGGGAATCAGAGGCAGGGAATCAAACACGGGGAATCAGAGCTGGGGAATCAGAGGCGGGGAATTAGAGTTGGGGAATCAGAGGAGGGGAATAAGAGGCGGGGAAACAGAGGCGGGGAATCAGATATGGGGAATCAGAGGTGGGGAATCAGACGTTGGGAATCAGAGGCAGGGAATCAGAGGCGGGGAATCAGAGGCAGGGAATCAGATGTGCGGAATCGGAGATGGGTAATCAGAGGTAGGGAATCAGAGGTGGGGAATCAGAGGCGGGGAATAAGAGGCCGGGAATCAGATATGGGGAAACAGAGGTGGGGAATCAGAGGCGGGGAAACAGAGGCGGGGAATCAGATATGGGGAATCAGAGGTGGGGAATCAGAGGTTGGGAATCAGAGGCAGGGAATCAGAGGCTTGGAATCAGATGCAGGGAATCAGATGCGGGGAATCAGAGGCGGGGAATCAGAGCTGGGAAATCAGAGGTGGGGAATCAGAGTTGGGCAATCAGAGGCGGGGACTTAGATATTGGGAAACAAAGGCGGGGAATCAGAGGCGGGGAAACAGAATCAAAAGCGGGGAGTCAGAGGCCGGGAATCAGAGGCCTGGAATCAGATGCTGGGAATAAGAGGCCGGGAATCGGAGGTGGGGAATCAGAGTCCGGGAATCAGAGATGGGGAGTCAGAGGCGGGGAATGAGATATGGAGAATCAGAGGCGGGGAATCAGAGGCGGGGAAACAGAGGTGGGGAATCAGATATGGGGAATCAGAGGTGGCGAATCAAAGGCGGTGAATCAGAGATGGGGAATCAGAGGCGGGGAATCAGAGGCAGGGAATCAAACACGGGGAATCAGAGGCGGGGAATCAGAGCTGGGGAATCAGAGGCTGGGAATCAAAGTTGGGGAATCAGAGTCAGGGAATCAGATATGGGGAAACAGGGGCGGGGAATCAGAGGCGGGGAAACAGAGGTGGGGAATCAGATATGGGGAATCAGAGGCGGGGAATTAGAGTTGGGGAATCAGAGGCGGGGAATCAGATATGGGGAAACAGAGGCGGGGAATCAGAGGCGGGGAAACAGAGGCTGGGAATCAGATATGGGGAATCAGAGGTGGGGAATCAGAGGTTGGGAATCAGAGGCAGGGAATCAGAGGCTTGGAATCAGATGCAGGGAATCAGATGCGGGGAATCAGAGGCGTGGAATCAGAGCTGGGGAATCAGAGTCTGGGAATCAAAGTTGGGGAATCAGAGGCAGGGAATCAGTTATGGGGAAACAGGGGCGGGGAATCAGAGGCGGGGAAACAGAGGCGGGGAATCAGATATGGGGAATCAGAGGCGGGGAATTAGGGTTGGGGAATCAGAGGCGGGGAATGAGAGGCGGGGAAACAGAGGCGGGAAATCAAACACGGGGAATCAGAGGTGGGGAATCAGAGGTTGGGAATCAGAGGCAGGGAATCAGAGGCGGGGAATCAGAGGCGGGGAATGAGAGGCAGGGAATCAGATGTGCGGAATCGGAGATGGGGAATCAGAGGCAGGGAATCAGAGGCAGGGAATCAGAGGCAGGAAATCAGAGGCCGGGAATCAGATATGGGGAAACAGAAGTGGGGAATCAGAGGCGGGGAAACAGAGGCTGGGAATCAGGTATGGGGAATCAGAGGTGGGGAATCAGAGGCGGGGAATCAGAGCTGGGGAATCAGAGGTGGGGAATCAAAGTTGGGGAATCAGAGGCGGGGACTTAGATATGGGGAAACAGAGGCGGTGAATCAGAGACGGGGAAACAGAGGCGGGGATTCAGATATGGGGAACCAGAGGTGGGGAATCAGAGGCAGGGAATTAGATGTGCGGAATCAGAAATGGGGAATCAGAGGCAGGGAATCAGAATCAGAAGCAGGGAATCAGAGGCCGGGAATCAGAGGCCGGAATCAGATGCCGGGAATAAGAGGTCGGGAATCAGAGGTGGGGAATCAGAGTCCGGGAATCAGAGATGGGGAATCAGAGGCGGGGAATGAGATATGGGGAATCAGAGGCGGGGAATCAGAGGCGGGGAAACAGTGGCGAGGAATCAGATATGGGGAATCAGAGGTGGCGAATCAAAGGCGGTGAATCAGAGATGGGGAATCAGAGCTGGGGAATCAGAGGCAGGGGATCAAACACGGGGAATCAGAGGCGGGGAATCGGATGTGCGGAATCAGAGATGGGGAATCAGAGGTGGGGAATCAGAGGCGGTGAATCTGAGATGGGGAATCAGAGGCGGGGAATCAGAGGCAGGTTATCAGACACGGGGATTCAGAGGCTGGGAATCAGACGGGGGGAATCAAAGGCGGGGAATGAAGCTGGGGAATCAGAGGCAGGGAATCAGAGGCAGGGAATCAAACACGGGGAATCAGAGCTGGGGAATCAGAGGCGGGGAATTAGAGTTGGGGAATCAGAGGAGGGGAATAAGAGGCGGGGAAACAGAGGCGGGGAATCAGATATGGGGAATCAGAGGTGGGGAATCAGAGGTTGGGAATCAGAGGCAGGGAATCAGAGGCGGGGAATCAGAGGCAGGGAATCAGAGATGGGGAGTCAGAGGCGGGGAATGAGATATGGAGAATCAGAGGCGGGGAATCAGAGTTGGGGAATCAGAGGCGGGGAATTAGAGTTGGGGAATCAGAGGAGGGGAATAAGAGGCGGGGAAACAGAGGCGGGGAATCAGATATGGGGAATCAGAGGTGGGGAATCAGAGGTTGGGAATCAGAGGCAGGGAATCAGAGGCGGGGAATCAGAGTCCGGGAATCAGAGATGGGGAGTCAGAGGCGGGGAATGAGATATGGAGAATCAGAGGCGGGGAATCAGAGGCGGGGAAACAGAGGTGGGGAATCAGATATGGGGAATCAGAGGTGGCGAATCAAAGGCGGTGAATCAGAGATGGGGAATCAGAGGTGGGGAATCAGAGGCAGGGAATCAAACACGGGGAATCAGAGGCGGGGAATCAGAGCTGGGGAATCAGAGGCTGGGAATCAAAGTTGGGGAATCAGAGTCAGGGAATCAGATATGGGGAAACAGGGGCGGGGAATCAGAGGCGGGGAAACAGAGGTGGGGAATCAGATATGGGGAATCAGAGGCGGGGAATTAGAGTTGGGGAATCAGAGGCGGGGAATCAGTGGCGGGGAAACAGAGGCGGGGAATCAAACACGGGGAATCAGAGGTGGGGAATCAGAGGTTGGAAATCAGAGGCAGGGAATCAGCGGCGGAGAATCAGAGGCGGGGAATCAGAGGCCGGGAATCAGATATGGGGAAACAGAGGCGGGGAATCAGAGGCGGGGAAACAGAGGCTGGGAATCAGATATGGGGAATCAGAGGTGGGGAATCAGAGGTTGGGAATCAGAGGCAGGGAATCAGAGGCTTGGAATCAGATGCAGGGAATCAGATGCGGGGAATCAGAGGCGTGGAATCAGAGCTGGGGAATCAGAGTCTGGGAATCAAAGTTGGGGAATCAGAGGCAGGGAATCAGTTATGGGGAAACAGGGGCGGGGAATCAGAGGCGGGGAAACAGAGGCGGGGAATCAGATATGGGGAATCAGAGGCGGGGAATTAGGGTTGGGGAATCAGAGGCGGGGAATGAGAGGCGGGGAAACAGAGGCGGGAAATCAAACACGGGGAATCAGAGGTGGGGAATCAGAGGTTGGGAATCAGAGGCAGGGAATCAGAGGCGGGGAATCAGAGGCGGGGAATGAGAGGCAGGGAATCAGATGTGCGGAATCGGAGATGGGGAATCAGAGGCAGGGAATCAGAGGCAGGGAATCAGAGGCAGGAAATCAGAGGCCGGGAATCAGATATGGGGAAACAGAAGTGGGGAATCAGAGGCGGGGAAACAGAGGCTGGGAATCAGGTATGGGGAATCAGAGGTGGGGAATCAGAGGCGGGGAATCAGAGCTGGGGAATCAGAGGTGGGGAATCAAAGTTGGGGAATCAGAGGCGGGGACTTAGATATGGGGAAACAGAGGCGGGGAATCAGAGACGGGGAAACAGAGGCGGGGATTCAGATATGGGGAATCAGAGGTGGGGAATCAGAGGCAGGGAATTAGATGTGCGGAATCAGAAATGGGGTATCAGAGGCAGGGAATCAGAATCAGAAGCAGGGAATCAGAGGCCGGGAATCAGAGGCCGGAATCAGATGCCGGGAATAAGAAGTCGGGAATCAGAGGTGGGGAATCAGAGTCCGGGAATCAGAGATGGGGAATCAGAGGCGGGGAATGAGATATGGGGAATCAGAGGCGCGGAATCAGAGGCGGGGAAACAGTGGCGAGGAATCAGATATGGGGAATCAGAGGTGGCGAATCAAAGGCGGTGAATCAGAGATGGGGAATCAGAGCTGGGGAATCAGAGGCAGGGGATCAAACACGGGGAATCAGAGGCGGGGAATCAGAGCTGGGGAATCAGAGGCGGGGAATCAGAGTTGGGGAATCAGAGGCGGGGAATCAGAGCTGGGGAATCAGAGGTGGGGAATCAGAGTCGGGGAATCAGAGGCAGGGAATCGGATGTGCGGAATCAGAGATGGGGAATCAGAGGTGGGGAATCAGACACGGGGAATCAGAGGCAGGAAATCAGACACGGGGATTCAGAGGCTGGGAATCAGACGGGGGGAATCAAAGGCGGGGAATCAGAGCTGGGGAATCAGAGGCAGGGAATCAGAGTTGGGGATTCAGAGGCGGGGAATCAGATATGGGGAAACAGAGGCGGGGAATCAGAGGCGGGCAAACAGAGGCGGGGAATTAGATATGGGGAATCAGAGGTGGGGAATCATAGGTGGTGAATCAGAGATGGGGAATCACAGGCGGGGAATCAGAGGCAGGGAATAGAACGCGGGGAATCAGAGGCAGGGAATCAGAGTTGGGGCATCAGAGGTTGGGAATTAGATATGGGGAAACAGAGGCGGGGAATCAGAGGCGGGGAAACAGAGGCAGCGAATCAGAATCAGAAGCGGGGAATCAGAGGCCGGGAATCAGAGGCCGGGAATCAGATGCTGGGAATAAGAGGCCGGGAATCAGAGGTGGGGAATCAGAGTGCGGGAATCAGAGATGGGGATTCAGAGGCGGGGAATGAGATATGGAGAATCAGAGGCGGGGAATCAGAGGCGGGGAAACAGAGGTGGGGAATCAGATATGTGGAATCAGAGGTGGCGAATCAAAGGCGGTGAATCAGAGATGGGGAATCAGAGGCGGGGAATCAGAGGCAGGGAATCAAACACGGGAAATCAGAGGCGGGGAATCAGAGCTGGGGAATCAGAGGCGGGGAATCAGAGTTGGGGAATCAGAGGCAGGGAATCAGATATGGGCAAACAAGGGCAGGGAATCAGAGGCGGGGAAACAGAGGCGGGGAATCAGATATGGGGAATCAGAGGTGTGGAATCAGAGGTTGGGAATCAGAGGCAGGGAATCAGAGGCGGCGAAACAGAGGCGGGGAATCAGATATGGGGAATCAGAGGTGGCGAATCAAAGGCGGTGAAACAGAGATGGGGAATCAGGGCAGGGAATCAGAGGCAGGGAATCAAACACGGGGAATCAGAGCTGGGGAATCAGAGGCGGGGAATTAGAGTTGGGGAATCAGAGGAGGGGAATCAGAGGCGGGGAAACAGAGGCGGGGAATCAGATATGGGGAATCAGAGGTGGGGAATCAGAGGTTGGGAATCAGAGGCAGGGAATCAGAGGCGGGGAATCAGAGGCAGGGAATCAGATGTGCGGAATCGGAGATGGGTAATCAGAGGTAGGGAATCAGAGGTGGGGAATCAGAGGCGGGGAATAAGAGGCCGGGAATCAGATATGGGGAAACAGAGGTGGGGAATCAGAGGCGGGGAAACAGAGGCGGGGAATCAGATATGGGGAATCAGAGGTGGGGATTCAGAGGTTGGGAATCAGAGGCAGGGAATCAGAGGCTTGGAATCAGATGCAGGGAATCAGATGCGGGGAATCAGAGGCGGGGAATCAGAGCTGGGGAATCAGAGGTGGGGAATCAGAGTTGGGGAATCAGAGGCGGGGACTTAGATATTGGGAAACAAAGGCGGGGAATCAGAGGCGGGGAAACAGAGGCGGGGAGTCAGATATGGGGAATCAGAGGTGGGGAATCAGAGGCAGGGAATCAGATGTGCGGAATCAGAGATGGGGAATCAGAGGCAGGGAATCAGAATCAGAAGCAGGGAATCAGAGGCCGGGAATCAGAGGCTGGAATCAGATGCCGGGAATAAGAGGCCGGGAATCAGAGGTGGGGAATCAGAGTCCGGGAATCAGAGATGGGGATTCAGAGGCGGGGAATGAGATATGGGGAATCAGAGGCTGGGAATCAGAGGCGGGGAAACAGATGCGGGGAATCAGATATGGGGAATCAGAGGTGGCGAATCAAAGGCGGTGAATCAGAGATGGGGAATCAGAGGCCGGGAATAAGAGGCAGGGAATCAAACACGGGGAATCAGAGGCGGGGAATCAGAGCTGGGGAATCAGAGGCGGGGAATCAGAGTTGGGGAATCAGAGGCGGGGAAGCAGAGGCAGGGAATCAGACGCGGGGATTCAGAGGCGGGGAATCATAGTTGGGAATCAGAGGCGGATAATCAGATATGGGGAAACAGAGGCGGGGAATCAGGGGCGGGGAAACAGAGGCGGGGAATCAGATATGGGGAATCGGATGCAGGGAATCAGAGGCGGGGAATCAGAGCTGGGGAATCAGAGGCGGGGAATCAGAGTTGGGGCATCAGAGGTGGGGAATTAGATATGGGGAAACAGAGGCGGGGAATCAGAGGCGTGGAAACAGAGGCGGGGAATCAGATATGGGGAATCAGAGGTGGGGAATCAGAGGCAGGTAATCAGATGTGCGGAATCAGAGATGGGGAATCAGAGGCAGGGAATCAGAATCAGAAGCGGGGAGTCAGAGGCCGGGAATCAGAGGCCTGGAATCAGATGCTGGGAATAAGAGGCCGGGAATCAGAGGTGGGGAATCAGAGTCCGGGAATCAGAGATGGGGAGTCAGAGGCGGGGAATGAGATATGGAGAATCAGAGGCGGGGAATCAGAGGCGGGGAAACAGAGGTGGGGAATCAGATATGGGGAATCAGAGGTGGCGAATCAAAGGCGGTGAATCTGAGATGGGGAATCAGAGGCGGGGAATCAGAGGCAGGGAATCAAACACGGGGAATCAGAGGCGGGGAATCAGAGCTGGGGAATCAGAGGCTGGGAATCAAAGTTGGGGAATCAGAGTCAGGGAATCAGATATGGGGAAACAGGGGCGGGGAATCAGAGGCGGGGAAACAGAGGCGGGGAATCAGATATGGGGAATCAGAGGCGGGGAATTAGAGTTGGGGAATCAGAGGCGGGGAATCAGTGGCGGGGAAACAGAGGTGGGGAATCAAAGACGGGGAATCAGAGGTGGGGAATCAGAGGTTGGAAATCAGAGGCAGGGAATCAGAGGCGGGGAATCAGAGGCAGGGAATCAGAGGCAGGGAATCAGATGTGGGGAATCAGAGGCAGGGAATCAGAGGCGGGGAATCAGAGGCGGGAATCAGAGGCCGGGAATCAGATATGGGTAAACAGAGGCGGGGAATCAGAGGCGGGGAAACAGAGGCTGGGAATCAGATATGGGGAATCAGAGGTGGGGAATCAGAGGTTGGGAATCAGAGGCAGGGAATCAGAGGCTTGGAATCAGATGCAGGGAATCAGATGCGGGGAATCAGAGGCGGGGAATCAGAGCTGGGGAATCAGAGTCTGGGAATCAAAGTTGGGGAATCAGAGGCAGGGAATCAGATATGGGGAAACAGGGGCGGGGAATCAGAGGCGGGGAAACAGAGGCGGAGAATCAGATATGGGGAATCAGAGGCGGGGAATTAGAGTTGGGGAATCAGACGCGGGGAATCAGAGGCGGGGAAACAGAGGCGGGGAATCAAACACGGGGAATCAGAGGTGGGGAATCAGAGGTTGGGAATCAGAGGCAGGGAATCAGAGGCGGGGAATCAGAGGCGGGGAATGAGAGGCAGGGAATCAGATGTGCGGAATCGGAGATGGTGAATCAGTGGCAGGGAATCAGAGGCGGGGAATCAGAGGCAGGGAATCAGAGGCCGGGAATCAGATATGGGGAAACAGAAGCGGGGAATCAGAGGCGGGGAAACAGAGGCTGGGAATCAGGTATGGGGAATCAGAGGTGGGGAATCAGAGGCGGGGAATCAGAGCTGGGGAATCAGAGGTGGGGAATCAAAGTTGGGGAATCAGAGGCGGGGACTTAGATATGGGGAAACAGAGGCGGGGAATCAGAGACGGGGAAACAGAGGCGGGGATTCAGATATGGGGAATCAGAGGTGGGGAATCAGAGGCAGGGAATTAGATGTGCGGAATCAGAAATGGGGAATTAGAGGCAGGGAATCAGAATCAGAAGCAGGGAATCAGAGGCCGGGAATCAGAGGTGGGGAATCAGAGTCCGGGAATCAGAGATGGGGAATCAGAGGCGGGGAATGAGATATGGGGAATCAGAGGCGGGGAATCAGAGGCGGGGAAACAGTGGCGAGGAATCAGATATGGGGAATCAGAGGTGGCGAATCAAAGGCGGTGAATCAGAGATGGGAAATCAGAGCTGGGGAATCTGAGGCAGGGGATCAAACACGGGGAATCAGAGGCGGGGAATCAGAGCTGGGGAATCAGAGGCGGGGAATCAGAGTTGGGGAATCAGAGGCGGGGAATCAGAGCTGGGGAATCAGAGGTGGGGAATCAGAGTCGGGGAATCAGAGGCAGGGAATCGGATGTGCGGAATCAGAGATGGGGAATCAGAGGTGGGGAATCAGAGGCGGTGAATCTGAGATGGGGAATCAGAGGCGGGGAATCAGAGGCAGGTTATCAGACACGGGGATTCAGAGGCAGGGAATCAAACACGGGGAATCAGAGCTGGGGAATCAGAGGCGGGGAATTAGAGTTGGGGAATCAGAGGAGGGGAATCAGAGGCGGGGAAACAGAGGCGGGGAATCAGATATGGGGAATCAGAGGTGGGGAATCAGAGGTTGGGAATCAGAGGCAGGGAATCAGAGGCGGGGAATCAGAGGCAGGGAATCAGATGTGCGGAATCGGAGATGGGTAATCAGAGGTAGGGAATCAGAGGTGGGGAATCAGAGGCGGGGAATAAGAGGCCGGGAATCAGATATGGGGAAACAGAGGTGGGGAATCAGAGGCGGGGAAACAGAGGCGGGGAATCAGATATGGGGAATCAGAGGTGGGGAATCAGAGGTTGGGAATCAGAGGCAGGGAATCAGAGGCTTGGAATCAGATGCAGGGAATCAGATGCGGGGAAGCAGAGGCGGGGAATCAGAGCTGGGGAATCAGAGGCGGGGAATCAGAGTTGGGGCATCAGAGGTGGGGAATTAGATATGGGGAAACAGAGGCGGGGAATCAGATATGGGGAAACAGAGGCGGGGAATCAGGGGCGGGGAAACAGAGGCGGGGAATCAGATATGGGGAATCGGATGCAGGGAATCAGAGGTGGGGAATCAGAGCTGGGGAATCAGAGGCGGGGAATCAGAGTTGGGGCATCAGAGGTGGGGAATTAGATATGGGGAAACAGAGGCGGGGAATCAGAGGCGTGAAAACAGAGGCGGGGAATCAGATATGGGGAATCAGAGGTGGGGAATCAGAGGCAGGTAATCAGATGTGCGGAATCAGAGATGGGGAATCAGAGGCAGGGAATCAGAGGCCTGGAATCAGATGCTGGGAATAAGAGGCCGGGAATCAGAGGTGGGGAATCAGAGTCCGGGAATCAGAGATGGGGAGTCAGAGGCAGGGAATCAGAGGCTTGGAATCAGATGCAGGGAATCAGATGCGGGGAATCAGAGGCGGGGAATCAGAGCTGGGGAATCAGAGTCTGGGAATCAAAGTTGGGGAATCAGAGGCAGGGAATCAGATATGGGGAAACAGGGGCGGGGAATCAGACGCGGGGAAACAGAGGCGGAAATCAGATATGGGGAATCAGAGGCGGGGAATTAGAGTTGGGGAATCAGAGGCGGGGAATCAGAGGCGGGGAAACAGAGGCGGGGAATCAAACACGGGGAATCAGAGGTGGGGAATCAGAGGTTGGGAATCAGAGGCAGGGAATCAGAGGCGGGGAATCAGAGGCGGGGAATGAGAGGCAGGGAATCAGATGTGCGGAATCGGAGATGGTGAATCAGTGGCAGGGAATCAGAGGCGGGGAATCAGAGGCAGGGAATCAGAGGCCGGGAATCAGATATGGGGAAACAGAAGCGGGGAATCAGAGGCGGGGAAACAGAGGCTGGGAATCAGGTATGGGGAATCAGAGGTGGGGAATCAGAGGCGGGGAATCAGAGCTGGGGAATCAGAGGTGGGGAATCAAAGTAGGGGAATCAGAGGCGGGGACTTAGATATGGGGAAACAGAGGCGGGGAATCAGAGACGGGGAAACAGAGGCGGGGATTCAGATATGGGGAATCAGAGGTGGGGAATCAGAGGCAGGGAATTAGATGTGCGGAATCAGAAATGGGGAATCAGAGGCAGGGAATCAGAATCAGAAGCAGGGAATCAGAGGCCGGGAATCAGAGGCCGGAATCAGATGCCGGGAATAAGAGGTCGGGAATCAGAGGTGGGGAATCAGAGTCCGGGAATCAGAGATGGGGAATCAGAGGCGGGGAATGAGATATGGGGAATCAGAGGCGGGGAATCAGAGGCGGGGAAACAGTGGCGAGGAATCAGATATGGGGAATCAGAGGTGGCGAATCAAAGGCGGTGAATCAGAGATGGGGAATCAGAGCTGGGGAATCAGAGGCAGGGGATCAAACACGGGGAATCAGAGGCGGGGAATCGGATGTGCGGAATCAGAGATGGGGAATCAGAGGTGGGGAATCAGAGGCGGTGAATCTGAGATGGGGAATCAGAGGCGGGGAATCAGAGGCAGGTTATCAGACACGGGGATTCAGAGGCTGGGAATCAGACGGGGGGAATCAAAGGCGGGGAATGAAGCTGGGGAATCAGAGGCAGGGAATCAGAGGCAGGGAATCAAACACGGGGAATCAGAGCTGGGGAATCAGAGGCGGGGAATTAGAGTTGGGGAATCAGAGGAGGGGAATAAGAGGCGGGGAAACAGAGGCGGGGAATCAGATATGGGGAATCAGAGGTGGGGAATCAGAGGTTGGGAATCAGAGGCAGGGAATCAGAGGCGGGGAATCAGAGGCAGGGAATCAGATGTGCGGAATCGGAGATGGGTAATCAGAGGTAGGGAATCAGAGGTGGGGAATCAGAGGCGGGGAATAAGAGGCCGGGAATCAGATATGGGGAAACAGAGGTGGGGAATCAGAGGCGGGGAAACAGAGGCGGGGAATCAGATATGGGGAATCAGAGGTGGGGAATCAGAGGTTGGGAATCAGAGGCAGGGAATCAGAGGCTTGGAATCAGATGCAGGGAATCAGATGCGGGGAATCAGAGGCGGGGAATCAGAGCTGGGAAATCAGAGGTGGGGAATCAGAGTTGGGCAATCAGAGGCGGGGACTTAGATATTGGGAAACAAAGGCGGGGAATCAGAGGCGGTGAATCTGAGATGGGGAATCAGAGGCGGGGAATCAGAGGCAGGTTATCAGACACGGGGATTCAGAGGCAGGGAATCAAACACGGGGAATCAGAGCTGGGGAATCAGAGGCGGGGAATTAGAGTTGGGGAATCAGAGGAGGGGAATCAGAGGCGGGGAAACAGAGGCGGGGAATCAGATATGGGGAATCAGAGGTGGGGAATCAGAGGTTGGGAATCAGATGCAGGGAATCAGAGGCGGGGAATCAGAGGCAGGGAATCAGATGTGCGGAATCGGAGATGGGTAATCAGAGGTAGGGAATCAGAGGTGGGGAATCAGAGGCGGGGAATAAGAGGCCGGGAATCAGATATGGGGAAACAGAGGTGGGGAATCAGAGGCGGGGAAACAGAGGCGGGGAATCAGATATGGGGAATCAGAGGTGGGGAATCAGAGGTTGGGAATCAGAGGCAGGGAATCAGAGGCTTGGAATCAGATGCAGGGAATCAGATGCGGGGAAGCAGAGGCGGGGAATCAGAGCTGGGGAATCAGAGGCGGGGAATCAGAGTTGGGGCATCAGAGGTGGGGAATTAGATATGGGGAAACAGAGGCGGGGAATCAGATATGGGGAAACAGAGGCGGGGAATCAGGGGCGGGGAAACAGAGGCGGGGAATCAGATATGGGGAATCGGATGCAGGGAATCAGAGGTGGGGAATCAGAGCTGGGGAATCAGAGGCGGGGAATCAGAGTTGGGGCATCAGAGGTGGGGAATTAGATATGGGGAAACAGAGGCGGGGAATCAGAGGCGTGAAAACAGAGGCGGGGAATCAGATATGGGGAATCAGAGGTGGGGAATCAGAGGCAGGTAATCAGATGTGCGGAATCAGAGATGGGGAATCAGAGGCAGGGAATCAGAGGCCTGGAATCAGATGCTGGGAATAAGAGGCCGGGAATCAGAGGTGGGGAATCAGAGTCCGGGAATCAGAGATGGGGAGTCAGAGGCAGGGAATCAGAGGCTTGGAATCAGATGCAGGGAATCAGATGCGGGGAATCAGAGGCGGGGAATCAGAGCTGGGGAATCAGAGTCTGGGAATCAAAGTTGGGGAATCAGAGGCAGGGAATCAGATATGGGGAAACAGGGGCGGGGAATCAGAGGCGGGGAAACAGAGGCGGAAATCAGATATGGGGAATCAGAGGCGGGGAATTAGAGTTGGGGAATCAGAGGCGGGGAATCAGAGGCGGGGAAACAGAGGCGGGGAATCAAACACGGGGAATCAGAGGTGGGGAATCAGAGGTTGGGAATCAGAGGCAGGGAATCAGAGGCGGGGAATCAGAGGCGGGGAATGAGAGGCAGGGAATCAGATGTGCGGAATCGGAGATGGTGAATCAGTGGCAGGGAATCAGAGGCGGGGAATCAGAGGCAGGGAATCAGAGGCCGGGAATCAGATATGGGGAAACAGAAGCGGGGAATCAGAGGCGGGGAAACAGAGGCTGGGAATCAGGTATGGGGAATCAGAGGTGGGGAATCAGAGGCGGGGAATCAGAGCTGGGGAATCAGAGGTGGGGAATCAAAGTAGGGGAATCAGAGGCGGGGACTTAGATATGGGGAAACAGAGGCGGGGAATCAGAGACGGGGAAACAGAGGCGGGGATTCAGATATGGGGAATCAGAGGTGGGGAATCAGAGGCAGGGAATTAGATGTGCGGAATCAGAAATGGGGAATCAGAGGCAGGGAATCAGAATCAGAAGCAGGGAATCAGAGGCCGGGAATCAGAGGCCGGAATCAGATGCCGGGAATAAGAGGTCGGGAATCAGAGGTGGGGAATCAGAGTCCGGGAATCAGAGATGGGGAATCAGAGGCGGGGAATGAGATATGGGGAATCAGAGGCGGGGAATCAGAGGCGGGGAAACAGTGGCGAGGAATCAGATATGGGGAATCAGAGGTGGCGAATCAAAGGCGGTGAATCAGAGATGGGGAATCAGAGCTGGGGAATCAGAGGCAGGGGATCAAACACGGGGAATCAGAGGCGGGGAATCGGATGTGCGGAATCAGAGATGGGGAATCAGAGGTGGGGAATCAGAGGCGGTGAATCTGAGATGGGGAATCAGAGGCGGGGAATCAGAGGCAGGTTATCAGACACGGGGATTCAGAGGCTGGGAATCAGACGGGGGGAATCAAAGGCGGGGAATGAAGCTGGGGAATCAGAGGCAGGGAATCAGAGGCAGGGAATCAAACACGGGGAATCAGAGCTGGGGAATCAGAGGCGGGGAATTAGAGTTGGGGAATCAGAGGAGGGGAATAAGAGGCGGGGAAACAGAGGCGGGGAATCAGATATGGGGAATCAGAGGTGGGGAATCAGAGGTTGGGAATCAGAGGCAGGGAATCAGAGGCGGGGAATCAGAGGCAGGGAATCAGATGTGCGGAATCGGAGATGGGTAATCAGAGGTAGGGAATCAGAGGTGGGGAATCAGAGGCGGGGAATAAGAGGCCGGGAATCAGATATGGGGAAACAGAGGTGGGGAATCAGAGGCGGGGAAACAGAGGCGGGGAATCAGATATGGGGAATCAGAGGTGGGGAATCAGAGGTTGGGAATCAGAGGCAGGGAATCAGAGGCTTGGAATCAGATGCAGGGAATCAGATGCGGGGAATCAGAGGCGGGGAATCAGAGCTGGGAAATCAGAGGTGGGGAATCAGAGTTGGGCAATCAGAGGCGGGGACTTAGATATTGGGAAACAAAGGCGGGGAATCAGAGGCGGGGAAACAGAATCAAAAGCGGGGAGTCAGAGGCCGGGAATCAGAGGCCTGGAATCAGATGCTGGGAATAAGAGGCCGGGAATCGGAGGTGGGGAATCAGAGTCCGGGAATCAGAGATGGGGAGTCAGAGGCGGGGAATGAGATATGGAGAATCAGAGGCGGGGAATCAGAGGCGGGGAAACAGAGGTGGGGAATCAGATATGGGGAATCAGAGGTGGCGAATCAAAGGCGGTGAATCAGAGATGGGGAATCAGAGGCGGGGAATCAGAGGCAGGGAATCAAACACGGGGAATCAGAGGCGGGGAATCAGAGCTGGGGAATCAGAGGCTGGGAATCAAAGTTGGGGAATCAGAGTCAGGGAATCAGATATGGGGAAACAGGGGCGGGGAATCAGAGGCGGGGAAACAGAGGTGGGGAATCAGATATGGGGAATCAGAGGCGGGGAATTAGAGTTGGGGAATCAGAGGCGGGGAATCAGTGGCGGGGAAACAGAGGCGGGGAATCAAACACGGGGAATCAGCGGCGGAGAATCAGAGGCGGGGAATCAGAGGCCGGGAATCAGATATGGGGAAACAGAGGCGGGGAATCAGAGGCGGGGAAACAGAGGCTGGGAATCAGATATGGGGAATCAGAGGTGGGGAATCAGAGGTTGGGAATCAGAGGCAGGGAATCAGAGGCTTGGAATCAGATGCAGGGAATCAGATGCGGGGAATCAGAGGCGTGGAATCAGAGCTGGGGAATCAGAGTCTGGGAATCAAAGTTGGGGAATCAGAGGCAGGGAATCAGTTATGGGGAAACAGGGGCGGGGAATCAGAGGCGGGGAAACAGAGGCGGGGAATCAGATATGGGGAATCAGAGGCGGGGAATTAGGGTTGGGGAATCAGAGGCGGGGAATGAGAGGCGGGGAAACAGAGGCGGGAAATCAAACACGGGGAATCAGAGGTGGGGAATCAGAGGTTGGGAATCAGAGGCAGGGAATCAGAGGCGGGGAATCAGAGGCGGGGAATGAGAGGCAGGGAATCAGATGTGCGGAATCGGAGATGGGGAATCAGAGGCAGGGAATCAGAGGCAGGGAATCAGAGGCAGGAAATCAGAGGCCGGGAATCAGATAAGGGGAAACAGAAGTGGGGAATCAGAGGCGGGGAAACAGAGGCTGGGAATCAGGTATGGGGAATCAGAGGTGGGGAATCAGAGGCGGAGAATCAGAGCTGGGGAATCAGAGGTGGGGAATCAAAGTTGGGGAATCAGAGGCGGGGACTTAGATATGGGGAAACAGAGGCGGGGAATCAGAGACGGGGAAACAGAGGCGGGGATTCAGATATGGGGAATCAGAGGTGGGGAATCAGAGGCAGGGAATTAGATGTGCGGAATCAGAAATGGGGTATCAGAGGCAGGGAATCAGAATCAGAAGCAGGGAATCAGAGGCCGGGAATCAGAGGCCGGAATCAGATGCCGGGAATAAGAAGTCGGGAATCAGAGGTGGGGAATCAGAGTCCGGGAATCAGAGATGGGGAATCAGAGGCGGGGAATGAGATATGGGGAATCAGAGGCGCGGAATCAGAGGCGGGGAAACAGTGGCGAGGAATCAGATATGGGGAATCAGAGGTGGCGAATCAAAGGCGGTGAATCAGAGATGGGGAATCAGAGCTGGGGAATCAGAGGCAGGGGATCAAACACGGGGAATCAGAGGCGGGGAATCAGAGCTGGGGAATCAGAGGCGGGGAATCAGAGTTGGGGAATCAGAGGCGGGGAATCAGAGCTGGGGAATCAGAGGTGGGGAATCAGAGTCGGGGAATCAGAGGCAGGGAATCGGATGTGCGGAATCAGAGATGGGGAATCAGAGGTGGGGAATCAGAGGCGGTGAATCTGAGATGGGGAATGAGAGGCGGGGAATCAGAGGCAGGTTATCAGACACGGGGATTCAGAGGCTGGGAATCAGACGGGGGGAATCAAAGGCGGGGAATGAAGCTGGGGAATCAGAGGCAGGGAATCAGAGTTGGGGATTCAGAGGCGGGGAATCAGATATGGGGAAACAGAGGCGGGGAATCAGAGGCGGGCAAACAGAGGCGGGGAATTAGATATGGGGAATCAGTGGTGGGGAATCAGAGGTGGTGAATCAGAGATGGGGAATCACAGGCGGGGAATCAGAGGCAGGGAATAGAACGCGGGGAATCAGACGCGGGGAATCAGATATGGGAAAACAGAGGCGGGGAATCAGGGGCGGGGAAACAAAGGCGGGGAATCAGATATTGGGAATCGGATGTGGAGAATCAGAGGCGGGGAATCAGAGCTGGGGAATCAGAGGCGGGGAATCAGAGTTGGGGCATCAGAGGTGGGGAATTAGATATGGGGAAACAGAGGCGGGGAATCAGATGTGCGGAATCAGAGGCGGGGAATCAGAGGCAGGGAATCAGAATCAGAAGCGGGGAGTCAGAGGCCGGGAATCAGAGGCCTGGAATCAGATGCTGGGAATAAGAGGCCGGGAATCAGAGGTGGGGAATCAGAGTACGGGAATCAGAGATGGGGAGTCAGAGGCGGGGAATGAGATATGGAGAATCAGAGGCGGGGAATCAGAGGCGGGGAAACAGAGGTGGGGAATCAGATATGGGGAATCAGAGGTGGCGAATCAAAGGCGGTGAATCAGAGATGGGGAATCAGACGCGGGGATTCAGAGGCGGGGAATCATAGTTGGGAATCAGAGGCGGATAATCAGATATGGGGAAACAGAGGCGGGGAATCAGGGGCGGGGAAACAGAGGCGGGGAATCAGATATGGGGAATCGGATGCAGGGAATCAGAGGCGGGGAATCAGAGCTGGGGAATCAGAGGCGGGGAATCAGAGTTGGGGCATCAGAGGTGGGGAATTAGATATGGGGAAACAGAGGCGGGGAATCAGAGGCGTGGAAACAGAGGCGGGGAATCAGATGTGCGGAATCAGAGATGGGGAATCAGAGGCAGGGAATCAGAATCAAAAGCGGGGAGTCAGAGGCCGGGAATCAGAGGCCTGGAATCAGATGCTGGGAATAAGAGGCCGGGAATCAGAGGTGGGGAATCAGAGTCCGGGAATCAGAGATGGGGAGTCAGAGGCGGGGAATGAGATATGGAGAATCAGAGGCGGGGAATCAGATGCGGGGAAACAGAGGTGGGGAATCAGATATGGGGAATCAGAGGTGGCGAATCAAAGGCGGTGAATCAGAGATGGGGAATCAGAGGCGGGGAATCAGAGGCAGGGAATCAAACACGGGGAATCAGAGGCGGGGAATCAGAGCTGGGGAATCAGAGGCTGGGAATCAAAGTTGGGGAATCAGAGTCAGGGAATCAGATATGGGGAAACAGGGGCGGGGAATCAGAGGCGGGGAAACAGAGGCGGGGAATCAGATATGGGGAATCAGAGGCGGGGAATTAGAGTTGGGGAATCAGAGGCGGGGATTCAGTGGCGGGGAAACAGAGGCGGGGAATCAAACACGGGGAATCAGAGGTGGGGAATCAGAGGTTGGAAATCAGAGGCAGGGAATCAGAGGCGGGGAATCAGAGGCAGGGAATCAGAGGCAGGGAATCAGATGTGGGGAATTAGAGGCAGGGAATCAGAGGCGGGGAATCAGAGGCGGGAATCAGAGGCCGGGAATCAGATATGGGGAAACAGAGGCGGGGAATCAGAGGCGGGGAAACAGAGGCTGGGAATCAGATATGGGGAATCAGAGGTGGGGAATCAGAGGTTGGGAATCAGAGGCAGGGAATCAGAGGCTTGGAATCAGATGCAGGGAATCAGATGCGGGGAATCAGAGGCGGGGAATCAGAGCTGGGGAATCAGAGTCTGGGAATCAAAGTTGGGGAATCAGAGGCAGGGAATCAGATATGGGGAAACAGGGGCGGGGAATCAGAGGCGGGGAAACAGAGGCGGAGAATCAGATATGGGGAATCAGAGACGGGGAATTAGAGTTGGGGAATCAGAGGCGGGGAATCAGAGGCGGGGAAACAGAGGCGGGGAATCAAACACGGGGAATCAGAGGTGGGGAATCAGAGGTTGGGAATCAGAGGCAGGGAATCAGAGGCGGGGAATCAGAGGCGGGGAATGAGAGGCAGGGAATCAGATGTGCGGAATCGGAGATGGTGAATCAGTGGCAGGGAATCAGAGGCGGGGAATCAGAGGCAGGGAATCAGAGGCCGGGAATCAGATATGGGGAAACAGAAGCGGGGAATCAGAGGCGGGGAAACAGAGGCTGGGAATCAGGTATGGGGAATCAGAGGTGGGGAATCAGAGGCGGGGAATCAGAGCTGGGGAATCAGAGGTGGGGAATCAAAGTTGGGGAATCAGAGGCGTGGACTTAGATATGGGGAAACAGAGGCGGGGAATCAGAGACGGGGAAACAGAGGCGGGGATTCAGATATGGGGAATCAGAGGTGGGGAATCAGAGGCAGGGAATTAGATGTGCGGAATCAGAAATGGGGAATCAGAGGCAGGGAATCAGAATCAGAAGCAGGGAATCAGAGGCCGGGAATCAGAGGCCGGAATCAGATGCCGGGAATAAGAGGTCGGGAATCAGAGGTGGGGAATCAGAGTCCGGGAATCAGAGATGGGGAATCAGAGGCGGGGAATGAGATATGGGGAATCAGAGGCGGGGAATCAGAGGCGGGGAAACAGTGGCGAGGAATCAGATATGGGGAATCAGAGGTGGCGAATCAAAGGCGGTGAATCAGAGATGGGGAATCAGAGCTGGGGAATCAGAGGCAGGGGATCAAACACGGGGAATCAGAGGCGGGGAATCAGAGCTGGGGAATCAGAGGCGGGGAATCAGAGTTGGGGAATCAGAGGCGGGGAATCAGAGCTGGGGAATCAGAGGTGGGGAATCAGAGTCGGGGAATCAGAGGCAGGGAATCGGATGTGCGGAATCAGAGATGGGGAATCAGAGGTGGGGAATCAGAGGCGGTGAATCTGAGATGGGGAATCAGAGGCGGGGAATGATAGGCAGGTTATCAGACACGGGGATTCAGAGGCTGGGAATCAGACGGGGGGAATCAAAGGCGGGGAATGAAGCTGGGGAATCAGAGGCAGGAAATCAGAGGCAGGGAATCAAACACGGGGAATCAGAGCTGGGGAATCAGAGGCGGGGAATTAGAGTTGGGGAATCAGAGGAGGGGAATAAGAGGAGGGGAAACAGAGGCGGGGAATCAGATATGGGGAATCAGAGGTGGGGAATCAGAGGTTGGGAATCAGAGGCAGGGAATCAGAGGCGGGGAATCAGAGGCAGGGAATCAGATGTGCGGAATCGGAGATGGGTAATCAGAGGTAGGGAATCAGAGGTGGGGAATCAGAGGCGGGGAATAAGAGGCCGGGAATCAGATATGGGGAAACAGAGGTGGGGAATCAGAGGCGGGGAAACAGAGGCGGGGAATCAGATATGGGGAATCAGAGGTGGGGAATATGAGGTTGGGAATCAGAGGCAGGGAATCAGAGGCTTGGAATCAGATGCAGGGAATCAGATGCGGGGAATCAGAGGCGGGGAATCAGAGCTGGGGAATCAGAGGTGGGGAATCAGAGTTGGGGAATCAGAGGCGGGGACTTAGATATTGGGAAACAAAGGCGGGGAATCAGAGGCGGGGAAACAGAGGCGGGGAGTCAGATATGGGGAATCAGAGGTGGGGAATCAGAGGCAGGGAATCAGATGTGCGGAATCAGAGATGGGGAATCAGAGGCAGGGAATCAGAATCAGAAGCAGGGAATCAGAGGCCGGGAATCAGAGGCCGGAATCAGATGCCGGGAATAAGAGGCCGGGAATCAGAGGTGGGGAATCAGAGTCCGGGAATCAGAGATGGGGATTCAGAGGCGGGGAATGAGATATGGGGAATCAGAGGCGGGGAATCAGAGGCGGGGAAACAGATGCGGGGAATCAGATATGGGGAATCAGAGGTGGCGAATCAAAGGCGGTGAATCAGAGATGGGGAATCAGATGCCGGGAATCAGAGGCAGGGAATCAAACACGGGGAATCAGAGGCGGGGAATCAGAGTTGGGGAATCAGAGGCGGGGAAGCAGAGGCAGGGAATCAGACGCGGGGATTCAGAGGCGGGGAATCATAGTTGGGAATCAGAGGCGGATAATCAGATATGGGGAAACAGAGGCGGGGAATCAGGGGCGGGGAAACAGAGGCGGGGAATCAGATATGGGGAATCGGATGCAGGGAATCAGAGGCGGGGAATCAGAGCTGGGGAATCAGAGGCGGGGAATCAGAGTTGGGGCATCAGAGGTGGGGAATTAGATATGGGGAAACAGAGGCGGGGAATCAGAGGCATGGAAACAGAGGCGGGGAATCAGATATGGGGAATCAGAGGTGGGGAATCAGAGGCAGGTAATCAGATGTGCGGAATCAGAGATGGGGAATCAGAGGCAGGGAATCAGAATCAAAAGCGGGGAGTCAGAGGCCGGGAATCAGAGGCCTGGAATCAGATGCTGGGAATAAGAGGCCGGGAATCAGAGGTGGGGAATCAGAGTCCGGGAATCAGAGATGGGGAGTCAGAGGCGGGAAATGAGATATGGAGAATCAGAGGCGGGGAATCAGAGGCGGGGAAACAGAGGTGGGGAATCAGATATGGGGAATCAGAGGTGGCGAATCAAAGGCGGTGAATCAGAGATGGGGAATCAGAGGCGGGGAATCAGAGGCAGGGAATCAAACACGGGGAATCAGAGGCGGGGAATCAGAGCTGGGGAATCAGAGGCTGGGAATCAAAGTTGGGGAATCAGAGTCAGGGAATCAGATATGGGGAAACAGGGGCGGGGAATCATAGGCGGGGAAACAGAGGTGGGGAATCAGATATGGGGAATCAGAGGCGGGGAATTAGAGTTGGGGAATCAGAGGCGGGGAATCAGTGGCGGGGAAACAGAGGCGGGGAATCAAACACGGGGAATCAGAGGTGGGGAATCAGAGGTAGGAAATCAGAGGCAGGGAATCAGCGGCGGGGAATCAGAGGCGGGGAATCAGTGGCAGGGAATCAGATATGCGGATTCGGAGATGGGGAATCAGAGGCAGGGAATCAGAGGCTTGGAATCAGATGCAGGGAATCAGATGCGGGGAATCAGAGGCGGGGAATCAGAGCTGGGGAATCAGACTCTGGGAATCAAAGTTGGGGAATCAGAGGCAGGGAATCAGATATGGGGAAACAGGGGCGGGGAATCAGAGGCAGGGAATCAGAGGCGGGGAATCAGAGGCAGGAAATCAGAGGCCGGGAATCAGATATGGGGAAACAGAAGTGGGGAATCAGAGGCGGGGAAACAGAGGCTGGGAATCAGGTATGGGGAATCAGAGGCGGGGAATCAGAGGCGGGGAATGAGAGGCAGGGAATCAGATGTGCGGAATCGGAGATGGTGAATCAGTGGCAGGGAATCAGAGGCGGGGAATCAGAGGCAGGGAATCAGAGGCCGGGAATCAGATATGGGGAAACAGAAGCGGGGAATCAGATGCGGGGAAACAGAGGCTGGGAATCAGGTATGGGGAATCAGAGGTGGGGAATCAGAGGCGGGGAATCAGAGCTGGGGAATCAGAAGTGGGGAATCAAAGTTGGGGAATCAGAGGCGTGGACTTAGATATGGGGAAACAGAGGCGGGGAATCAGAGACGGGGAAACAGAGGCGGGGATTCAGATATGGGGAATCAGAGGTGGGGAATCAGAGGCAGGGAATTAGATGTGCGGAATCAGAAATGGGGAATCAGAGGCAGGGAATCAGAATCAGAAGCAGGGAATCAGAGGCCGGGAATCAGAGGCCGGAATCAGATGCCGGGAATAAGAGGTCGGGAATCAGAGGTGGGGAATCAGAGTCCGGGAATCAGAGATGGGGAATCAGAGGCGGGGAATGAGATATGGGGAATCAGAGGCGGGGAATCAGAGGCGGGGAAACAGTGGCGAGGAATCAGATATGGGGAATCAGAGGTGGCGAATCAAAGGCGGTGAATCAGAGATGGGGAATCAGAGCTGGGGAATCAGAGGCAGGGGATCAAACACGGGGAATCAGAGGCGGGGAATCAAAGCTGGGGAATCAGAGGCGGGGAATCAGAGCTGGGGAATCAGAGGCGGGGAATCAGAGCTGGGGAATCAGAGGTGGGGAATCAGAGTCGGGGAATCAGAGGCAGGGAATCGGATGTGCGGAATCAGAGATGGGGAATCAGAGGTGGGGAATCAGAGGCGGTGAATCTGAGATGGGGAATCAGAGGCGGGGAATCAGAGGCAGGTTATCAGACACGGGGATTCAGAGGCTGGGAATCAGACGGGGGGAATCAAAGGCGGGGAATGAAGCTGGGGAATCAGAGGCAGGGAATCAGAGGCAGGGAATCAAACACGGGGAATCAGAGCTGGGGAATCAGAGGCGGGGAATTAGAGTTGGGGAATCAGAGGAGGGGAATAAGAGGAGGGGAAACAGAGGCGGGGAATCAGATATGGGGAATCAGAGGTGGGGAATCAGAGGTTGGGAATCAGAGGCAGGGAATCAGAGGCGGGGAATCAGAGGCAGGGAATCAAATGTGCGGAATCGGAGATGGGTAATCAGAGGTAGGGAATCAGAGGTGGGGAATCAGAGGCGGGGAATAAGAGGCCGGGAATCAGATATGGGGAAACAGAGGTGGGGAATCAGAGGCGGGGAAACAGAGGCGGGGAATCAGATATGGGGAATCAGAGGTGGGGAATCAGAGGTTGGGAATCAGAGGCAGGGAATCAGAGGCTTGGAATCAGATGCAGGGAATCAGATGCGGGGAATCAGAGGCGGGGAATCAGAGCTGGGGAATCAAAGGTGGGGAATCAGAGTTGGGGAATCAGAGGCGGGGACTTAGATATTGGGAAACAAAGGCGGGGAATCAGAGGCGGGGAAACAGAGGCGGGGAGTCAGATATGGGGAATCAGAGGTGGGGAATCAGAGGCAGGGAATCAGATGTGCGGAATCAGAGATGGGGAATCAGAGGCAGGGAATCAGAATCAGAAGCAGGGAATCAGAGGCCGGGAATCAGAGGCCGGAATCAGATGCCGGGAATAAGAGGCCGGGAATCAGAGGTGGGGAATCAGAGTCCGGGAATCAGAGATGGGGATTCAGAGGCGGGGAATGAGATATGGGGAATCAGAGGCGGGGAATCAGAGGCGGGGAAACAGATGCGGGGAATCAGATATGGGGAATCAAAGGTGGCGAATCAAAGGCGGTGAATCAGAGATGGGGAATCAGAGGCCGGGAATCAGAGGCAGGGAATCAAACACGGGGAATCAGAGGCGGGGAATCAGAGTTGGGGAATCAGAGGCGGGGAAGCAGAGGCAGGGAATCAGACGCGGGGATTCAGAGGCGGGGAATCATAGTTGGGAATCAGAGGCGGATAATCAGATATGGGGAAACAGAGGCGGGGAATCAGGGGCGGGGAAACAGAGGCGGGGAATCAGATATGGGGAATCGGATGCAGGGAATCAGAGGCGGGGAATCAGAGCTGGGGAATCAGAGGCGGGGAATCAGAGTTGGGGCATCAGAGGTGGGGAATTAGAGATGGGGAAACAGAGGCGGGGAATCAGAGGCGTGGAAACAGAGGCGGGGAATCAGATATGGGGAATCAGAGGTGGGGAATCAGAGGCAGGTAATCAGATGTGCGGAATCAGAGATGGGGAATCAGAGGCAGGGAATCAGAATCAAAAGCGGGGAGTCAGAGGCCGGGAATCAGAGGCCTGGAATCAGATGCTGGGAATAAGAGGCCGGGAATCAGAGGTGGGGAATCAGAGTCCGGGAATCAGAGATGGGGAGTCAGAGGCGGGGAATGAGATAAGGAGAATCAGAGGCGGGGAATCAGAGGCGGGGAAACAGAGGTGGGGAATCAGATATGGGGAATCAGAGGTGGCGAATCAAAGGCGGTGAATCAGAGATGGGGAATCAGAGGCGGGGAATCAGAGGCAGGGAATCAAACACGGGGAATCAGAGGCGGGGAATCAGAGCTGGGGAATCAGAGGCTGGGAATCAAAGTTGGGGAATCAGAGTCAGGGAATCAGATATGGGGAAACAGGGGCGGGGAATCAGAGGCAGGGAAACAGAGGTGGGGAATCAGATATGGGGAATCAGAGGCGGGGAATCAGAGATGGGGAATCAGAGGCGGGGAATGAGATATGGGGAATCAGAGGCGGGGAATCAGAGGCGGGGAAACAGTGGCGAGGAATCAGATATGGGGAATCAGAGGTGGCGAATCAAAGGCGGTGAATCAGAGATGGGGAATCAGAGCTGGGGAATCAGAGGCAGGGGATCAAACATGGGGAATCAGAGGCGGGGAATCAAAGCTGGGGAATCAGAGGCGGGGAATCAGAGCTGGGGAATCAGAGGCGGGGAATCAGAGCTGGGGAATCAGAGGTGGGGAATCAGAGTCGGGGAATCAGAGGCAGGGAATCGGATGTGCGGAATCAGAGATGGGGAATCAGAGGTGGGGAATCAGAGGCGGTGAATCTGAGATGGGGAATCAGAGGCGGGGAATCAGAGGCAGGTTATCAGACACGGGGATTCAGAGGCTGGGAATCAGACGGGGGGAATCAAAGGCGGGGAATGAAGCTGGGGAATCAGAGGCAGGGAATCAGAGGCAGGGAATCAAACACGGGGAATCAGAGCTGGGGAATCAGAGGCGGGGAATTAGAGTTGGGGAATCAGAGGAGGGGAATAAGAGGAGGGGAAACAGAGGCGGGGAATCAGATATGGGGAATCAGAGGTGGGGAATCAGAGGTTGGGAATCAGAGGCAGGGAATCAGAGGCGGGGAATCAGAGGCAGGGAATCAGATGTGCGGAATCGGAGATGGGTAATCAGAGGTAGGGAATCAGAGGTGGGGAATCAGAGGCGGGGAATAAGAGGCCGGGAATCAGATATGGGGAAACAGAGGTGGGGAATCAGAGGCGGGGAAACAGAGGCGGGGAATCAGATATGGGGAATCAGAGGTGGGGAATCAGAGGTTGGGAATCAGAGGCAGGGAATCAGAGGCTTGGAATCAGATGCAGGGAATCAGATGCGGGGAATCAGAGGCGGGGAATCAGAGCTGGGGAATCAGAGGTGGGGAATCAGAGTTGGGGAATCAGAGGCGGGGACTTAGATATTGGGAAACAAAGGCGGGGAATCAGAGGCGGGGAAACAGAGGCGGGGAGTCAGATATGGGGAATCAGAGGTGGGGAATCAGAGGCAGGGAATCAGATGTGCGGAATCAGAGATGGGGAATCAGAGGCAGGGAATCAGAATCAGAAGCAGGGAATCAGAGGCCGGGAATCAGAGGCCGGAATCAGATGCCGGGAATAAGAGGCCGGGAATCAGAGGTGGGGAATCAGAGTCCGGGAATCAGAGATGGGGATTCAGAGGCGGGGAATGAGATATGGGGAATCAGAGGCGGGGAATCAGAGGCGGGGAAACAGATGCGGGGAATCAGATATGGGGAATCAGAGGTGGCGAATCAAAGGCGGTGAATCAGAGATGGGGAATCAGATGCCGGGAATCAGAGGCAGGGAATCAAACACGGGGAATCAGAGGCGGGGAATCAGAGTTGGGGAATCAGAGGCGGGGAAGCAGAGGCAGGGAATCAGACGCGGGGATTCAGAGGCGGGGAATCATAGTTGGGAATCAGAGGCGGATAATCAGATATGGGGAAACAGAGGCGGGGAATCAGGGGCGGGGAAACAGAGGCGGGGAATCAGATATGGGGAATCGGATGCAGGGAATCAGAGGCGGGGAATCAGAGCTGGGGAATCAGAGGCGGGGAATCAGAGTTGGGGCATCAGAGGTGGGGAATTAGATATGGGGAAACAGAGGCGGGGAATCAGAGGCATGGAAACAGAGGCGGGGAATCAGATATGGGGAATCAGAGGTGGGGAATCAGAGGCAGGTAATCAGATGTGCGGAATCAGAGATGGGGAATCAGAGGCAGGGAATCAGAATCAAAAGCGGGGAGTCAGAGGCCGGGAATCAGAGGCCTGGAATCAGATGCTGGGAATAAGAGGCCGGGAATCAGAGGTGGGGAATCAGAGTCCGGGAATCAGAGATGGGGAGTCAGAGGCGGGGAATGAGATATGGAGAATCAGAGGCGGGGAATCAGAGGCGGGGAAACAGAGGTGGGGAATCAGATATGGGGAATCAGAGGTGGCGAATCAAAGGCGGTGAATCAGAGATGGGGAATCAGAGGCGGGGAATCAGAGGCAGGGAATCAAACACGGGGAATCAGAGGCGGGGAATCAGAGCTGGGGAATCAGAGGCTGGGAATCAAAGTTGGGGAATCAGAGTCAGGGAATCAGATATGGGGAAACAGGGGCGGGGAATCATAGGCGGGGAAACAGAGGTGGGGAATCAGATATGGGGAATCAGAGGCGGGGAATTAGAGTTGGGGAATCAGAGGCGGGGAATCAGTGGCGGGGAAACAGAGGCGGGGAATCAAACACGGGGAATCAGAGGTGGGGAATCAGAGGTAGGAAATCAGAGGCAGGGAATCAGCGGCGGGGAATCAGAGGCGGGGAATCAGTGGCAGGGAATCAGATATGCGGATTCGGAGATGGGGAATCAGAGGCAGGGAATCAGAGGCTTGGAATCAGATGCAGGGAATCAGATGCGGGGAATCAGAGGCGGGGAATCAGAGCTGGGGAATCAGACTCTGGGAATCAAAGTTGGGGAATCAGAGGCAGGGAATCAGATATGGGGAAACAGGGGCGGGGAATCAGAGGCAGGGAATCAGAGGCGGGGAATCAGAGGCAGGAAATCAGAGGCCGGGAATCAGATATGGGGAAACAGAAGTGGGGAATCAGAGGCGGGGAAACAGAGGCTGGGAATCAGGTATGGGGAATCAGAGGCGGGGAATCAGAGGCGGGGAATGAGAGGCAGGGAATCAGATGTGCGGAATCGGAGATGGTGAATCAGTGGCAGGGAATCAGAGGCGGGGAATCAGAGGCAGGGAATCAGAGGCCGGGAATCAGATATGGGGAAACAGAAGCGGGGAATCAGATGCGGGGAAACAGAGGCTGGGAATCAGGTATGGGGAATCAGAGGTGGGGAATCAGAGGCGGGGAATCAGAGCTGGGGAATCAGAAGTGGGGAATCAAAGTTGGGGAATCAGAGGCGTGGACTTAGATATGGGGAAACAGAGGCGGGGAATCAGAGACGGGGAAACAGAGGCGGGGATTCAGATATGGGGAATCAGAGGTGGGGAATCAGAGGCAGGGAATTAGATGTGCGGAATCAGAAATGGGGAATCAGAGGCAGGGAATCAGAATCAGAAGCAGGGAATCAGAGGCCGGGAATCAGAGGCCGGAATCAGATGCCGGGAATAAGAGGTCGGGAATCAGAGGTGGGGAATCAGAGTCCGGGAATCAGAGATGGGGAATCAGAGGCGGGGAATGAGATATGGGGAATCAGAGGCGGGGAATCAGAGGCGGGGAAACAGTGGCGAGGAATCAGATATGGGGAATCAGAGGTGGCGAATCAAAGGCGGTGAATCAGAGATGGGGAATCAGAGCTGGGGAATCAGAGGCAGGGGATCAAACACGGGGAATCAGAGGCGGGGAATCAAAGCTGGGGAATCAGAGGCGGGGAATCAGAGCTGGGGAATCAGAGGCGGGGAATCAGAGCTGGGGAATCAGAGGTGGGGAATCAGAGTCGGGGAATCAGAGGCAGGGAATCGGATGTGCGGAATCAGAGATGGGGAATCAGAGGTGGGGAATCAGAGGCGGTGAATCTGAGATGGGGAATCAGAGGCGGGGAATCAGAGGCAGGTTATCAGACACGGGGATTCAGAGGCTGGGAATCAGACGGGGGGAATCAAAGGCGGGGAATGAAGCTGGGGAATCAGAGGCAGGGAATCAGAGGCAGGGAATCAAACACGGGGAATCAGAGCTGGGGAATCAGAGGCGGGGAATTAGAGTTGGGGAATCAGAGGAGGGGAATAAGAGGAGGGGAAACAGAGGCGGGGAATCAGATATGGGGAATCAGAGGTGGGGAATCAGAGGTTGGGAATCAGAGGCAGGGAATCAGAGGCGGGGAATCAGAGGCAGGGAATCAAATGTGCGGAATCGGAGATGGGTAATCAGAGGTAGGGAATCAGAGGTGGGGAATCAGAGGCGGGGAATAAGAGGCCGGGAATCAGATATGGGGAAACAGAGGTGGGGAATCAGAGGCGGGGAAACAGAGGCGGGGAATCAGATATGGGGAATCAGAGGTGGGGAATCAGAGGTTGGGAATCAGAGGCAGGGAATCAGAGGCTTGGAATCAGATGCAGGGAATCAGATGCGGGGAATCAGAGGCGGGGAATCAGAGCTGGGGAATCAAAGGTGGGGAATCAGAGTTGGGGAATCAGAGGCGGGGACTTAGATATTGGGAAACAAAGGCGGGGAATCAGAGGCGGGGAAACAGAGGCGGGGAGTCAGATATGGGGAATCAGAGGTGGGGAATCAGAGGCAGGGAATCAGATGTGCGGAATCAGAGATGGGGAATCAGAGGCAGGGAATCAGAATCAGAAGCAGGGAATCAGAGGCCGGGAATCAGAGGCCGGAATCAGATGCCGGGAATAAGAGGCCGGGAATCAGAGGTGGGGAATCAGAGTCCGGGAATCAGAGATGGGGATTCAGAGGCGGGGAATGAGATATGGGGAATCAGAGGCGGGGAATCAGAGGCGGGGAAACAGATGCGGGGAATCAGATATGGGGAATCAAAGGTGGCGAATCAAAGGCGGTGAATCAGAGATGGGGAATCAGAGGCCGGGAATCAGAGGCAGGGAATCAAACACGGGGAATCAGAGGCGGGGAATCAGAGTTGGGGAATCAGAGGCGGGGAAGCAGAGGCAGGGAATCAGACGCGGGGATTCAGAGGCGGGGAATCATAGTTGGGAATCAGAGGCGGATAATCAGATATGGGGAAACAGAGGCGGGGAATCAGGGGCGGGGAAACAGAGGCGGGGAATCAGATATGGGGAATCGGATGCAGGGAATCAGAGGCGGGGAATCAGAGCTGGGGAATCAGAGGCGGGGAATCAGAGTTGGGGCATCAGAGGTGGGGAATTAGAGATGGGGAAACAGAGGCGGGGAATCAGAGGCGTGGAAACAGAGGCGGGGAATCAGATATGGGGAATCAGAGGTGGGGAATCAGAGGCAGGTAATCAGATGTGCGGAATCAGAGATGGGGAATCAGAGGCAGGGAATCAGAATCAAAAGCGGGGAGTCAGAGGCCGGGAATCAGAGGCCTGGAATCAGATGCTGGGAATAAGAGGCCGGGAATCAGAGGTGGGGAATCAGAGTCCGGGAATCAGAGATGGGGAGTCAGAGGCGGGGAATGAGATAAGGAGAATCAGAGGCGGGGAATCAGAGGCGGGGAAACAGAGGTGGGGAATCAGATATGGGGAATCAGAGGTGGCGAATCAAAGGCGGTGAATCAGAGATGGGGAATCAGAGGCGGGGAATCAGAGGCAGGGAATCAAACACGGGGAATCAGAGGCGGGGAATCAGAGCTGGGGAATCAGAGGCTGGGAATCAAAGTTGGGGAATCAGAGTCAGGGAATCAGATATGGGGAAACAGGGGCGGGGAATCAGAGGCAGGGAAACAGAGGTGGGGAATCAGATATGGGGAATCAGAGGCGGGGAATCAGAGATGGGGAATCAGAGGCGGGGAATGAGATATGGGGAATCAGAGGCGGGGAATCAGAGGCGGGGAAACAGTGGCGAGGAATCAGATATGGGGAATCAGAGGTGGCGAATCAAAGGCGGTGAATCAGAGATGGGGAATCAGAGCTGGGGAATCAGAGGCAGGGGATCAAACACGGGGAATCAGAGGCGGGGAATCAAAGCTGGGGAATCAGAGGCGGGGAATCAGAGCTGGGGAATCAGAGGCGGGGAATCAGAGCTGGGGAATCAGAGGTGGGGAATCAGAGTCGGGGAATCAGAGGCAGGGAATCGGATGTGCGGAATCAGAGATGGGGAATCAGAGGTGGGGAATCAGAGGCGGTGAATCTGAGATGGGGAATCAGAGGCGGGGAATCAGAGGCAGGTTATCAGACACGGGGATTCAGAGGCTGGGAATCAGACGGGGGGAATCAAAGGCGGGGAATGAAGCTGGGGAATCAGAGGCAGGGAATCAGAGGCAGGGAATCAAACACGGGGAATCAGAGCTGGGGAATCAGAGGCGGGGAATTAGAGTTGGGGAATCAGAGGAGGGGAATAAGAGGAGGGGAAACAGAGGCGGGGAATCAGATATGGGGAATCAGAGGTGGGGAATCAGAGGTTGGGAATCAGAGGCAGGGAATCAGAGGCGGGGAATCAGAGGCAGGGAATCAAATGTGCGGAATCGGAGATGGGTAATCAGAGGTAGGGAATCAGAGGTGGGGAATCAGAGGCGGGGAATAAGAGGCCGGGAATCAGATATGGGGAAACAGAGGTGGGGAATCAGAGGCGGGGAAACAGAGGCGGGGAATCAGATATGGGGAATCAGAGGTGGGGAATCAGAGGTTGGGAATCAGAGGCGGGGAATCAGAGCTGGGGAATCAGAGGTGGGGAATCAGAGTTGGGGAATCAGAGGCGGGGACTTAGATATTGGGAAACAAAGGCGGGGAATCAGAGGCGGGGAAACAGAGGCGGGGAGTCAGATATGGGGAATCAGAGGTGGGGAATCAGAGGCAGGGAATCAGATGTGCGGAATCAGAGATGGGGAATCAGAGGCAGGGAATCAGAATCAGAAGCAGGGAATCAGAGGCCGGGAATCAGAGGCTGGAATCAGATGCCGGGAATAAGAGGCCGGGAATCAGAGGTGGGGAATCAGAGTCCGGGAATCAGAGATGGGGATTCAGAGGCGGGGAATGAGATATGGGGAATCAGAGGCGGGGAATCAGAGGCGGGGAAACAGATGCGGGGAATCAGATATGGGGAATCAAAGGTGGCGAATCAAAGGCGGTGAATCAGAGATGGGGAATCAGAGGCCGGGAATCAGAGGCAGGGAATCAAACACGGGGAATCAGAGGCGGGGAATCAGAGTTGGGGAATCAGAGGCGGGGAAGCAGAGGCAGGGAATCAGACGCGGGGATTCAGAGGCGGGGAATCATAGTTGGGAATCAGAGGCAGATAATCAGATATGGGGAAACAGAGGCGGGGAATCAGGGGCGGGGAAACAGAGGCGGGGAATCAGATATGGGGAATCGGATGCAGGGAATCAGAGGCGGGGAATCAGAGCTGGGGAATCAGAGGCGGGGAATCAGAGTTGGGGCATCAGAGGTGGGGAATTAGAGATGGGGAAACAGAGGCGGGGAATCAGAGGCGTGGAAACAGAGGCGGGGAATCAGATATGGGGAATCAGAGGTGGGGAATCAGAGGCAGGTAATCAGATGTGCGGAATCAGAGATGGGGAATCAGAGGCAGGGAATCAGAATCAAAAGCGGGGAGTCAGAGGCCGGGAATCAGAGGCCTGGAATCAGATGCTGGGAATAAGAGGCCGGGAATCAGAGGTGGGGAATCAGAGTCCGGGAATCAGAGATGGGGAGTCAGAGGCGGGGAATGAGATAAGGAGAATCAGAGGCGGGGAATTAGAGGCGGGGAAACAGAGGTGGGGAATCAGATATGGGGAATCAGAGGTGGCGAATCAAAGGCGGTGAATCAGAGATGGGGAATCAGAGGCGGGGAATCAGAGGCAGGGAATCAAACACGGGGAATCAGAGGCGGGGAATCAGAGCTGGGGAATCAGAGGCTGGGAATCAAAGTTGGGGAATCAGAGTCAGGGAATCAGATATGGGGAAACAGGGGCGGGGAATCAGAGGCAGGGAAACAGAGGTGGGGAATCAGATATGGGGAATCAGAGGCGGGGAATTAGAGTTGGGGAATCAGAGGCGGGGAATCAGTGGCGGGGAAACAGAGGCGGGGAATCAAACACGGGGAATCAGAGGTGGGGAATCAGAGGTTGGAAATCAGAGGCAGGGAATCAGCGGCGGGGAATCAGAGGCGGGGAATCTGAGGCAGGGAATCAGATGTGCGGAATCGGAGATGGGGAATCAGAGGCAGGGATTCAGAGGCAGGGAATCAGAGGCTTGGAATCAGATGCAGGGAATCAGATGCGGGGAATCAGAGGCGGGGAATCAGAGCTGGGGAATCAGAGTCTGGGAATCAAAGTTGGGGAATCAGAGGCAGGGAATCAGATATGGGGAAACAGGGGCGGGGAATCAGAGGCGGGGAAACAGAGGCGGGGAATCAGATATGGGAAATCAGAGGCGGGGAATTATGGTTGGGGAATCAGAGGCGGGGAATGAGAGGCGGGGAAACAGAGGCGGGGAATCAAACACGGGGAATCAGAGGTGGGGAATCAGAGGTTGGGAATCAGAGGCAGGGAATCAGAGGCGGGGAATCAGAGGCGGGGAATGAGAGGCAGGGAATCAGATGTGCGGAATCGGAGATGGGGAATCAGAGGCAGGGAATCAGAGGCGGTGAATCAGAGGCAGGAAATCAGAGGCCGGGAATCAGATATGGGGAAACAGAAGTGGGGAATCAGAGGCGGGGAAACAGAGGCTGGGAATCAGGTATGGGGAATCAGAGGTGGGGAATCAGAGGCGGGGAATCAGAGCTGGGGAATCAGAGGTGGGGAATCAAAGTTGGGAAATCAGAGGCGGGGACTTAGATATGGGGAAACAGAGGCGGGGAATCAGAGACGGGGAAACAGAGGCGGGGATTCAGATATGGGGAATCAGAGGTGGGGAATCAGAGGCAGGGAATTAGATGTGCGGAATCAGAAATGGGGAATCAGAGGCAGGGAATCAGAATCAGAAGCAGGGAATCAGAGGCCGGGAATCAGAGGCCGGAATCAGATGCCGGGAATAAGAGGTCGGGAATCAGAGGTGGGGAATCAGAGTCCGGGAATCAGAGATGGGGAATCAGAGGCGGGGAATGAGATATGGGGAATCAGAGGCGCGGAATCAGAGGCGGGGAAACAGTGGCGAGGAATCAGATATGGGGAATCAGAGGTGGCGAATCAAAGGCGGTGAATCAGAGATGGGGAATCAGAGCTGGGGAATCAGAGGCAGGGGATCAAACACGGGGAATCAGAGGCGGGGAATCAGAGCTGGGGAATCAGAGGCGGGGAATCAGAGTTGGGGAATCAGAGGCGGGGAATCAGAGCTGGGGAATCAGAGGTGGGGAATCAGAGTCGGGGAATCAGAGGCAGGGAATCGGATGTGCGGAATCAGAGATGGGGAATCAGAGGTGGGGAATCAGAGGCGGTGTATCTGAGATGGGGAATCAGAGGCGGGGAATCAGAGGCAGGTTATCAGACACGGGGATTCAGAGGCTGGGAATCAGACGGGGGGAATCAAAGGCGGGGAATGAAGCTGGGGAATCAGAGGCAGGGAATCAGAGTTGGGGATTCAGAGGCGGGGAATCAGATATGGGGAAACAGAGGCGCGGAATCAGAGGCGGGCAAACAGAGGCGGGGAATTAGATATGGGGAATCAGTGGTGGGGAATCAGAGGTGGTGAATCAGAGATGGGGAATCACAGGCGGGGAATCAGAGGCAGGGAATACAACGCGGGGAATCAGAGGCGGGGAATCAGATATGGGGAAACAGAGGCGGGGAATCAGGGGCGGGGAATCAGAGGCAGGGAATCAGATATGGGGAAACAGGGGCGGGGAATCAGAGGCGGGGAATCATAGGCAGGGAATCAGATATGGGGAATCAGAGGCGGGGAATTAGAGTTGGGGAATCAGAGGCGGGGAATCAGAGGCGGGGAAACAGAGGCGGGGAATCAAACACGGGGAATCAGAGGTGGGGAATCAGAGGTTGGGAATCAGAGGCAGGGAATCAGAGGCGGGGAATCAGAGGCGGGGAATCAGAGGCAGGGAATCAGATGTGCGGAATCGGAGATGAGGAATCAGAGGCAGGGAATCAGAGGCGGGGAATCAGATGCGGGGAATCAGAGGCCGGGAATCAGATATGGGGAAACAGAGGCGGGGAATCAGAGGCGGGGAAACAGAGGCTGGGAATCAGATATGGGGAATCAGAGGCAGGGAATCAGAGGCTTGGAATCAGATGCAGGGAATCAGATGCGGGGAATCAGAGGCGGGGAATGAGAGCTGGGGAATCAGAAGCTGGGAATCAAAGTTGGGGAATCAGAGGCAGGGAATCAGATATGGGGAAACAGGGGCGGGGAATCAGAGGCGGGGAAACAGAGGCGGGGAATCAGATATGGGGAATCAGAGGCGGGGAATTAGAGTTGGGGAATCAGAGGCGGGGAATCAGAGGCGGGGATACAGAGGCGGGGAATCAAACACGGGGAATCAGAGGTGGGGAATCAGAGGTTGGGAATCAGAGGCAGGGAATCAGAGGCGGGGAATCAGAGGCGGGGAATCAGAGGCAGCGAATCAGATGTGCGGAATCGGAGATGGGGAATCAGAGGCAGGGAATCAGAGGCGGGGAATCAGAGGCGGGGAAGCAGAGGCAGGGAATCAGACGCGGGGATTCAGAGGCGGGGAATCATAGTTGGGAATCAGAGGCAGATAATCAGATATGGGGAAACAGAGGCGGGGAATCAGGGGCGGGGAAACAGAGGCGGGGAATCAGATATGGGGAATCGGATGCAGGGAATCAGAGGCGGGGAATCAGAGCTGGGGAATCAGAGGCGGGGAATCAGAGTTGGGGCATCAGAGGTGGGGAATTAGAGATGGGGAAACAGAGGCGGGGAATCAGAGGCGTGGAAACAGAGGCGGGGAATCAGATATGGGGAATCAGAGGTGGGGAATCAGAGGCAGGTAATCAGATGTGCGGAATCAGAGATGGGGAATCAGAGGCAGGGAATCAGAATCAAAAGCGGGGAGTCAGAGGCCGGGAATCAGAGGCCTGGAATCAGATGCTGGGAATAAGAGGCCGGGAATCAGAGGTGGGGAATCAGAGTCCGGGAATCAGAGATGGGGAGTCAGAGGCGGGGAATGAGATAAGGAGAATCAGAGGCGGGGAATCAGAGGCGGGGAAACAGAGGTGGGGAATCAGATATGGGGAATCAGAGGTGGCGAATCAAAGGCGGTGAATCAGAGATGGGGAATCAGAGGCGGGGAATCAGAGGCAGGGAATCAAACACGGGGAATCAGAGGCGGGGAATCAGAGCTGGGGAATCAGAGGCTGGGAATCAAAGTTGGGGAATCAGAGTCAGGGAATCAGATATGGGGAAACAGGGGCGGGGAATCAGAGGCAGGGAAACAGAGGTGGGGAATCAGATATGGGGAATCAGAGGCGGGGAATTAGAGTTGGGGAATCAGAGGCGGGGAATCAGTGGCGGGGAAACAGAGGCGGGGAATCAAACACGGGGAATCAGAGGTGGGGAATCAGAGGTTGGAAATCAGAGGCAGGGAATCAGCGGCGGGGAATCAGAGGCGGGGAATCTGAGGCAGGGAATCAGATGTGCGGAATCGGAGATGGGGAATCAGAGGCAGGGATTCAGAGGCAGGGAATCAGAGGCTTGGAATCAGATGCAGGGAATCAGATGCGGGGAATCAGAGGCGGGGAATCAGAGCTGGGGAATCAGAGTCTGGGAATCAAAGTTGGGGAATCAGAGGCAGGGAATCAGATATGGGGAAACAGGGGCGGGGAATCAGAGGCGGGGAAACAGAGGCGGGGAATCAGATATGGGAAATCAGAGGCGGGGAATTATGGTTGGGGAATCAGAGGCGGGGAATGAGAGGCGGGGAAACAGAGGCGGGGAATCAAACACGGGGAATCAGAGGTGGGGAATCAGAGGTTGGGAATCAGAGGCAGGGAATCAGAGGCGGGGAATCAGAGGCGGGGAATGAGAGGCAGGGAATCAGATGTGCGGAATCGGAGATGGGGAATCAGAGGCAGGGAATCAGAGGCGGTGAATCAGAGGCAGGAAATCAGAGGCCGGGAATCAGATATGGGGAAACAGAAGTGGGGAATCAGAGGCGGGGAAACAGAGGCTGGGAATCAGGTATGGGGAATCAGAGGTGGGGAATCAGAGGCGGGGAATCAGAGCTGGGGAATCAGAGGTGGGGAATCAAAGTTGGGAAATCAGAGGCGGGGACTTAGATATGGGGAAACAGAGGCGGGGAATCAGAGACGGGGAAACAGAGGCGGGGATTCAGATATGGGGAATCAGAGGTGGGGAATCAGAGGCAGGGAATTAGATGTGCGGAATCAGAAATGGGGAATCAGAGGCAGGGAATCAGAATCAGAAGCAGGGAATCAGAGGCCGGGAATCAGAGGCCGGAATCAGATGCCGGGAATAAGAGGTCGGGAATCAGAGGTGGGGAATCAGAGTCCGGGAATCAGAGATGGGGAATCAGAGGCGGGGAATGAGATATGGGGAATCAGAGGCGCGGAATCAGAGGCGGGGAAACAGTGGCGAGGAATCAGATATGGGGAATCAGAGGTGGCGAATCAAAGGCGGTGAATCAGAGATGGGGAATCAGAGCTGGGGAATCAGAGGCAGGGGATCAAACACGGGGAATCAGAGGCGGGGAATCAGAGCTGGGGAATCAGAGGCGGGGAATCAGAGTTGGGGAATCAGAGGCGGGGAATCAGAGCTGGGGAATCAGAGGTGGGGAATCAGAGTCGGGGAATCAGAGGCAGGGAATCGGATGTGCGGAATCAGAGATGGGGAATCAGAGGTGGGGAATCAGAGGCGGTGTATCTGAGATGGGGAATCAGAGGCGGGGAATCAGAGGCAGGTTATCAGACACGGGGATTCAGAGGCTGGGAATCAGACGGGGGGAATCAAAGGCGGGGAATGAAGCTGGGGAATCAGAGGCAGGGAATCAGAGTTGGGGATTCAGAGGCGGGGAATCAGATATGGGGAAACAGAGGCGCGGAATCAGAGGCGGGCAAACAGAGGCGGGGAATTAGATATGGGGAATCAGTGGTGGGGAATCAGAGGTGGTGAATCAGAGATGGGGAATCACAGGCGGGGAATCAGAGGCAGGGAATAGAACGCGGGGAATCAGAGGCGGGGAATCAGATATGGGGAAACAGAGGCGGGGAATCAGGGGCGGGGAATCAGAGGCAGGGAATCAGATATGGGGAAACAGGGGCGGGGAATCAGAGGCGGGGAATCATAGGCAGGGAATCAGATATGGGGAATCAGAGGCGGGGAATTAGAGTTGGGGAATCAGAGGCGGGGAATCAGAGGCGGGGAAACAGAGGCGGGGAATCAAACACGGGGAATCAGAGGTGGGGAATCAGAGGTTGGGAATCAGAGGCAGGGAATCAGAGGCGGGGAATCAGAGGCGGGGAATCAGAGGCAGGGAATCAGATGTGCGGAATCGGAGATGAGGAATCAGAGGCAGGGAATCAGAGGCGGGGAATCAGATGCGGGGAATCAGAGGCCGGGAATCAGATATGGGGAAACAGAGGCGGGGAATCAGAGGCGGGGAAACAGAGGCTGGGAATCAGATATGGGGAATCAGAGGCAGGGAATCAGAGGCTTGGAATCAGATGCAGGGAATCAGATGCGGGGAATCAGAGGCGGGGAATGAGAGCTGGGGAATCAGAAGCTGGGAATCAAAGTTGGGGAATCAGAGGCAGGGAATCAGATATGGGGAAACAGGGGCGGGGAATCAGAGGCGGGGAAACAGAGGCGGGGAATCAGATATGGGGAATCAGAGGCGGGGAATTAGAGTTGGGGAATCAGAGGCGGGGAATCAGAGGCGGGGATACAGAGGCGGGGAATCAAACACGGGGAATCAGAGGTGGGGAATCAGAGGTTGGGAATCAGAGGCAGGGAATCAGAGGCGGGGAATCAGAGGCGGGGAATCAGAGGCAGCGAATCAGATGTGCGGAATCGGAGATGGGGAATCAGAGGCAGGGAATCAGAGGCGGGGAATCAGAGGCGGGGAACCAGAGGCCGGGAATCAGATATGGGGAAACAGAGGCGGGGAATCAGAGGCGGGGAAACAGATGCTGGGAATCAGATATGGGGAATCAGAGGTGGGGACTCAGAGGTTGGGAATCAGAGGCAGGGAATCAGAGGCTTGGAATCAGATGCAGGGAATCAGATGCAGGGAATCAGAGGCGGGGAATCAGAGCTGGGGAATCAGAGGTGGGGAATTAGTGTTGGGGAATCAGAGGCGGGGACTTAGATATTGGGAAACAGAGGCGGGGAATCAGAGGCGGGGAAACATAGGCGGGGAATCAAACACGGGGAATCAGAGGTCGGGAATCAGAGGTTGGAAATCAGAGGCAGGGAATCAGAGGCGGGGAATCAGAGGAGGGGAATCAGAGGCAGGGAATCAGATGTGCGGAATCGGAGATGGGGAATCAGAGGCAGGGAATCAGAGGCGGGGAATCAGAGGCGGGGAATCAGAGGCCGGGAATCAGATATGGGGAAACAGAGGCGGGGAATAAGAGGCGGGGAAACAGAGGCTGGGAATCAGATATGGGGAATCAGAGGTGGGGAATCAGAGGTTGGGAATCAGAGGCAGGGAATCAGAGGCTTGGAATCAGATGCAGGGAATCAGATGCGGGGAATCAGAGGCGGGGAATCAGAGCTGGGGAATCAGAGGCTGGGAATCAAAGTTGGGGAATCAGAGGCATGGAATCAGATATGGGGAAACAGGGGCGGGGAATCAGAGGCGGGGAAACAGAGGCGGGGAATCAGATATGGGGAATCAGAGGCGGGGAATTAGAGTTGGGGAATCAGAGGCGGGGAATCAGAGGCGGGGAAACAGAGGCGGGGAATCAAACACTGGGAATCAGAGGTGGGGAATCAGAGGTTGGGAATCAGAGGCAGGGAATCAGAGGCGGGGAATCAGAGGCGGGGAATGAGAGGCAGGGAATCAGATGTGCGGAATCGGAGATGGGGAATCAGAGGCAGGGATTCAGAGGCGGGGAATCAGAGGCGGGGAATCAGAGGCGGGGAAACAGAGGCTGGGAATCAGATATGGGGAATCAGAGGTGGGGAATCAGAGGCGGGGAATCAGAGCTGGGGAATCAGAGGTGGGGAATCAAATTTGGGGAATCAGAGGCGGGGACTTAGATATGGGGAAACAGAGGCGGGGAATCAGAGACGGGGAAACAGAGGCGGGGATTCAGATATGGGGAATCAGAGGTGGGGAATCAGAGGCAGGGAATTAGATGTGCGGAATCAGAAATGGGGAATCAGAGGCAGGGAATCAGAATCAGAAGCAGGGAATCAGAGGCCGGGAATCACAGGCCGGAATCAGATGCCGGGAATAAGAGGTCGGGAATCAGAGGTGGGGAATCAGAGTCCGGGAATCAGAGATGGGGAATCAGAGGCGGGGAATGAGATATGGGGAATCAGAGGCGGGGAATCAGAGGCGGGGAAACATTGGCGAGGAATCAGATATGGGGAATCAGAGGTGGCGAATCAAATGCGGTGAATCAGAGATGGGGAATCAGAGCTGGGGAATCAGAGGCAGGGGATCAAACACGGGGAATCAGAGGCGGGGAATCAGAGCTGGGGAATCAGAGGCGGGGAATCAGAGTTGGGGAATCAGAGGCGGGGAATCAGAGCTGGGGAATCAGAGGTGGGGAATCAGAGTCGGGGAATCAGAGGCAGGGAATCGGATGTGCGGAATCAGAGATGGGGAATCAGAGGTGGGGAATCAGTGGCGGTGAATCTGAGATGGGGAATCAGAGGCGGGGAATCAGAGGCAGGTTATCAGACACGGGGATTCAGAGGCTGGGAATCGGACGGGGGGAATCAAAGGCGGGGAATGAAGCTGGGGAATCAGAGGCAGGGAATCAGAGTTGGGAATTCAGAGGCGGGGAATCAGATATGGGGAAACAGAGGCGGGGAATCAGAGGCGGGCAAACAGAGGCGGGGAATTAGATATGGGGAATCAGTGGTGGGGAATCAGAGGTGGTGAATCAGAGATGGGGAATCACAGGCGGGGAATCAGAGGCAGGGAATAGAACGCGGGGAATCAGAGGCAGGGAATCAGAGCTGGGGTATAAGAGGCGGGGAATCATAGTTGGGAATCAGAGGCGGGGAATCAGATATGGGGAAACAGAGGCGGGGAATCAGGGGCGGGGAAACAGAGGCGGGGAATCAGATATGGGGAATCGGAAGTGGGGAATCAGAGGCGGGGAATCAGAGCTGTGGAATCAGAGGCGGGGAATCAGAGTTGGGGCATCAGAGGTGGGGAATTAGATATGGGGAAACAGAGGCGGGGAATCAGAGGCGTGGAAACCGAGGCGGGGAATCAGATATGGGGAATCAGAGGTGGGGAATCAGAGGCAGGTAATCAGATGTGCGGAATCAGAGATGGGGAATCAGAGTCAGGGAATCAGAATCAGAAGCGGGGAGTCAGAGGCCGGGAATCAGAGGCCTGGAATCAGATGCTGGGAATAAGAGGCCGGGAATCAGAGGTGGGGTATCAGAGTCCGGGAATCAGAGATGGGGAGTCAGAGGCGGGGAATGAGATATGGAGAATCAGAGGCGGGGAATCAGAGGCGGGGAAACAGAGGTGGGGAATCAGATATGGGGAATCAGAGGTGGCGAATCAAAGGCGGTGAATCAGAGATGGGGAATCAGAGGCGGGGAATCAGAGGCAGGGAATCAAACACGGGGAATCAGAGGCGGGGAATCAGAGCTGGGGAATCAGAGGCTGGGAATCAAAGTTGGGGAATCAGAGGCAGGGAATCAGATATGGGGAAACAGGGGCGGGGAATCAGAGGCGGGGAAACAGAGGCTGGGAATCAGATATGGGGAATCAGAGGTGGGGAATCAGAGGCGGGGAATCAGAGCTGGGGAATCAGAGGTGGGGAATCAAAGTTGGGGAATCAGAGGCGGGGACTTAGATATGGGGAAACAGAGGCGGGGAATCAGAGACGGGGAAACAGAGGCGGGGATTCAGATATGGGGAATCAGAGGTGGGGAATCAGAGGCAGGGATTCAGACACGGGGATTCAGAGGCTGGGAATCAGACGGGGGGAATCAAAGGCGGGGAATGAAGCTGGGGAATCAGAGGCAGGGAATCAGAGTTGGGGATTCAGAGGCGGGGAATCAGATATGGGGAAACAGAGGCGGGGAATCAGAGGCGGGCAAACAGAGGCGGGGAATTAGATATGGGGAATCAGTGGTGGGGAATCAGAGGTGGTGAATCAGAGATGGGGAATCACAGGCGGGTAATCAGAGGCAGGGAATAGAACGCGGGGAATCAGAGGCGGGGAATCAGATATGGGGAAACAGAGGCGGGGAATCAGGGGCGGGGAAACAAAGGCGGGGAATCAGATATTGGGAATCGGATGTGGAGAATCAGAGGCGGGGAATCAGAGCTGGGGAATCAGAGGCGGGGAATCAGAGTTGGGGCATCAGAGGTGGGGAATTAGATATGGGGAAACAGAGGCGGGGAATCAGATGTGCGGAATCAGAGGCGGGGAATCAGAGGCAGGGAATCAGAATCAGAAGCGGGGAGTCAGAGGCCGGGAATCAGAGGCCTGGAATCAGATGCTGGGAATAAGAGGCCGGGAATCAGAGGTGGGGAATCAGAGTACGGGAATCAGAGATGGGGAGTCAGAGGCGGGGAATGAGATATGGAGTATCAGAGGCGGGGAATCAGAGGCGGGGAAACAGAGGCTGGGGAATCAGATATGGGGAATCAGAGGTGGCGAATCAAAGGCGGTGAATCAGAGATGGGGAATCAGAGGCGGGGAATCAGAGGCAGGGAATCAAACACAGGGAATCAGAGGCGGGGAATCAGAGCTGGGGAATCAGAGGCTGGGAATCAAAGTTGGGGAATCAGAGGCAGGGAATCAGATATGGGGAAACAGGGGCGGGGAATCAGAGGCGGGGAATCATAGGCAGGGAATCAGATATGGGGAATCAGAGGCGGGGAATTAGAGTTGGGGAATCAGAGGCGGGGAATCAGAGGCGGGGAAACAGAGGCGGGGAATCAAACACGGGGAATCAGAGGTGGGGAATCAGAGGTTGGGAATCAGAGGCAGGGAATCAGAGGCGGGGAATCAGAGGCGGGGAATCAGAGGCAGTGAATCAGATGTGCGGAATCGGAGATGAGGAATCAGAGGCAGGGAATCAGAGGCGGGGAATCAGATGCGGGGAATCAGAGGCCGGGAATCAGATATGGGGAAACAGAGGCGGGGAATCAGAGGCGGGGAAACAGAGGCTGGGAATCAGATATGGGGAATCAGAGGCAGGGAATCAGAGGCTTGGAATCAGATGCAGGGAATCAGATGCGGGGAATCAGAGGCGGGGAATGAGAGCTGGGGAATCAGAAGCTGGGAATGAAAGTTGGGGAATCAGAGGCAGGGAATCAGATATGGGGAAACAGGGGCGGGGAATCAGAGGCGGGGAAACAGAGGCGGGGAATCAGATATGGGGAATCAGAGGCGGGGAATTAGAGTTGGGGAATCAGAGGCGGGGAATCAGAGGCGGGGATACAGAGGCGGGGAATCAAACACGGGGAATCAGAGGTGGGGAATCAGAGGTTGGGAATCAGAGGCAGGGAATCAGAGGCGGGGAATCAGAGGCGGGGAATCAGAGGCAGCGAATCAGATGTGCGGAATCGGAGATGGGGAATCAGAGGCAGGGAATCAGAGGCGGGGAATCAGAGGCGGGGAACCAGAGGCCGGGAATCAGATATGGGGAAACAGAGGCGGGGAATCAGAGGCGGGGAAACAGATGCTGGGAATCAGATATGGGGAATCAGAGGTGGGGACTCAGAGGTTGGGAATCAGAGGCAGGGAATCAGAGGCTTGGAATCAGATGCAGGGAATCAGATGCAGGGAATCAGAGGCGGGGAATCAGAGCTGGGGAATCAGAGGTGGGGAATTAGAGTTGGGGAATCAGAGGCGGGGACTTAGATATTGGGAAACAGAGGCGGGGAATCAGAGGCGGGGAAACATAGGCGGGGAATCAAACACGGGGAATCAGAGGTCGGGAATCAGAGGTTGGAAATCAGAGGCAGGGAATCAGAGGCGGGGAATCAGAGGAGGGGTATCAGAGGCAGGGAATCAGATGTGCGGAATCGGAGATGGGGAATCAGAGGCAGGGAATCAGAGGTGGGGAATCAGAGGCGGGGAATCAGAGGCCGGGAATCAGATATGGGGAAACAGAGGCGGGGAATAAGAGGCGGGGAAACAGAGGCTGGGAATCAGATATGGGGAATCAGAGGTGGGGAATCAGAGGTTGGGAATCAGAGGCAGGGAATCAGAGGCTTGGAATCAGATGCAGGGAATCAGATGCGGGGAATCAGAGGCGGGGAATCAGAGCTGGGGAATCAGAGGCTGGGAATCAAAGTTGGGGAATCAGAGGCATGGAATCAGATATGGGGAAACAGGGGCGGGGAATCAGAGGCGGGGAAACAGAGGCGGGGAATCAGATATGGGGAATCAGAGGCGGGGAATTAGAGTTGGGGAATCAGAGGCGGGGAATCAGAGGCGGGGAAACAGAGGCGGGGAATCAAACACTGGGAATCAGAGGTGGGGAATCAGAGGTTGGGAATCAGAGGCAGGGAATCAGAGGCGGGGAATCAAAGGCGGGGAATGAGAGGCAGGGAATCAGATGTGCGGAATCGGAGATGGGGAATCAGAGGCAGGGATTCAGAGGCGGGGAATCAGAGGCGGGGAATCAGAGGCGGGGAAACAGAGGCTGGGAATCAGATATGGGGAATCAGAGGTGGGGAATCAGAGGCAGGGAATTAGATGTGCGGAATCAGAAATGGGGAATCAGAGGCAGGGAATCAGAATCAGAAGCAGGGAATCAGAGGCCGGGAATCACAGGCCGGAATCAGATGCCGGGAATAAGAGGTCGGGAATCAGAGGTGGGGAATCAGAGTCCGGGAATCAGAGATGGGGAATCAGAGGCGGGGAATGAGATATGGGGAATCAGAGGCGGGGAATCAGAGGCGGGGAAACATTGGCGAGGAATCAGATATGGGGAATCAGAGGTGGCGAATCAAATGCGGTGAATCAGAGATGGGGAATCAGAGCTGGGGAATCAGAGGCAGGGGATCAAACACGGGGAATCAGAGGCGGGGAATCAGAGCTGGGGAATCAGAGGCGGGGAATCAGAGTTGGGGAATCAGAGGCGGGGAATCAGAGCTGGGGAATCAGAGGTGGGGAATCAGAGTCGGGGAATCAGAGGCAGGGAATCGGATGTGCGGAATCAGAGATGGGGAATCAGAGGTGGGGAATCAGAGGCGGTGAATCTGAGATGGGGAATCAGAGGCGGGGAATCAGAGGCAGGTTATCAGACACGGGGATTCAGAGGCTGGGAATCGGACGGGGGGAATCAAAGGCGGGGAATGAAGCTGGGGAATCAGAGGCAGGGAATCAGAGTTGGGAATTCAGAGGCGGGGAATCAGATATGGGGAAACAGAGGCGGGGAATCAGAGGCGGGCAAACAGAGGCGGGGAATTAGATATGGGGAATCAGTGGTGGGGAATCAGAGGTGGTGAATCAGAGATGGGAAATCACAGGCGGGGAATCAGAGGCAGGGAATAGAACGCGGGGAATCAGAGGCAGGGAATCAGAGCTGGGGAATAAGAGGCGGGGAATCATAGTTGGGAATCAGAGGCGGGGAATCAGATATGGGGAAACAGAGGCGGGGAATCAGGGGCGGGGAAACAGAGGCGGGGAATCAGATATGGGGAATCGGAAGTGGGGAATCAGAGGCGGGGAATCAGAGCTGTGGAATCAGAGGCGGGGAATCAGAGTTGGGGCATCAGAGGTGGGGAATTAGATATGGGGAAACAGAGGCGGGGAATCAGAGGCGTGGAAACCGAGGTGGGGAATCAGATATGGGGAATCAGAGGTGGGGAATCAGAGGCAGGTAATCAGATGTGCGGAATCAGAGATGGGGAATCAGAGTCAGGGAATCAGAATCAGAAGCGGGGAGTCAGAGGCCGGGAATCAGAGGCCTGGAATCAGATGCTGGGAATAAGAGGCCGGGAATCAGAGGTGGGGTATCAGAGTCCGGGAAACAGAGATGGGGAGTCAGAGGCGGGGAATGAGATATGGAGAATCAGAGGCGGGGAATCAGAGGCGGGGAAACAGAGGTGGGGAATCAGATATGGGGAATCAGAGGTGGCGAATCAAAGGCGGTGAATCAGAGATGGGGAATCAGAGGCGGGGAATCAGAGGCAGGGAATCAAACACGGGGAATCAGAGGCGGGGAATCAGAGCTGGGGAATCAGAGGCTGGGAATCAAAGTTGGGGAATCAGAGGCAGGGAATCAGATATGGGGAAACAGGGGCGGGGAATCAGAGGCGGGGAAACAGAGGCTGGGAATCAGATATGGGGAATCAGAGGTGGGGAATCAGAGGCGGGGAATCAGAGCTGGGGAATCAGAGGTGGGGAATCAAAGTTGGGGAATCAGAGGCGGGGACTTAGATATGGGGAAACAGAGGCGGGGAATCAGAGACGGGGAAACAGAGGCGGGGATTCAGATATGGGGAATCAGAGGTGGGGAATCAGAGGCAGGGATTCAGACACGGGGATTCAGAGGCTGGGAATCAGACGGGGGGAATCAAAGGCGGGGAATGAAGCTGGGGAATCAGAGGCAGGGAATCAGAGTTGGGGATTCAGAGGCGGGGAATCAGATATGGGGAAAGAGAGGCGGGGAATCAGAGGCGGGCAAACAGAGGCGGGGAATTAGATATGGGGAATCAGTGGTGGGGAATCAGAGGTGGTGAATCAGAGATGGGGAATCACAGGCGGGGAATCAGAGGCAGGGAATAGAACGCGGGGAATCAGAGGCGGGGAATCAGATATGGGGAAACAGAGGCGGGGAATCAGGGGCGGGGAAACAAAGGCGGGGAATCAGATATTGGGAATCGGATGTGGAGAATCAGAGGCGGGGAATCAGAGCTGGGGAATCAGAGGCGGGGAATCAGAGTTGGGGCATCAGAGGTGGGGAATTAGATATGGGGAAACAGAGGCGGGGAATCAGATGTGCGGAATCAGAGGCGGGGAATCAGAGGCAGGGAATCAGAATCAGAAGCGGGGAGTCAGAGGCCGGGAATCAGAGGCCTGGAATCAGATGCTGGGAATAAGAGGCCGGGAATCAGAGGTGGGGAATCAGAGTTAGGAATCAGAGATGGGGAATCAGAGGCGGGGAATGAGATATGGGGAATCAGAGGCGGGGAATCAGAGGCGGGGAAACATTGGCGAGGAATCAGATATGGGGAATCAGAGGTGGCGAATCAAATGCGGTGAATCAGAGATGGGGAATCAGAGCTGGGGAATCAGAGGCAGGGGATCAAACACGGGGAATCAGAGGCGGGGAATCAGAGCTGGGGAATCAGAGGCGGGGAATCAGAGTTGGGGAATCAGAGGCGGGGAATCAGAGCTGGGGAATCAGAGGTGGGGAATCAGAGTCGGGGAATCAGAGGCAGGGAATCGGATGTGCGGAATCAGAGATGGGGAATCAGAGGTGGGGAATCAGAGGCGGTGAATCTGAGATGGGGAATCAGAGGCGGGGAATCAGAGGCAGGTTATCAGACACGGGGATTCAGAGGCTGGGAATCGGACGGGGGGAATCAAAGGCGGGGAATGAAGCTGGGGAATCAGAGGCAGGGAATCAGAGTTGGGAATTCAGAGGCGGGGAATCAGATATGGGGAAACAGAGGCGGGGAATCAGAGGCGGGCAAACAGAGGCGGGGAATTAGATATGGGGAATCAGTGGTGGGGAATCAGAGGTGGTGAATCAGAGATGGGGAATCACAGGCGGGGAATCAGAGGCAGGGAATAGAACGCGGGGAATCAGAGGCAGGGAATCAGAGCTGGGGAATAAGAGGCGGGGAATCATAGTTGGGAATCAGAGGCGGGGAATCAGATATGGGGAAACAGAGGCGGGGAATCAGGGGCGGGGAAACAGAGGCGGGGAATCAGATATGGGGAATCGGAAGTGGGGAATCAGAGGCGGGGAATCAGAGCTGTGGAATCAGAGGCGGGGAATCAGAGTTGGGGCATCAGAGGTGGGGAATTAGATATGGGGAAACAGAGGCGGGGAATCAGAGGCGTGGAAACCGAGGTGGGGAATCAGATATGGGGAATCAGAGGTGGGGAATCAGAGGCAGGTAATCAGATGTGCGGAATCAGAGATGGGGAATCAGAGTCAGGGAATCAGAATCAGAAGCGGGGAGTCAGAGGCCGGGAATCAGAGGCCTGGAATCAGATGCTGGGAATAAGAGGCCGGGAATCAGAGGTGGGGTATCAGAGTCCGGGAAACAGAGATGGGGAGTCAGAGGCGGGGAATGAGATATGGAGAATCAGAGGCGGGGAATCAGAGGCGGGGAAACAGAGGTGGGGAATCAGATATGGGGAATCAGAGGTGGCGAATCAAAGGCGGTGAATCAGAGATGGGGAATCAGAGGCGGGGAATCAGAGGCAGGGAATCAAACACGGGGAATCAGAGGCGGGGAATCAGAGCTGGGGAATCAGAGGCTGGGAATCAAAGTTGGGGAATCAGAGGCAGGGAATCAGATATGGGGAAACAGGGGCGGGGAATCAGAGGCGGGGAAACAGAGGCTGGGAATCAGATATGGGGAATCAGAGGTGGGGAATCAGAGGCGGGGAATCAGAGCTGGGGAATCAGAGGTGGGGAATCAAAGTTGGGGAATCAGAGGCGGGGACTTAGATATGGGGAAACAGAGGCGGGGAATCAGAGACGGGGAAACAGAGGCGGGGATTCAGATATGGGGAATCAGAGGTGGGGAATCAGAGGCAGGGATTCAGACACGGGGATTCAGAGGCTGGGAATCAGACGGGGGGAATCAAAGGCGGGGAATGAAGCTGGGGAATCAGAGGCAGGGAATCAGAGTTGGGGATTCAGAGGCGGGGAATCAGATATGGGGAAAGAGAGGCGGGGAATCAGAGGCGGGCAAACAGAGGCGGGGAATTAGATATGGGGAATCAGTGGTGGGGAATCAGAGGTGGTGAATCAGAGATGGGGAATCACAGGCGGGGAATCAGAGGCAGGGAATAGAACGCGGGGAATCAGAGGCGGGGAATCAGATATGGGGAAACAGAGGCGGGGAATCAGGGGCGGGGAAACAAAGGCGGGGAATCAGATATTGGGAATCGGATGTGGAGAATCAGAGGCGGGGAATCAGAGCTGGGGAATCAGAGGCGGGGAATCAGAGTTGGGGCATCAGAGGTGGGGAATTAGATATGGGGAAACAGAGGCGGGGAATCAGATGTGCGGAATCAGAGGCGGGGAATCAGAGGCAGGGAATCAGAATCAGAAGCGGGGAGTCAGAGGCCGGGAATCAGAGGCCTGGAATCAGATGCTGGGAATAAGAGGCCGGGAATCAGAGGTGGGGAATCAGAGTACGGGAATCAGAGATGGGGAGTCAGAGGCGGGGAATGAGATATGGAGTATCAGAGGCGGGGAATCAGAGGCGGGGAAACAGAGGTGGGGAATCAGATATGGGGAATCAGAGGTGGCGAATCAAAGGCGGTGAATCAGAGATGGGGAATCAGAGGCGGGGAATCAGAGGCAGGGAATCAAACACAGGGAATCAGATGCGGGGAATCAGAGCTGGGGAATCAGAGGCTGGGAATCAAAGTTGGGGAATCAGAGGCAGGGAATCAGATATGGGGAAACAGGGGCGGGGAATCAGAGGCGGGGAATCATAGGCAGGGAATCAGATATGGGGAATCAGAGGCGGGGAATTAGAGTTGGGGAATCAGAGGCGGGGAATCAGAGGCGGGGAAACAGAGGCGGGGAATCAAACACGGGGAATCAGAGGTGGGGAATCAGAGGTTGGGAATCAGAGGCAGGGAATCAGAGGCGGGGAATCAGAGGCGGGGAATCAGAGGCAGGGAATCAGATGTGCGGAATCTGAGATGAGGAATCAGAGGCAGGGAATCAGAGGCGGGGAATCAGATGCGGGGAATCAGATGCCGGGAATCAGATATGGGGAAACAGAGGCGGGGAATCAGAGGCGGGGAAACAGAGGCTGGGAATCAGATATGGGGAATCAGAGGCAGGGAATCAGAGGCTTGGAATCAGATGCAGGGAATCAGATGCGGGGAATCAGAGGCGGGGAATGAGAGCTGGGGAATCAGAAGCTGGGAATCAAAGTTGGGGAATCAGAGGCAGGGAATCAGATATGGGGAAACAGGGGCGGGGAATCAGAGGCGGGGAAACAGAGGCGGGGAATCAGATATGGGGAATCAGAGGCGGGGAATTAGAGTTGGGGAATCAGAGGCGGGGAATCAGAGGCGGGGATACAGAGGCGGGGAATCAAACACGGGGAATCAGAGGTGGGGAATCAGAGGTTGGGAATCAGAGGCAGGGAATCAGAGGCGGGGAATCAGAGGCGGGGAATCAGAGGCAGCGAATCAGATGTGCGGAATCGGAGATGGGGAATCAGAGGCAGGGAATCAGAGGCGGGGAATCAGAGGCGGGGAACCAGAGGCCGGGAATCAGATATGGGGAAACAGAGGCGGGGAATCAGAGGCGGGGAAACAGATGCTGGGAATCAGATATGGGGAATCAGAGGTGGGGACTCAGAGGTTGGGAATCAGAGGCAGGGAATCAGAGGCTTGGAATCAGATGCAGGGAATCAGATGCAGGGAATCAGAGGCGGGGAATCCGAGCTGGGGAATCAGAGGTGGGGAATTAGAGTTGGGGAATCAGAGGCGGGGACTTAGATATTGGGAAACAGAGGCGGGGAATCAGAGGCGGGGAAACATAGGCGGGGAATCAAACACGGGGAATCAGAGGTCGGGAATCAGAGGTTGGAAATCAGAGGCAGGGAATCAGAGGCGGGGAATCAGAGGAGGGGAATCAGAGGCAGGGAATCAGATGTGCGGAATCGGAGATGGGGAATCAGAGGCAGGGAATCAGAGGTGGGGAATCAGAGGCGGGGAATCAGAGGCCGGGAATCAGATATGGGGAAACAGAGGCGGGGAATAAGAGGCGGGGAAACAGAGGCTGGGAATCAGATATGGGGAATCAGAGGTGGGGAATCAGAGGTTGGGAATCAGAGGCAGGGAATCAGAGGCTTGGAATCAGATGCAGGGAATCAGATGCGGGGAATCAGAGGCGGGGAATCAGAGCTGGGGAATCAGAGGCTGGGAATCAAAGTTGGGGAATCAGAGGCATGGAATCAGATATGGGGAAACAGGGGCGGGGAATCAGAGGCGGGGAAACAGAGGCGGGGAATCAGATATGGGGAATCAGAGGCGGGGAATTAGAGTTGGGGAATCAGAGGCGGGGAATCAGAGGCGGGGAAACAGAGGCGGGGAATCAAACACTGGGAATCAGAGGTGGGGAATCAGAGGTTGGGAATCAGAGGCAGGGAATCAGAGGCGGGGAATCAGAGGCGGGGAATGAGAGGCAGGGAATCAGATGTGCGGAATCGGAGATGGGGAATCAGAGGCAGGGATTCAGAGGCGGGGAATCAGAGGCGGGGAATCAGAGGCGGGGAAACAGAGGCTGGGAATCAGATATGGGGAATCAGAGGTGGGGAATCAGAGGCAGGGAATTAGATGTGCGGAATCAGAAATGGGGAATCAGAGGCAGGGAATCAGAATCAGAAGCAGGGAATCAGAGGCCGGGAATCACAGGCCGGAATCAGATGCCGGGAATAAGAGGTCGGGAATCAGAGGTGGGGAATCAGAGTCCGGGAATCAGAGATGGGGAATCAGAGGCGGGGAATGAGATATGGGGAATCAGAGGCGGGGAATCAGAGGCGGGGAAACATTGGCGAGGAATCAGATATGGGGAATCAGAGGTGGCGAATCAAATGCGGTGAATCAGAGATGGGGAATCAGAGCTGGGGAATCAGAGGCAGGGGATCAAACACGGGGAATCAGAGGCGGGAAATCAGAGCTGGGGAATCAGAGGCGGGGAATCAGAGTTGGGGAATCAGAGGCGGGGAATCAGAGCTGGGGAATCAGAGGTGGGGAATCAGAGTCGGGGAATCAGAGGCAGGGAATCGGATGTGCGGAATCAGAGATGGGGAATCAGAGGTGGGGAATCAGAGGCGGTGAATCTGAGATGGGGAATCAGAGGCGGGGAATCAGAGGCAGGTTATCAGACACGGGGATTCAGAGGCTGGGAATCGGACGGGGGGAATCAAAGGCGGGGAATGAAGCTGGGGAATCAGAGGCAGGGAATCAGAGTTGGGAATTCAGAGGCGGGGAATCAGATATGGGGAAACAGAGGCGGGGAATCAGAGGCGGGCAAACAGAGGCGGGGAATTAGATATGGGGAATCAGTGGTGGGGAATCAGAGGTGGTGAATCAGAGATGGGGAATCACAGGCGGGGAATCAGAGGCAGGGAATAGAACGCGGGGAATCAGAGGCAGGGAATCAGAGCTGGGGAATAAGAGGCGGGGAATCATAGTTGGGAATCAGAGGCGGGGAATCAGATATGGGGAAACAGAGGCGGGGAATCAGGGGCGGGGAAACAGAGGCGGGGAATCAGATATGGGGAATCGGAAGTGGGGAATCAGAGGCGGGGAATCAGAGCTGTGGAATCAGAGGCGGGGAATCAGAGTTGGGGCATCAGAGGTGGGGAATTAGATATGGGGAAACAGAGGCGGGGAATCAGAGGCGTGGAAACCGAGGCGGGGAATCAGATATGGGGAATCAGAGGTGGGGAATCAGAGGCAGGTAATCAGATGTGCGGAATCAGAGATGGGGAATCAGAGTCAGGGAATCAGAATCAGAAGCGGGGAGTCAGAGGCCGGGAATCAGAGGCCTGGAATCAGATGCTGGGAATAAGAGGCCGGGAATCAGAGGTGGGGTATCAGAGTCCGGGAATCAGAGATGGGGAGTCAGAGGCGGGGAATGAGATATGGAGAATCAGAGGCGGGGAATCAGAGGCGGGGAAACAGAGGTGGGGAATCAGATATGGGGAATCAGAGGTGGCGAATCAAAGGCGGTGAATCAGAGATGGGGAATCAGAGGCGGGGAATCAGAGGCAGGGAATCAAACACGGGGAATCAGAGGCGGGGAATCAGAGCTGGGGAATCAGAGGCTGGGAATCAAAGTTGGGGAATCAGAGGCAGGGAATCAGATATGGGGAAACAGGGGCGGGGAATCAGAGGCGGGGAAACAGAGGCTGGGAATCAGATATGGGGAATCAGAGGTGGGGAATCAGAGGCGGGGAATCAGAGCTGGGGAATCAGAGGTGGGGAATCAAAGTTGGGGAATCAGAGGCGGGGACTTAGATATGGGGAAACAGAGGCGGGGAATCAGAGACGGGGAAACAGAGGCGGGGATTCAGATATGGGGAATCAGAGGTGGGGAATCAGAGGCAGGGATTCAGACACGGGGATTCAGAGGCTGGGAATCAGACGGGGGAATCAAAGGCGGGGAATGAAGCTGGGGAATCAGAGGCAGGGAATCAGAGTTGGGGATTCAGAGGCGGGGAATCAGATATGGGGAAACAGAGGCGGGGAATCAGAGGCGGGCAAACAGAGGCGGGGAATTAGATATGGGGAATCAGTGGTGGGGAATCAGAGGTGGTGAATCAGAGATGGGGAATCACAGGCGGGGAATCAGAGGCAGGGAATAGAACGCGGGGAATCAGAGGCGGGGAATCAGATATGGGGAAACAGAGGCGGGGAATCAGGGGCGGGGAAACAAAGGCGGGGAATCAGATATTGGGAATCGGATGTGGAGAATCAGAGGCGGGGAATCAGAGCTGGGGAATCAGAGGCGGGGAATCAGAGTTGGGGCATCAGAGGTGGGGAATTAGATATGGGGAAACAGAGGCGGGGAATCAGATGTGCGGAATCAGAGGCGGGGAATCAGAGGCAGGGAATCAGAATCAGAAGCGGGGAGTCAGAGGCCGGGAATCAGAGGCCTGGAATCAGATGCTGGGAATAAGAGGCCGGGAATCAGAGGTGGGGAATCAGAGTACGGGAATCAGAGATGGGGAGTCAGAGGCGGGGAATGAGATATGGAGTATCAGAGGCGGGGAATCAGAGGCGGGGAAACAGAGGTGGGGAATCAGATATGGGGAATCAGAGGTGGCGAATCAAAGGCGGTGAATCAGAGATGGGGAATCAGAGGCGGGGAATCAGAGGCAGGGAATCAAACACAGGGAATCAGAGGCGGGGAATCAGAGCTGGGGAATCAGAGGCTGGGAATCAAAGTTGGGGAATCAGAGGCAGGGAATCAGATATGGGGAAACAGGGGCGGGGAATCAGAGGCGGGGAATCATAGGCAGGGAATCAGATATGGGGAATCAGAGGCGGGGAATTAGAGTTGGGGAATCAGAGGCGGGGAATCAGAGGCGGGGAAACAGAGGCGGGGAATCAAACACGGGGAATCAGAGGTGGGGAATCAGAGGTTGGGAATCAGAGGCAGGGAATCAGAGGCGGGGAATCAGAGGCGGGGAATCAGAGGCAGGGAATCAGATGTGCGGAATCGGAGATGAGGAATCAGAGGCAGGGAATCAGAGGCGGGGAATCAGATGCGGGGAGTCAGAGGCCGGGAATCAGATATGGGGAAACAGAGGCGGGGAATCAGAGGCGGGGAAACAGAGGCTGGGAATCAGATATGGGGAATCAGAGGCAGGGAATCAGAGGCTTGGAATCAGATGCAGGGAATCAGATGCGGGGAATCAGAGGCTGGGAATGAGAGCTGGGGAATCAGAAGCTGGGAATCAAAGTTGGGGAATCAGAGGCAGGGAATCAGATATGGGGAAACAGGGGCGGGGAATCAGAGGCGGGGAAACAGAGGCGGGGAATCAGATATGGGGAATCAGAGGCGGGGAATTAGAGTTGGGGAATCAGAGGCGGGGAATCAGAGGCGGGGATACAGAGGCGGGGAATCAAACACGGGGAATCAGAGGTGGGGAATCAGAGGTTGGCAATCAGAGGCAGGGAATCAGAGGCGGGGAATCAGAGGCGGGGAATCAGAGGCAGCGAATCAGATGTGCGGAATCGGAGATGGGGAATCAGAGGCAGGGAATCAGAGGCGGGGAATCAGAGGCGGGGAACCAGAGGCCGGGAATCAGATATGGGGAAACAGAGGCGGGGAATCAGAGGCGGGGAAACAGATGCTGGGAATCAGATATGGGGAATCAGAGGTGGGGACTCAGAGGTTGGGAATCAGAGGCAGGGAATCAGAGGCTTGGAATCAGATGCAGGGAATCAGATGCAGGGAATCAGAGGCGGGGAATCAGAGATGGGGAATCAGAGGTGGGGAATTAGAGTTGGGGAATCAGAGGCGGGGACTTAGATATTGGGAAACAGAGGCGGGGAATCAGAGGCGGGGAAACATAGGCGGGGAATCAAACACGGGGAATCAGAGGTCGGGAATCAGAGGTTGGAAATCAGAGGCAGGGAATCAGAGGCGGGGAATCAGAGGAGGGGAATCAGAGGCAGGGAATCAGATGTGCGGAATCGGAGATGGGGAATCAGAGGCAGGGAATCAGAGGTGGGGAATCAGAGGCGGGGAATCAGAGGCCGGGAATCAGATATGGGGAAACAGAGGCGGGGAATAAGAGGCGGGGAAACAGAGGCTGGGAATCAGATATGGGGAATCAGAGGTGGGGAATCAGAGGTTGGGAATCAGAGGCAGGGAATCAGAGGCTTGGAATCAGATGCAGGGAATCAGATGCGGGGAATCAGAGGCGGGGAATCAGAGCTGGGGAATCAGAGGCTGGGAATCAAAGTTGGGGAATCAGAGGCATGGAATCAGATATGGGGAAACAGGGGCGGGGAATCAGAGGCGGGGAAACAGAGGCGGGGAATCAGATATGGGGAATCAGAGGCGGGGAATTAGAGTTGGGGAATCAGAGGCGGGGAATCAGAGGCGGGGAAACAGAGGCGGGGAATCAAACACTGGGAATCAGAGGTGGGGAATCAGAGGTTGGGAATCAGAGGGAGGGAATCAGAGGCGGGGAATCAGAGGCGGGGAATGAGAGGCAGGGAATCAGATGTGCGGAATCGGAGATGGGGAATCAGAGGCAGGGATTCAGAGGCGGGGAATCAGAGGCGGGGAATCAGAGGCGGGGAAACAGAGGCTGGGAATCAGATATGGGGAATCAGAGGTGGGGAATCAGAGGCAGGGAATTAGATGTGCGGAATCAGAAATGGGGAATCAGAGGCTGGGAATCAGAATCAGAAGCAGGGAATCAGAGGCCGGGAATCACAGGCCGGAATCAGATGCCGGGAATAAGAGGTCGGGAATCAGAGGTGGGGAATCAGAGTCCGGGAATCAGAGATGGGGAATCAGAGGTGGGGAATGAGATATGGGGAATCAGAGGCGGGGAATCAGAGGCGGGGAAACATTGGCGAGGAATCAGATATGGGGAATCAGAGGTGGCGAATCAAATGCGGTGAATCAGAGATGGGGAATCAGAGCTGGGGAATCAGAGGCAGGGGATCAAACACGGGGAATCAGAGGCGGGGAATCAGAGCTGGGGAATCAGAGGCGGGGAATCAGAGTTGGGGAATCAGAGGCGGGGAATCAGAGCTGGGGAATCAGAGGTGGGGAATCAGAGTCGGGGAATCAGAGGCAGGGAATCGGATGTGCGGAATCAGAGATGGGGAATCAGAGGTGGGGAATCAGAGGCGGTGAATCTGAGATGGGGAATCAGAGGCGGGGAATCAGAGGCAGGTTATCAGACACGGGGATTCAGAGGCTGGGAATCGGACGGGGGGAATCAAAGGCGGGGAATGAAGCTGGGGAATCAGAGGCAGGGAATCAGAGTTGGGAATTCAGAGGCGGGGAATCAGATATGGGGAAACAGAGGCGGGGAATCAGAGGCGGGCAAACAGAGGCGGGGAATTAGATATGGGGAATCAGTGGTGGGGAATCAGAGGTGGTGAATCAGAGATGGGGAATCACAGGCGGGGAATCAGAGGCAGGGAATAGAACGCGGGGAATCAGAGGCAGGGAATCAGAGCTGGGGAATAAGAGGCGGGGAATCATAGTTGGGAATCAGAGGCGGGGAATCAGATATGGGGAAACAGAGGCGGGGAATCAGGGGCGGGGAAACAGAGACGGGGAATCAGATATGGGGAATCGGAAGTGGGGAATCAGAGGCGGGGAATCAGAGCTGTGGAATCAGATGCGGGGAATCAGAGTTGGGGCATCAGAGGTGGGGAATTAGATATGGGGAAACAGAGGCGGGGAATCAGAGGCGTGGAAACCGAGGCGGGGAATCAGATATGGGGAATCAGAGGTGGGGAATCAGAGGCAGGTAATCAGATGTGCGGAATCAGAGATGGGGAATCAGAGTCAGGGAATCAGAATCAGAAGCGGGGAGTCAGAGGCCGGGAATCAGAGGCCTGGAATCAGATGCTGGGAATAAGAGGCCGGGAATCAGAGGTGGGGTATCAGAGTCCGGGAATCAGAGATGGGGAGTCAGAGGCGGGGAATGAGATATGGAGAATCAGAGGCGGGGAATCAGAGGCGGGGAAACAGAGGTGGGGAATCAGATATGGGGAATCAGAGGTGGCGAATCAAAGGCGGTGAATCAGAGATGGGGAATCAGAGGCGGGGAATCAGAGGCAGGGAATCAAACACGGGGAATCAGAGGCGGGGAATCAGAGCTGGGGAATCAGAGGCTGGGAATCAAAGTTGGGGAATCAGAGGCAGGGAATCAGATATGGGGAAACAGGGGCGGGGAATCAGAGGCGGGGAAACAGAGGCTGGGAATCAGATATGGGGAATCAGAGGTGGGGAATCAGAGGCGGGGAATCAGAGCTGGGGAATCAGAGGTGGGGAATCAAAGTTGGGGAATCAGAGGCGGGGACTTAGATATGGGGAAACAGAGGCGGGGAATCAGAGACGGGGAAACAGAGGCGGGGATTCAGATATGGGGAATCAGAGGTGGGGAATCAGAGACAGGGAATTAGATGTGCGGAATCAGAAATTGGGAATCAGAGGCAGGGAATCAGAATCAGAAGCAGGGAATCAGAGGCCGGGAATCAGAGGCCGGAATCAGATGCCGGGAATAAGAGGTCGGGAATCAGAGGTGGGGAATCAGAGTCCGGGAATCAGAGATGGGGAATCAGAGGCGGGGAATGAGATATGGGGAATCAGAGGCGGGGAATCAGAGGCGGGGAAACAGTGGCGAGGAATCAGATATGGGGAATCAGAGGTGGCGAATCAAAGGCGGTGAATCAGAGATGGGGAATCAGAGCTAGGGAATCAGAAGCAGGGAATCAAACACGGGGAATCAGAGGCGGGGAATCACAGCTGGGGAATCAGAGGTGGGGAATCAGAGTTGGGGAATCAGAGGCGAGGAATCAGAGCTGGGGAATCAGAGGTGGGGAATCAGAGTCGGGGAATCAGAGGCAGGGAATCGGATGTGCGGAATCAGAGATGGGGAATCAGAGGTGGGGAATCAGAGGCGGTGAATCTGAGATGGGGAATCAGAGGCGGGGAATCAGAGGCAGGTTTTCAGACACGGGGATTCAGAGGCTGGGAATCAGACGGGGGGATTCAAAGGCGCGGAATGAAGCTGGGGAATCAGAGGCAGGGAATCAGAGTTGGGGATTCAGAGGCGGGGAATCAGATATGGGGAAACAGAGGCGGGGAATCAGAGGCGGGCAAACAGAGGCGGGGAATTAGATATGGGGAATCAGTGGTGGGGAATCAGAGGTGGTGAATCAGAGATGGGGAATCACAGGCGGGGAATCAGAGGCAGGGAATAGAACGCGGGGAATCAGAGGCAGGGAATCAGAGCTGGGGAATAAGAGGCGGGGAATCATAGTTGGGAATCAGAGGCGGGGAATCAGATATGGGGAAACAGAGGCGGGGAGTCAGGGGCGGGGAAACAGAGGCGGGGAATCAGATATGGGGAATCGGATGTGGGGAATCAGAGGCGGGGAATCAGTGCTGTTGAATCAGAGGCGGGGAATCAGAGTTGGGGCATCAGAGGTGGGGAATTAGATATGGGGAAACAGAGGCGGGGAATCAGAGGCGTGGAAACAGAGGCGGGGAATCAGATATGGAGAATCAGAGGTGGGGAATCAGGGGCAGGTAATCAGATGTGCGGAATCAGAGATGGGGAATCAGAGGCAGGGAATCAGAATCAGAAGCGGGGAGTCAGAGGACGGGAATCAGAGGCCTGGAATCAGATGCTGGGAATAAGAGGCCGGGAATCAGAGGTGGGGAATCAGAGTCCGGAAATCAGAGATGGGGAGTCAGAGGCGGGGAATGAGATATGGAGAATCAGAGGCGGGGAATCAGAGGCGGGGAAACAGAGGTGGGGAATCAGATATGGGGAATCAGAGGTGGCGAATCAAAGGCGGTGAATCAGAGATGGGGAATCAGAGGCGGGGTATCAGAGGCACGGAATCAAACACGGGGAATCAGAGGCGGGGAATCAGAGCTGGGGAATCAGAGGCTGGGAATCAAAGTTGGGGAATCAGAGTCAGGGAATCAGATATGGGGAAACAGGGGCGGGGAATCAAACACGGGGAATCAGAGGTGGGGAATCAGAGGTTGGGAATCAGATGCAGGGAATCAGAGGCGGGGAATCAGAGGCGGGGAATCAGAGGCAGGGAATCAGATGTGCGGAATCGGAGATGGGGAATCAGAGGCAGGGAATCAGAGGCGGGGAATCAAAGGCGGGGTATCAGAGGCCGGGAATCAGATATGGGGAAACAGAGGCGGGGAAACAGAGGCTGGGGATCAGATATGGGGAATCAGAGGTGGGGAATCAGAGGTTGGGAATCAGAGGCAGGGAATCAGAAGCTTGGAATCAGATGCAGGGAATCAGATGCGGGGAATCAGAGGCGGGGAATCAGAGCTGGGGAATCAGATGCTGGGAATCAAAGTTGGGGAATCAGAGGCAGGGAATCAGATATGGGGAAACAGGGGTGGGGAATCAGAGGCGGGGAAACAGAGGCGGGGAATCAGATATGGGGAATCAGAGGCGGGGAATTAGAGTTGGGGAATCAGAGGCGGGGAATCAGAGGCGGGGAAGCAGAGGCGGGGAATCAAACACGGGGAATCAGAGGTGGGGAATCAGAGGTTGGGAATCAGAGGCAGGGAATCAGAGGCGGGGAATCAGAGGCGGGGAATCAGAGGCAGGGAATCAGATGTGCGGAATCGGAGATGGGGAATCAGAGGCAGGGAATCAGAGGCGGGGAATCAGAGGCGGGGAACCAGAGGCCGGGAATCAGATATGGGGAAACAGAGGCGGGGAATCAGAGGCGGGGAAACAGAGGCTGGGAATCAGATATGGGGAATCAGAGGTGGGGAATCAGAGGTTGGGAATCAGAGGCAGGGAATAAGAGGCTTGGAATCAGATGCAGGGAATCAGATGCGGGGAATCAGAGGCGGGGAATCAGAGCTGGGGAATCAGAGGTGGGGAATTAGAGTTGGGGAATCAGAGGCGGGGACTTAGATATTGGGAAACAGAGGCGGGGAATCAGAGGCGGGGAAACAGAAGCGGGGAATCAGATATGGGGAATCAGAGATGGGGAATCAGAGGCAGGGAATCAGATGTGCGGAATCAGAGATGGGGAATCAAAGGCAGGGAATCAGAATCAGTAGCAGGGAATCAGAGGTGGGGAATCAGAGTCCGGGAATCAGAGGTGGGGATTCAGAGGCGGGGAATGAGATATGGGGAATCAGAGGCGGGGAATCAGAGGCGGGGAAACAGAGGCGGGGAATCAGATATGGGGAATCAGAGGTGGCGAATCAAAGGCGGTGAATCAGAGATGGGGAATCAGAGGCCGGGAATCAGAGCCAGGGAATCAAACACGGGGAATCAGAGGCGGGGAATCATAGCTGGCGAATCAGAGGCGGGGAATCAGAGGTGGGGAATCAGAGGCGGGGAATCAGATATTGGGAATCAGAGGTGGGGAATCAGAGGCGGGGAAACAGAGGCGGGGAATCAGATATGGGGTATCAGAGGTGGGGAATCAGAGGTTGTGAATCAGAGATGGGGAATCAGAGGCGGGGAATCAGAGGCCGGTAATCAGACGCGGGGCATCAGAGGCGGGGAATCAGAGCTGGGAAATTAGAGGCAGGGAATCAGAGTTGGGGATTCAGAGGCGGGGAATCAGATATGGGGAAACAGAGGCGGGGAATCAGATGCGGGCAAATAGAGGCGGGGATCAGATATGGGGAAACAGAGGCGGGGAATCAGAGGCGGGGAAACAGAGGCGGGGAATCAGATATGGGGAATCAGAGGTGGGGAATCAGAGGTTGGGAATCAGAGGCTGGGAATCAGAGGCTGGGAATCAGATGCATGGAATCAGATGCGGGGAATCAGAGGCGGGGAATCAGAGCTGGGGAATCAGAGGTGGGGAATCAAAGTTGGGGAATCAGAGGCGGGGACTTAGATATGGGGAAACAGAGGCGGGGAATCAGAGGCGGGGAAACAGAGGCGGGGAATCAGATATGGGGAATCAGAGGTGGGGAATCAGAGGCAGGGAATTAGATTTGCGGAATCAGAGATGGGGAATCAGAAGCAGGGAATCAGAGGCCGGGAATCAGAGGCCGGAATCAGATGCCGGGAATAAGAGGCCGGGAATCAGAGGTGGGGAATCAGAGTCCGGGAATCAGAGATGGGGAATCAGAGGCGGGGAATGAGATATGGGGAATCAGAGGCGGGGAATCAGAGGCGGGGAAACAGAGGCGAGGAATCAGATATGGGGAATCAGAGGTGGCGAATCAAAGGCGGTGAATCAGAGATGGGGAATCAGAGGCGGGGAATCAGAGGCAGGGAATCAAACACGGGGAATCAGAGGCGGGGAATCAGAGCTGGGGAATCAGAGGCGGGGAATCAGAGCTGGGGAATCAGAGGCGGGGAATCAGAGCTGCGGAATCAGAGGTGGGGATCAGAGTCGAGGAATCAGAGGCAGGGAATCAGATGTGCGGAATCAGAGATGGGGAATCAGAGGTGGGGAATCAGAGGCGGGGAATCAGAGGCAAGAAATCAGACACGGGGTTTCAGAGGCTGGGAATCAGACGGGGGAATCAAAGGCGGGGAATCAGAGCTGGGGAATCAGAGGCAGGGAATCAGAGTTGAGGATTCAGAGGCGGGGAATCAGATATGGGGAATCAGAGGTGGGGAATCAGAGGTGGTGAATCAGAGATGGGGAATCACAGGCGGGGAATCAGAGGCAGGGAATAGAACGCGGGGAATCAGAGGCAGGGAATCAGAGTTGGGGCATCAGAGGTTGGGAATTAGATATGGGGAAACAGAGGCGGGGAATCAGAGGCGGGGAAACAGAGGCGGGAAATCAGATATGGGGAATCAGAGGTGGGGAATCAGAGGCAGGGAATCAGATGTGCGGAATCAGAGATGGGGAATCAGAGGCAGGGAATCAGAATCAGAAGCGGGGAATCAGAGGCCGGGAAACAGAGGTGGGGAATCATATATGGGGAATCAGAGGTGGGGAATCAGAGCCAGGGAATTAGATTTGCGGAATCAGAGATGGGGAATCAGAAGCAGGGAATCAGAGGCAGGGAATCAAACACGAGGAATCAGAGGCCGGGAATCAGAGCTGGGGAATCAGAGGCTGGGAATCAAAGTTGGGGAATCAGAGGCAGGGAATCAGATATGGGGAAACAGGGGCGGGGAATCAGAGGCGGGGAAACAGAGGCTGGGAATCAGATATGGGGAATCAGAGGTGGGGAATCAGAGGTGGGGAATCAGAGCTGGGGAATCAGAGGTGGGGAATCAAAGTTGGGGAATCAGAGGTGGGGACTTAGTAATGGGGAAACAGAGGCGGGGAATCAGAGACGGGGAAACAGAGGCGGGGATTCAGATATGGGGAATCAGAGGTGGGGAATCAGAGGCAGGGAATTAGATGTGCGGAATCAGAAATGGGGAATCAGAGGCAGGGAATCAGAATCAGAAGCAGGGAATCAGAGGCCGGGAATCAGAGGCCGGAATCAGATGCCGGGAATAAGAGGTCGGGAATCAGAGGTGGGGAATCAGAGTCCGGGAATCAGAGATGGGGATTCAGAGGCGGGGAATGAGATATGGGGAATCAGAGGCGGGGAATCAGAGGCGGGGAATCAGAGCTGGGGAATCAGAGGTGGGGAATCAGAGTCGGGGAATCAGAGGCAGGGAATCGGATGTGCGGAATCAGAGATGGGGAATCAGAGGTGGGGAATCAGTGGCGGTGAATCTGAGATGGGGAATCAGAGGCGGGGAATCAGAGGCAGGTTTTCAGACACGGGGATTCAGAGGCTGGGAATCAGACGGGGGGAATCAAAGGCGGGGAATGAAGCTGGGGAATCAGAGGCAGGGAATCAGAGTTGGGGATTCAGAGGCGGGGAATCAGATATGGGGAAACAGAGGCGGGGAATCAGAGGCGGGCAAACAGAGGCGGGGAATTAGATATGGGGAATCAGTGGTGGGGAATCAGAGGTGGTGAATCAGAGATGGGGAATCACAGGCGGGGAATCAGAGGCAGGGAATAGAACGCGGGGAATCAGAGGCAGGGAATCAGAGCTGGGGAATAAGAGGCGGGGAATCATAGTTGGGAATCAGAGGCGGGGAATCAGATATGGGGAAACAGAGGCGGGGAATCAGGGGCGGGGAAACAGAGGTGGGGAATCAGATATGGGGAATCGGATGTGGGGAATCAGAGGCGGGGAATCAGAGCTGTGGAATCAGAGGCGGGGAATCAGAGTTGGGGCATCAGAGGTGGGGAATTAGATATGGGGAAACAGAGGCGGGGAATCAGAGGCGTGGAAACAGAGGCGGGGAATCAGATATGGGGAATCAGAGGTGGGGAATCAGAGGCAGGTAATCAGATGTGCGGAATCAGAGATGGGGAATCAGAGGCAGGGAATCAGAATCAGAAGCGGGGAGTCAGAGGACGGGAATCAGAGGCCTGGAATCAGATGCTGGGAATAAGAGGCCGGGAATCAGAGGTGGGGAATCAGAGTCCGGGAATCAGAGATGGGGAGTCAGAGGCGGGGAATGAGATATGGAGAATCAGAGGCGGGGAATCAGAGGCGGGGAAACAGAGGTGGGGAATCAGATATGGGGAATCAGAGGTGGCGAATCAAAGGCGGTGAATCAGAGATGGGGAATCAGAGGCGGGGAATCAGAGGCAGGGAATCAAACACGGGGAATCAGAGGCGGGGAATCAGAGCTGGGGAATCAGAGGCTGGGAATCAAAGTTGGGGAACCAGAGGCGGGGAATGAGATATGGGGAACCAGAGGCGGGGGATGAGATATGGGGAATCAGAGGCCGGGAATCAGAGGTGGGGAATCAGAGTCCGGGAATCAGAGATGGGGAGTCAGAGGCGGGGAATGAGATATGGAGAATCAGAGGCGGGGAATCAGAGGCGGGGAAACAGAGGTGGGGAATCAGATATGGGGAATCAGAGGTGGCGAATCAAAGGCGGTGAATCAGAGATGGGGAATCAGAGGCGGGGAATCAGAGGCAGGGAATCAAACACGGGGAATCAGAGGCGGGGAATCAGAGCTGGGGAATCAGAGGCTGGGAATCAAAGTTGGGGAACCAGAGGCGGGGAATGAGATATGGGGAATCAGAGGCGGGGAATCAGAGTTGGGGAATCAGAGGCGGGGAATCAGAGCTGGGGAATAAGAGGTGGGGATCAGAGTCGGGGAATCAGATTCAGGGGATCAGATGTGCGGAATCAGAGATGGGGAATCAGAGGTGGGGAATCAGAGGCTGTGAATCAGAGATGGGGAATCAGAGGCGGGGAATCAGAGGCAAGAAATCAGACACGGGGTTTCAGAGGCTGGGAATCAGACGGGGGAATCAAAGGCGGGGAATCAGAGCTGGGGAATCAGAGGCAGGGAATCAGAGTTGGGGATTCAGAGGCGGGGAATCAGATATGGGGAAACAGAGGCTGGGAATCAGAGGCGGGCAAACAGAGGCGGGGAATTAGATATGGGGAATCAGAGGTGGGGAATCAGAGGTGGTGAATCAGAGATGGGGAATCACAGGCGGGGAATCAGAGGCAGGGAATAGAACGCGGGGAATCAGAGGCAGGGAATCAGAGTTGGGGCATCATAGGTTGGGAATTAGAAATGGGGAAACAGAGGCGGGGAATCAGAGGCGGGGAAACAGAGGCGGGAAATCAGATATGGGGAATCAGAGGTGGGGAATCAGAGGCCGGGAATCAGATGTGCGGAATCAGAGATGGGGAATCAGAGGCAGGGAATCAGAATCAGAAGCGGGGAATCATAGGCCGGGAGTCAGAGGCCGGGAATAAGATGCTGGGAATAAGAGGCCGGGAATCAGAGGTGGGGAATCAGAGTCCGGGAATCAGATATGGGGATTCAGAGGCGGGGAATGAGATATGGAGAATCAGAGGCGGGGAATCAGAGGCGGGGAAACAGAGGTGGGGAATCAGATATGTGGAATCAGAGGTGGCGAATCAAAGGCGGTGAATCAGAGATGGGGAATCAGAGGCGGGGAATCAGAGGCAGGGAATCAAACACGGGAAATCAGAGGCGGGGAATCAGAGCTGGGGAATCAGAGGCGGGGAATGAGAGTTGGGGAATCAGAGGCAGGGAATCAGATATGGGGAAACAGGGGCAGGGAATCAGAGGCGGGGAAACAGAGGCGGGGAATCAGATATGCGGAATCAGAGGTGTGGAATCAGAGGTTGGGAATCAGAGGCAGGGAATCAGAGGCGGGGAAACAGAGGCGGGGAATCAGATATGGGGAATCAGAGGTGGCGAATCAAAGGCGGTGAAACAGAGATGGGGAATCAGGGCAGGGAATCAGAGGCAGGGAATCAAACACGGGGAATCAGAGCTGGGGAATCAGAGGCGGGGAATTATAGTTGGGGAATCAGAGGAGGGGAATCAGAGGCGGGGAAACAGAGGCGGGGAATCAGATATGGGGAATCAGAGGTGGGGAATCAGAGGTTGGGAATCAGAGGCAGGGAATCAGAGGCAGGGAATCAGAGGCGGGGAATCAGAGGCGGGGAATCAGAGGCAGGGAATCAGATGTGCGGAATCGGGGATGGGGAATCAGAGGCAGGGAATCAGAGGCGGGGAATCAGAGGCGGGGAATCAGAGGCCGGGAATCAGATATGGGGAAACAGAGGTGGGGAATCAGAGGCGGGGAAACAGAGGCGGGGATTCAGATATGGGGAATCAGAGGTGGGGAATCAGAGGTTGGGAATCAGAGGCAGGGAATCAGAGGCTTGGAATCAGATGCAGGGAATCAGATGCGGGTAATCAGAGGCGGGGAATCAGAGCTGGGGAATCAGAGGTGGGGAATCAGAGTTGGGGAATCAGAGGCGGGGACTTAGATATTGGGAAACAGAGGCGGGGAATCAGAGGCGGGGAAACAGAGGCGGGGAGTCAGATATGGGGAATCAGAGGTGGGGAATCAGAGGCAGGGAATCAGATGTGCGGAATCAGAGATGGGGAATCAGAGGCAGGGAATCAGAATCAGAAGCAGGGAATCAGAGGCCGGGAATCAGAGGCCGGAATTAGATGCCGGGAATAAGAGGCCGGGAATCAGAGGTGGGGAATCAGAGTCCGGGAATCAGAGATGGGGATTCAGAGGCGGGGAATGAGATATGGGGAATCAGAGGCGGGAAATCAGAGGCGGGGAAACAGAGGCGGGGAATCAGATATGGGGAATCAGAGGTGGCGAATCAAAGGCGGTGAATCAGAGATGGGGAATCAGAGGCCGGGAATCAGAGGCAGGGAATCAAAAACGGGGAATCAGAGGCGAGGAATCAGAGCTGGGGAATCAGAGGCGGGGAATCAGAATTGGGGAATCAGAGATGGGGAATCAGAGATGGGGAATCAGAGGCGGGGAATCAGACGCGGGGAATCAGAGGTGTTGAATCAGAGATGTGGAATCAGAGGCGGGGAATCAGAGGCAGGGAATCAGACACGGGGAATCAGAGGCGGGGAATCAAAGCTGGCGAATCAGAGGCGGGGAATGAGATATGGGAAATCAGAGGTGGGGAGTCAGAGTCCGGGAATCAGAGATGGGGATTCTGAGGCGGGGAATGAGATATGGGGAATCAGAGGCGGGGAATCAGAGGCGGGGAAACAGAGGTGGGGAATCAGATATGGGGAATCAGAGGTGGGGAATCAGGAAAGGGGTATCAGTGGCAGGGAATCAGAGGCGGGGAAACAGAGGCGGGGTATCAGATATGGGGAATCAGAGGTGGGGAATCAGAGGCAGGGAATCAGATGTGCGGAATCAGAGATGGGGAATCAAAGGCAGGGAATCAGAATCAGAAGCAGGGAATCAGAGGCCGGAATCAGATGCCGGGAATAAGAGGACGGGAATCAGAGGTGGGGAATCAGAGTCCGGGAATCAGAGATGGGGATTCAGAGGCGGGGAATGAGATATGGGGAATCAGAGGCGGGGAATCAGAGGCGGGGAAACAGAGGCGGGGAATCAGATATGGGGAATCAGAGGTGGGGAATCAGGGGCGGGGTATCAGTGGCAGGGAATCAGAGGCGGGAAATCAGAGGCCGGGAATCAGAGGCGGTGAATCAGAGGCGGGGAATCAGAGGCAGGGAATCGGATGTGCGGAATCAGAGATGGGGAATCAGAGGTGGGGAATCAGAGGCGGTTAATCAGACATGGGTAATCAGAGGCGGGGAATGAGAGGCAGGAAATCAGACACGGGGAATCGGAGGCGGGGAATCAGAGCTGGGGAATTAGATGCAGGGAATCAGAGTTGGGGATTCAGAGGCGGGGAATCAGATATGGGGAAACAGAGGTGGGGAATCAGAGGTGGGCAAATAGAGGCGGGGAATCAGATATGGGGAAACAGAGGCAGGGAATCAGAATCAGAAGCGGGGAATCAGAGGCCGGGAAACAGAGGTGGGGAATCAGATATGGGGAATCAGAGGTGGGGAATCAGAGGCAGGGAATTAGATTTGCGGAATCAGAGATGGGGAATCAGAAGCAGGGAATCAGAGGCAGGGAATCAAACACGAGGAATCAGAGGCGGGGAATCAGAGCTGGGGAATCAGAGGCTGGGAATCAAAGTTGGGGAATCAGAGGCAGGGAATCAGATATGGGGAAACAGGGGCGGGGAATCAGAGGCGGGGAAACAGAAGCTGGGAATCAGATATGGGGAATCAGAGGTGGGGAATCAGAGGTGGGGAATCAGAGCTGGGGAATCAGAGGTGGGGAATCAAAGTTGGGGAATCAGAGGCGGGGACTTAGTAATGGGGAAACAGAGGCGGGGAATCAGAGACGGGGAAACAGAGGCGGGGATTCAGATATGGGGAATCAGAGGTGGGGAATCAGAGGCAGGGAATTAGATGTGCGGAATCAGAAATGGGGAATCAGAGGCAGGGAATCAGAATCAGAAGCAGGGAATCAGAGGCCGGGAATCAGAGGCCGGAATCAGATGCCGGGAATAAGAGGTCGGGAATCAGAGGTGGGGAATCAGAGTCCGGGAATCAGAGATGGGGATTCAGAGGCGGGGAATGAGATATGGGGAATCAGAGGCGGGGAATCAGAGGCGGGGAAACAGTGGCGAGGAATCAGATATGGGGAATCAGAGGTGGCGAATCAAAGGCGGTGAATCAGAGATGGGGAATCAGAGCTGGGGAATCAGAGGCAGGGGATCAAACACGGGGAATCAGAGGCGGGGAATCACTGCTGGGGAATCAGAGGTGGGGAATCAGAGTTGGGGAATCAGAGGCGGGGAATCAGAGCTGGGGAATCAGAGGTGGGGAATCAGAGTCGGGGAATCAGAGGCAGGGAATCGGATGTGCGGAATCAGAGATGGGGAATCAGAGGTGGGGAATCAGTGGCGGTGAATCTGAGATGGGGAATCAGAGGCGGGGAATCAGAGGCAGGTTTTCAGACACGGGGATTCAGAGGCTGGGAATCAGACGGGGGGAATCAAAGGCGGGGAATGAAGCTGGGGAATCAGAGGCAGGGAATCAGAGTTGGGGATTCAGAGGCGGGGAATCAGATATGGGGAAACAGAGGCGGGGAATCAGAGGCGGGCAAACAGAGGCGGGGAATTAGATATGGGGAATCAGTGGTGGGGAATCAGAGGTGCTGAATCAGAGATGGGGAATCACAGGCGGGGAATCAGAGGCAGGGAATAGAACGCGGGGAATCAGAGGCAGGGAATCAGATCTGGGGAATAAGAGGCGGGGAATCATAGTTGGGAATCAGAGGCGGGGAATCAGATATGGGGAAACAGAGGCGGGGAATCAGGGGCGGGGAAACAGAGGTGGGGAATCAGATATGGGGAATCGGATGTGGGGAATCAGAGGCGGGGAATCAGAGCTGTGGAATCAGAGGCGGGGAATCAGAGTTGGGGCATCAGAGGTGGGGAATTAGATATGGGGAAACAGAGGCGGGGAATCAGAGGCGTGGAAACAGAGGCGGGGAATCAGATATGGGGAATCAGAGGTGGGGAATCAGAGGCAGGTAATCAGATGTGCGGAATCAGAGATGGGGAATCAGAGGCAGGGAATCAGAATCAGAAGCGGGGAGTCAGAGGACGGGAATCAGAGGCCTGGAATCAGATGCTGGGAATAAGAGGCCGGGAATCAGAGGTGGGGAATCAGAGTCCGGGAATCAGAGATGGGGAGTCAGAGGCGGGGAATGAGATATGGAGAATCAGAGGCGCGGAATCAGAGGCGGGGAAACAGAGGTGGGGAATCAGATATGGGGAATCAGAGGTGGCGAATCAAAGGCGGTGAATCAGAGATGGGGAATCAGAGGCGGGGAATCAGAGGCAGGGAATCAAACACGGGGAATCAGAGGCGGGGAATCAGAGCTGGGTAATCAGAGGCTGGGAATCAAAGTTGGGGAACCAGAGGCGGGGAATGAGATATGGGGAATCAGAGGCCGGGAATCAGAGGTGGGGAATCAGAGTCCGGGAATCAGAGATGGGGAGTCAGAGGCGGGGAATGAGATATGGAGAATCAGAGGCGGGGAATCAGAGGCGGGGAAACAGAGGTGGGGAATCAGATATGGGGAATCAGAGGTGGCGAATCAAAGGCGGTGAATCAGAGATGGGGAATCAGAGGCGGGGAATCAGAGTCAGGGAATCAAACACGGGGAATCAGAGGCGGGGAATCAGAGCTGGGGAATCAGAGGCTGGGAATCAAAGTTGGGGAACCAGAGGCGGGGAATGAGATATGGGGAATCAGAGGCGGGGAATCAGAGTTGGGGAATCAGAGGCGGGGAATCAGAGCTGGGGAATCAGAGGTGGGGATCAGAGTCGGGGAATCAGATTCAGGGGATCAGATGTGCGGAATCAGAGATGGGGAATCAGAGGTGGGGAATCAGAGGCTGTGAATCAGAGATGGGGAATCAGAGGCGGGGAATCAGAGGCAAGAAATCAGACACGGGGTTTCAGAGGCTGGGAATCAGACGGGGGAATCAAAGGCGGGGAATCAGAGCTGGGGAATCAGAGGCAGGGAATCAGAGTTGGGGATTCAGAGGCGGGGAATCAGATATGGGGAAACAGAGGCTGGGAATCAGAGGCGGGCAAACAGAGGCGGGGAATTAGATATGGGGAATCAGAGGTGGGGAATCAGAGGTGGTGAATCAGAGATGGGGAATCACAGGCGGGGAATCAGAGGCAGGGAATAGAACGCGGGGAATCAGAGGCAGGGAATCAGAGTTGGGGCATCATAGGTTGGGAATTAGATATGGAGAAACAGAGGCGGGGAATCAGAGGCGGGGAAACAGAGGCGGGAAATCAGATATGGGGAATCAGAGGTGGGGAATCAGAGGCAGGGAATCAGATGTGCGGAATCAGAGATGGGGAATCAGAGGCAGGGAATCAGAATCAGAAGCGGGGAATCATAGGCCGGGAGTCAGAGGCCGGGAATAAGATGCTGGGAATAAGAGGCCGGGAATCAGAGGTGGGGAATCAGAGTCCGGGAATCAGATATGGGGATTCAGAGGCGGGGAATGAGAGATGGAGAATCAGAGGCGGGGAATCAGAGGCGGGGAAACAGAGGTGGGGAATCAGATATGTGGAATCAGAGGTGGCGAATCAAAGGCGGTGAATCAGAGATGGGGAATCAGAGGCGGGGAATCAGAGGCAGGGAATCAAACACGGGAAATCAGAGGCGGGGAATCAGAGCTGGGGAATCAGAGGCGGGGAATGAGAGTTGGGGAATCAGAGGCAGGGAATCAGATATGGGGAAACAGGGGCAGGGAATCAGAGGCGGGGAAACAGAGGCGGGGAATCAGATATGCGGAATCAGAGGTGTGGAATCAGAGGTTGGGAATCAGAGGCAGGGAATCAGAGGCGGGGAAACAGAGGCGGGGAATCAGATATGGGGAATCAGAGGTGGCGAATCAAAGGCGGTGAAACAGAGATGGGGAATCAGGGCAGGGAATCAGAGGCAGGGAATCAAACACGGGGAATCAGAGCTGGGGAATCAGAGGCGGGGAATTATAGTTGGGGAATCAGAGGAGGGGAATCAGAGGCGGGGAAACAGAGGCGGGGAATCAGATATGGGGAATCAGAGGTGGGGAATCAGAGGTTGGGAATCAGAGGCAGGGAATCAGAGGCGGGGAATCAGAGGCGGGGAATCAGAGGCAGGGAATCAGATGTGCGGAATCGGGGATGGGGAATCAGAGGCAGGGAATCAGAGGCGGGGAATCAGAGGCGGGGAATCAGAGGCCGGGAATCAGATATGGGGAAACAGAGGTGGGGAATCAGAGGCGGGGAAACAGAGGCGGGGATTCAGATATGGGGAATCAGAGGTGGGGAATCAGAGGTTGGGAATCAGAGGCAGGGAATCAGAGGCTTGGAATCAGATGCAGGGAATCAGATGCGGGTAATCAGAGGCGGGGAATCAGAGCTGGGGAATCAGAGGTGGGGAATCAGAGTTGGGGAATCAGAGGCGGGGACTTAGATATTGGGAAACAGAGGCGGGGAATCAGAGGCGGGGAAACAGAGGCGGGGAGTCAGATATGGGGAATCAGAGGTGGGGAATCAGAGGCAGGGAATCAGATGTGCGGAATCAGAGATGGGGAATCAGAGGCAGGGAATCAGAATCAGAAGCAGGGAATCAGAGGCCGGGAATCAGAGGCCGGAATTAGATGCCGGGAATAAGAGGCCGGGAATCAGAGGTGGGGAATCAGAGTCCGGGAATCAGAGATGGGGATTCAGAGGCGGGGAATGAGATATGGGGAATCAGAGGCGGGAAATCAGAGGCGGGGAAACAGAGGCGGGGAATCAGATATGGGGAATCAGAGGTGGCGAATCAAAGGCGGTGAATCAGAGATGGGGAATCAGAGGCCGGGAATGAGAGGCAGGGAATCAAAAACGGGGAATCAGAGGCGAGGAATCAGAGCTGGGGAATCAGAGGCGGGGAATCAGAATTGGGGAATCAGAGATGGGGAATCAGAGATGGGGAATCAGAGGCGGGGAATCAGACGCGGGGAATCAGAGGTGTTGAATCAGAGATGTGGAATCAGAGGCGGGGAATCAGAGGCAGGGAATCAGACGCGGGGAATCAGAGGCCGGGAATCAAAGCTGGCGAATCAGAGGCGGGGAATGAGATATGGGAAATCAGAGGTGGGGAGTCAGAGTCCGGGAATCAGAGATGGGGATTCTGAGGCGGGGAATGAGATATGGGGAATCAGAGGCGGGGAATCAGAGGCGGGGAAACAGAGGTGGGGAATCAGATATGGGGAATCAGAGGTGGGGAATCAGGAAAGGGGTATCAGTGGCAGGGAATCAGAGGCGGGGAAACAGAGGCGGGGTATCAGATATGGGGAATCAGAGGTGGGGAATCAGAGGCAGGGAATCAGATGTGCGGAATCAGAGATGGGGAATCAAAGGCAGGGAATCAGAATCAGAAGCAGGGAATCAGAGGCCGGAATCAGATGCCGGGAATAAGAGGACGGGAATCAGAGGTGGGGAATCAGAGTCCGGGAATCAGAGATGGGGATTCAGAGGCGGGGAATGAGATATGGGGAATCAGAGGCGGGGAATCAGAGGCGGGGAAACAGAGGCGGGGAATCAGATATGGGGAATCAGAGGTGGGGAATCAGGGGCGGGGTATCAGTGGCAGGGAATCAGAGGCGGGAAATCAGAGGCCGGGAATCAGAGGCGGTGAATCAGAGGCGGGGAATCAGAGGCAGGGAATCGGATGTGCGGAATCAGAGATGGGGAATCAGAGGTGGGGAATCAGAGGCGGTTAATCAGACATGGGTAATCAGAGGCGGGGAATGAGAGGCAGGAAATCAGACACGGGGAATCAGAGGCGGGGAATCAGAGCTGGGGAATTAGATGCAGGGAATCAGAGTTGGGGATTCAGAGGCGGGGAATCAGATATGGGGAAACAGAGGTGGGGAATCAGAGGTGGGCAAATAGAGGCGGGGAATCAGATATGGGGAAACAGAGGCGGGGAATCAGAGGCGTGGAAACAGAGGCTGGGAATCAGATATGGGGAATCAGAGGTTGGGAATCAGAGGTTGGGAATCAGAGGCAGGGAATCAGAGGCTGGGAATCAGATGCAGGGAATCAGATGCGGGGATCAGAGGCGGGGAATGAGAGCTGGGGAATCAGAGGTGGGGAATCAGAGTTGGGGAATCAGAGGCGGGGACTTAGATATGGGGAAACAGAGGCGAGGAATCAGAGGTGGGGAAACAGAGGCGGGGAATCAGATATGGGGAATCAGAGGTGGGGAATCAGAGGCAGGGAATCAGATGTGCGGAATCAGAGATGGGGAATCAGAGGCAGGGAATCAGAATCAGAAGCAGGGAATAAGACGCGGGGAATCAGAGGCGGGGAATAAGAGCTGGGGAAGCAGAGGCAGTGAATCAGAGGCGGGGAATCAGAGGCAGGGAATCGGATGTGCGGAATCAGAGATGGGGAATCAGAGGTGGGGAATCAGAGGCGGTGAATCAGACATGGGTAATCAGAGGCGGGGAATCAGAGGCAGGAAATCAGACACGGGGAATCAGAGGCGGGGAATCAGAGCTGGGAAATTAGAGGCAGGGAATCATAGTTGGGAATCAGAGGCGGGGAATCAGATATGGGGAAACAGAGGCGGGGAATCAGGGGTGGGGAAACAGAGGCGGGGAATCAGATATGGGGAATCGGATGTGGGGAATCAGAGGCGGGGAATCAGAGCTGTGGAATCAGAGGCGGGGAATCAGAGTTGGGGCATCAGAGGTGGGGAATTAGATATGGGGAAACAGAGGCGGGGAATCAGAGGCGTGGAAACAGAGGCGGGGAATCAGATATGGGGAATCAGAGGCAGGGAATCAGAATCAGAAGCGGGGAATCATAGGCCGGGAATCAGAGGCCGGGAATCAGATGCTGGGAATAAGAGGCCGGGAATCAGAGGTGGGGAATCAGAGTCCGGGAATCAGAGATGGGGATTCAGAGGCGGGGAATGAGATATGGAGAATCAGAGGCGGGGAATCAGAGGCGGGGAAACAGAGGTGGGGAATCAGATATGTGGAATCAGAGGTGGCGAATCAAAGGCGGTGAATCAGAGATGGGGAATCAGAGGCGGGGAATCAGAGGCGGGGAAACAGAGGCGGGGAATCAGATATGGGGAATCAGAGGTGGGGAATCAGGGGCAGGGTATCAGTGGCAGGGAATCAGAGGCGGGAAATCAGAGGCCGGGAATCAGAGGCGGTGAATCAGAGGCGGGGAATCAGAGGCAGGGAATCGGATGTGCGGAATCAGAGATGGGGAATCAGAGGTGGGGAATCAGAGGCGGTTAATCAGACATGGGTAATCAGAGGCGGGGAATGAGAGGCAGGAAATCAGACACGGGGAATCAGAGGCGGGGAATCAGAGCTGGGGAATTAGATGCAGGGAATCAGAGTTGGGGATTCAGAGGCGGGGAATCAGATATGGGGAAACAGAGGTGGGGAATCAGAGGTGGGCAAATAGAGGCGGGGAATCAGATATGGGGAAACAGAGGCGGGGAATCAGAGGCGTGGAAACAGAGGGGGGGAATCAGATATGGGGAATCAGAGGTGGGGAATCAGAGGTTGGGAATCAGAGGCAGGGAATCAGAGGCTGGGAATCAGATGCAGGGAATCAGATGCGGGGATCAGAGGCGGGGAATGAGAGCTGGGGAATCAGAGGTGGGGAATCAGAGTTGGGGAATCAGAGGCGGGGACTTAGATATGGGGAAACAGAGGCGGGGAATCAGAGGTGGGGAAACAGATGTGCGGAATCAGAGATGGGGAATCAGAGGCAGGGAATCAGAATCAGAAGCAGGGAATAAGACGCGGGGAATCAGAGGCGGGGAATAAGAGCTGGGGAAGCAGAGGCAGTGAATCAGAGGCGGGGAATCAGAGGCAGGGAATCGGATGTGCGGAATCAGAGATTGGGAATCAGAGGTGGGGAATCAGAGGCGGTGAATCAGACATGGGTAATCAGAGGCGGGGAATCAGAGGCAGGAAATCAGACACGGGGAATCAGAGGCGGGGAATCAGAGCTGGGAAATTAGAGGCAGGGAATCATAGTTGGGAATCAGAGGCGGGGAATCAGATATGGGGAAACAGAGGCGGGGAATCAGAGGCGGGCAAATAGAGGCGGGGCATCAGATATGGGGAAACAGAGGCGGGGAATCAGAGCTGGGGAATAAGAGGCGGGGAATCATAGTTGTGAATCAGAGGCGGGGAATCAGATATGGGGAAACAGAGGCGGGGAATCAGGGGCGGGGAAACTTAGGCGGGGAATCAGATATGGGGAATCGGATGTGGGGAATCAGAGGCGGGGAATCAGAGCTGTGGAATCAGAGGCGGGGAATCAGAGTTGGGGCATCAGAGGTGGGGAATTAGATATGGGGAAACAGAGGCGGGGAATCAGAGGCATGGAAACAGAGGCGGGGAATCAGATATGGGGAATCAGAGGCAGGGAATCAGAATCAGAAGCGGGGAATCATAGGCCGGGAATCAGAGGCCGGGAATCAGATGCTGGGAATAAGTGGCCGGGAATCAGAGGTGGGGAATCAGAGTCCGGGAATCAGAGATGGGGATTCAGAGGCGGGGAATGAGATATGGAGAATCAGAGGCGGGGAATCAGAGGCGGGGAAACAGAGGTGGGGAATCAGATATGTGGAATCAGAGGTGGCGAATCAAAGGCGGTGAATCAGAGATGGGGAATCAGAGGCGGGGAATCAGAGGCAGGGAATCAAACACGGGAAATCAGAGGCGGGGAATCAGAGCTGGGGAATAAGAGGCGGGGAATGAGAGTTGGGGAATCAGAGGCAGGGAATCAGATATGGGGAAACAGGGGCAGGGAATCAGAGGCGGGGAAACAGAGGCGGGGAATCAGATATGTGGAATCAGAGGTGTGGAATCAGAGGTTGGGAATCAGAGGCAGGGAATCAGAGGCGGGGAAACAGAGGCGGGGAATCAGATATGGGGAATCAGAGGTGGCGAATCAAAGGCGGTGAAACAGAGATGAGGAATCAGGGCAGGGAATCAGAGGCAGGGAATCAAACACGGGGAATCAGAGCTGGGGAATCAGAGGCGGGGAATTATATTTGGGGAATCAGAGGAGGGGAATCAGAGGCGGGGAAACAGAGGCGGGGAATCAAATATGGGGAATCAGAGGTGGGGAATCAGAGGTTGGGAATAAGAGGCAGGGAATCAGAGGCGGGGAATCAGAGGCGGGGAATCAGAGGCAGGGAATCAGATGTGCGGAATCGGGGATGGGGAATCAGAGGCAGGGAATCAGAGGCGGGGAATCAGAGGCGGGGAATCAGAGGCCGGGAATCAGATATGGGGAAACAGAGGTGGGGAATCAGAGGCGGGGAAACAGAGGCGGGGATTCAGATATGGGGAATCAGAGGTGGGGAATCAGAGGTTGGGAATCAGAGGCAGGGAATCAGAGGCTTGGAATCAGATGCAGGGAATCAGATGCGGGTAATCAGAGGCGGGGAATCAGAGCTGGGGAATCAGAGGTGGGGATTCAGAGTTGGGGAATCAGAGGCGGGGACTTAGATAGTGGGAAACAGAGGCGGGGAATCAGAGGCGGGGAAACAGAGGCGGGGAGTCAGATATGGGGAATCAGAGGTGGGGAATCAGAGGCAGGGAATCAGATGTGCGGAATCAGAGATGGGGAATCAGAGGCAGGGAATCAGAATCAGAAGCAGGGAATCAGAGGCCGGGAATCAGAGGCCGGAATCAGATGCCGGGAATAAGAGGCAGGGAATCAGAGGTGGGGAATCAGAGTCCGGGAATCAGAGATGGGGATTCAGAGGCGGGGAATGAGATATGGGGAATCAGAGGCGGGGAATCAGAGGCGGGGAAACAGAGGCGGGGAATCAGATATGGGGAATCAGAGGCAGGGAATCAGAGTTGAGGATTCAGAGGCGGGGAATCAGATATGGGGAATCAGAGGTGGCGAATCAAAGGCGGTGAATCAGAGATGGGGAATCAGAGGCCGGGAATCAGAGGCAGGGAATCAAAAACGGGGAATCAGAGGCGAGGAATCAGAGCTGGGGAATCAGAGGCGTGGAATCAGAATTGGAGAATCAGAGATGGGGAATCAGAGATGGGGAATCAGAGGCGGGGAATCAGACGCGGGGAATCAGAGGTGTTGAATCAGAGATGTGGAATCAGAGGCGGGGAATCAGAGGCAGGGAATCAGACGTGGGGAATCAGAGGCGGGGAATCATAGCTGGCGAATCAGAGGCGGGGAATGAGATATGGGAAATCAGAGGTGGGGAATCAGAGTCCGGGAATCAGAGATGGGGATTCTGAGGCGGGGAATGAGATATGGGGAATCAGAGTTGGGGAATCAGAGGCGGGGACTTAGATATGGGGAAACAGAGGCGGGGAATCAGAGGTGGGGAAACAGAGGCGGGGAATCAGATATGGGGAATCAGAGGTGGGGAATCAGAGGCAGGGAATCAGATGTGCGGAATCAGAGATGGGGAATCAGAGGCAGGGAATCAGAATCAGAAGCAGGGAATAAGACGCGGGGAATCAGAGGCGGGGAATCAGAGGCGGGGAAACAGAGGTGGGGAATCAGATATGGGGAATCAGAGGTGGCGAATCAAAGGCGGTGAATCAGAGATGGGGAATCAGAGGCGGGGAATCAGAGGCAGGGAATCAAACACGGGGAATCAGAGGCGGGGAATCAGAGCTGGGGAATCAGAGGCTGGGAATCAAAGTTGGGGAACCAGAGGCGGGGAATGAGATATGGGGAATCAGAGGCGGGGAATCAGAGTTGGGGAATCAGAGGCGGGGAATCAGAGCTGGGGAATCATAGGTGGGGATCAGAGTCGGGGAATCAGAGGCAGGGGATCAGATGTGCGGAATCAGAGATGGGGAATCAGAGGTGTGGAATCAGAGGCTGTGAATCAGAGATGGGGAATCAGAGGCGGGGAATCAGAGGCAAGAAATCAGACACGGGGTTTCAGAGGCTGGGAATCAGACGGGGGAATCAAAGGCGGGGAATCAGAGCTGGGGAATCAGAGGCAGGGAATCAGAGTTGGGGATTCAGAGGCGGGGAATCAGATATGGGGAAACAGAGGCTGGGAATCAGAGGCGGGCAAACAGAGGCGGGGAATTAGATATGGGGAATCAGAGGTGGGGAATCAGAGGTGGTGAATCAGAGATGGGGAATCACAGGCGGGGAATCAGAGGCAGGGAATAGAACGCGGGGAATCAGAGGCAGGGAATCAGAGTTGGGGCTTCATAGGTTGGGAATTAGATATGGGGAAACAGAGGCGGGGAATCAGAGGCGGGGAAACAGAGGCGGGAAATCAGATATGGGGAATCAGAGGTGGGGAATCAGAGGCAGGGAATCAGATGTGCGGAATCAGAGATGGGGAATCAGAGGCAGGGAATCAGAATCAGAAGCGGGGAATCATAGGCCGGGAGTCAGAGGCCGGGAATAAGATGCTGGGAATAAGAGGCCGGGATCAGAGGTGGGGAATCAGAGTCCGGGAATCAGAGTTGGGGATTCAGAGGCGGGGAATGAGATATGGAGAATCAGAGGCGGGGAATCAGAGGCGGGGAAACAGAGGTGGGGAATCAGATATGTGGAATCAGAGGTGGCGAATCAAAGGCGGTGAATCAGAGATGGGGAATCAGAGGCGGGGAATCAGAGGCAGGGAATCAAACACGGGAAATCAGAGGCGGGGAATCAGAGCTGGGGAATCATAGGCGGGGAATGAGAGTTGGGGAATCAGAGGCAGGGAATCAGATATGGGGAAACAGAGGTGGGGAATCAGATATGTGGAATCAGAGGTGGCGAATCAAAGGCGGTGAATCAGAGATGGGGAATCAGAGGCGGGGAATCAGAGGCAGGGAATCAAACACGGGAAATCAGAGGCGGGGAATCAGAGCTGGGGAATCAGAGGCGGGGAATGAGAGTTGGGGAATCAGAGGCAGGGAATCAGATATGGGGAAACAGGGGCAGGGAATCAGAGGCGGGGAAACAGAGGCGGGGAATCAGATATGCGGAATCAGAGGTGTGGAATCAGAGGTTGGGAATCAGAGGCAGGGAATCAGAGGCGGGGAAACAGAGGCGGGGAATCAGATATGGGGAATCAGAGGTGGCGAATCAAAGGCGGTGAAACAGAGATGGGGAATCAGGGCAGGGAATCAGAGGCAGGGAATCAAACACGGGGAATCAGAGCTGGGGAATCAGAGGCGGGGAATTATAGTTGGGGAATCAGAGGAGGGGAATCAGAGGCGGGGAAACAGAGGCGGGGAATCAAATATGGGGAATCAGAGGTGGGGAATCAGAGGTTGGGAATAAGAGGCAGGGAATCAGAGGCGGGGAATCAGAGGCGGGGAATCAGAGGCAGGGAATCAGATGTGCGGAATCGGGGATGGGGAATCAGAGGCAGGGAATCAGAGATGGGGAATCAGAGGCGGGGAATCAGAGGCAGGGAATCAAACATGGGAAATCAGAGGCGGGGAATCAGAGCTGGGGAATCAGAGGCGGGGAATGAGAGTTGGGGAATCAGAGGCAGGGAATCAGATATGGGGAAACAGGGGCAGGGAATCAGAGGCGGGGAAACAGAGGCGGGGAATCAGATATGCGGAATCAGAGGTGTGGAATCAGAGGTTGGGAATCAGAGGCAGGGAATCAGAGGCGGGGAAACAGAGGCGGGGAATCAGATATGGGGAATCAGAGGTGGCGAATCAAAGGCGGTGAAACAGAGATGGGGAATCAGGGCAGGGAATCAGAGGCAGGGAATCAAACACGGGGAATCAGAGCTGGGGAATCAGAGGCGGGGAATTATAGTTGGGGAATCAGAGGAGGGGAATCAGAGGCGGGGAAACAGAGGCGGGGAATCAGATATGGGGAATCAGAGGTGGGGAATCAGAGGTTGGGAATCAGAGGCGGGGAATCAGAGGCGGGGAATCAGAGGCGGGGAATCAGAGGCAGGGAATCAGATGTGCGGAATCGGGGATGGGGAATCAGAGGCAGGGAATCAGAGGCGGGGAATCAGAGGCGGGGAATCAGAGGCCGGGAATCAGATATGGGGAAACAGAGGTGGGGAATCAGAGGCGGGGAAACAGAGGCGGGGATTCAGATATGGGGAATCAGAGGTGGGGAATCAGAGGTTGGGAATCAGAGGCAGGGAATCAGAGGCTTGGAATCAGATGCAGGGAATCAGATGCGGGTAATCAGAGGCGGGGAATCAGAGCTGGGGAATCAGAGGTGGGGAATCAGAGTTGGGGAATCAGAGGCGGGGACTTAGATATTGGGAAACAGAGGCAGGGAATCAGAGGCGGGGATACAGAGGCGGGGAGTCAGATATGGGGAATCAGAGGTGGGGAATCAGAGGCAGGGAATCAGATGTGCGGAATCAGAGATGGGGAATCAGAGGCAGGGAATCAGAATCAGAAGCAGGGAATCAGAGGCCGGGAATCAGAGGCCGGAATTAGATGCCGGGAATAAGAGGCCGGGAATCAGAGGTGGGGAATCAGAGTCCGGGAATCAGAGATGGGGATTCAGAGGCGGGGAATGAGATATGGGGAATCAGAGGCGGGAAATCAGAGGCGGGGAAACAGAGGCGGGGAACCAGATATGGGGAATCAGAGGTGGCGAATCAAAGGCGGTGAATCAGAGATGGGGAATCAGAGGCCGGGAATCAGAGGCAGGGAATCAAAAAAGGGGAATCAGAGGCGAGGAATCAGAGCTGGGGAATCAGAGGCGGGGAATCAGAATTGGGGAATCAGAGATGGGGAATCAGAGATGGGGAATCAGAGGCGGGGAATCAGACGCGGGGAATCAGAGGTGTTGAATCAGAGATGTGGAATCAGAGGCGGGGAATCAGAGGCAGGGAATCAGACGCGGGGAATCAGAGGCGGGGAATCAAAGCTGGCGAATCAGATGCGGGGAATGAGATATGGGAAATCAGAGGTGGGGAATCAGAGTCCGGGAATCAGAGATGGGGATTCTGAGGCGGGGAATGAGATATGGGGAATCAGAGGCGGGGAATCAGAGGCGGGGAAACAGAGGTGGGGAATCAGATATGGGGAATCAGAGGTGGGGAATCAGGAAAGGGGTATCAGTGGCAGGGAATCAGAGGCGGGGAAACAGAGGCGGGGTATCAGATATGGGGAATCAGAGGTGGGGAATCAGAGGCAGGGAATCAGATGTGCGGAATCAGAGATGGGGAATCAAAGGCAGGGAATCAGAATCAGAAGCAGGGAATCAGAGGCCGGAATCAGATGCCGGGAATAAGAGGACGGGAATCAGAGGTGGGGAATCAGAGTCCGGGAATCAGAGATGGGGATTCAGAGGCGGGGAATGAGATATGGGGAATCAGAGGCGGGGAATCAGAGGCGGGGAAACAGAGGCGGGGAATCAGATATGGGGAATCAGAGGTGGGGAATCAGGGGCGGGGTATCAGTGGCAGGGAATCAGAGGCGGGAAATCAGAGGCCGGGAATCAGAGGCGGTGAATCAGAGGCGGGGAATCAGAGGCAGGGAATCGGATGTGCGGAATCAGAGATGGGGAATCAGAGGTGGGGAATCAGAGGCGGTTAATCAGACATGGGTAATCAGAGGCGGGGAATGAGAGGCAGGAAATCATACACGGGGAATCAGAGGCGGGGAATCAGAGCTGGGGAATTAGATGCAGGGAATCAGAGTTGGGGATTCAGAGGCGGGGAATCAGATATGGGGAAACAGAGGTGGGGAATCAGAGGTGGGCAAATAGAGGCGGGGAATCAGAAATGGGGAAACAGAGGCGGGGAATCAGAGGCGTGGAAACAGAGGCGGGGAATCAGATATGGGGAATCAGAGGTGGGGAATCAGAGGTTGGGAATCAGAGGCAGGGAATCAGAGGCTGGGAATCAGATGCAGGGAATCAGATGCGGGGATCAGAGGCGGGGAATGAGAGCTGGGGAATCAGAGGTGGGGAATCAGAGTTGGGGAATCAGAGGCGGGGACTTAGATATGGGGAAACAGAGGCGGGGAATCAGAGGTGGGGAAACAGAGGCGGGGAATCAGATATGGGGAATCAGAGGTGGGGAATCAGAGGCAGGGAATCAGATGTGCGGAATCAGAGATGGGGAATCAGAGGCAGGGAATCAGAATCAGAAGCAGGGAATAAGACGCGGGGAATCAGAGGCGGGGAATAAGAGCTGGGGAAGCAGAGGCAGTGAATCAGAGGCGGGGAATCAGAGGCAGGGAATCGGATGTGCGGAATCAGAGATGGGGAATCAGAGGTGGGGAATAGAGGCGGTGAATCAGACATGGGTAATCAGAGGCGGGGAATCAGAGGCAGGAAATCAGACACGGGGAATCAGAGGTGGGGAATCAGAGCTGGGAAATTAGAGGCAGGGAATCATAGTTGGGAATCAGAGGCGGGGAATCAGATATGGGGAAACAGAGGCGGGGAATCAGAGGCGGGCAAATAGAGGCGGGGCATCAGATATGGGGAAACAGAGGCGGGGAATCAGAGCTGGGGAATAAGAGGCGGGGAATCATAGTTGTGAATCAGAGGCGGGGAATCAGATATGGGGAAACAGAGGCGGGGAATCAGGGGCGGGGAAACAGAGGCGGGGAATCAGATATGGGGAATCGGATGTGGGGAATCAGAGGCGGGGAATCAGAGCTGTGGAATCAGAGGCGGGGAATCAGAGTTGGGGCATCAGAGGTGGGGAATTAGATATGGGGAAACAGAGGCGGGGAATCAGAGGCGTGGAAACAGAGGCGGGGAATCAGATATGGGGAATCAGAGGCAGGGAATCAGAATCAGAAGCGGGGAATCATAGGCCGGGAATCAGAGGCCGGGAATCAGATGCTGGGAATAAGAGGCCGGGAATCAGAGGTGGGGAATCAGAGTCCGGGAATCAGAGATGGGGATTCAGAGGCGGGGAATGAGATATGGAGAATCAGAGGCGGGGAATCAGAGGCGGGGAAACAGAGGTGGGGAATCAGATATGTGGAATCAGAGGTGGCGAATCAAAGGCGGTGAATCAGAGATGGGGAATCAGAGGCGGGGAATCAGAGGCAGGGAATCAAACACGGGAAATCAGAGGCGGGGAATCAGAGCTGGGGAATCAGAGGCGGGGAATGAGAGTTGGGGAATCAGAGGCAGGGAATCAGATATGGGGAAACAGGGGCAGGGAATCAGAGGCGGGGAAACAGAGGCGGGGAATCAGATATGCGGAATCAGAGGTGTGGAATCAGAGGTTGGGAATCAGAGGCAGGGAATCAGAGGCGGGGAAACAGAGGCGGGGAATCAGATATGGGGAATCAGAGGTGGCGAATCAAAGGCGGTGAAACAGAGATGGGGAATCAGGGCAGGGAATCAGAGGCAGGGAATCAAACACGGGGAATCAGAGCTGGGGAATCAGAGGCGGGGAATTATAGTTGGGGAATCAGAGGAGGGGAATCAGAGGCGGGGAAACAGAGGCGGGGAATCAAATATGGGGAATCAGAGGTGGGGAATCAGAGGTTGGGAATAAGAAGCAGGGAATCAGAGGTGGGGAATCAGAGGCGGGGAATCAGAGGCAGGGAATCAGATGTGCGGAATCGGGGATGGGGAATCAGAGGCAGGGAATCAGAGGCGGGGAATCAGAGGCGGGGAATCAGAGGCCGGGAATCAGATATGGGGAAACAGAGGTGGGGAATCAGAGGCGGGGAAACAGAGGCGGGGATTCAGATATGGGGAATCAGAGGTGGGGAATCAGAGGTTGGGAATCAGAGGCAGGGAATCAGAGGCTTGGAATCAGATGCAGGGAATCAGATGCGGGTAATCAGAGGCGGGGAATCAGAGCTGGGGAATCAGAGGTGGGGAATCAGAGTTGGGGAATCAGAGGCGGGGACTTAGATATTGGGAAACAGAGGCGGGGAATCAGAGGCGGGGAAACAGAGGCGGGGAGTCAGATATGGGGAATCAGAGGTGGGGAATCAGAGGCAGGGAATCAGATGTGCGGAATCAGAGATGGGGAATCAGAGGCAGGGAATCAGAATCAGAAGCACGGAATCAGAGGCCGGGAATCAGAGGCCGGAATCAGATGCCGGGAATAAGAGGCCGGGAATCAGAGGTGGGGAATCAGAGTCCGGGAATCAGAGATGGGGATTCAGAGGCGGTGAATGAGATATGGGGAATCAGAGGCGGGGAATCAGAGGCGGGGAAACAGAGGCGGGGAATCAGATATGGGGAATCAGAGGTGGCGAATCAAAGGCGGTGAATCAGAGATGGGGAATCAGAGGCCGGGAATCACAGGCAGGGAATCAAAAACGGGGAATCAGAGGCGAGGAATCAGAGCTGGGGAATCAGAGGCGGGGAATCAGAATTGGGGAATCAGAGATGGGGAATCAGAGATGGGGAATCAGAGGCGGGGAATCAGACGCGGGGAATCAGAGGTGTTGAATCAGAGATGTGGAATCAGAGGCGGGGAATCAGAGGCAGGGAATCAGACGTGGGGAATCAGAGGCGGGGAATCATAGCTGGCGAATCAGAGGCGGGGAATGAGATATGGGAAATCAGAGGTGGGGAATCAGAGTCCGGGAATCAGAGATGGGGATTCTGAGGCGGGGAATGAGATATGGGGAATCAGAGGCGGGGAATCAGAGGCGGGGAAACAGAGGTGGGGAATCAGATATGGGGAATCAGAGGTGGGGAATCAGGAAGGGGGTATCAGTGGCAGGAAATCAGAGGCGGGAAAACAGAGGCGGGGAATCAGATATGGGGAATCAGAGGTGGGGAATCAGAGGCAGGGAATCAGATGTGCGGAATCAGAGATGGGGAATCAAAGGCAGGGAATCAGAATCAGAAGCAGGGAATCAGAGGCCGGAATCAGATGCCGGGAATAAGAGGACGGGAATCAGAGGTGGGGAATCAGAGTCCGGGAATCAGAGATGGGGATTCAGAGGCGGGGAATGAGATATGGGGAATCAGAGGCGGGGAATCAGAGGCGGGGAAACAGAGGCGGGGAATCAGATATGGGGAATCAGAGGTGGGGAATCAGGGGCGGGGTATCAGTGGCAGGGAATCAGAGGCGGGAAATCAGAGGCCGGGAATCAGAGGCGGTGAATCAGAGGCGGGGAATCAGAGGCAGGGAATCGGATGTGCGGAATCAGAGATGGGGAATCAGAGGTGGGGAATCAGAGGCGGTTAATCAGACATGGGTAATCAGAGGCGGGGAATGAGAGGCAGGAAATCAGACACGGGGAATCAGAGGCGGGGAATCAGAGCTGGGGAATTAGATGCAGGGAATCAGAGTTGGGGATTCAGAGGCGGGGAATCAGATATGGGGAAACAGAGGTGGGGAATCAGAGGTGGGCAAATAGAGGCGGGGAATCAGATATGGGGAAACAGAGGCGGGGAATCAGAGGCGTGGAAACAGAGGCGGGGAATCACATATGGGGAATCAGAGGTGGGGAATCAGAGTTTGGGAATCAGAGGCAGGGAATCAGAGGCTGGGAATCAGATGCAGGGAATCGGATGCGGGGATCAGAGGCGGGGAATGAGAGCTGGGGAATCAGAGGTGGGGAATCAGAGTTTGGGAATCAGAGGCGGGGACTTAGATATGGGGAAACAGAGGCGGGGAATCAGAGGTGGGGAAACAGAGGCGGGGAATCAAATATGGGGAATCAGTGGTGGGGAATCAGATATGGGGAATCAGAGGTGGGGAATCAGAGGCAGGGAATTAGATTTGCGGAATCAGAGATGGGGATTCAGAAGCAGGGAATCAGAGGTCGGGAATCAGAGGCCGGAATCAGATGCCGGGAATAAGAGGACGGGAATCAGAGGTGGGGAATCAGAGTCCGGGAATCAGAGATGGGGATTCAGAGGCGGGGAATGAGATATGGGGAATCAGAGGCGGGGAATCAGAGGCGGGGAAACAGAGGCGGGGAATCAGATATGGGGAATCAGAGGTGGGGAATCAGGGGCGGGGTATCAGTGGCAGGGAATCAGAGGCGGGAAATCAGAGGCCGGGAATCAGAGGCGGTGAATCAGAGGCGGGGAATCAGAGGCAGGGAATCGGATGTGCGGAATCAGAGATGGGGAATCAGAGGTGGGGAATCAGAGGCGGTTAATCAGACATGGGTAATCAGAGGCGGGGAATGAGAGGCAGGAAATCATACACGGGGAATCAGAGGCGGGGAATCAGAGCTGGGGAATTAGATGCAGGGAATCAGAGTTGGGGATTCAGAGGCGGGGAATCAGATATGGGGAAACAGAGGTGGGGAATCAGAGGTGGGCAAATAGAGGCGGGGAATCAGATATGGGGAAACAGAGGCGGGGAATCAGAGGCGTGGAAACAGAGGCGGGGAATCAGATATGGGGAATCAGAGGTGGGGAATCAGAGGTTGGGAATCAGAGGCAGGGAATCAGAGGCTGGGAATCAGATGCAGGGAATCAGATGCGGGGATCAGAGGCGGGGAATGAGAGCTGGGGAATCAGAGGTGGGGAATCAGAGTTGGGGAATCAGAGGCGGGGACTTAGATATGGGGAAACAGAGGCGGGGAATCAGAGGTGGGGAAACAGAGGCGGGGAATCAGATATGGGGAATCAGAGGTGGGGAATCAGAGGCAGGGAATCAGATGTGCGGAATCAGAGATGGGGAATCAGAGGCAGGGAATCAGAATCAGAAGCAGGGAATAAGACGCGGGGAATCAGAGGCGGGGAATAAGAGCTGGGGAAGCAGAGGCAGTGAATCAGAGGCGGGGAATCAGAGGCAGGGAATCGGATGTGCGGAATCAGAGATGGGGAATCAGAGGTGGGGAATAGAGGCGGTGAATCAGACATGGGTAATCAGAGGCGGGGAATCAGAGGCAGGAAATCAGACACGGGGAATCAGAGGCGGGGAATCAGAGCTGGGAAATTAGAGGCAGGGAATCATAGTTGGGAATCAGAGGCGGGGAATCAGATATGGGGAAACAGAGGCGGGGAATCAGAGGCGGGCAAATAGAGGCGGGGCATCAGATATGGGGAAACAGAGGCGGGGAATCAGAGCTGGGGAATAAGAGGCGGGGAATCATAGTTGTGAATCAGAGGCGGGGAATCAGATATGGGGAAACAGAGGCGGGGAATCAGGGGCGGGGAAACAGAGGCGGGGAATCAGATATGGGGAATCGGATGTGGGGAATCAGAGGCGGGGAATCAGAGCTGTGGAATCAGAGGCGGGGAATCAGAGTTGGGGCATCAGAGGTGGGGAATTAGATATGGGGAAACAGAGGCGGGGAATCAGAGGCGTGGAAACAGAGGCGGGGAATCAGATATGGGGAATCAGAGGCAGGGAATCAGAATCAGAAGCGGGGAATCATAGGCCGGGAATCAGAGGCCGGGAATCAGATGCTGGGAATAAGAGGCCGGGAATCAGAGGTGGGGAATCAGAGTCCGGGAATCAGAGATGGGGATTCAGAGGCGGGGAATGAGATATGGAGAATCAGAGGCGGGGAATCAGAGGCGGGGAAACAGAGGTGGGGAATCAGATATGTGGAATCAGAGGTGGCGAATCAAAGGCGGTGAATCAGAGATGGGGAATCAGAGGCGGGGAATCAGAGGCAGGGAATCAAACACGGGAAATCAGAGGCGGGGAATCAGAGCTGGGGAATCAGAGGCGGGGAATGAGAGTTGGGGAATCAGAGGCAGGGAATCAGATATGGGGAAACAGGGGCAGGGAATCAGAGGCGGGGAAACAGAGGCGGGGAATCAGATATGGGGAATCAGAGGTGGCGAATCAAAGGCGGTGAAACAGAGATGGGGAATCAGGGCAGGGAATCAGAGGCTGGGAATCAAACACGGGGAATCAGAGCTGGGGAATCAGAGGCGGGGAATTATAGTTGGGGAATCAGAGGAGGGGAATCAGAGGCGGGGAAACAGAGGCGGGGAATCAAATATGGGGAATCAGAGGTGGGGAATCAGAGGTTGGGAATAAGAAGCAGGGAATCAGAGGTGGGGAATCAGAGGCGGGGAATCAGAAGCAGGGAATCAGATGTGCGGAATCGGGGATGGGGAATCAGAGGCAGGGAATCAGAGGCGGGGAATCAGAGGCGGGGAATCAGAGGCCGGGAATCAGATATGGGGAAACAGAGGTGGGGAATCAGAGGCGGGGAAACAGAGGCGGGGATTCAGATATGGGGAATCAGAGGTGGGGAATCAGAGGTTGGGAATCAGAGGCAGGGAATCAGAGGCTTGGAATCAGATGCAGGGAATCAGATGCGGGTAATCAGAGGCGGGGAATCAGAGCTGGGGAATCAGAGGTGGGGAATCAGAGTTGGGGAATCAGAGGCGGGGACTTAGATATTGGGAAACAGAGGCGGGGAATCAGAGGCGGGGAAACAGAGGCGGGGAGTCAGATATGGGGAATCAGAGGTGGGGAATCAGAGGCAGGGAATCAGATGTGCGGAATCAGAGATGGGGAATCAGAGGCAGGGAATCAGAATCAGAAGCACGGAATCAGAGGCCGGGAATCAGAGGCCGGAATCAGATGCCGGGAATAAGAGGCCGGGAATCAGAGGTGGGGAATCAGAGTCCGGGAATCAGAGATGGGGATTCAGAGGCGGTGAATGAGATATGGGGAATCAGAGGCGGGGAATCAGAGGCGGGGAAACAGAGGCGGGGAATCAGATATGGGGAATCAGAGGTGGCGAATCAAAGGCGGTGAATCAGAGATGGGGAATCAGAGGCCGGGAATCACAGGCAGGGAATCAAAAACGGGGAATCAGAGGCGAGGAATCAGAGCTGGGGAATCAGAGGCGGGGAATCAGAATTGGGGAATCAGAGATGGGGAATCAGAGATGGGGAATCAGAGGCGGGGAATCAGACGCGGGGAATCAGAGGTGTTGAATCAGAGATGTGGAATCAGAGGCGGGGAATCAGAGGCAGGGAATCAGACGTGGGGAATCAGAGGCGGGGAATCATAGCTGGCGAATCAGAGGCGGGGAATGAGATATGGGAAATCAGAGGTGGGGAATCAGAGTCCGGGAATCAGAGATGGGGATTCTGAGGTGGGGAATGAGATATGGGGAATCAGAGGCGGGGAATCAGAGGCGGGGAAACAGAGGTGGGGAATCAGATATGGGGAATCAGAGGTGGGGAATCAGGAAGGGGGTATCAGTGGCAGGAAATCAGAGGCGGGGAAACAGAGGCGGGGAATCAGATATGGGGAATCAGAGGTGGGGAATCAGAGGCAGGGAATCAGATGTGCGGAATCAGAGATGGGGAATCAAAGGCAGGGAATCAGAATCAGAAGCAGGGAATCAGAGGCCGGAATCAGATGCCGGGAATAAGAGGACGGGAATCAGAGGTGGGGAATCAGAGTCCGGGAATCAGAGATGGGGATTCAGAGGCGGGGAATGAGATATGGGGAATCAGAGGCGGGGAATCAGAGGCGGGGAAACAGAGGCGGGGAATCAGATATGGGGAATCAGAGGTGGGGAATCAGGGGCGGGGTATCAGTGGCAGGGAATCAGAGGCGGGAAATCAGAGGCCGGGAATCAGAGGCGGTGAATCAGAGGCGGGGAATCAGAGGCAGGGAATCGGATGTGCGGAATCAGAGATGGGGAATCAGAGGTGGGGAATCAGAGGCGGTTAATCAGACATGGGTAATCAGAGGCGGGGAATGAGAGGCAGGAAATCAGACACGGGGAATCAGAGGCGGGGAATCAGAGCTGGGGAATTAGATGCAGGGAATCAGAGTTGGGGATTCAGAGGCGGGGAATCAGATATGGGGAAACAGAGGTGGGGAATCAGAGGTGGGCAAATAGAGGCGGGGAATCAGATATGGGGAAACAGAGGCGGGGAATCAGAGGCGTGGAAACAGAGGCGGGGAATCACATATGGGGAATCAGAGGTGGGGAATCAGAGTTTGGGAATCAGAGGCAGGGAATCAGAGGCTGGGAATCAGATGCAGGGAATCAGATGCGGGGATCAGAGGCGGGGAATGAGAGCTGGGGAATCAGAGGTGGGGAATCAGAGTTTGGGAATCAGAGGCGGGGACTTAGATATGGGGAAACAGAGGCGGGGAATCAGAGGTGGGGAAACAGAGGCGGGGAATCAAATATGGGGAATCAGAGGTGGGGAATCAGATATGGGGAATCAGAGGTGGGGAATCAGAGGCAGGGAATTAGATTTGCGGAATCAGAGATGGGGAATCAGAAGCAGGGAATCAGAGGTCGGGAATCAGAGGCCGGAATCAGATGCCGGGAATAAGAGGCCTGGAATCAAAGGCGATGAATCAGAGATGGGGAATCAGAGGCGGGGAATCAGAGGCAGGGAATCAAACACGGGGAATCAGAGGCGGGGAATCAGCGCTGGGGAATCAGAGGTGGGGATCAGAGTCGGGGAATCAGAGGCAGGGAATCAGATGTGCGGAATCTGAGGTGGGGAATCAGAGGTTGGGAATCAGAGGCAGGGAATCAGAGGCTTGGAATCAGATGCAGGGAATCAGATGCGGGGAATCAGAGGCGGGGAATCAGAGCTGGGGAATCAGAGGTGGGGAATCAGAGTTGGGGAATCAGAGGCGGGGACTTAGATATTGGGAAACAGAGGCGGGGAATCAGAGGCGGGGAATCAGAGGCAGGGAATCAGATGTGCGGAATCAGAGATGGGGAATCAGAGGCAGGGAATCAGAATCAGAAGCAGGGAATCGGAGGCCGGAATCAGATGCCGGGAATAAGAGGCCGGGAATCAGAGGTGGGGAATCAGAGTCCGGGAATCAGAGATGGGGTTTCAGAGGCGTGGAATGAGATATGGGGGATCAGAGGCGGGGAATCAGAGGCGGGGAAACAGAGGCGGGGAATCAGATATGGGGAATCAGAGGTGGCGAATCAAAGGCGGTGAATCAGAGATGGGGAATCAGAGGCCGGGAATCAGAGGCAGGGAATCAAACACGGAAAATCAGAGGCGGGGAATCAGAGCTGGGGAATCAGAGGCGGGGAATCAGAGGCGGGGAAACAGAGGCGAGGAATCAGATATGGGGAATCAGAGGTGGCGAATCAAAGTTGGGGAATCAGAGGCGGGGACTTAGATATGGGGAAACAGAGGCGGGGAATCAGAGGCGGGGAAACAGAGGCGGGGAATCAGATATGGGGAATCAGAGGTGGGGAATCAGAGGCAGGGAATTAGATTTGCGGAATCAGAGATGGGGAATCAGAAGCAGGGAATCAGAGGCCGGGAATCAGAGGCCGGAATCAGATGCCGGGAATAAGAGGCCGGGAATCAGAGGTGGGGAATCAGAGTCCGGGAATCAGAGATGGGGAATCAGAGGCGGGGAATGAGATATGGGGAATCAGAGGCGGGGAATCAGAGGCGGGGAAACAGAGGCGAGGAATCAGATATGGGGAATCAGAGGTGGCGAATCAAAGGCGGTGAATCAGAGATGGGGAATCAGAGGCGGGGAATCAGAGGCAGGGAATCAAACACGGGGAATCAGAGGCGGGGAATCAGAGCTGGGGAATCAGAGGCGGGGAATCAGAGTTGGGGAATCAGAGGCGGGGAATCAGAGCTGCGGAATCAGAGGTGGGGATCAGAGTCGGGGAATCAGAGGCAGGGAATCAGATGTGCGGAATCAGAGATGGGGAATCAGAGGTGGGGAATCAGAGGCGGGGAATCAGAGGCAAGAAATCAGACACGGGGTTTCAGAGGCTGGGAATCAGACGGGGGAATCAAAGGCGGGGAATCAGAGCTGGGGAATCAGAGGCAGGGAATCAGAGTTGAGGATTCAGAGGCGGGGAATCAGATATGGGGAATCAGAGGTGGGGAATCAGAGGTGGTGAATCAGAGATGGGGAATCACAGGCGGGGAATCAGAGGCAGGGAATAGAACGCGGGGAATCAGAGGCAGGGAATCAGAGTTGGGGCATCAGAGGTTGGGAATTAGATATGGGGAAACAGAGGCGGGGAATCAGAGGCGGGGAAACAGAGGCGGGAAATCAGATATGGGGAATCAGAGGTGGGGAATCAGAGGCAGGGAATCAGATGTGCGGAATCAGAGATGGGGAATCAGAGGCAGGGAATCAGATTCAGAAGCGGGGAATCAGAGGCCGGGAAACAGAGGTGGGGAATCAGATATGGGGAATCAGAGGTGGGGAATCAGAGGCAGGGAATTAGATTTGCGGAATCAGAGATGGGGAATCAGAAGCAGGGAATCAGAGGCAGGGAATCAAACACGGGGAATCAGAGGCGGGGAATCAGAGCTGGGGAATCAGAGGCTGGGAATCAAAGTTGGGGAATCAGAGGCAGGGAATCAGATATGGGGAAACAGGGGCGGGGAATCAGAGGCGGGGAAACAGAGGCTGGGAATCAGATATGGGGAATCAGAGGTGGGGAATCAGAGGTGGGGAATCAGAGCTGGGGAATCAGAGGTGGGGAATCAAAGTTGGGGAATCAGAGGCGGGGACTTAGATATGGGGAAACATAGGCGGGGAATCAGAGACGGGGAAACAGAGGCGGGGATTCAGATATGGGGAATCAGAGGTGGGGAATCAGAGGCAGGGAATTAGATGTGCGGAATCAGAAATGGGGAATCAGAGGCAGGGAATCAGAATCAGAAGCAGGGAATCAGAGGCCGGGAATCAGAGGCCGGAATCAGATGCCGGGAATAAGAGGCCGGGAATCAGAGGTGGGGAAACAGAGGCTGGGAATCAGATATGGGGAATCAGAGGTGGGGAATCAGAGGCAGGGAATTAGATTTGCGGAATCAGAGATGGGGAATCAGAAGCAGGGAATCAGAGGTCGGGAATCAGAGGCCGGAATCAGATGCCGGGAATAAGAGGCCGGGAATCAAAGGCGATGAATCAGAGATGGGGAATCAGAGGCGGGGAATCAGAGGCAGGGAATCAAACACGGGGAATCAGAGGCGGGGAATCAGCGCTGGGGAATCAGAGGTGGGGATCAGAGTCGGGGAATCAGAGGCAGGGAATCAGATGTGCGGAATCTGAGGTGGGGAATCAGAGGTTGGGAATCAGAGGCAGGGAATCAGAGGCTTGGAATCAGATGCAGGGAATCAGATGCGGGGAATCAGAGGCGGGGAATCAGAGCTGGGGAATCAGAGGTGGGGAATCAGAGTTGGGGAATCAGAGGCGGGGACTTAGATATTGGGAAACAGAGGCGGGGAATCAGAGGCGGGGAATCAGAGGCAGGGAATCAGATGTGCGGAATCAGAGATGGGGAATCAGAGGCAGGGAATCAGAATCAGAAGCAGGGAATCGGAGGCCGGAATCAGATGCCGGGAATAAGAGGCTGGGAATCAGAGGTGGGGAATCAGAGTCCGGGAATCAGAGATGGGGTTTCAGAGGCGTGGAATGAGATATGGGGAATCAGAGGCGGGGAATCAGAGGCGGGGAAGCAGAGGCGGGGAATCAGATATGGGGAATCAGAGGTGGCGAATCAAAGGCGGTGAATCAGAGATGGGGAATCAGAGGCCGGGAATCAGAGGCAGGGAATCAAACACGGAAAATCAGAGGCGGGGAATCAGAGCTGGGGAATCAGAGGCGGGGAATCAGAGGCGGGGAAACAGAGGCGAGGAATCAGATATGGGGAATCAGAGGTGGCGAATCAAAGTTGGGGAATCAGAGGCGGGGACTTAGATATGGGGAAACAGAGGCGGGGAATCAGAGGCGGGGAAACAGAGGCGGGGAATCAGATATGGGGAATCAGAGGTGGGGAATCAGAGGCAGGGAATTAGATTTGCGGAATCAGAGATGGGGAATCAGAAGCAGGGAATCAGAGGCCGGGAATCAGAGGCCGGAATCAGATGCCGGGAATAAGAGGCCGGGAATCAGAGGTGGGGAATCAGAGTCCGGGAATCAGAGATGGGGAATCAGAGGCGGGGAATGAGATATGGGGAATCAGAGGCGGGGAATCAGAGGCGGGGAAACAGAGGCGAGGAATCAGATATGGGGAATCAGAGGTGGCGAATCAAAGGCGGTGAATCAGAGATGGGGAATCAGAGGCGGGGAATCAGAGGCAGGGAATCAAACACGGGGAATCAGAGGCGGGGAATCAGATCTGGGGAATCAGAGGCGGGGAATCAGAGTTGGGGAATCAGAGGCGGGGAATCAGAGCTGCGGAATCAGAGGTGGGGATCAGAGTCGGGGAATCAGAGGCAGGGAATCAGATGTGCGGAATCAGAGATGGGGAATCAGAGGTGGGGAATCAGAGGCGGGGAATCAGAGGCAAGAAATCAGACACGGGGTTTCAGAGGCTGGGAATCAGACGGGGGAATCAAAGGCGGGGAATCAGAGGTGGTGAATCAGAGATGGGGAATCACAGGCGGGGAATCAGAGGCAGGGAATAGAACGCGGGGAATCAGAGGCAGGGAATCAGAGTTGGGGCATCAGAGGTTGGGAATTAGATATGGGGAAACAGAGGCGGGGAATCAGAGGCGGGGAAACAGAGGCGGGAAATCAGATATGGGGAATCAGAGGTGGGGAATCAGAGGCAGGGAATCAGATGTGCGGAATCAGAGATGGGGAATCAGAGGCAGGGAATCAGAATCAGAAGCGGGGAATCAGAGGCCGGGAAACAGAGGTGGGGAATCAGATATGGGGAATCAGAGGTGGGGAATCAGAGGCAGGGAATTAGATTTGCGGAATCAGAGATGGGGAATCAGAAGCAGGGAATCAGAGGCAGGGAATCAAACACGGGGAATCAGAGGCGGGGAATCAGAGCTGGGGAATCAGAGGCTGGGAATCAAAGTTGGGGAATCAGAGGCAGGGAATCAGATATGGGGAAACAGGGGCGGGGAATCAGAGGCGGGGAAACAGAGGCTGGGAATCAGATATGGGGAATCAGAGGTGGGGAATCAGAGGTGGGGAATCAGAGCTGGGGAATCAGAGGTGGGGAATCAAAGTTGGGGCATCAGAGGCGGGGACTTAGATATGGGGAAACATAGGCGGGGAATCAGAGACGGGGAAACAGAGGCGGGGATTCAGATATGGGGAATCAGAGGTGGGGAATCAGAGGCAGGGAATTAGATGTGCGGAATCAGAAATGGGGAATCAGAGGCAGGGAATCAGAATCAGAAGCAGGGAATCAGAGGCCGGGAATCAGAGGCCGGAATCAGATGCCGGGAATAAGAGGTCGGGAATCAGAGGTGGGGAATCAGAGTCCGGGAATCAGAGATGGGGATTCAGAGGCGGGGAATGAGATATGGGGAATCAGAGGCGGGGAATCAGAGGCGGGGAAACAGTGGCGAGGAATCAGATATGGGGAATCAGAGGTGGCGAATCAAAGGCGGTGAATCAGAGATGGGGAATCAGAGCTGGGGAATCAGAGGCAGGGGATCAAACACGGGGAATCAGAGGCGGGGAATCACAGCTGGGGAATCAGAGGTGGGGAATCAGATATGGGGAATCAGAGGTGGCGAATCAAAGGCGGTGAATCAGAGATGGGGAATCAGAGGCCGGGAATCAGAGGCAGGGAATCAAAAACGGGGAATCAGAGGCGAGGAATCAGAGCTGGGGAATCAGAGGCGGGGAATCAGAATTGGGGAATCAGAGATGGGGAATCAGAGATGGGGAATCAGAGGCGGGGAATCAGACGCGGGGAATCAGAGGTGTTGAATCAGAGATGTGGAATCAGAGGCGGGGAATCAGAGGCAGGGAATCAGACGTGGGGAATCAGAGGCGGGGAATCATAGCTGGCGAATCAGAGGCGGGGAATGAGATATGGGAAATCAGAGGTGGGGAATCAGAGTCCGGGAATCAGAGATGGGGATTCTGAGGCGGGGAATGAGATATGGGGAATCAGAGGCGGGGAATCAGAGGCGGGGAAACAGAGGTGGGGAATCAGATATGGGGAATCAGAGGTGGGGAATCAGGAAAGGGGTATCAGTGGCAGGGAATCAGAGGCGGGGAAACAGAGGCGGGGAATCAGATATGGGGAATCAGAGGTGGGGAATCAGAGGCAGGGAATCAGATGTGCGGAATCAGAGATGGGGAATCAAAGGCAGGGAATCAGAATCAGAAGCAGGGAATCAGAGGCCGGAATCAGATGCCGGGAATAAGAGGACGGGAATCAGAGGTGGGGAATCAGAGTCCGGGAATCAGAGATGGGGATTCAGAGGCGGGGAATGAGATATGGGGAATCAGAGGCGGGGAATCAGAGGCGGGGAAACAGAGGCGGGGAATCAGATATGGGGAATCAGAGGTGGGGAATCAGGGGCGGGGTATCAGTGGCAGGGAATCAGAGGCGGGAAATCAGAGGCCGGGAATCAGAGGCGGTGAATCAGAGGCGGGGAATCAGAGGCAGGGAATCGGATGTGCGGAATCAGAGATGGGGAATCAGAGGTGGGGAATCAGAGGCGGTTAATCAGACATGGGTAATCAGAGGCGGGGAATGAGAGGCAGGAAATCAGACACGGGGAATCAGAGGCGGGGAATCAGAGCTGGGGAATTAGATGCAGGGAATCAGAGTTGGGGATTCAGAGGCGGGGAATCAGATATGGGGAAACAGAGGTGGGGAATCAGAGGTGGGCAAATAGAGGCGGGGAATCAGATATGGGGAAACAGAGGCGGGGAATCAGAGGCGTGGAAACAGAGGCGGGGAATCACATATGGGGAATCAGAGGTGGGGAATCAGAGTTTGGGAATCAGAGGCAGGGAATCAGAGGCTGGGAATCAGATGCAGGGAATCAGATGCGGGGATCAGAGGCGGGGAATGAGAGCTGGGGAATCAGAGGTGGGGAATCAGAGTTTGGGAATCAGAGGCGGGGACTTAGATATGGGGAAACAGAGGCGGGGAATCAGAGGTGGGGAAACAGAGGCGGGGAATCAGATATGGGGAATCAGAGGTGGGGAATCAGATATGGGGAATCAGAGGTGGGGAATCAGAGGCAGGGAATTAGATTTGCGGAATCAGAGATGGGGAATCAGAAGCAGGGAATCAGAGGTCGGGAATCAGAGGCCGGAATCAGATGCCGGGAATAAGAGGCCGGGAATCAAAGGCGATGAATCAGAGATGGGGAATCAGAGGCGGGGAATCAGAGGCAGGGAATCAAACACGGGGAATCAGAGGCGGGGAATCAGCGCTGGGGAATCAGAGGTGGGGATCAGAGTCGGGGAATCAGAGGCAGGGAATCAGATGTGCGGAATCTGAGGTGGGGAATCAGAGGTTGGGAATCAGAGGCAGGGAATCAGAGGCTTGGAATCAGATGCAGGGAATCAGATGCGGGGAATCAGAGGCGGGGAATCAGAGCTGGGGAATCAGAGGTGGGGAATCAGAGTTGGGGAATCAGAGGCGGGGACTTAGATATTGGGAAACAGAGGCGGGGAATCAGAGGCGGGGAATCAGAGGCAGGGAATCAGATGTGCGGAATCAGAGATGGGGAATCAGAGGCAGGGAATCAGAATCAGAAGCAGGGAATCGGAGGGCGGAATCAGATGCCGGGAATAAGAGGCCGGGAATCAGAGGTGGGGAATCAGAGTCCGGGAATCAGAGATGGGGTTTCAGAGGCGTGGAATGAGATATGGGGAATCGGAGGCGGGGAATCAGAGGCGGGGAAACTGAGGCGGGGAATCAGATATGGGGAATCAGAGGTGGCGAATCAAAGGCGGTGAATCAGAGATGGGGAATCAGAGGCCGGGAATCAGAGGCAGGGAATCAAACACGGAAAATCAGAGGTGGGGAATCAGAGCTGGGGAATCAGAGGCGGGGAATCAGAGGCGGGGAAACAGAGGCGAGGAATCAGATATGGGGAATCAGAGGTGGCGAATCAAAGTTGGGGATTCAGAGGCGGGGACTTAGATATGGGGAAACAGAGGCGGGGAATCAGAGGCGGGGAAACAGAGGCGGGGAATCAGATATGGGGAATCAGAGGTGGGGAATCAGAGGCAGGGAATTAGATTTGCGGAATCAGAGATGGGGAATCAGAAGCAGGGAATCAGAGGCCGGGAATCAGAGGCCGGAATCAGATGCCGGGAATAAGAGTCCGGGAATCAGAGATGGGGAATCAGAGGCGGGGAATGAGATATGGGGAATCAGAGGCGGGGAATCCGAGGCGGGGCAACAGAGGCGAGGAATCAGATATGGGGAATCAGAGGTGGCGAATCAAAGGCGGTGAATCAGAGATGGGGAATCAGAGGCGGGGAATCAGAGGCAGGGAATCAAACACGGGGAATCAGAGGCGGGGAATCAGAGCTGGGGATTCAGAGGCGGGGAATCAGAGTTGGGGAATCAGAGGCGGGGAATCAGAGCTGCGGAATCAGAGGTGGGGATCAGAGTCGGGGAATCAGAGGCAGGGAATCAGATGTGCGGAATCAGAGATGGGGAATCAGAGGTGGGGAATCAGAGGCGGGGAATCAGAGGCAAGAAATCAGACACGGGGTTTCAGAGGCTGGGAATCAGACGGGGGAATCAAAGGCGGGGAATCAGAGCTGGGGAATCAGAGGCAGGGAATCAGAGTTGAGGATTCAGAGGCGGGGAATCAGATATGGGGAATCAGAGTTGGGGCATCAGAGGTTGGGAATTAGATATGGGGAAACAGAGGCGGGGAATCAGAGGCAGGGAATCAGATGTGCGGAATCAGAGATGGGGAATCAGAGGCAGGGAATCAGAATCAGAAGCGGGGAATCAGAGGCCGGGAAACAGAGGTGGGGAATCAGATATGGGGAATCAGAGGTGGGGAATCAGAGGCAGGGAATTAGATTTGCGGAATCAGAGATGGGGAATCAGAAGCAGGGAATCAGAGGCAGGGAATCAAACACGGGGAATCAGAGGCGGGGAATCAGAGCTGGGGAATCAGAGGCTGGGAATCAAAGTTGGGGAATCAGAGGCAGGGAATCAGATATGGGGAAACAGGGGCGGGGAATCAGAGGCGGGGAAACAGAGGCTGGGAATCAGATATGGGGAATCAGAGGTGGGGAATCAGAGGTGGGGAATCAGAGCTGGGGAATCAGAGGTGGGGAATCAAAGTTGGGGAATCAGAGGCGGGGACTTAGATATGGGGAAACATAGGCGGGGAATCAGAGACGGGGAAACAGAGGCGGGGATTCAGATATGGGGAATCAGAGGTGGGGAATCAGAGGCAGGGAATTAGATGTGCGGAATCAGAAATGGGGAATCAGAGGCAGGGAATCAGAATCAGAAGCAGGGAATCAGAGGCCGGGAATCAGAGGCCGGAATCAGATGCCGGGAATAAGAGGTCGGGAATCAGAGGTGGGGAATCAGAGTCCGGGAATCAGAGATGGGGATTCAGAGGCGGGGAATGAGATATGGGGAATCAGAGGCGGGGAATCAGAGGCGGGGAAACAGTGGCGAGGAATCAGATATGGGGAATCAGAGGTGGCGAATCAAAGGCGGTGAATCAGAGATGGGGAATCAGAGCTGGGGAATCAGAGGCAGGGGATAAAACACGGGGAATCAGAGGCGGGGAATCACAGCTGGGGAATCAGAGGTGGGGAATCAGAGTTGGGGAATCAGAGGCGGGGAATCAGAGCTGGGGAATCAGAGGTGGGGAATCAGAGTCGGGGAATCAGAGGCAGGGAATCGGATGTGCGGAATCAGAGATGGGGAATCAGAGGTGGGGAATCAGTGGCGGTGAATCTGAGATGGGGAATCAGAGGCGGGGAATCAGAGGCAGGTTTTCAGACACGGGGATTCAGAGGCTGGGAATCAGACGGGGGGAATCAAAGGCGGGGAATGAAGCTGGGGAATCAGAGGCAGGGAATCAGAGTTGGGGATTCAGAGGCGGGGAATCAGATATGGGGAAACAGAGGCGGGGAATCAGAGGCGGGCAAACAGAGGCGGGGAATTAGATATGGGGAATCAGTGGTGGGGAATCAGAGGTGGTGAATCAGAGATGGGGAATCACAGGCGGGGAATCAGAGGCAGGGAATAGAACGCGGGGAATCAGAGGCAGGGAATCAGAGCTGGGGAATAAGAGGCGGGGAATCATAGTTGGGAATCAGAGGCGGGGAATCAGATATGGGGAAACAGAGGCGGGGAATCAGGGGCGGGGAAACAGAGGCGGGGAATCAGATATGGGGAATCGGATGTGGGGAATCAGAGGCGGGGAATCAGAGCTGTGGAATCAGAGGCGGGGAATCAGAGTTGGGGCATCAGAGGTGGGGAATTAGATATGGGGAAACAGAGGCGGGGAATCAGAGGCGTGGAAACAGAGGCGGGGAATCAGATATGGGGAATCAGAGGTGGGGAATCAGAGGCAGGTAATCAGATGTGCAGAATCAGAGATGTGGAATCAGAGGCAGGGAATCAGAATCAGAAGCGGGGAGTCAGAGGACGGGAATCAGAGGCCTGGAATCAGATGCTGGGAATAAGAGGCCGGGAATCAGAGGTGGGGAATCAGAGTCCGGGAATCAGAGATGGGGAGTCAGAGGCGGGGAATGAGATATGGAGAATCAGAGGCGGGGAATCAGAGGCGGGGAAACAGAGGTGGGGAATCAGATATGGGGAATCAGAGGTGGCGAATCAAAGGCGGTGAATCAGAGATGGGGAATCAGAGGCGGGGAATCAGAGGCAGGGAATCAAACACGGGGAATCAGAGGCGGGGAATCAGAGCTGGGGAATCAGAGGCTGGGAATCAAAGTTGGGGAACCAGAGGCGGGGAATGAGATATGGGGAATCAGAGGCCGGGAATCAGAGGCAGGGAATCAGAGGCTGGGAATCAGATGCAGGGAATCAGATGCGGGGATCAGAGGCGGGGAATGAGAGCTGGGGAATCAGAGGTGGGGAATCAGAGTTGGGGAATCAGAGGCGGGGACTTAGATATGGGGAAACAGAGGCGGGGAATCAGAGGTGGGGAAACAGAGGCGGGGAATCAGATATGGGGAATCAGAGGTGGGGAATCAGAGGCAGGGAATCAGATGTGCGGAATCAGAGATGGGGAATCAGAGGCAGGGAATCAGAATCAGAAGCAGGGAATAAGACGCGGGGAATCAGAGGCGGGGAATAAGAGCTGGGGAAGCAGAGGCAGTGAATCAGAGGCGGGGAATCAGAGGCAGGGAATCGGATGTGCGGAATCAGAGATGGGGAATCAGAGGTGGGGAATCAAAGGCGGTGAATCAGACATGGGTAATCAGAGGCGGGGAATCAGAGGCAGGAAATCAGACACGGGGAATCAGAGGCGGGGAATCAGAGCTGGGAAATTAGAGGCAGGGAATCATAGTTGGGAATCAGAGGCGGGGAATCAGATATGGGGAAACAGAGGCGGGGAATCAGAGGCGGGCAAATAGAGGCGGGGCATCAGATATGGGGAAACAGAGGCGGGGAATCAGAGCTGGGGAATAAGAGGCGGGGAATCATAGTTGTGAATCAGAGGCGGGGAATCAGATATGGGGAAACAGAGGCGGGGAATCAGGGGCGGGGAAACAGAGGCGGGGAATCTGATATGGGGAATCGGATGTGGGGAATCAGAGGCGGGGAATCAGAGCTGTGGAATCAGAGGCGGGGAATCAGAGTTGGGGCATCAGAGGTGGGGAATTAGATATGGGGAAACAGAGGCGGGGAATCAGAGGCGTGGAAACAGAGGCGGGGATTCAGATATGGGGAATCAGAGGCAGGGAATCAGAATCAGAAGCGGGGAATCATAGGCCGGGAATCAGAGGCCGGGAATCAGATGCTGGGAATAAGAGGCCGGGAATCAGAGGTGGGGAATCAGAGTCCGGGAATCAGAGATGGGGATTCAGAGGCGGGGAATGAGATATGGAGAATCAGAGGCGGGGAATCAGAGGCGGGGAAACAGAGGTGGGGAATCAGATATGTGGAATCAGAGGTGGCGAATCAAAGGCGGTGAATCAGAGATGGGGAATCAGAGGCGGGGAATCAGAGGCAGGGAATCAAACACGGGAAATCAGAGGCGGGGAATCAGAGCTGGGGAATCAGAGGCGGGGAATGAGAGTTGGGGAATCAGAGGCAGGGAATCAGATATGGGGAAACAGGGGCAGGGAATCAGAGGCGGGGAAACAGAGGCGGGGAATCAGATATGCGGAATCAGAGGTGTGGAATCAGAGGTTGGGAATCAGAGGCAGGGAATCAGAGGCGGGGAAACAGAGGCGGGGAATCAGATATGGGGAATCAGAGGTGGCGAATCAAAGGCGGTGAAACAGAGATGGGGAATCAGGGCAGGGAATCAGAGGCAGGGAATCAAACACGGGGAATCAGAGCTGGGGAATCAGAGGCGGGGAATTATAGTTGGGGAATCAGAGGAGGGGAATCAGAGGCGGGGAAACAGAGGCGGGGAATCAAATATGGGGAATCAGAGGTGGGGAATCAGAGGTTGGGAATAAGAAGCAGGGAATCAGAGGTGGGGAATCAGAGGCGGGGAATCAGAGGCAGGGAATCAGATGTGCGGAATCGGGGATGGGGAATCAGAGGCAGGGAATCAGAGGCGGGGAATCAGAGGCGGGGAATCAGAGGCCGGGAATCAGATATGGGGAAACAGAGGTGGGGAATCAGAGGCGGGGAAACAGAGGCGGGGATTCAGATATGGGGAATCAGAGGTGGGGAATCAGAGGTTGGGAATCAGAGGCAGGGAATCAGAGGCTTGGAATCAGATGCAGGGAATCAGATGCGGGTAATCAGAGGCGGGGAATCAGAGCTGGGGAATCAGAGGTGGGGAATCAGAGTTGGGGAATCAGAGGCGGGGACTTAGATATTGGGAAACAGAGGCGGGGAATCAGAGGCGGGGAAACAGAGGCGCGGAGTCAGATATGGGGAATCAGAGGTGGGGAATCAGAGGCAGGGAATCAGATGTGCGGAATCAGAGATGGGGAATCAGAGGCAGGGAATCAGAATCAGAAGCAGGGAATCAGAGGCCGGGAATCAGAGGCCGGAATCAGATGCCGTGAATAAGAGGCCGGGAATCAGAGGTGGGGAATCAGAGTCCGGGAATCAGAGATGGGGATTCAGAGGCGGGGAATGAGATATGGGGAATCAGAGGCGGGGAATCAGAGGCGGGGAAACAGAGGCGGGGAATCAGATATGGGGAATCAGAGGTGGCGAATCAAAGGCGGTGAATCAGAGATGGGGAATCAGAGGCCGGGAATCAGAGGCAGGGAATCAAAAACGGAGAATCAGAGGCGAGGAATCAGAGCTGGGGAATCAGAGGCGGGGAATCAGAATTGGGGAATCAGAGATGGGGAATCAGAGATGGGGAATCAGAGGCGGGGAATCAGACGCGGGGAATCAGAGGTGTTGAATCAGAGATGTGGAATCAGAGGCGGGGAATCAGAGGCAGGGAATCAGACGTGGGGAATCAGAGGCGGGGAATCATAGCTGGCGAATCAGAGGCGGGGAATGAGATATGGGAAATCAGAGGTGGGGAATCAGAGTCCGGGAATCAGAGATGGGGATTCTGAGGCGGGGAATGAGATATGGGGAATCAGAGGCGGGGAATCAGAGGCGGGGAAACAGACGTGGGGAATCAGATATGGGGAATCAGAGGTGGGGAATCAGGAAAGGGGTATCAGTGGCAGGGAATCAGAGGCGGGGAAACAGATGCGGGGAATCAGATATGGGGAATCAGAGGTGGGGAATCAGAGGCAGGGAATCAGATGTGCGGAATCAGAGATGGGGAATCAAAGGCAGGGAATCAGAATCAGAAGCAGGGAATCAGAGGCCGGAATCAGATGCCGGGAATAAGAGGACGGGAATCAGAGGTGGGGAATCAGAGTCCGGGAATCAGAGATGGGGATTCAGAGGCGGGGAATGAGATATGGGGAATCAGAGGCGGGGAATCAGAGGCGGGGAAACAGAGGCGGGGAATCAGATATGGGGAATCAGAGGTGGGGAATCAGGGGCGGGGTATCAGTGGCAGGGAATCAGAGGCGGGAAATCAGAGGCCGGGAATCAGAGGCGGTGAATCAGAGGCGGGGAATCAGAGGCAGGGAATCGGATGTGCGGAATCAGAGATGGGGAATCAGAGGTGGGGAATCAGAGGCGGTTAATCAGACATGGGTAATCAGAGGCGGGGAATGAGAGGCAGGAAATCAGACACGGGGAATCAGAGGCGGGGAATCAGAGCTGGGGAATTAGATGCAGGGAATCAGAGTTGGGGATTCAGAGGCGGGGAATCAGATATGGGGAAACAGAGGTGGGGAATCAGAGGTGGGCAAATAGAGGCGGGGAATAAGATATGGGGAAACAGAGGCGGGGAATCAGAGGCGTGGAAACAGAGGCGGGGAATCACATATGGGGAATCAGAGGTGGGGAATCAGAGTTTGGGAATCAGAGGCAGGGAATCAGAGGCTGGGAATCAGATGCAGGGAATCAGATGCGGGGATCAGAGGCGGGGAATGAGAGCTGGGGAATCAGAGGTGGGGAATCAGAGTTTGGGAATCAGAGGCGGGGACTTAGATATGGGGAAACAGAGGCGGGGAATCAGAGGTGGGGAAACAGAGGCGGGGAATCAAATATGGGGAATCAGAGGTGGGGAATCAGATATGGGGAATCAGAGGTGGGGAATCAGAGGCAGGGAATTAGATTTGCGGAATCAGAGATGGGGAATCAGAAGCAGGGAATCAGAGGTCGGGAATCAGAGGCCGGAATCAGATGCCGGGAATAAGAGGCCGGGAATCAAAGGCGATGAATCAGAGATGGGGAATCAGAGGCGGGGAATCAGAGGCAGGGAATCAAACACGGGGAATCAGAGGCGGGGAATCAGCGCTGGGGAATCAGAGGTGGGGATCAGAGTCGGGGAATCAGAGGCAGGGAATCAGATGTGCGGAATCTGAGGTGGGGAATCAGAGGTTGGGAATCAGAGGCAGGGAATCAGAGGCTTGGAATCAGATGCAGGGAATCAGATGCGGGGAATCAGAGGCGGGGAATCAGAGCTGGGGAATCAGAGGTGGGGAATCAGAGTTGGGGAATCAGAGGCGGGGACTTAGATATTGGGAAACAGAGGCGGGGAATCAGAGGCGGGGAATCAGAGGCAGGGAATCAGATGTGCGGAATCAGAGATGGGGAATCAGAGGCAGGGAATCAGAATCAGAAGCAGGGAATCGGAGGCCGGAATCAGATGCCGGGAATAAGAGGCCGGGAATCAGAGGTGGGGAATCAGAGTCCGGGAATCAGAGATGGGGTTTCAGAGGCGTGGAATGAGATATGGGGAATCAGAGGCGGGGAATCAGAGGCGGGGAAACAGAGGCGGGGAATCAGATATGGGGAATCAGAGGTGGCGAATCAAAGGCGGTGAATCAGAGATGGGGAATCAGAGGCCGGGAATCAGAGGCAGGGAATCAAACACGGAAAATCAGAGGCGGGGAATCAGAGCTGGGGAATCAGAGGCGGGGAATCAGAGGCGGGGAAACAGAGGCGAGGAATCAGATATGGGGAATCAGAGGTGGCGAATCAAAGTTGGGGAATCAGAGGCGGGGACTTAGATATGGGGAAACAGAGGCGGGGAATCAGAGGCGGGGAAACAGAGGCGGGGAATCAGATATGGGGAATCAGAGGTGGGGAATCAGAGGCAGGGAATTAGATTTGCGGAATCAGAGATGGGGAATCAGAAGCAGGGAATCAGAGGCCGGGAATCAGAGGCCGGAATCAGATGCCGGGAATAAGAGGCCGGGAATCAGAGGTGGGGAATCAGAGTCCGGGAATCAGAGATGGGGAATCAGAGGCGGGGAATGAGATATGGGGAATCAGAGGCGGGGAATCAGAGGCGGGGAAACAGAGGCGAGGAATCAGATATGGGGAATCAGAGGTGGCGAATCAAAGGCGGTGAATCAGAGATGGGGAATCAGAGGCGGGGAATCAGAGGCAGGGAATCAAACACGGGGAATCAGAGGCGGGGAATCAGAGCTGGGGAATCAGAGGCGGGGAATCAGAGTTGGGGAATCAGAGGCGGGGAATCAGAGCTGCGGAATCAGAGGTGGGGATCAGAGTCGGGGAATCAGAGGCAGGGAATCAGATGTGCGGAATCAGAGATGGGGAATCAGAGGTGGGGAATCAGAGGCGGGGAATCAGAGGCAAGAAATCAGACACGGGGTTTCAGAGGCTGGGAATCAGACGGGGGAATCAAAGGCGGGGAATCAGAGCTGGGGAATCAGAGGCAGGGAATCAGAGTTGAGGATTCAGAGGCGGGGAATCAGATATGGGGAATCAGAGGTGGGGAATCAGAGGTGGTGAATCAGAGATGGGGAATCACAGGCGGGGAATCAGAGGCAGGGAATCAGAATCAGAAGCGGGGAATCAGAGGCCGGGAAACAGAGGTGGGGAATCAGATATGGGGAATCAGAGGTGGGGAATCAGAGGCAGGGAATTAGATTTGCGGAATCAGAGATGGGGAATCAGAAGCAGGGAATCAGAGGCAGGGAATCAAACACGGGGAATCAGAGGCGGGGAATCAGAGCTGGGGAATCAGAGGCTGGGAATCAAAGTTGGGGAATCAGAGGCAGGGAATCAGATATGGGGAAACAGGGGCGGGGAATCAGAGGCGGGGAAACAGAGGCTGGGAATCAGATATGGGGAATCAGAGGTGGGGAATCAGAGGTGGGGAATCAGAGCTGGGGAATCAGAGGTGGGGAATCAAAGTTGGGGAATCAGAGGCGGGGACTTAGATATGGGGAAACATAGGCGGGGAATCAGAGACGGGGAAACAGAGGCGGGGATTCAGATATGGGGAATCAGAGGTGGGGAATCAGAGGCAGGGAATTAGATGTGCGGAATCAGAAATGGGGAATCAGAGGCAGGGAATCAGAATCAGAAGCTGGGAATCAGAGGCCGGGAATCAGAGGCCGGAATCAGATTCCGGGAATAAGAGGTCGGGAATCAGAGGTGGGGAATCAGAGTCCGGGAATCAGAGATGGGGATTCAGAGGCGGGGAATGAGATATGGGGAATCAGAGGCGGGGAATCAGAGGCGGGGAAACAGTGGCGAGGAATCAGATATGGGGAATCAGAGGTGGCGAATCAAAGGCGGTGAATCAGAGATGGGGAATCAGAGCTGGGGAATCAGAGGCAGGGGATCAAACACGGGGAATCAGAGGCGGGGAATCACAGCTGGGGAATCAGAGGTGGGGAATCAGATATGGGGAATCAGAGGTGGCGAATCAAAGGCGGTGAATCAGAGATGGGGAATCAGAGGCCGGGAATCAGAGGCAGGGAATCAAAAACGGGGAATCAGAGGCGAGGAATCAGAGCTGGGGAATCAGAGGCGGGGAATCAGAATTGGGGAATCAGAGATGGGGAATCAGAGATGGGGAATCAGAGGCGGGGAATCAGACGCGGGGAATCAGAGGTGTTGAATCAGAGATGTGGAATCAGAGGCGGGGAATCAGAGGCAGGGAATCAGACGTGGGGAATCAGAGGCGGGGAATCATAGCTGGCGAATCAGAGGCGGGGAATGAGATATGGGAAATCAGAGGTGGGGAATCAGAGTCCGGGAATCAGAGATGGGGATTCTGAGGCGGGGAATGAGATATGGGGAATCAGAGGTGGGGAATCAGAGGCGGGGAAACAGAGGTGGGGAATCAGATATGGGGAATCAGAGGTGGGGAATCAGGAAAGGGGTATCAGTGGCAGGGAATCAGAGGCGGGGAAACAGAGGCGGGGAATCAGATATGGGGAATCAGAGGTGGGGAATCAGAGGCAGGGAATCAGATGTGCGGAATCAGAGATGGGGAATCAAAGGCAGGGAATCAGAATCAGAAGCAGGGAATCAGAGGCCGGAATCAGATGCCGGGAATAAGAGGACGGGAATCAGAGGTGGGGAATCAGAGTCCGGGAATCAGAGATGTGGATTCAGAGGCGGGGAATGAGATATGGGGAATCAGAGGCGGGGAATCAGGGGCGTGGTATCAGTGGCAGGGAATCAGAGGCGGGAAATCAGAGGCCGGGAATCAGAGGCGGTGAATCAGAGGCGGGGAATCAGAGGCAGGGAATCGGATGTGCGGAATCAGAGATGGGGAATCAGAGGTGGGGAATCAGAGGCGGTTAATCAGACATGGGTAATCAGAGGCGGGGAATGAGAGGCAGGAAATCAGACACGGGGAATCAGAGGCGGGGAATCAGAGCTGGGGAATTAGATGCAGGGAATCAGAGTTGGGGATTCAGAGGCGGGGAATCAGATATGGGGAAACAGAGGTGGGGAATCAGAGGTGGGCAAATAGAGGCGGGGAATCAGATATGGGGAAACAGAGGCGGGGAATAAGAGGCATGGAAACAGAGGCGGGGAATCACATATGGGGAATCAGAGGTGGGGAATCAGAGTTTGGGAATCAGAGGCAGGGAATCAGAGGCTGGGAATCAGATGCAGGGAATCAGATGCGGGGATCAGAGGCGGGGAATGAGAGCTGGGGAATCAGAGGTGGGGAATCAGAGTTTGGGAATCAGAGGCGGGGACTTAGATATGGGGAAACAGAGGCGGGGAATCAGAGGTGGGGAAACAGAGGCGGGGAATCAGATATGGGGAATCAGAGGTGGGGAATCAGATATGGGGAATCAGAGGTGGGGAATCAGAGGCAGGGAATTAGATTTGCGGAATCAGAGATGGGGAATCAGAAGCAGGGAATCAGAGGTCGGGAATCAGAGGCCGGAATCAGATGCCGGGAATAAGAGGCCGGGAATCAAAGGCGATGAATCAGAGATGGGGAATCAGAGGCGGGGAATCAGAGGCAGGGAATCAAACACGGGGAATCAGAGGCGGGGAATCAGCGCTGGGGAATCAGAGGTGGGGATCAGAGTCGGGGAATCAGAGGCAGGGAATCAGATGTGCGGAATCTGAGGTGGGGAATCAGAGGTTGGGAATCAGAGGCAGGGAATCAGAGGCTTGGAATCAGATGCAGGGAATCAGATGCGGGGAATCAGAGGCGGGGAATCAGAGCTGGGGAATCAGAGGTGGGGAATCAGAGTTGGGGAATCAGAGGCGGGGACTTAGATATTGGGAAACAGAGGCGGGGAATCAGAGGCGGGGAATCAGAGGCAGGGAATCAGATGTGCGGAATCAGAGATGGGGAATCAGAGGCAGGGAATCAGAATCAGAAGCAGGGAATCGGAGGCCGGAATCAGATGCCGGGAATAAGAGGCCGGGAATCAGAGGTGGGGAATCAGAGTCCGGGAATCAGAGATGGGGTTTCAGAGGCGTGGAATCAGATATGGGGAATCAGAGGTGGCGAATCAAAGGCGGTGAATCAGAGATGGGGAATCAGAGGCCGGGAATCAGAGGCAGGGAATCAAACACGGAAAATCAGAGGCGGGGAATCAGAGCTGGGGAATCAGAGGCGGGGAATCAGAGGCGGGGAAACAGAGGCGAGGAATCAGATATGGGGAATCAGAGGTGGCGAATCAAAGTTGGGGAATCAGAGGCAGGGACTTAGATATGGGGAAACAGAGGCGGGGAATCAGAGGCGGGGAAACAGAGGCGGGGAATCAGATATGGGGAATCAGAGGTGGGGAATCAGAGGCAGGGAATTAGATTTGCGGAATCAGAGATGGGGAATCAGAAGCAGGGAATCAGAAGCCGGGAATCAGAGGCCGGAATCAGATGCCGGGAATAAGAGTCCGGGAATCAGAGATGGGGAATCAGAGGCGGGGAATGAGATATGGGGAATCAGAGGCGGGGAATCCGAGTCGGGGCAACAGAGGCAGGGAATCAGATGTGCGGAATCAGAGATGGGGAATCAGAGGCAGGGAATCAGAATCAGAAGCAGGGAATCGGAGGCCGGAATCAGATGCCGGGAATAAGAGGCCGGGAATCAGAGGTGGGGAATCAGAGTCCGGGAATCAGAGATGGGGTTTCAGAGGCGTGGAATGAGATATGGGGAATCAGAGGCGGGGAATCAGAGGCGGGGAAACAGAGGCGGGGAATCAGATATGGGGAATCAGAGGTGGCGAATCAAAGGCGGTGAATCAGAGATGGGGAATCAGAGGCCGGGAATCAGAGGCAGGGAATCAAACACGGAAAATCAGAGGCGGGGAATCAGAGCTGGGGAATCAGAGGCGGGGAATCAGAGGCGGGGAAACAGAGGCGAGGAATCAGATATGGGGAATCAGAGGTGGCGAATCAAAGTTGGGGAATCAGAGGCGGGCACTTAGATATGGGGAAACAGAGGCGGGGAATCAGAGGCGGGGAAACAGAGGCGGGGAATCAGATATGGGGAATCAGAGGTGGGGAATCAGAGGCAGGGAATTAGATTTGCGGAATCAGAGATGGGGAATCAGAAGCAGGGAATCAGAGGCCGGGAATCAGAGGCCGGAATCAGATGCCGGGAATAAGAGGCCGGGAATCAGAGGTGGGGAATCAGAGTCCGGGAATCAGAGATGGGGAATCAGAGGCGGGGAATGAGATATGGGGAATCAGAGGCGGGGAATCAGAGGCGGGGAAACAGAGGCGAGGAATCAGATATGGGGAAACAGAGGTGGCGAATCAAAGGCGGTGAATCAGAGATGGGGAATCAGAGGCGGGGAATCAGAGGCAGGGAATCAAACACGGGGAATCAGAGGCGGGGAATCAGAGCTGGGGAATCAGAGGCGGGGAATCAGAGTTGGGGAATCAGAGGCGGGGAATCAGAGCTGCGGAATCAGAGGTGGGGATCAGAGTCGGGGAATCAGAGGCAGGGAATCAGATGTGCGGAATCAGAGATGGGGAATCAGAGGTGGGGAATCAGAGGCGGGGAATCAGAGGCAAGAAATTAGACACGGGGTTTCAGAGGCTGGGAATCAGACGGGGGAATCAAAGGCGGGGAATCAGAGCTGGGGAATCAGAGGCAGGGAATCAGAGTTGAGGATTCAGAGGCGGGGAATCAGATATGGGGAATCAGAGGTGGGGAATCAGAGGTGGTGAATCAGAGATGGGGAATCACAGGCGGGGAATCAGAGGCAGGGAATAGAACGCGGGGAATCAGAGGCAGGGAATCAGAGTTGGGGCATCAGAGGTTGGGAATTAGATATGGGGAAACAGAGGCGGGGAATCAGAGGCGGGGAAACAGAGGCGGGAAATCAGATATGGGGAATCAGAGGTGGGGAATCAGAGGCAGGGAATCAGATGTGCGGAATCAGAGATGGGGAATCAGAGGCAGGGATTCAGAATCAGAAGCGGGGAATCAGAGGCCGGGAAACAGAGGTGGGGAATCAGATATGGGGAATCAGAGGTGGGGAATCAGAGGCAGGGAATTAGATTTGCGGAATCAGAGATGGGGAATCAGAAGCAGGGAATCAGAGGCAGGGAATCAAACACGGGGAATCAGAGGCGGGGAATCAGAGCTGGGGAATCAGAGGCTGGGAATCAAAGTTGGGGAATCAGAGGCAGGGAATCAGATATGGGGAAACAGGGGCGGGGAATCAGAGGCGGGGAAACAGAGGCTGGGAATCAGATATGGGGAATCAGAGGTGGGGAATCAGAGGTGGGGAATCAGAGCTGGGGAATCAGAGGTGGGGAATCAAAGTTGGGGAATCAGAGGCGGGGACTTAGATATGGGGAAACATAGGCGGGGAATCAGAGACGGGGAAACAGAGGCGGGGATTCAGATATGGGGAATCAGAGGTGGGGAATCAGAGGCAGGGAATTAGATGTGCGGAATCAGAAATGGGGAATCAGAGGCAGGGAATCAGAATCAGAAGCAGGGAATCAGAGGCCGGGAATCAGAGGCCGGAATCAGATGCCGGGAATAAGAGGTCGGGAATCAGAGGTGGGGAATCAGAGTCCGGGAATCAGAGATGGGGATTCAGAGGCGGGGAATGAGATATGGGGAATCAGAGGCGGGGAATCAGAGGCGGGGAAACAGTGGCGAGGAATCAGATATGGGGAATCAGAGGTGGCGAATCAAAGGCGGTGAATCAGAGATGGGGAATCAGAGCTGGGGAATCAGAGGCAGGGGATCAAACACGGGGAATCAGAGGCGGGGAATCACAGCTGGGGAATCAGAGGTGGGGAATCAGAGTTGGGGAATCAGAGGCGGGGAATCAGAGCTGGGGAATCAGAGGTGGGGAATCAGAGTCGGGGAATCAGAGGCAGGGAATCGGATGTGCGGAATCAGAGATGGGGAATCAGAGGTGGGGAATCAGTGGCGGTGAATCTGAGATGGGGAATCAGAGGCGGGGAATCAGAGGCAGGTTTTCAGACACGGGGATTCAGAGGCTGGGAATCAGACGGGGGGAATCAAAGGCGGGGAATGAAGCTGGGGAATCAGAGGCAGGGAATCAGAATCAGAAGCAGGGAATCAGAGGCCGGAATCAGATGCCGGGAATAAGAGGACGGGAATCAGAGGTGGGGAATCAGAGTCCGGGAATCAGAGATGGGGATTCAGAGGCGGGGAATGAGATATGGGGAATCAGAGGCGGGGAATCAGGGGCGGGGTATCAGTGGCAGGGAATCAGAGGCGGGAAATCAGAGGCCGGGAATCAGAGGCGGTGAATCAGAGGCGGGGAATCAGAGGCAGGGAATCGGATGTGCGGAATCAGAGATGGGGAATCAGAGGTGGGGAATCAGAGGCGGTTAATCAGACATGGGTAATCAGAGGCGGGGAATGAGAGGCAGGAAATCAGACACGGGGAATCAGAGGCGGGGAATCAGAGCTGGGGAATTAGATGCAGGGAATCAGAGTTGGGGATTCAGAGGCGGGGAATCAGATATGGGGAAACAGAGGTGGGGAATCAGAGGTGGGCAAATAGAGGCGGGGAATCAGATATGGGGAAACAGAGGCGGGGAATCAGAGGCGTGGAAACAGAGGCGGGGAATCACATATGGGGAATCAGAGGTGGGGAATCAGAGTTTGGGAATCAGAGGCAGGGAATCAGAGGCTGGGAATCAGATGCAGGGAATCAGATGCGGGGATCAGAGGCGGGGAATGAGAGCTGGGGTATCAGAGGTGGGGAATCAGAGTTTGGGAATCAGAGGCGGGGACTTAGATATGGGGAAACAGAGGCGGGGAATCAGAGGTGGGGAAACAGAGGCGGGGAATCAGATATGGGGAATCAGAGGTGGGGAATCAGATATGGGGAATCAGAGGTGGGGAATCAGAGGCAGGGAATTAGATTTGCGGAATCAGAGATGGGGAATCAGAAGCAGGGAATCAGAGGTCGGGAATCAGAGGCCGGAATCAGATGCCGGGAATAAGAGGCCGGGAATCAAAGGCGATGAATCAGAGATGGGGAATCAGAGGCGGGGAATCAGAGGCAGGGAATCAAACACGGGGAATCAGAGGCGGGGAATCAGCGCTGGGGAATCAGAGGTGGGGATCAGAGTCGGGGAATCAGAGGCAGGGAATCAGATGTGCGGAATCTGAGGTGGGGAATCAGAGGTTGGGAATCAGAGGCAGGGAATCAGAGGCTTGGAATCAGATGCAGGGAATCAGATGCGGGGAATCAGAGGCGGGGAATCAGAGCTGGGGAATCAGAGGTGGGGAATCAGAGTTGGGGAATCAGAGGCGGGGACTTAGATATTGGGAAACAGAGGCGGGGAATCAGAGGCGGGGAATCAGAGGCAGGGAATCAGATGTGCGGAATCAGAGATGGGGAATCAGAGGCAGGGAATCAGAATCAGAAGCAGGGAATCGGAGGCCGGAATCAGATGCCGGGAATAAGAGGCCGGGAATCAGAGGTGGGGAATCAGAGTCCGGGAATCAGAGATGGGGTTTCAGAGGCGTGGAATGAGATATGGGGAATCAGAGGCGGGGAATCAGAGGCGGGGAAACAGAGGCGGGGAATCAGATATGGGGAATCAGAGGTGGCGAATCAAAGGCGGTGAATCAGAGATGGGGAATCAGAGGCCGGGAATCAGAGGCAGGGAATCAAACACGGAAAATCAGAGGCGGGGAATCAGAGCTGGGGAATCAGAGGCGGGGAATCAGAGGCGGGGAAACAGAGGCGAGGAATCAGATATGGGGAATCAGAGGTGGCGAATCAAAGTTGGGGAATCAGAGGCGGGGACTTAGATATGGGGAAACAGAGGCGGGGAATCAGAGGCGGGGAAACAGAGGCGGGGAATCAGATATGGGGAATCAGAGGTGGGGAATCAGAGGCAGGGAATTAGATTTGCGGAATCAGAGATGGGGAATCAGAAGCAGGGAATCAGAGGCCGGGAATCAGAGGCCGGAATCAGATGCCGGGAATAAGAGTCCGGGAATCAGAGATGGGGAATCAGAGGCGGGGAATGAGATATGGGGAATCAGAGGCGGGGAATCCGAGGCGGGGCAACAGAGGCAGGGAATCAGATGTGCGGAATCAGAGATGGGGAATCAGAGGCAGGGAATCAGAATCAGAAGCAGGGAATCGGAGGCCGGAATCAGATGCCGGGAATAAGAGGCCGGGAATCAGAGGTGGGGAATCAGAGTCCGGGAATCAGAGATGGGGTTTCAGAGGCGTGGAATGAGATATGGGGAATCAGAGGCGGGGAATCAGAGGCGGGGAAACAGAGGCGGGGAATCAGATATGGGGAATCAGAGGTGGCGAATCAAAGGCGGTGAATCAGAGATGGGGAATCAGAGGCCGGGAATCAGAGGCAGGGAATCAAACACGGAAAATCAGAGGCGGGGAATCAGAGCTGGGGAATCAGAGGCGGGGAATCAGAGGCGGGGAAACAGAGGCGAGGAATCAGATATGGGGAATCAGAGGTGGCGAATCAAAGTTGGGGAATCAGAGGCGGGGACTTAGATATGGGGAAACAGAGGCGGGGAATCAGAGGCGGGGAAACAGAGGCGGGGAATCAGATATGGGGAATCAGAGGTGGGGAATCAGAGGCAGGGAATTAGATTTGCGGAATCAGAGATGGGGAATCAGAAGCAGGGAATCAGAGGCCGGGAATCAGAGGCCGGAATCAGATGCCGGGAATAAGAGGCCGGGAATCAGAGGTGGGGAATCAGAGTCCGGGAATCAGAGATGGGGAATCAGAGGCGGGGAATGAGATATGGGGAATCAGAGGCGGGGAATCAGAGGCGGGGAAACAGAGGCGAGGAATCAGATATGGGGAATCAGAGGTGGCGAATCAAAGGCGGTGAATCAGAGATGGGGAATCAGAGGCGGGGAATCAGAGGCAGGGAATCAAACACGGGGAATCAGAGGCGGGGAATCAGAGCTGGGGAATCAGAGGCGGGGAATCAGAGTTGGGGAATCAGAGGCGGGGAATCAGAGCTGCGGAATCAGAGGTGGGGATCAGAGTCGGGGAATCAGAGGCAGGGAATCAGATGTGCGGAATCAGAGATGGGGAATCAGAGGTGGGGAATCAGAGGCGGGGAATCAGAGGCAAGAAATCAGACACGGGGTTTCAGAGGCTGGGAATCAGACGGGGGAATCAAAGGCGGGGAATCAGAGCTGGGGAATCAGAGGCAGGGAATCAGAGTTGAGGATTCAGAGGCGGGGAATCAGATATGGGGAATCAGAGGTGGGGAATCAGAGGTGGTGAATCAGAGATGGGGAATCACAGGCGGGGAATCAGAGGCAGGGAATAGAACGCGGGGAATCAGAGGCAGGGAATCAGAGTTGGGGCATCAGAGGTTGGGAATTAGATATGGGGAAACAGAGGCGGGGAATCAGAGGCGGGGAAACAGAGGCGGGAAATCAGATATGGGGAATCAGAGGTGGGGAATCAGAGGCAGGGAATCAGATGTGCGGAATCAGAGATGGGGAATCAGAGGCAGGGATTCAGAATCAGAAGCGGGGAATCAGAGGCCGGGAAACAGAGGTGGGGAATCAGATATGGGGAATCAGAGGTGGGGAATCAGAGGCAGGGAATTAGATTTGCGGAATCAGAGATGGGGAATCAGAAGCAGGGAATCAGAGGCAGGGAATCAAACACGGGGAATCAGAGGCGGGGAATCAGAGCTGGGGAATCAGAGGCTGGGAATCAAAGTTGGGGAATGAGAGGCAGGGAATCAGATATGGGGAAACAGGGGCGGGGAATCAGAGGCGGGGAAACAGAGGCTGGGAATCAGATATGGGGAATCAGAGGTGGGGAATCAGAGGTGGGGAATCAGAGCTGGGGAATCAGAGGTGGGGAATCAAAGTTGGGGAATCAGAGGCGGGGACTTAGATATGGGGAAACATAGGCGGGGAATCAGAGACGGGGAAACAGAGGCGGGGATTCAGATATGGGGAATCAGCGGTGGGGAATCAGAGGCAGGGAATTAGATGTGCGGAATCAGAAATGGGGAATCAGAGGCAGGGAATCAGAATCAGAAGCAGGGAATCAGAGGCCGGGAATCAGAGGCCGGAATCAGATGCCGGGAATAAGAGGTCGGGAATCAGAGGTGGGGAATCAGAGTCCGGGAATCAGAGATGGGGATTCAGAGGCGGGGAATGAGATATGGGGAATCAGAGGCGGGGAATCAGAGGCGGGGAAACAGTGGCGAGGAATCAGATATGGGGAATCAGAGGTGGCGAATCAAAGGCGGTGAATCAGAGATGGGGAATCAGAGCTGGGGAATCAGAGGCAGGGGATCAAACACGGGGAATCAGAGGCGGGGAATCACAGCTGGGGAATCAGAGGTGGGGAATCAGAGTTGGGGAATCAGAGGCGGGGAATCAGAGCTGGGGAATCAGAGGTGGGGAATCAGAGTCGGGGAATCAGAGGCAGGGAATCGGATGTGCGGAATCAGAGATGGGGAATCAGAGGTGGGGAATCAGTGGCGGTGAATCTGAGATGGGGAATCAGAGGCGGGGAATCAGAGGCAGGTTTTCAGACACGGGGATTCAGAGGCTGGGAATCAGACGGGGGGAATCAAAGGCGGGGAATGAAGCTGGGGAATCAGAGGCAGGGAATCAGAGTTGGGGATTCAGAGGCGGGGAATCAGATATGGGGAAACAGAGGCGGGGAATCAGAGGCGGGCAAACAGAGGCGGGGAATTAGATATGGGGAATCAGTGGTGGGGAATCAGAGGTGGTGAATCAGAGATGGGGAATCACAGGCGGGGAATCAGAGGCAGGGAATAGAACGCGGGGAATCAGAGGCAGGGAATCAGAGATGGGGAGTCAGAGGCGGGGAATGAGATATGGAGAATCAGAGGCGGGGAATCAGAGGCGGGGAAACAGAGGTGGGGAATCAGATATGGGGAATCAGAGGTGGCGAATCAAAGGCGGTGAATCAGAGATGGGGAATCAGAGGCGGGGAATCAGAGGCAGGGAATCAAACACGGGGAATCAGAGGCGGGGAATCAGAGCTGGGGAATCAGAGGCTGGGAATCAAAGTTGGGGAACCAGAGGCGGGGAATGAGATATGGGGAATCAGAGGCCGGGAATCAGAGGTGGGGAATCAGAGTCCGGGAATCAGAGATGGGGAGTCAGAGGCGGGGAATGAGATATGGAGAATCAGAGGCCGGGAATCAGAGGTGGGGAATCAGAGTCCGGGAATCAGAGATGGGGAGTCAGAGGCGGGGAATGAGATATGGAGAATCAGAGGCGGGGAATCAGAGGCGGGGAAACAGAGGTGGGGAATCAGATATGGGGAATCAGAGGTGGCGAATCAAAGGCGGTGAATCAGAGATGGGGAATCACAGGCGGGGAATCAGAGGCAGGGAATAGAACGCGGGGAATCAGAGGCAGGGAATCAGAGCTGGGGAATAAGAGGCGGGGAATCATAGTTGGGAATCAGAGGCGGGGAATCAGATATGGGGAAACAGAGGCGGGGAATCAGGGGCGGGGAAACAGAGGCGGGGAATCAGATATGGGGAATCGGATGTGGGGAATCAGAGGCGGGGAATCAGAGCTGTGGAATCAGAGGCGGGGAATCAGAGTTGGGGCATCAGAGGTGGGGAATTAGATATGGGGAAACAGAGGCGGGGAATCAGAGGCGTGGAAACAGAGGCGGGGAATCAGATATGGGGAATCAGAGGTGGGGAATCAGAGGCAGGTAATCAGATGTGCAGAATCAGAGATGTGGAATCAGAGGCAGGGAATCAGAATCAGAAGCGGGGAGTCAGAGGACGGGAATCAGAGGCCTGGAATCAGATGCTGGGTATAAGAGGCCGGGAATCAGAGGTGGGGAATCAGAGTCCGGGAATCAGAGATGGGGAGTCAGAGGCGGGGAATGAGATATGGAGAATCAGAGGCGGGGAATCAGAGGCGGGGAAACAGAGGTGGGGAATCAGATATGGGGAATCAGAGGTGGCGAATCAAAGGCGGTGAATCAGAGATGGGGAATCAGAGGCGGGGAATCAGAGGCAGGGAATCAAACACGGGGAATCAGAGGCGGGGAATCAGAGCTGGGGAATCAGAGGCTGGGAATCAAAGTTGGGGAACCAGAGGCGGGGAATGAGATATGGGGAATCAGAGGCCGGGAATCAGAGGTGGGGAATCAGAGTCCGGGAATCAGAGATGGGGAGTCAGAGGCGGGGAATGAGATATGGAGAATCAGAGGCGGGGAATCAGAGGCGGGGAAACAGAGGTGGGGAATCAGATATGGGGAATCAGAGGTGGCGAATCAAAGGCGGTGAATCAGAGATGGGGAATCAGAGGCGGGGAATCAGAGGCAGGGAATCAAACACGGGGAATCAGAGGCGGGGAATCTGAGCTGGGGAATCAGAGGCTGGGAATCAAAGTTGGGGAACCAGAGGCGGGGAATGAGATATGGGGAATCAGAGGCGGGGAATCAGAGTTGGGGAATCAGAGGCGGGGAATCAGAGCTGGGGAATCAGAGGTGGGGATCAGAGTCGGGGAATCAGAGGCAGGGGATCAGATGTGCGGAATCAGAGATGGGGAATCAGAGGTGGGGAATCAGAGGCTGTGAATCAGAGATGGGGAATCAGAGGCGGGGAATCAGAGGCAAGAAATCAGACACGGGGTTTCAGAGGCTGGGAATCAGACGGGGGAATCAAAGGCGGGGAATCAGAGCTGGGGAATCAGAGGCAGGGAATCAGAGTTGGGGATTCAGAGGCGGGGAATCAGATATGGGGAAACAGAGGCTGGGAATCAGAGGCGGGCAAACAGAGGCGGGGAATTAGATATGGGGAATCAGAGGTGGGGAATCAGAGGTGGTGAATCAGAGATGGGGAATCACAGGCGGGGAATCAGAGGCAGGGAATAGAACGCGGGGAATCAGAGGCAGGGAATCAGAGTTGGGGCATCATAGGTTGGGAATTAGATATGGGGAAACAGAGGCGGGGAATCAGAGGCGGGGAAACAGAGGCGGGAAATCAGATATGGGGAATCAGAGGTGGGAAATCAGAGGCAGGGAATCAGATGTGCGGAATCAGAGATGGGGAATCAGAGGCAGGGAATCAGAATCAGAAGCGGGGAATCATAGGCCGGGAGTCAGAGGCCGGGAATAAGATGCTGGGAATAAGAGGCCGGGAATCAGAGGTGGGGAATCAGAGTCCGGGAATCAGAGATGGGGATTCAGAGGCGGGGAATGAGATATGGAGAATCAGAGGCGGGGAATCAGAGGCGGGGAAACAGAGGTGGGGAATCAGATATGTGGAATCAGAGGTGGCGAATCAAAGGCGGTGAATCAGAGATGGGGAATCAGAGGCGGGGAATCAGAGGCAGGGAATCAAACACGGGAAATCAGAGGCGGGGAATCAGAGCTGGGGAATCAGAGGCGGGGAATGAGAGTTGGGGAATCAGAGGCAGTGAATCAGATATGGGGAAACAGGGGCAGGGAATCAGAGGCGGGGAAACAGAGGCGGGGAATCAGATATGCGGAATCAGAGGTGTGGAATCAGAGGTTGGGAATCAGAGGCAGGGAATCAGACGCGGGGAAACAGAGGCGGGGAATCAGATATGGGGAATCAGAGGTGGGGAATCAGAGGCAGGGAATTAGATTTGCGGAATCAGAGATGGGGAATCAGAAGCAGGGAATCAGAGGCAGGGAATCAAACACGGGGAATCAGAGGCGGGGAATCAGAGCTGGGGAATCAGAGGCTGGGAATCAAAGTTGGGGAATCAGAGGCAGGGAATCAGATATGGGGAAACAGGGGCGGGGAATCAGAGGCGGGGAAACAGAGGCTGGGAATCAGATATGGGGAATCAGAGGTGCGGAATCAGAGGTGGGGAATCAGAGCTGGGGAATCAGAGGTGGGGAATCAAAGTTGGGGAATCAGAGGCGGGGACTTAGATATGGGGAAACATAGGCGGGGAATCAGAGACGGGGAAACAGAGGCGGGGATTCAGATATGGGGAATCAGAGGTGGGGAATCAGAGGCAGGGAATTAGATGTGCGGAATCAGAAATGGGGAATCAGAGGCAGGGAATCAGAATCAGAAGCAGGGAATCAGAGGCCGGGAATCAGAGGCCGGAATCAGATGCCGGGAATAAGAGGTCGGGAATCAGAGGTGGGGAATCAGAGTCCGGGAATCAGAGATGGGGATTCAGAGGCGGGGAATGAGATATGGGGAATCAGAGGCGGGGAATCAGAGGCGGGGAAACAGTGGCGAGGAATCAGATATGGGGAATCAGAGGTGGCGAATCAAAGGCGGTGAATCAGAGATGGGGAATCAGAGCTGGGGAATCAGAGGCAGGGGATCAAACACGGGGAATCAGAGGGTGGGAATCACAGCTGGGGAATCAGAGGTGGGGAATCAGAGTTGGGGAATCAGAGGCGGGGAATCAGAGCTGGGGAATCAGAGGTGGGGAATCAGAGTCGGGGAATCAGAGGCAGGGAATCGGATGTGCGGAATCAGAGATGGGGAATCAGAGGTGGGGAATCAGTGGCGGTGAATCTGAGATGGGGAATCAGAGGCGGGGAATCAGAGGCAGGTTTTCAGACACGGGGATTCAGAGGCTGGGAATCAGACGGGGGGAATCAAAGGCGGGGAATGAAGCTGGGGAATCAGAGGCAGGGAATCAGAGTTGGGGATTCAGAGGCGGGGAATCAGATATGGGGAAACAGAGGCGGGGAATCAGAGGCGGGCAAACAGAGGCGGGGAATTAGATATGGGGAATCAGTGGTGGGGAATCAGAGGTGGTGAATCAGAGATGGGGAATCACAGGCGGGGAATCAGAGGCAGGGAATAGAACGCGGGGAATCAGAGGCAGGGAATCAGAGCTGGGGAATAAGAGGCGGGGAATCATAGTTGGGAATCAGAGGCGGGGAATCAGATATGGGGAAACAGAGGCGGGGAATCAGGGGCGGGGAAACAGAGGCGGGGAATCAGATATGGGGAATCGGATGTGGGGAATCAGAGGCGGGGAATCAGAGCTGTGGAATCAGAGGCGGGGAATCAGAGTTGGGGCATCAGAGGTGGGGAATTAGATATGGGGAAACAGAGGCGGGGAATCAGAGGCGTGGAAACAGAGGCGGGGAATCAGATATGGGGAATCAGAGGTGGGGAATCAGAGGCAGGTAATCAGATGTGCAGAATCAGAGATGTGGAATCAGAGGCAGGGAATCAGAATCAGAAGCGGGGAGTCAGAGGACGGGAATCAGAAGCCTGGAATCAGATGCTGGGAATAAGAGGCCGGGAATCAGAGGCCTGGAATCAGATGCTGGGAATAAGAGGCCGGGAATCAGAGGTGGGGAATCAGAGTCCGGGAATCAGAGATGGGGAGTCAGAGGCGGGGAATGAGATATGGAGAATCAGAGGCGGGGAATCAGAGGCGGGGAAACAGAGGTGGGGAATCAGATATGGGGAATCAGAGGTGGCGAATCAAAGGCGGTGAATCAGAGATGGGGAATCAGAGGCGGGGAATCAGAGGCAGGGAATCAAACACGGGGAATCAGAGGCGGGGAATCAGAGCTGGGGAATCAGAGGCTGGGAATCAAAGTTGGGGAACCAGAGGCGGAGAATGAGATATGGGGAATCAGAGGCCGGGAATCAGAGGTGGGGAATCAGAGTCCGGGAATCAGAGATGGGGAGTCAGAGGCGGGGAATGAGATATGGAGAATCAGAGGCGGGGAATCAGAGGCGGGGAAACAGAGGTGGGGAATCAGATATGGGGAATCAGAGGTGGCGAATCAAAGGCGGTGAATCAGAGATGGGGAATCAGAGGCGGGGAATCAGAGGCAGGGAATCAAACACGGGGAATCAGAGGCGGGGAATCTGAGCTGGGGAATCAGAGGCTGGGAATCAAAGTTGGGGAACCAGAGGCGGGGAATGAGATATGGGGAATCAGAGGCGGGGAATCAGAGTTGGGGAATCAGAGGCGGGGAATCAGAGCTGGGGAATCAGAGGTGGGGATCAGAGTCGGGGAATCAGAGGCAGGGGATCAGATGTGCGGAATCAGAGATGGGGAATCAGAGGTGGGGAATCAGAGGCTGTGAATCAGAGATGGGGAATCAGAGGCGGGGAATCAGAGGCAAGAAATCAGACACGGGGTTTCAGAGGCTGGGAATCAGACGGGGGAATCAAAGGCGGGGAATCAGAGCTGGGGAATCAGATGCTGGGAATAAGAGGACGGGAATCAGAGGCCTGGAATCAGATGCTGGGAATAAGAGGCCGGGAATCAGAGGTGGGGAATCAGAGTCCGGGAATCAGAGATGGGGAGTCAGAGGCGGGGAATGAGATATGGAGAATCAGAGGCGGGGAATCAGAGGCGGGGAAACAGAGGTGGGGAATCAGATATGGGGAATCAGAGGTGGCGAATCAAAGGCGGTGAATCAGAGATGGGGAATCAGAGGCGGGGAATCAGAGGCAGGGAATCAAACACGGGGAATCAGAGGCGGGGAATCAGAGCTGGGGAATCAGAGGCTGGGAATCAAAGTTGGGGAACCAGAGGCGGAGAATGAGATATGGGGAATCAGAGGCCGGGAATCAGAGGTGGGGAATCAGAGTCCGGGAATCAGAGATGGGGAGTCAGAGGCGGGGAATGAGATATGGAGAATCAGAGGCGGGGAATCAGAGGCGGGGAAACAGAGGTGGGGAATCAGATATGGGGAATCAGAGGTGGCGAATCAAAGGCGGTGAATCAGAGATGGGGAATCAGAGGCGGGGAATCAGAGGCAGGGAATCAAACACGGGGAATCAGAGGCGGGGAATCTGAGCTGGGGAATCAGAGGCTGGGAATCAAAGTTGGGGAACCAGAGGCGGGGAATGAGATATGGGGAATCAGAGGCGGGGAATCAGAGTTGGGGAATCAGAGGCGGGGAATCAGAGCTGGGGAATCAGAGGTGGGGATCAGAGTCGGGGAATCAGAGGCAGGGGATCAGATGTGCGGAATCAGAGATGGGGAATCAGAGGTGGGGAATCAGAGGCTGTGAATCAGAGATGGGGAATCAGAGGCGGGGAATCAGAGGCAAGAAATCAGACACGGGGTTTCAGAGGCTGGGAATCAGACGGGGGAATCAAAGGCGGGGAATCAGAGCTGGGGAATCAGAGGCAGGGAATCAGAGTTGGGGATTCAGAGGCGGGGAATCAGATATGGGGAAACAGAGGCTGGGAATCAGAGGCGGGCAAACAGAGGCGGGGAATTAGATATGGGGAATCAGAGGTGGGGAATCAGAGGTGGTGAATCAGAGATGGGGAATCACAGGCGGGGAATCAGAGGCAGGGAATAGAACGCGGGGAATCAGAGGCAGGGAATCAGAGTTGGGGCATCATAGGTTGGGAATTAGATATGGGGAAACAGAGGCGGGGAATCAGAGGCGGGGAAACAGAGGCGGGAAATCAGATATGGGGAATCAGAGGTGGGAAATCAGAGGCAGGGAATCAGATGTGCGGAATCAGAGATGGGGAATCAGAGGCAGGGAATCAGAATCAGAAGCGGGGAATCATAGGCCGGGAGTCAGAGGCCGGGAATAAGATGCTGGGAATAAGAGGCCGGGAATCAGAGGTGGGGAATCAGAGTCCGGGAATCAGAGATGGGGATTCAGAGGCGGGGAATGAGATATGGAGAATCAGAGGCGGGGAATCAGAGGCTTGGGAAACAGAGGTGGGGAATCAGATATGTGGAATCAGAGGTGGCGAATCAAAGGCGGTGAATCAGAGATGGGGAATCAGAGGCGGGGAATCAGAGGCAGGGAATCAAACACGGGAAATCAGAGGCGGGGAATCAGAGCTGGGGAATCAGAGGCGGGGAATGAGAGTTGGGGAATCAGAGGCAGGGAATCAGATATGGGGAAAGAGGGGCAGGGAATCAGAGGCGGGGAAACAGAGGCGGGGAATCAGATATGCGGAATCAGAGGTGTGGAATCAGAGGTTGGGAATCAGAGGCAGGGAATCAGACGCGGGGAAACAGAGGCGGGGAATCAGATATGGGGAATCAGAGGTGGCGAATCAAAGGCGGTGATACAGAGATGGGGAATCAGGGCAGGGAATCAGAGGCAGGGAATCAAACACGGGGAATCAGAGCTGGGGAATCAGAGGCGGGGAATTATAGTTGGGGAATCAGAGGAGGGGAATCAGAGGCGGGGAAACAGAGGCGGGGAATCAGATATGGGGAATCAGAGGTGGGGAATCAGAGGTTGGGAATCAGAGGCAGGGAATCAGAGGCGGGGAATCAGAGGCGGGGAATCAGAGGCAGGGAATCAGATGTGCGGAATCGGGGATGGGGAATCAGAGGCAGGGAATCAGAGGCGGGGAATCAGAGGCGGGGAATCAGAGGCCGGGAATCAGATATGGGGAAACAGAGGTGGGGAATCAGAGGCGGGGAAACAGAGGCGGGGATTCAGATATGGGGAATCAGAGGTGGGGAATCAGAGGTTGGGAATCAGAGGCAGGGAATCAGAGGCTTGGAATCAGATGCAGGGAATCAGATGCGGGTAATCAGAGGCGGGGAATCAGAGCTGGGGAATCAGAGGTGGGGAATCAGAGTTGGGGAATCAGAGGCGGGGACTTAGATATTGGGAAACAGAGGCGGGGAATCAGAGGCGGGGAAACAGAGGCGGGGAGTCAGATATGGGGAATCAGAGGTGGGGAATCAGAGGCAGGGAATCAGATGTGCGGAATCAGAGATGGGGAATCAGAGGCAGGGAATCAGAATCAGAAGCAGGGAATCAGAGGCCGGGAATCAGAGGCCGGAATTAGATGCCGGGAATAAGAGGCCGGGAATCAGAGGTAGGGAATCAGAGTCCGGGAATCAGAGATGGGGATTCAGAGGCGGGGAATGAGATATGGCGAATCAGAGGCGGGAAATCAGAGGCGGGGAAACAGAGGCGGGGAATCAGATATGGGGAATCAGAGGTGGCGAATCAAAGGCGGTGAATCAGAGATGGGGAATCAGAGGCCGGGAATCAGAGGCAGGGAATCAAAAACGGGGAATCAGAGGCGAGGAATCAGAGCTGGGGAATCAGAGGCGGGGAATCAGAATTGGGGAATCAGAGATGGGGAATCAGAGATGGGGAATCAGAGGCGGGGAATCAGACGCGGGGAATCAGAGGTGTTGAATCAGAGATGTGGAATCAGAGGCGGGGAATCAGAGGCAGGGAATCAGACGCGGGGAATCAGAGGCGGGGAATCAAAGCTGGCGAATCAGAGGCGGGGAATGAGATATGGGAAATCAGAGGTGGGGAGTCAGAGTCCGGGAATCAGAGATGGGGATTCTGAGGCGGGGAATGAGATATGGGGAATCAGAGGCGGGGAATCAGAGGCGGGGAAACAGAGGTGGGGAATCAGATATGGGGAATCAGAGGTGGGGAATCAGGAAAGGGGTATCAGTGGCAGGGAATCAGAGGCGGGGAAACAGAGGCGGGGTATCAGATATGGGGAATCAGAGGTGGGGAATCAGAGGCAGGGAATCAGATGTGCGGAATCAGAGATGGGGAATCAAAGGCAGGGAATCAGAATCAGAAGCAGGGAATCAGAGGCCGGAATCAGATGCCGGGAATAAGAGGACGGGAATCAGAGGTGGGGAATCAGAGTCCGGGAATCAGAGATGGGGATTCAGAGGCGGGGAATGAGATATGGGGAATCAGAGGCGGGGAATCAGAGGCGGGGAAACAGAGGCGGGGAATCAGATATGGGGAATCAGAGGTGGGGAATCAGGGGCGGGGTATCAGTGGCAGGGAATCAGAGGCGGTAAATCAGAGGCCGGGAATCAGAGGCGGTGAATCAGAGGCGGGGAATCAGAGGCAGGGAATCGGATGTGCGGAATCAGAGATGGGGAATCAGAGGTGGGGAATCAGAGGCGGTTAATCAGACATGGGTAATCAGAGGCGGGGAATGAGAGGCAGGAAATCAGACACGGGGAATCAGAGGCGGGGAATCAGAGCTGGGGAATTAGATGCAGGGAATCAGAGTTGGGGATTCAGAGGCGGGGAATCAGATATGGGGAAACAGAGGTGGGGAATCAGAGGTGGGCAAATAGAGGCGGGGAATCAGATATGGGGAAACAGAGGCGGGGAATCAGAGGCGTGGAAACAGAGGCGGGGAATCAGATATGGGGAATCAGATATGGGGAAACAGAGGCGGGGAATCAGAGGCGTGGAAACAGAGGCGGGGAATCAGATATGGGGAATCAGAGGTGGGGAATCAGAGGTTGGGAATCAGAGGCAGGGAATCAGAGGCTGGGAATCAGATGCAGGGAATCAGATGCGGGGATCAGAGGCGGGGAATGAGAGCTGGGGAATCAGAGGTGGGGAATCAGAGTTGGGGAATCAGAGGCGGGGACTTAGATATGGGGAAACAGAGGCGAGGAATCAGAGGTGTGGAAACAGAGGCGGGGAATCAGATATGGGGAATCAGAGGTGGGGAATCAGAGGCAGGGAATCAGATGTGCGGAATCAGAGATGGGGAATCAGAGGCAGGGAATCAGAATCAGAAGCAGGGAATAAGACGCGGGGAATCAGAGGCGGGGAATAAGAGCTGGGGAAGCAGAGGCAGTGAATCAGAGGCGGGGAATCAGAGGCAGGGAATCGGATGTGCGGAATCAGAGATGGGGAATCAGAGGTGGGGAATCAGAGGCGGTGAATCAGACATGGGTAATCAGAGGCGGGGAATCAGAGGCAGGAAATCAGACACGGGGAATCAGAGGCGGGGAATCAGAGCTGGGAAATTAGAGGCAGGGAATCATAGTTGGGAATCAGAGGCGGGGAATCAGATATGGGGAAACAGAGGCGGGGAATCAGAGGCGGGCAAATAGAGGTGGGGCATCAGATATGGGGAAACAGAGGCGGGGAATCAGAGCTGGGGAATAAGAGGCGGGGAATCATAGTTGTGAATCAGAGGCGGGGAATCAGATATGGGGAAACAGAGGCGGGGAATCAGGGGCGGGGAAACAGAGGCGGGAAATCAGATATGGGGAATCGGATGTGGGGAATCAGAGGCGGGGAATCATAGCTGTGGAATCAGAGGCGGGGAATCAGAGTTGGGGCATCAGAGGTGGGGAATTAGATATGGGGAAACAGAGGCGGGGAATCAGAGGCGTGGAAACAGAGGCGGGGAATCAGATATGGGGAATCAGAGGCAGGGAATCAGAATCAGAAGCGGGGAATCATAGGCCGGGAATCAGAGGCCGGGAATCAGATGCTGGGAATAAGAGGCCGGGAATCAGAGGTGGGGAATCAGAGTCCGGGAATCAGAGATGGGGATTCAGAGGCGGGGAATGAGATATGGAGAATCAGAGGCGGGGAATCAGAGGCGGGGAAACAGAGGTGGGGAATCAGATATGTGGAATCAGAGGTGGCGAATCAAAGGCGGTGAATCAGAGATGGGGAATCAGAGGCGGGGAAACAGAGGCGGGGAATCAGATATGGGGAATCAGAGGTGGGGAATCAGGGGCGGGGTATCAGTGGCAGGGAATCAGAGGTGGGAAATCAGAGGCCGGGAATCAGAGGCGGTGAATCAGAGGCGGGGAATCAGAGGCAGGGAATCGGATGTGCGGAATCAGAGATGGGGAATCAGAGGTGGGGAATCAGAGGCGGTTAATCAGACATGGGTAATCAGAGGCGGGGAATGAGAGGCAGGAAATCAGACACGGGGAATCAGAGGAGGGGAATCAGAGCTGGGGAATTAGATGCAGGGAATCAGAGTTGGGGATTCAGAGGCGGGGAATCAGATATGGGGAAACAGAGGCGGGGAATCAGAGGCGTGGAAACAGAGGCGGGGAATCAGATATGGGGAATCAGAGGTGGGGAATCAGAGGTTGGGAATCAGAGGCAGGGAATCAGAGGCTGGGAATCAGATGCAGGGAATCAGATGCGGGGATCAGAGGCGGGGAATGAGAGCTGGGGAATCAGAGGTGGGGAATCAGAGTTGGGGAATCAGAGGCGGGGACTTAGATATGGGGAAACAGAGGCGGGGAATCAGAGGTGGGGAAACAGAGGCGGGGAATCAGATATGGGGAATCAGAGGTGGGGAATCAGAGGCAGGGAATCAGTGTGCGGAATCTGAGATGGGGAATCAGAGGCAGGGAATCAGAATCAGAAGCAGGGAATAAGACGCGGGGAATCAGAGGCGGGGAATAAGAGCTGGGGAAGCAGAGGCAGTGAATCAGAGGCGGGGAATCAGAGGCAGGGAATCGGATGTGCGGAATCAGAGATGGGGAATCAGAGGTGGGGAATCAGAGGCGGTGAATCAGACATGGGTAATCAGAGGCGGGGAATCAGAGGCAGGAAATCAGACACGGGGAATCAGAGGCGGGGAATCAGAGCTGGGAAATTAGAGGCAGGGAATCATAGTTGGGAATCAGAGGCGGGGAATCAGATATGGGGAAACAGAGGCGGGGAATCAGAGGCGGGCAAATAGAGGCGGGGCATCAGATATGGGGAAACAGAGGCGGGGAATCAGAGCTGGGGAATAAGAGGCGGGGAATCATAGTTGTGAATCAGAGGCGGGGAATCAGATATGGGGAAACAGAGGCGGGGAATCAGGGGCGGGGAAACAGAGGCGGGGAATCAGATATGGGGAATCGGATGTGGGGAATCAGAGGCGGGGAATCAGAGCTGTGGAATCAGAGGCGGGGAATCAGAGTTGGGGCATCAGAGGTGGGGAATTAGATATGGGGAAACAGAGGCGGGGAATCAGAGGCGTGGAAACAGAGGCGGGGAATCAGATATGGGGAATCAGAGGCAGGGAATCAGAATCAGAAGCGGGGAATCATAGGCCGGGAATCAGAGGCCGGGAATCAGATGCTGGGAATAAGAGGCCGGGAATCAGAGGTGGGGAATCAGAGTCCGGGAATCAGAGATGGGGATTCAGAGGCGGGGAATGAGATATGGAGAATCAGAGGCGGGGAATCAGAGGCGGGGAAACAGAGGTGGGGAATCAGATATGTGGAATCAGAGGTGGCGAATCAAAGGCGGTGAATCAGAGATGGGGAATCAGAGGCGGGGAATCAGAGGCAGGGAATCAAACACGGGAAATCAGAGGCGGGGAATCAGAGCTGGGGAATCAGAGGCGGGGAATGAGAGTTGGGGAATCAGAGGCAGGGAATCAGATATGGGGAAACAGGGGCAGGGAATCAGAGGCGGGGAAACAGAGGCGGGGAATCAGATATGCGGAATCAGAGGTGTGGAATCAGAGGTTGGGAATCAGAGGCAGGGAATCAGAGGCGGGGAAACAGAGGCGGGGAATCAGATATGGGGAATCAGAGGTGGCGAATCAAAGGCGGTGAAACAGAGATGGGGAATCAGGGCAGGGAATCAGAGGCAGGGAATCAAACACGGGGAATCAGAGCTGGGGAATCAGAGGCGGGGAATTATAGTTGGGGAACCAGAGGAGGGGAATCAGAGGCGGGGAAACAGAGGCGGGGAATCAAATATGGGGAATCAGAGGTGGGGAATCAGAGGTTGGGAATAAGAGGCAGGGAATCAGAGGCGGGGAATCAGAGGCGGGGAATCAGAGGCAGGGAATCAGATGTGCGGAATCGGGGATGGGGAATCAGAGGCAGGGAATCAGAGGCGGGGAATCAGAGGCGGGGAATCAGAGGCCGGGAATCAGATATGGGGAAACAGAGGTGGGGAATCAGAGGCGGGGAAACAGAGGCGGGGATTCAGATATGGGGAATCAGAGGTGGGGAATCAGAGGTTGGGAATCAGAGGCAGGGAATCAGAGGCTTGGAATCAGATGCAGGGAATCAGATGCGGGTAATCAGAGGCGGGGAATCAGAGCTGGGGAATCAGAGGTGGGGATTCAGAGTTTGGGAATCAGAGGCGGGGACTTAGATATTGGGAAACAGAGGCGGGGAATCAGAGGCGGGGAAACAGAGGCGGGGAGTCAGATATGGGGAATCAGAGGTGGGGAATCAGAGGCAGGGAATCAGATGTGCGGAATCAGAGATGGGGAATCAGAGGCAGGGAATCAGAATCAGAAGCAGGGAATCAGAGGCCGGGAATCAGAGGCCGGAATCAGATGCCGGGAATAAGAGGCCGGGAATCAGAGGTGGGGAATCAGAGTCCGGGAATCAGAGATGGGGATTCAGAGGCGGGGAATGAGATATGGGGAATCAGAGGCGGGGAATCAGAGGCGGGGAAACAGAGGCGGGGAATCAGATATGGGGAATCAGAGGTGGCGAATCAAAGGCGGTGAATCAGAGATGGGGAATCAGAGGCCGGGAATCAGAGGCAGGGAATCAAAAACGGGGAATCAGAGGCGAGGAATCAGAGCTGGGGAATCAGAGGCGTGGAATCAGAATTGGGGAATCAGAGATGGGGAATCAGAGATGGGGAATCAGAGGCGGGGAATCAGACGCGGGGAATCAGAGGTGTTGAATCAGAGATGTGGAATCAGAGGCGGGGAATCAGAGGCAGGGAATCAGACGTGGGGAATCAGAGGCGGGGAATCATAGCTGGCGAATCAGAGGCGGGGAATGAGATATGGGAAATCAGAGGTGGGGAATCAGAGTCCGGGAATCAGAGATGGGGATTCTGAGGCGGGGAATGAGATATGGGGAATCAGAGGCGGGGAATCAGAGGCGGGGAAACAGAGGTGGGGAATCAGATATGGGGAATCAGAGGTGGGGAATCAGAGGTTGGGAATCAGAGGCAGGGAATCAGAGGCTGGGAATCAGATGCAGGGAATCAGATGCGGGGATCAGAGGCGGGGAATGAGAGCTGGGGAATCAGAGGTGGGGAATCAGAGTTGGGGAATCAGAGGCGGGGACTTAGATATGGGGAAACAGAGGCGAGGAATCAGAGGTGTGGAAACAGAGGCGGGGAATCAGATATGGGGAATCAGAGGTGGGGAATCAGAGGCAGGGAATCAGATGTGCGGAATCAGAGATGGGGAATCAGAGGCAGGGAATCAGAATCAGAAGCAGGGAATAAGACGCGGGGAATCAGAGGCGGGGAATAAGAGCTGGGGAAGCAGAGGCAGTGAATCAGAGGCGGGGAATCAGAGGCAGGGAATCGGATGTGCGGAATCAGAGATGGGGAATCAGAGGTGGGGAATCAGAGGCGGTGAATCAGACATGGGTAATCAGAGGCGGGGAATCAGAGGCAGGAAATCAGACACGGGGAATCAGAGGCGGGGAATCAGAGCTGGGAAATTAGAGGCAGGGAATCATAGTTGGGAATCAGAGGCGGGGAATCAGATATGGGGAAACAGAGGCGGGGAATCAGAGGCGGGCAAATAGAGGTGGGGCATCAGATATGGGGAAACAGAGGCGGGGAATCAGAGCTGGGGAATAAGAGGCGGGGAATCATAGTTGTGAATCAGAGGCGGGGAATCAGATATGGGGAAACAGAGGCGGGGAATCAGGGGCGGGGAAACAGAGGCGGGAAATCAGATATGGGGAATCGGATGTGGGGAATCAGAGGCGGGGAATCATAGCTGTGGAATCAGAGGCGGGGAATCAGAGTTGGGGCATCAGAGGTGGGGAATTAGATATGGGGAAACAGAGGCGGGGAATCAGAGGCGTGGAAACAGAGGCGGGGAATCAGATATGGGGAATCAGAGGCAGGGAATCAGAATCAGAAGCGGGGAATCATAGGCCGGGAATCAGAGGCCGGGAATCAGATGCTGGGAATAAGAGGCCGGGAATCAGAGGTGGGGAATCAGAGTCCGGGAATCAGAGATGGGGATTCAGAGGCGGGGAATGAGATATGGAGAATCAGAGGCGGGGAATCAGATATGGGGAATCAGAGGCAGGGAATCAGAATCAGAAGCGGGGAATCATAGGCAGGGAATCAGAGGCCGGGAATCAGATGCTGGGAATAAGAGGCCGGGAATCAGAGGTGGGGAATCAGAGTCCGGGAATCAGAGATGGGGATTCAGAGGCGGGGAATGAGATATGGAGAATCAGAGGCGGGGAATCAGAGGCGGGGAAACAGAGGTGGGGAATCAGATATGTGGAATCAGAGGTGGCGAATCAAAGGCGGTGAATCAGAGATGGGGAATCAGAGGCGGGGAATCAGAGGCAGGGAATCAAACACGGGAAATCAGAGGCGGGGAATCAGAGCTGGGGAATCAGAGGCGGGGAATGAGAGTTGGGGAATCAGAGGCAGGGAATCAGATATGGGGAAACAGGGGCAGGGAATCAGAGGCGGGGAAACAGAGGCGGGGAATCAGATATGCGGAATCAGAGGTGTGGAATCAGAGGTTGGGAATCAGAGGCAGGGAATCAGAGGCGGGGAAACAGAGGCGGGGAATCAGATATGGGGAATTAGAGGTGGCGAATCAAAGGCGGTGAAACAGAGATGGGGAATCAGGGCAGGGAATCAGAGGCAGGGAATCAAACACGGGGAATCAGAGCTGGGGAATCAGAGGCGGGGAATTATAGTTGGGGAACCAGAGGAGGGGAATCAGAGGCGGGGAAACAGAGGCGGGGAATCAAATATGGGGAATCAGAGGTGGGGAATCAGAGGTTGGGAATAAGAGGCAGGGAATCAGAGGCGGGGAATCAGAGGCGGGGAATCAGAGGCAGGGAATCAGATGTGCGGAATCGGGGATGGGGAATCAGAGGCAGGGAATCAGAGGCGGGGAATCAGAGGCGGGGAATCAGAGGCCGGGAATCAGATATGGGGAAACAGAGGTGGGGAATCAGAGGCGGGGAAACAGAGGCGGGGATTCAGATATGGGGAATCAGAGGTGGGGAATCAGAGGTTGGGAATCAGAGGCAGGGAATCAGAGGCTTGGAATCAGATGCAGGGAATCAGATGCGGGTAATCAGAGGCGGGGAATCAGAGCTGGGGAATCAGAGGTGGGGATTCAGAGTTTGGGAATCAGAGGCGGGGACTTAGATATTGGGAAACAGAGGCGGGGAATCAGAGGCGGGGAAACAGAGGCGGGGAGTCAGATATGGGGAATCAGAGGTGGGGAATCAGAGGCAGGGAATCAGATGTGCGGAATCAGAGATGGGGAATCAGAGGCAGGGAATCAGAATCAGAAGCAGGGAATCAGAGGCCGGGAATCAGAGGCCGGAATCAGATGCCGGGAATAAGAGGCCGGGAATCAGAGGTGGGGAATCAGAGTCCGGGAATCAGAGATGGGGATTCAGAGGCGGGGAATGAGATATGGGGAATCAGAGGCGGGGAATCAGAGGCGGGGAAACAGAGGCGGGGAATCAGATATGGGGAATCAGAGGTGGCGAATCAAAGGCGGTGAATCAGAGATGGGGAATCAGAGGCCGGGAATCAGAGGCAGGGAATCAAAAACGGGGAATCAGAGGCGAGGAATCAGAGCTGGGGAATCAGAGGCGTGGAATCAGAATTGGGGAATCAGAGATGGGGAATCAGAGATGGGGAATCAGAGGCGGGGAATCAGACGCGGGGAATCAGAGGTGTTGAATCAGAGATGTGGAATCAGAGGCGGGGAATCAGAGGCAGGGAATCAGACGTGGGGAATCAGAGGCGGGGAATCATAGCTGGCGAATCAGAGGCGGGGAATGAGATATGGGAAATCAGAGGTGGGGAATCAGAGTCCGGGAATCAGAGATGGGGATTCTGAGGCGGGGAATGAGATATGGGGAATCAGAGGCGGGGAATCAGAGGCGGGGAAACAGAGGTGGGGAATCAGATATGGGGAATCAGAGGTGGGGAATCAGGAAAGGGGTATCAGTGGCAGGGAATCAGAGGCGGGGAAACAGAGGCGGGGAATCAGATATGGGGAATCAGAGGTGGGGAATCAGAGGCAGGGAATCAGATGTGCGGAATCAGAGATGGGGAATCAAAGGCAGGGAATCAATCAGAAGCAGGGAATCAGAGGCCGGAATCAGATGCCGGGAATAAGAGGACGGGAATCAGAGGTGGGGAATCAGAGTCCGGGAATCAGAGATGGGGATTCAGAGGCGGGGAATGAGATATGGGGAATCAGAGGCGGGGAATCAGAGGCGGGGATACAGAGGCGGGGAATCAGATATGGGGAATCAGAGATGGGGATTCAGAGGCGGGGTATCAGTGGCAGGGAATCAGAGGCGGGGAATCAGAGGCGGGGAAACAGAGGCGGGGAATCAGATATGGGGAATCAGAGGTGGGGAATCAGGGGCGGGGTATCAGTGGCAGGGAATCAGAGGCGGGAAATCAGAGGCCGGGAATCAGAGGCGGTGAATCAGAGGCGGGGAATCAGAGGCAGGGAATCGGATGTGCGGAATCAGAGATGGGGAATCAGAGGTGGGGAATCAGAGGCGGTTAATCTGACATGGGTAATCAGAGGCGGGGAATGAGAGGCAGGAAATCAGACACGGGGAATCAGAGGCGGGGAATCAGAGCTGGGGAATTAGATGCAGGGAATCAGAGTTGGGGATTCAGAGGCGGGGAATCAGATATGGGGAAACAGAGGTGGGCAAATAGAGGCGGGGAATCAGATATGGGGAAACAGAGGCGGGGAATCAGAGGCATGGAAACAGAGGCGGGGAATCAGATATGGGGAATCAGAGGTGGGGAATCAGAGGTTGGGAATCAGAGGCAGGGAATCAGAGGCTGGGAATCAGATGCAGGGAATCAGATGCGGGGATCAGAGGCGGGGAATGAGAGCTGGGGAATCAGAGGTGGGGAATCAGAGTTGGGGAATCAGAGGCGGGGACTTAGATATGGGGAAACATAGGCGGGGAATCAGAGGTGGGGAAACAGAGGCGGGGAATCAGATATGGGGAATCAGAGGTGGGGAATCAGAGGCAGGGAATCAGATGTGCGGAATCAGAGATGGGGAATCAGAGGCAGGGAATCAGAATCAGAAGCAGGGAATAAGACGCGGGGAATCAGAGGCGGGGAATCAGAGGCGGGGAAACAGAGGTGGGGAATCAGATATGGGGAATCAGAGGTGGCGAATCAAAGGCGGTGAATCAGAGATGGGGAATCAGAGGCGGGGAATCAGAGGCAGGGAATCAAACACGGGGAATCAGAGGCGGGGAATCAGAGCTGGGGAATCAGAGGCTGGGAATCAAAGTTGGGGAACCAGAGGCGGGGAATGAGATATGGGGAATCAGAGGCGGGGAATCAGAGTTGGGGAATCAGAGGCGGGGAATCAGAGCTGGGGAATCAGAGGTGGGGATCAGAGTCGGGGAATCAGAGGCAGGGGATCAGATGTGCGGAATCAGAGATGGGGAATCAGAGGTGGGGAATCAGAGGCTGTGAATCAGAGATGGGTAATCAGAGGCGGGGAATCAGAGGCAAGAAATCAGACACGGGGTTTCAGAGGCTGGGAATCAGACGGGGGAATCAAAGGCGGGGAATCAGAGCTGGGGAATCAGAGGCAGGGAATCAGAGTTGGGGATTCAGAGGCGGGGAATCAGATATGGGGAAACAGAGGCTGGGAATCAGAGGCGGGCAAACAGAGGCGGGGAATTAGATATGGGGAATCAGAGGTGGGGAATCAGAGGTGGTGAATCAGAGATGGGGAATCACAGGCGGGGAATCAGAGGCAGGGAATAGAACGCGGGGAATCAGAGGCTGGGAATCAGAGTTGGGGCATCATAGGTTGGGAATTAGATATGGGGATACAGAGGCGGGGAATCAGAGGCGGGGAAACAGAGGCGGGAAATCAGATATGGGGAATCAGAGGTGGGGAATCAGAGGCAGGGAATCAGATGTGCGGAATCAGAGATGGGGAATCAGAGGCAGGGAATCAGAATCAGAAGCGGGGAATCATAGGCCGGGAGTCAGAGGCCGGGAATAAGATGCTGGGAATAAGAGGCCGGGAATCAGAGGTGGGGAATCAGAGTCCGGGAATCAGAGTTGGGGATTCAGAGGCGGGGAATGAGATATGGAGAATCAGAGGCGGGGAATCAGAGGCGGGGAAACAGAGGTGGGGAATCAGATATGTGGAATCAGAGGTGGCGAATCAAAGGCGGTGAATCAGAGATGGGGAATCAGAGGCGGGGAATCAGAGGCAGGGAATCAAACACGGGAAATCAGAGGCGGGGAATCAGAGCTGGGGAATCAGAGGCGGGGAATGAGAGTTGGGGAATCAGAGGCAGGGAATCAGATATGGGGAAACAGAGGTGGGGAATCAGATATGTGGAATCAGAGGTGGCGAATCAAAGGCGGTGAATCAGAGATGGGGAATCAGAGGCGGGGAATCAGAGGCAGGGAATCAAACACGGGAAATCAGAGGCGGGGAATCAGAGCTGGGGAATCAGAGGCGGGGAATGAGAGTTGGGGAATCAGAGGCAGGGAATCAGATATGGGGAAACAGGGGCAGGGAATCAGAGGTGGGGAAACAGAGGCGGGGAATCAGATATGCGGAATCAGAGGTGTGGAATCAGAGGTTGGGAATCAGAGGCAGGGAATCAGAGGCGGGGAATCAGATATGGGGAATCAGAGGTGGCGAATCAAAGGCGGTGAAACAGAGATGGGGAATCAGGGCAGGGAATCAGAGGCAGGGAATCAAACACGGGGAATCAGAGCTGGGGAATCAGAGGCGGGGAATTATAGTTGGGGAATCAGAGGAGGGGAATCAGAGGCGGGGAAACAGAGGCGGGGAATCAAATATGGGGAATCAGAGGTGGGGAATCAGAGGTTGGGAATAAGAGGCAGGGAATCAGAGGCGGGGAATCAGAGGCGGGGAATCAGAGGCAGGGAATCAGATGTGCGGAATCGGGGATGGGGAATCAGAGGCAGGGAATCAGAGATGGGGAATCAGAGGCGGGGAATCAGAGGCAGGGAATCAAACACGGGAAATCAGAGGCGGGGAATCAGAGCTGGGGAATCAGAGGCGGGGAATGAGAGTTGGGGAATCAGAGGCAGGGAATCAGATATGGGGAAACAGGGGCAGGGAATCAGAGGCGGGGAAACAGAGGCGGGGAATCAGATATGCGGAATCAGAGGTGTGGAATCAGAGGTTGGGAATCAGAGGCAGGGAATCAGAGGCGGGGAAACAGAGGCGGGGAATCAGATATGGGGAATCAGAGGTGGCGAATCAAAGGCGGTGAAACAGAGATGGGGAATCAGGGCAGGGAATCAGAGGCAGGGAATCAAACACGGGGAATCAGAGCTGGGGAATCAGAGGCGGGGAATTATAGTTGGGGAATCAGAGGAGGGGAATCAGAGGCGGGGAAACAGAGGCGGGGAATCAGATATGGGGAATCAGAGGTGGGGAATCAGAGGTTGGGAATCAGAGGCAGGGAATCAGAGGCGGGGAATCAGAGGCGGGGAATCAGAGGCAGGGAATCAGATGTGCGGAATCGGGGATGGGGAATCAGAGGCAGGGAATCAGAGGCGGGGAATCAGAGGCGGGGAATCAGAGGCCGGGAATCAGATATGGGGAAACAGAGGTGGGGAATCAGAGGCGGGGAAACAGAGGCGGGGATTCAGATATGGGGAATCAGAGGTGGGGAATCAGAGGTTGGGAATCAGAGGCAGGGAATCAGAGGCTTGGAATCAGATGCAGGGAATCAGATGCGGGTAATCAGAGGCGGGGAATCAGAGCTGGGGAATCAGAGGTGGGGAATCAGAGTTGGGGAATCAGAGGCGGGGACTTAGATATTGGGAAACAGAGGCGGGGAATCAGAGGCGGGGAAACAGAGGCGGGGAGTCAGATATGGGGAATCAGAGGTGGGGAATCAGAGGCAGGGAATCAGATGTGCGGAATCAGAGATGGGGAATCAGAGGCAGGGAATCAGAATCAGAAGCAGGGAATCAGAGGCCGGGAATCAGAGGCCGGAATTAGATGCCGGGAATAAGAGGCCGGGAATCAGAGGTAGGGAATCAGAGTCCGGGAATCAGAGATGGGGATTCAGAGGCGGGGAATGAGATATGGGGAATCAGAGGCGGGAAATCAGAGGCGGGGAAACAGAGGCGGGGAATCAGATATGGGGAATCAGAGGTGGCGAATCAAAGGCGGTGAATCAGAGATGGGGAATCAGAGGCCGGGAATCAGAGGCAGGGAATCAAAAACGGGGAATCAGAGGCGAGGAATCAGAGCTGGGGAATCAGAGGCGGGGAATCAGAATTGGGGAATCAGAGATGGGGAATCAGAGATGGGGAATCAGAGGCGGGGAATCAGACGCGGGGAATCAGAGGTGTTGAATCAGAGATGTGGAATCAGAGGCGGGGAATCAGAGGCAGGGAATCAGACGCGGGGAATCAGAGGCGGGGAATCAAAGCTGGCGAATCAGAGGCGGGGAATGAGATATGGGAAATCAGAGGTGGGGAGTCAGAGTCCGGGAATCAGAGATGGGGATTCTGAGGCGGGGAATGAGATATGGGGAATCAGAGGCGGGGAATCAGAGGCGGGGAAACAGAGGTGGGGAATCAGATATGGGGAATCAGAGGTGGGGAATCAGGAAAGGGGTATCAGTGGCAGGGAATCAGAGGCGGGGAAACAGAGGCGGGGTATCAGATATGGGGAATCAGAGGTGGGGAATCAGAGGCAGGGAATCAGATGTGCGGAATCAGAGATGGGGAATCAAAGGCAGGGAATCAGAATCAGAAGCAGGGAATCAGAGGCCGGAATCAGATGCCGGGAATAAGAGGACGGGAATCAGAGGTGGGGAATCAGAGTCCGGGAATCAGAGATGGGGATTCAGAGGCGGGGAATGAGATATGGGGAATCAGAGGCGGGGAATCAGAGGCGGGGAAACAGAGGCGGGGAATCAGATATGGGGAATCAGAGGTGGGGAATCAGGGGCGGGGTATCAGTGGCAGGGAATCAGAGGCGGTAAATCAGAGGCCGGGAATCAGAGGCGGTGAATCAGAGGCGGGGAATCAGAGGCAGGGAATCGGATGTGCGGAATCAGAGATGGGGAATCAGAGGTGGGGAATCAGAGGCGGTTAATCAGACATGGGTAATCAGAGGCGGGGAATGAGAGGCAGGAAATCAGACACGGGGAATCAGAGGCGGGGAATCAGAGCTGGGGAATTAGATGCAGGGAATCAGAGTTGGGGATTCAGAGGCGGGGAATCAGATATGGGGAAACAGAGGTGGGGAATCAGAGGTGGGCAAATAGAGGCGGGGAATCAGATATGGGGAAACAGAGGCGGGGAATCAGAGGCGTGGAAACAGAGGCGGGGAATCAGATATGGGGAATCAGATATGGGGAAACAGAGGCGGGGAATCAGAGGCGTGGAAACAGAGGCGGGGAATCAGATATGGGGAATCAGAGGTGGGGAATCAGAGGTTGGGAATCAGAGGCAGGGAATCAGAGGCTGGGAATCAGATGCAGGGAATCAGATGCGGGGATCAGAGGCGGGGAATGAGAGCTGGGGAATCAGAGGTGGGGAATCAGAGTTGGGGAATCAGAGGCGGGGACTTAGATATGGGGAAACAGAGGCGAGGAATCAGAGGTGTGGAAACAGAGGCGGGGAATCAGATATGGGGAATCAGAGGTGGGGAATCAGAGGCAGGGAATCAGATGTGCGGAATCAGAGATGGGGAATCAGAGGCAGGGAATCAGAATCAGAAGCAGGGAATAAGACGCGGGGAATCAGAGGCGGGGAATAAGAGCTGGGGAAGCAGAGGCAGTGAATCAGAGGCGGGGAATCAGAGGCAGGGAATCGGATGTGCGGAATCAGAGATGGGGAATCAGAGGTGGGGAATCAGAGGCGGTGAATCAGACATGGGTAATCAGAGGCGGGGAATCAGAGGCAGGAAATCAGACACGGGGAATCAGAGGCGGGGAATCAGAGCTGGGAAATTAGAGGCAGGGAATCATAGTTGGGAATCAGAGGCGGGGAATCAGATATGGGGAAACAGAGGCGGGGAATCAGAGGCGGGCAAATAGAGGTGGGGCATCAGATATGGGGAAACAGAGGCGGGGAATCAGAGCTGGGGAATAAGAGGCGGGGAATCATAGTTGTGAATCAGAGGCGGGGAATCAGATATGGGGAAACAGAGGCGGGGAATCAGGGGCGGGGAAACAGAGGCGGGAAATCAGATATGGGGAATCGGATGTGGGGAATCAGAGGCGGGGAATCATAGCTGTGGAATCAGAGGCGGGGAATCAGAGTTGGGGCATCAGAGGTGGGGAATTAGATATGGGGAAACAGAGGCGGGGAATCAGAGGCGTGGAAACAGAGGCGGGGAATCAGATATGGGGAATCAGAGGCAGGGAATCAGAATCAGAAGCGGGGAATCATAGGCCGGGAATCAGAGGCCGGGAATCAGATGCTGGGAATAAGAGGCCGGGAATCAGAGGTGGGGAATCAGAGTCCGGGAATCAGAGATGGGGATTCAGAGGCGGGGAATGAGATATGGAGAATCAGAGGCGGGGAATCAGAGGCGGGGAAACAGAGGTGGGGAATCAGATATGTGGAATCAGAGGTGGCGAATCAAAGGCGGTGAATCAGAGATGGGGAATCAGAGGCGGGGAAACAGAGGCGGGGAATCAGATATGGGGAATCAGAGGTGGGGAATCAGGGGCGGGGTATCAGTGGCAGGGAATCAGAGGTGGGAAATCAGAGGCCGGGAATCAGAGGCGGTGAATCAGAGGCGGGGAATCAGAGGCAGGGAATCGGATGTGCGGAATCAGAGATGGGGAATCAGAGGTGGGGAATCAGAGGCGGTTAATCAGACATGGGTAATCAGAGGCGGGGAATGAGAGGCAGGAAATCAGACACGGGGAATCAGAGGAGGGGAATCAGAGCTGGGGAATTAGATGCAGGGAATCAGAGTTGGGGATTCAGAGGCGGGGAATCAGATATGGGGAAACAGAGGCGGGGAATCAGAGGCGTGGAAACAGAGGCGGGGAATCAGATATGGGGAATCAGAGGTGGGGAATCAGAGGTTGGGAATCAGAGGCAGGGAATCAGAGGCTGGGAATCAGATGCAGGGAATCAGATGCGGGGATCAGAGGCGGGGAATGAGAGCTGGGGAATCAGAGGTGGGGAATCAGAGTTGGGGAATCAGAGGCGGGGACTTAGATATGGGGAAACAGAGGCGGGGAATCAGAGGTGGGGAAACAGAGGCGGGGAATCAGATATGGGGAATCAGAGGTGGGGAATCAGAGGCAGGGAATCAGTGTGCGGAATCTGAGATGGGGAATCAGAGGCAGGGAATCAGAATCAGAAGCAGGGAATAAGACGCGGGGAATCAGAGGCGGGGAATAAGAGCTGGGGAAGCAGAGGCAGTGAATCAGAGGCGGGGAATCAGAGGCAGGGAATCGGATGTGCGGAATCAGAGATGGGGAATCAGAGGTGGGGAATCAGAGGCGGTGAATCAGACATGGGTAATCAGAGGCGGGGAATCAGAGGCAGGAAATCAGACACGGGGAATCAGAGGCGGGGAATCAGAGCTGGGAAATTAGAGGCAGGGAATCATAGTTGGGAATCAGAGGCGGGGAATCAGATATGGGGAAACAGAGGCGGGGAATCAGAGGCGGGCAAATAGAGGCGGGGCATCAGATATGGGGAAACAGAGGCGGGGAATCAGAGCTGGGGAATAAGAGGCGGGGAATCATAGTTGTGAATCAGAGGCGGGGAATCAGATATGGGGAAACAGAGGCGGGGAATCAGGGGCGGGGAAACAGAGGCGGGGAATCAGATATGGGGAATCGGATGTGGGGAATCAGAGGCGGGGAATCAGAGCTGTGGAATCAGAGGCGGGGAATCAGAGTTGGGGCATCAGAGGTGGGGAATTAGATATGGGGAAACAGAGGCGGGGAATCAGAGGCGTGGAAACAGAGGCGGGGAATCAGATATGGGGAATCAGAGGCAGGGAATCAGAATCAGAAGCGGGGAATCATAGGCCGGGAATCAGAGGCCGGGAATCAGATGCTGGGAATAAGAGGCCGGGAATCAGAGGTGGGGAATCAGAGTCCGGGAATCAGAGATGGGGATTCAGAGGCGGGGAATGAGATATGGAGAATCAGAGGCGGGGAATCAGAGGCGGGGAAACAGAGGTGGGGAATCAGATATGTGGAATCAGAGGTGGCGAATCAAAGGCGGTGAATCAGAGATGGGGAATCAGAGGCGGGGAATCAGAGGCAGGGAATCAAACACGGGAAATCAGAGGCGGGGAATCAGAGCTGGGGAATCAGAGGCGGGGAATGAGAGTTGGGGAATCAGAGGCAGGGAATCAGATATGGGGAAACAGGGGCAGGGAATCAGAGGCGGGGAAACAGAGGCGGGGAATCAGATATGCGGAATCAGAGGTGTGGAATCAGAGGTTGGGAATCAGAGGCAGGGAATCAGAGGCGGGGAAACAGAGGCGGGGAATCAGATATGGGGAATCAGAGGTGGCGAATCAAAGGCGGTGAAACAGAGATGGGGAATCAGGGCAGGGAATCAGAGGCAGGGAATCAAACACGGGGAATCAGAGCTGGGGAATCAGAGGCGGGGAATTATAGTTGGGGAACCAGAGGAGGGGAATCAGAGGCGGGGAAACAGAGGCGGGGAATCAAATATGGGGAATCAGAGGTGGGGAATCAGAGGTTGGGAATAAGAGGCAGGGAATCAGAGGCGGGGAATCAGAGGCGGGGAATCAGAGGCAGGGAATCAGATGTGCGGAATCGGGGATGGGGAATCAGAGGCAGGGAATCAGAGGCGGGGAATCAGAGGCGGGGAATCAGAGGCCGGGAATCAGATATGGGGAAACAGAGGTGGGGAATCAGAGGCGGGGAAACAGAGGCGGGGATTCAGATATGGGGAATCAGAGGTGGGGAATCAGAGGTTGGGAATCAGAGGCAGGGAATCAGAGGCTTGGAATCAGATGCAGGGAATCAGATGCGGGTAATCAGAGGCGGGGAATCAGAGCTGGGGAATCAGAGGTGGGGATTCAGAGTTTGGGAATCAGAGGCGGGGACTTAGATATTGGGAAACAGAGGCGGGGAATCAGAGGCGGGGAAACAGAGGCGGGGAGTCAGATATGGGGAATCAGAGGTGGGGAATCAGAGGCAGGGAATCAGATGTGCGGAATCAGAGATGGGGAATCAGAGGCAGGGAATCAGAATCAGAAGCAGGGAATCAGAGGCCGGGAATCAGAGGCCGGAATCAGATGCCGGGAATAAGAGGCCGGGAATCAGAGGTGGGGAATCAGAGTCCGGGAATCAGAGATGGGGATTCAGAGGCGGGGAATGAGATATGGGGAATCAGAGGCGGGGAATCAGAGGCGGGGAAACAGAGGCGGGGAATCAGATATGGGGAATCAGAGGTGGCGAATCAAAGGCGGTGAATCAGAGATGGGGAATCAGAGGCCGGGAATCAGAGGCAGGGAATCAAAAACGGGGAATCAGAGGCGAGGAATCAGAGCTGGGGAATCAGAGGCGTGGAATCAGAATTGGGGAATCAGAGATGGGGAATCAGAGATGGGGAATCAGAGGCGGGGAATCAGACGCGGGGAATCAGAGGTGTTGAATCAGAGATGTGGAATCAGAGGCGGGGAATCAGAGGCAGGGAATCAGACGTGGGGAATCAGAGGCGGGGAATCATAGCTGGCGAATCAGAGGCGGGGAATGAGATATGGGAAATCAGAGATGGGGAATCAGAGTCCGGGAATCAGAGATGGGGATTCTGAGGCGGGGAATGAGATATGGGGAATCAGAGGCGGGGAATCAGAGGCGGGGAAACAGAGGTGGGGAATCAGATATGGGGAATCAGAGGTGGGGAATCAGAGGTTGGGAATCAGAGGCAGGGAATCAGAGGCTGGGAATCAGATGCAGGGAATCAGATGCGGGGATCAGAGGCGGGGAATGAGAGCTGGGGAATCAGAGGTGGGGAATCAGAGTTGGGGAATCAGAGGCGGGGACTTAGATATGGGGAAACAGAGGCGAGGAATCAGAGGTGTGGAAACAGAGGCGGGGAATCAGATATGGGGAATCAGAGGTGGGGAATCAGAGGCAGGGAATCAGATGTGCGGAATCAGAGATGGGGAATCAGAGGCAGGGAATCAGAATCAGAAGCAGGGAATAAGACGCGGGGAATCAGAGGCGGGGAATAAGAGCTGGGGAAGCAGAGGCAGTGAATCAGAGGCGGGGAATCAGAGGCAGGGAATCGGATGTGCGGAATCAGAGATGGGGAATCAGAGGTGGGGAATCAGAGGCGGTGAATCAGACATGGGTAATCAGAGGCGGGGAATCAGAGGCAGGAAATCAGACACGGGGAATCAGAGGCGGGGAATCAGAGCTGGGAAATTAGAGGCAGGGAATCATAGTTGGGAATCAGAGGCGGGGAATCAGATATGGGGAAACAGAGGCGGGGAATCAGAGGCGGGCAAATAGAGGTGGGGCATCAGATATGGGGAAACAGAGGCGGGGAATCAGAGCTGGGGAATAAGAGGCGGGGAATCATAGTTGTGAATCAGAGGCGGGGAATCAGATATGGGGAAACAGAGGCGGGGAATCAGGGGCGGGGAAACAGAGGCGGGAAATCAGATATGGGGAATCGGATGTGGGGAATCAGAGGCGGGGAATCATAGCTGTGGAATCAGAGGCGGGGAATCAGAGTTGGGGCATCAGAGGTGGGGAATTAGATATGGGGAAACAGAGGCGGGGAATCAGAGGCGTGGAAACAGAGGCGGGGAATCAGATATGGGGAATCAGAGGCAGGGAATCAGAATCAGAAGCGGGGAATCATAGGCCGGGAATCAGAGGCCGGGAATCAGATGCTGGGAATAAGAGGCCGGGAATCAGAGGTGGGGAATCAGAGTCCGGGAATCAGAGATGGGGATTCAGAGGCGGGGAATGAGATATGGAGAATCAGAGGCGGGGAATCAGATATGGGGAATCAGAGGCAGGGAATCAGAATCAGAAGCGGGGAATCATAGGCAGGGAATCAGAGGCCGGGAATCAGATGCTGGGAATAAGAGGCCGGGAATCAGAGGTGGGGAATCAGAGTCCGGGAATCAGAGATGGGGATTCAGAGGCGGGGAATGAGATATGGAGAATCAGAGGCGGGGAATCAGAGGCGGGGAAACAGAGGTGGGGAATCAGATATGTGGAATCAGAGGTGGCGAATCAAAGGCGGTGAATCAGAGATGGGGAATCAGAGGCGGGGAATCAGAGGCAGGGAATCAAACACGGGAAATCAGAGGCGGGGAATCAGAGCTGGGGAATCAGAGGCGGGGAATGAGAGTTGGGGAATCAGAGGCAGGGAATCAGATATGGGGAAACAGGGGCAGGGAATCAGAGGCGGGGAAACAGAGGCGGGGAATCAGATATGCGGAATCAGAGGTGTGGAATCAGAGGTTGGGAATCAGAGGCAGGGAATCAGAGGCGGGGAAACAGAGGCGGGGAATCAGATATGGGGAATCAGAGGTGGCGAATCAAAGGCGGTGAAACAGAGATGGGGAATCAGGGCAGGGAATCAGAGGCAGGGAATCAAACACGGGGAATCAGAGCTGGGGAATCAGAGGCGGGGAATTATAGTTGGGGAACCAGAGGAGGGGAATCAGAGGCGGGGAAACAGAGGCGGGGAATCAAATATGGGGAATCAGAGGTGGGGAATCAGAGGTTGGGAATAAGAGGCAGGGAATCAGAGGCGGGGAATCAGAGGCGGGGAATCAGAGGCAGGGAATCAGATGTGCGGAATCGGGGATGGGGAATCAGAGGCAGGGAATCAGAGGCGGGGAATCAGAGGCGGGGAATCAGAGGCCGGGAATCAGATATGGGGAAACAGAGGTGGGGAATCAGAGGCGGGGAAACAGAGGCGGGGATTCAGATATGGGGAATCAGAGGTGGGGAATCAGAGGTTGGGAATCAGAGGCAGGGAATCAGAGGCTTGGAATCAGATGCAGGGAATCAGATGCGGGTAATCAGAGGCGGGGAATCAGAGCTGGGGAATCAGAGGTGGGGATTCAGAGTTTGGGAATCAGAGGCGGGGACTTAGATATTGGGAAACAGAGGCGGGGAATCAGAGGCGGGGAAACAGAGGCGGGGAGTCAGATATGGGGAATCAGAGGTGGGGAATCAGAGGCAGGGAATCAGATGTGCGGAATCAGAGATGGGGAATCAGAGGCAGGGAATCAGAATCAGAAGCAGGGAATCAGAGGCCGGGAATCAGAGGCCGGAATCAGATGCCGGGAATAAGAGGCCGGGAATCAGAGGTGGGGAATCAGAGTCCGGGAATCAGAGATGGGGATTCAGAGGCGGGGAATGAGATATGGGGAATCAGAGGCGGGGAATCAGAGGCGGGGAAACAGAGGCGGGGAATCAGATATGGGGAATCAGAGGTGGCGAATCAAAGGCGGTGAATCAGAGATGGGGAATCAGAGGCCGGGAATCAGAGGCAGGGAATCAAAAACGGGGAATCAGAGGCGAGGAATCAGAGCTGGGGAATCAGAGGCGTGGAATCAGAATTGGGGAATCAGAGATGGGGAATCAGAGATGGGGAATCAGAGGCGGGGAATCAGACGCGGGGAATCAGAGGTGTTGAATCAGAGATGTGGAATCAGAGGCGGGGAATCAGAGGCAGGGAATCAGACGTGGGGAATCAGAGGCGGGGAATCATAGCTGGCGAATCAGAGGCGGGGAATGAGATATGGGAAATCAGAGGTGGGGAATCAGAGTCCGGGAATCAGAGATGGGGATTCTGAGGCGGGGAATGAGATATGGGGAATCAGAGGCGGGGAATCAGAGGCGGGGAAACAGAGGTGGGGAATCAGATATGGGGAATCAGAGGTGGGGAATCAGGAAAGGGGTATCAGTGGCAGGGAATCAGAGGCGGGGAAACAGAGGCGGGGAATCAGATATGGGGAATCAGAGGTGGGGAATCAGAGGCAGGGAATCAGATGTGCGGAATCAGAGATGGGGAATCAAAGGCAGGGAATCAATCAGAAGCAGGGAATCAGAGGCCGGAATCAGATGCCGGGAATAAGAGGACGGGAATCAGAGGTGGGGAATCAGAGTCCGGGAATCAGAGATGGGGATTCAGAGGCGGGGAATGAGATATGGGGAATCAGAGGCGGGGAATCAGAGGCGGGGATACAGAGGCGGGGAATCAGATATGGGGAATCAGAGATGGGGATTCAGAGGCGGGGTATCAGTGGCAGGGAATCAGAGGCGGGGAATCAGAGGCGGGGAAACAGAGGCGGGGAATCAGATATGGGGAATCAGAGGTGGGGAATCAGGGGCGGGGTATCAGTGGCAGGGAATCAGAGGCGGGAAATCAGAGGCCGGGAATCAGAGGCGGTGAATCAGAGGCGGGGAATCAGAGGCAGGGAATCGGATGTGCGGAATCAGAGATGGGGAATCAGAGGTGGGGAATCAGAGGCGGTTAATCTGACATGGGTAATCAGAGGCGGGGAATGAGAGGCAGGAAATCAGACACGGGGAATCAGAGGCGGGGAATCAGAGCTGGGGAATTAGATGCAGGGAATCAGAGTTGGGGATTCAGAGGCGGGGAATCAGATATGGGGAAACAGAGGTGGGCAAATAGAGGCGGGGAATCAGATATGGGGAAACAGAGGCGGGGAATCAGAGGCATGGAAACAGAGGCGGGGAATCAGATATGGGGAATCAGAGGTGGGGAATCAGAGGTTGGGAATCAGAGGCAGGGAATCAGAGGCTGGGAATCAGATGCAGGGAATCAGATGCGGGGATCAGAGGCGGGGAATGAGAGCTGGGGAATCAGAGGTGGGGAATCAGAGTTGGGGAATCAGAGGCGGGGACTTAGATATGGGGAAACATAGGCGGGGAATCAGAGGTGGGGAAACAGAGGCGGGGAATCAGATATGGGGAATCAGAGGTGGGGAATCAGAGGCAGGGAATCAGATGTGCGGAATCAGAGATGGGGAATCAGAGGCAGGGAATCAGAATCAGAAGCAGGGAATAAGACGCGGGGAATCAGAGGCGGGGAATCAGAGGCGGGGAAACAGAGGTGGGGAATCAGATATGGGGAATCAGAGGTGGCGAATCAAAGGCGGTGAATCAGAGATGGGGAATCAGAGGCGGGGAATCAGAGGCAGGGAATCAAACACGGGGAATCAGAGGCGGGGAATCAGAGCTGGGGAATCAGAGGCTGGGAATCAAAGTTGGGGAACCAGAGGCGGGGAATGAGATATGGGGAATCAGAGGCGGGGAATCAGAGTTGGGGAATCAGAGGCGGGGAATCAGAGCTGGGGAATCAGAGGTGGGGATCAGAGTCGGGGAATCAGAGGCAGGGGATCAGATGTGCGGAATCAGAGATGGGGAATCAGAGGTGGGGAATCAGAGGCTGTGAATCAGAGATGGGTAATCAGAGGCGGGGAATCAGAGGCAAGAAATCAGACACGGGGTTTCAGAGGCTGGGAATCAGACGGGGGAATCAAAGGCGGGGAATCAGAGCTGGGGAATCAGAGGCAGGGAATCAGAGTTGGGGATTCAGAGGCGGGGAATCAGATATGGGGAAACAGAGGCTGGGAATCAGAGGCGGGCAAACAGAGGCGGGGAATTAGATATGGGGAATCAGAGGTGGGGAATCAGAGGTGGTGAATCAGAGATGGGGAATCACAGGCGGGGAATCAGAGGCAGGGAATAGAACGCGGGGAATCAGAGGCAGGGAATCAGAGTTGGGGCATCATAGGTTGGGAATTAGATATGGGGATACAGAGGCGGGGAATCAGAGGCGGGGAAACAGAGGCGGGAAATCAGATATGGGGAATCAGAGGTGGGGAATCAGAGGCAGGGAATCAGATGTGCGGAATCAGAGATGGGGAATCAGAGGCAGGGAATCAGAATCAGAAGCGGGGAATCATAGGCCGGGAGTCAGAGGCCGGGAATAAGATGCTGGGAATAAGAGGCCGGGAATCAGAGGTGGGGAATCAGAGTCCGGGAATCAGAGTTGGGGATTCAGAGGCGGGGAATGAGATATGGAGAATCAGAGGCGGGGAATCAGAGGCGGGGAAACAGAGGTGGGGAATCAGATATGTGGAATCAGAGGTGGCGAATCAAAGGCGGTGAATCAGAGATGGGGAATCAGAGGCGGGGAATCAGAGGCAGGGAATCAAACACGGGAAATCAGAGGCGGGGAATCAGAGCTGGGGAATCAGAGGCGGGGAATGAGAGTTGGGGAATCAGAGGCAGGGAATCAGATATGGGGAAACAGAGGTGGGGAATCAGATATGTGGAATCAGAGGTGGCGAATCAAAGGCGGTGAATCAGAGATGGGGAATCAGAGGCGGGGAATCAGAGGCAGGGAATCAAACACGGGAAATCAGAGGCGGGGAATCAGAGCTGGGGAATCAGAGGCGGGGAATGAGAGTTGGGGAATCAGAGGCAGGGAATCAGATATGGGGAAACAGGGGCAGGGAATCAGAGGTGGGGAAACAGAGGCGGGGAATCAGATATGCGGAATCAGAGGTGTGGAATCAGAGGTTGGGAATCAGAGGCAGGGAATCAGAGGCGGGGAATCAGATATGGGGAATCAGAGGTGGCGAATCAAAGGCGGTGAAACAGAGATGGGGAATCAGGGCAGGGAATCAGAGGCAGGGAATCAAACACGGGGAATCAGAGCTGGGGAATCAGAGGCGGGGAATTATAGTTGGGGAATCAGAGGAGGGGAATCAGAGGCGGGGAAACAGAGGCGGGGAATCAAATATGGGGAATCAGAGGTGGGGAATCAGAGGTTGGGAATAAGAGGCAGGGAATCAGAGGCGGGGAATCAGAGGCGGGGAATCAGAGGCAGGGAATCAGATGTGCGGAATCGGGGATGGGGAATCAGAGGCAGGGAATCAGAGATGGGGAATCAGAGGCGGGGAATCAGAGGCAGGGAATCAAACACGGGAAATCAGAGGCGGGGAATCAGAGCTGGGGAATCAGAGGCGGGGAATGAGAGTTGGGGAATCAGAGGCAGGGAATCAGATATGGGGAAACAGGGGCAGGGAATCAGAGGCGGGGAAACAGAGGCGGGGAATCAGATATGCGGAATCAGAGGTGTGGAATCAGAGGTTGGGAATCAGAGGCAGGGAATCAGAGGCGGGGAAACAGAGGCGGGGAATCAGATATGGGGAATCAGAGGTGGCGAATCAAAGGCGGTGAAACAGAGATGGGGAATCAGGGCAGGGAATCAGAGGCAGGGAATCAAACACGGGGAATCAGAGCTGGGGAATCAGAGGCGGGGAATTATAGTTGGGGAATCAGAGGAGGGGAATCAGAGGCGGGGAAACAGAGGCGGGGAATCAGATATGGGGAATCAGAGGTGGGGAATCAGAGGTTGGGAATCAGAGGCAGGGAATCAGAGGCGGGGAATCAGAGGCGGGGAATCAGAGGCAGGGAATCAGATGTGCGGAATCGGGGATGGGGAATCAGAGGCAGGGAATCAGAGGCGGGGAATCAGAGGCGGGGAATCAGAGGCCGGGAATCAGATATGGGGAAACAGAGGTGGGGAATCAGAGGCGGGGAAACAGAGGCGGGGATTCAGATATGGGGAATTAGAGGTGGGGAATCAGAGGTTGGGAATCAGAGGCAGGGAATCAGAGGCTTGGAATCAGATGCAGGGAATCAGATGCGGGTAATCAGAGGCGGGGAATCAGAGCTGGGGAATCAGAGGTGGGGAATCAGAGTTGGGGAATCAGAGGCGGGGACTTAGATATTGGGAAACAGAGGCGGGGAATCAGAGGCGGGGAAACAGAGGCGGGGAGTCAGATATGGGGAATCAGAGGTGGGGAATCAGAGGCAGGGAATCAGATGTGCGGAATCAGAGATGGGGAATCAGAGGCAGGGAATCAGAATCAGAAGCAGGGAATCAGAGGCCGGGAATCAGAGGCCGGAATTAGATGCCGGGAATAAGAGGCCGGGAATCAGAGGTGGGGAATCAGAGTCCGGGAATCAGAGATGGGGATTCAGAGGCGGGGAATGAGATATGGGGAATCAGAGGCGGGAAATCAGAGGCGGGGAAACAGAGGCGGGGAATCAGATATGGGGAATCAGAGGTGGCGAATCAAAGGCGGTGAATCAGAGATGGGGAATCAGAGGCCGGGAATCAGAGGCAGGGAATCAAAAACGGGGAATCAGAGGCGAGGAATCAGAGCTGGGGAATCAGAGGCGGGGAATCAGAATTGGGGAATCAGAGATGGGGAATCAGAGATGGGGAATCAGAGGCGGGGAATCAGACGCGGGGAATCAGAGGTGTTGAATCAGAGATGTGGAATCAGAGGCGGGGAATCAGAGGCAGGGAATCAGACGCGGGGAATCAGAGGCGGGGAATCAAAGCTGGCGAATCAGAGGCGGGGAATGAGATATGGGAAATCAGAGGTGGGGAATCAGAGTCCGGGAATCAGAGATGGGGATTCTGAGGCGGGGAATGAGATATGGGGAATCAGAGGCGGGGAATCAGAGGCGGGGAAACAGAGGTGGGGAATCAGATATGGGGAATCAGAGGTGGGGAATCAGGAAAGGGGTATCAGTGGCAGGGAATTCGAGGCGGGGAAACAGAGGCGGGGTATCAGATATGGGGAATCAGAGGTGGGGAATCAGAGGCAGGGAATCAGATGTGCGGAATCAGAGATGGGGAATCAAAGGCAGGGAATCAGAATCAGAAGCAGGGAATCAGAGGCCGGAATCAGATGCCGGGAATAAGAGGACGGGAATCAGAGGTGGGGAATCAGAGTCCGGGAATCAGAGATGGGGATTCAGAGGCGGGGAATGAGATATGGGGAATCAGAGGCGGGGAATCAGAGGCGGGGAAACAGAGGCGGGGAATCAGATATGGGGAATCAGAGGTGGGGAATCAGGGGCGGGGTATCAGTGGAAGGGAATCAGAGGCGGGAAATCAGAGGCCGGGAATCAGAGGCGGTGAATCAGAGGCGGGGAATCAGAGGCAGGGAATCGGATGTGCGGAATCAGAGATGGGGAATCAGAGGTGGGGAATCAGAGGCGGTTAATCAGACATGGGTAATCAGAGGCGGGGAATGAGAGGCAGGAAATCAGACACGGGGAATCAGAGGCGGGGAATCAGACCTGGGGAATTAGATGCAGGGAATCAGAGTTGGGGATTCAGAGGCGGGGAATCAGATATGGGGAAACAGAGGTGGGGAATCAGATATGGGGAAATAGAGGCGGGGAATCAGATATGGGGAAACAGAGGCGGGGAATCAGAGGCGTGGAAACAGAGGCGGGGAATCAGATATGGGGAATCAGAGGTGGGGAATCAGAGGTTGGGAATCAGAGGCAGGGAATCAGAGGCTGGGAATCAGATGCAGGGAATCAGATGCGGGGATCAGAGGCGGGGAATGAGAGCTGGGGAATCAGAGGTGGGGAATCAGAGTTGGGGAATCAGAGGCGGGGACTTAGATATGGGGAAACAGAGGCGGGGAATCAGAGGTGTGGAAACAGAGGCGGGGAATCAGATATGGGGAATCAGAGGTGGGGAATCAGAGGCAGGGAATCAGATGTGCGGAATCAGAGGCAGGGAATCAGATGTGCGGAATCAGAGATGGGGAATCAGAGGTGGGGAATCAGAGGCTGTGAATCAGAGATGGGGAATCAGAGGCGGGGAATCAGAGGCAAGAAATCAGACACGGGGTTTCAGAGGCTGGGAATCAGACGGGGGAATCAAAGGCGGGGAATCAGAGCTGGGGAATCAGAGGCAGGGAATCAGAGTTGGGGATTCAGAGGCGGGGAATCAGATATGGGGAAACAGAGGCGGGGAATCAGAGTCGGGCAAACAGAGGCGGGGAATTAGATATGGGGTATCAGAGGTGGGGAATCAGAGGTGGTGAATCAGAGATGGGGAATCACAGGCGGGGAATCAGAGGCAGGGAATAGAACGCGGGGAATCAGAGGCAGGGAATCAGAGTTGAGGCATCAGAGGTTGGGAATTAGATATGGGGAAACAGAGGCAGGGAATCAGAGGCGGGGAAACAGAGGCGGGAAATCAGATATGGGGAATCAGAGGTGGGGAATCAGAGGCAGGGAATCAGATGTGCGGAATCAGAGATGGGGAATCAGAGGCAGGGAATCAGAATCAGAAGCGGGGAATCAGAGGCCGGGAAACAGAGGCGGGGAATCAGATATGGGGAATCAGAGGTGGGGAATCAGAGGCAGGGAATTAGATTTGCGGAATCAGAGATGGGGAATCAGAAGCAGGGAATCAGAGGCCGGGAATCAGAGGCCGGAATCAGATGCCGGGAATAAGAGGCCGGGAATCAGAGGTGGGGAATCAGAGTCCGGGAATCAGAGATGGGGAATCAGAGGCGGGGAATGAGATATGGGGAATCAGAGGTGGGGAATCAGAGGCAGGGAAACAGAGGCGAGGAATCAGATATGGGGAATCAGAGGTGGCGAATCAAAGGCGATGAATCAGAGATGGGGAATCAGAGGCGTGGAATCAGAGGCAGGGAATCAAACACGGGGAATCAGAGGCGGGGAATCAGAGCTGGGGAATCAGAGGCGGGGAATCAGAGTTGGGGAATCAGAGGCGGGGAATCAGAGCTGGGGAATCAGAGGTGGGGATGAGAGTCGGGCAATCAGAGGCAGGGAATCAGATGTGCGGAATCAGAGATGGGGAATCAGAGGTGGGGAATCAGAGGCTGTGAATCAGAGATGGGGAATCAGAGGCGGGGAATCAGAGGCAAGAAATCAGACATGGGGTTTCAGAGGCTGTGAATCAGACGGGGGAATCAAAGGCGGGGAATCAGAGCTGGGGAATCAGAGGCAGGGAATCAGAGTTGGGGATTCAGAGGCGGGGAATCAGATATGGGGAAACAGAGGCGGGGAATCAGAGGCGGGCAAACAGAGGCGGGGAATTAGATATGGGGAATCAGAGGTGGGGAATCAGAGGTGGTGAATCAGAGATGGGGAATCACAGGCGGGGAATCAGAGGCAGGGAATAGAACGCGGGGAATCAGAGGCAGGGAATCAGAGGCGGGGAATCAGAGGCGGGGAATCAGAGGCCGGGAATCAGATATGGGGAAACAGAGGCAGGGAATCAGAGGCGGGGAAACAGAAGCTGGGAATCAGATATGGGGCATCAGAGGTTGGGAATTAGATATGGGGAAACAGAGGCGGGGAATCAGAGGCGGGGAAACAGAGGCGGGAAATCAGATATGGGGAATCAGAGGTGGGGAATCAGAGGCAGGGAATCAGATGTGCGGAATCAGAGATGGGGAATCAGAGGCAGGGAATCAGAATCAGAAGCGGGGAATCAGAGGCCGGGAATCAGATGCTGGGAATAAGAGGCCGGGAATCAGAGGTGGGGAATCAGATATGTGGAATCAGAGGTGGCGAATCAAAGGCGGTGAATCAGAGATGGGGAATCAGAGGTGGGGAATCAGAGGCAGGGAATCAAACACGGGAAATCAGAGGCGGGGAATCAGAGCTGGGGAATCAGATGCGGGGAATCAGTGTTGGGGAATCAGAGGCAGGGAATTAGATATGGGGAAACAGGGGCAGGGAATCAGAGGCGGGGAAACAGAGGCGGGGAATCAGATATGGGGAATCAGAGGTGTGGAATCAGAGGTTGGGAATCAGAGGCAGGGAATCAGAGGCGGGGAATCAAACACGGGGAATCAGAGCTGGGGAATCAGAGGCGGGGAATTAGAGTTGGGGTATCAGAGGAGGGGAATCAGAGGCGGGGAAACAGAGGCGGGGAATCAGATGTGCCGAATCGGGGATGGGGAATCAGAGGCAGGGAATCAGAGGCGGGGAATCAGAGGCGGGGAATCAGAGGCGGGGAATCAGAGGCCGGGAATCAGATATGGGGAAACAGAGGTGGGGAATCAGAGGCGGGGAAACGGAGGCGGGGATTCAGATATGGGGAATCAGAGGTGGGGAATCAGAGGTTGGGAATCAGAGGCAGGGAATCAGAGGCTTGGAATCAGATGCAGGGAATCAGATGCGGGGAATCAGAGGCGGGGAATCAGAGCTGGGGAATCAGAGGTGGGGAATCAGAGTTGGGGAATCAGAGGCGGGGACTTAGATATTGGGAAACAGAGGCGGGGAATCAGAGGCGGGGAATCAGAGGCAGGGAATCAGATGTGCGGAATCAGTGATGGGGAATCAGAGGCAGGGAATCAGAATCAGAAGCAGGGAATCAGAGGCCGGGAATCAGAGGCCGGAATCAGGTGCCGGGAATAAGAGGCCGGGAATCAGAGGTGGGGAATCAGAGTCCGGGAATCAGAGATGGGGATTCAGAGGCGGGGAATGAGATATGGGGAATCAGAGGCGGGGAATCAGAGGCGGGGAAACAGAGGCGGGGAATCAGATATGGGGAATCAGAGGTGGCGAATCAAAGGCGGTGAATCAGAGATGGGGAATCAGAGGCGGGGAATCAGAGGCAGGGAATCAAACACGGGGAATCAGAGGCGTGGTATCAGAGCTTGGGAATCAGAGGCTGGGAATCAAAGTTGGGGAATCAGAGGCAGGGAATCAGACATGGGGAAACAGGGGCGGGGAATCAGAGGCGGGGAAACAGAGGCGGGGAATCAGATATGGGGAATCAGAGGCGGGGAATTAGAGTTGGGGAATCAGAGGCGGGGAATCAGAGGCGGGGAAACAGAGGCGGGGAATCAAACACGGGGAATCAGAGGTGGGGAATCAAAGGTTGGGAATCAGAGGCAGGGAATCAGAGGCGGGGAATCAGAGGCGGGCAATCAGAGGCAGGGAATCAGATGTGCGGAATCAGAGATGGGGAATCAGAGGCAGGGAATCAGAGGCGGGGAATCAGAGGCGGGGAATCAGAGGCGGTGAATCTGAGATGGGGAATCAGAGGCGGGGAATCAGAGGCAGGTTATCAGACACGGGGATTCAGAGGCTGGGAATCAGACGGGGGGAATCAAAGGCGGGGAATGAAGCTGGGGAATCAGAGGCAGCGAATCAGAGTTGGGGATTCAGAGGCGGGGAATCAGATATGGGGAAACAGAGGCGGGGAATCACAGGCGGGCAAACAGAGGCGGGGAATTAGATATGGGGAATCAGTGGTGGGGAATCAGAGGTGGTGAATCAGAGATGGGGAATCACAGGCGGGGAATCAGAGGCAGGGAATAGAACGCGGGGATTCAGAGGCAGGGAATCAGAGCTGGGGAATCAGAGGCGGGGAATCATAGTTGGGAATCAGAGGCGGGGAATCAGATATGGGGAAACAGAGGCGGGGAATCAGGGGCGGGGAAACAGAGGCGGGGAATCAGATATGGGGAATCGGATGCGGGGAATCAGAGTCGGGGAATCAGAGCTGGGGAATCAGAGGCGGGGAATCAGAGTTGGGGCATCAGAGGTGGGGAATTAGATATGGGGAAACAGAGGCGGGGAATCAGAAGCGTGGAAACAGAGGCGGGGAATCAGATATGGGGAATCAGAGGTGGGGAATCAGAGGCAGGTAATCAGATGTGCGGAATCAGAGATGGGGAATCAGAGGCAGGGAATCAGAATCAGAAGCGGGGAGTCAGAGGCCGGGAATCAGAGGCCTGGAATCAGATGCTGGGAATAAGAGGCCGGGAATCAGAGGTGGGGAATCCGAGTCCGGGAATCAGTGATGGGGATTCAGTGGCGGGAAATGAGATATGGAGAATCAGAGGCGGGGAATCAGAGGCGGGGAAACAGAGGTGGGGAATCAGATATTGGGAATCAGAGGTGGCGAATCAAAGGCGGTGAATCAGAGATGGGGAATCAGAGGCGGGGAATCAGAGGCAGGGAATCAAACACGGGGAATCAGAGGCGTGGTATCAGAGCTTGGGAATCAGAGGCTGGGAATCAAAGTTGGGGAATCAGAGGCAGGGAATCAGACATGGGGAAACAGGGGCGGGGAATCAGAGGCGGGGAAACAGAGGCGGGGAATCAGATATGGGGAATCAGAGGCGGGGAATTAGAGTTGGGGAATCAGAGGCGGGGAATCAGAGGCGGGGAAACAGAGGCGGGGAATCAAACACGGGGAATCAGAGGTGGGGAATCAAAGGTTGGGAATCAGAGGCAGGGAATCAGAGGCGGGGAATCAGAGGCGGGGAATCAGAGGCAGGGAATCAGATGTGCGGAATCAGAGATGGGGAATCAGAGGCAGGGAATCAGAGGCGGGGAATCAGAGGCGGGGAATCAGAGGCCGGGAATCAGATATGGGGAAACAGAGGCAGGGAATCAGAGGCGGGGAAACAGAGGCTGGGAATCAGATATGGGGAATCAGAGGTGGGGAATCAGAGGTTGGGAATCAGAGGCAGGGAATCAGAGGCTTGGAATCAGATGCAGGGAATCAGATGCGGGGAATCAGAGGCGGGGAATCAGAGCTGGGGAATCAGAGGTGGGGAATCAGAGTTGGGGAATCAGAGGCGGGGACTTAGATATTGGGAAACAGAGGCGGGGAATCAGAGGCGGGGAAACAGAGGCGGGGAATCAGATATGGGGAATCAGAGATGGGGAATCAGAGGCAGGGAATCAGATGTGTGGAATCAGAGTTGGGGAATCAAAGGCAGGTAATCAGAATCAGAAGCAGGGAATCAGAGGCCGGGAATCAGAGGCCGGAATCAGATGCCGGGAATAAGAGGCCGGGAATCAGAGGTGGGGAATCAGAGTCCGGGAATCAGAGATGGGGATTCAGAGGCGGGGAATGAGATATGGGGAATCAGAGGCGGGGAATCAGAGGCGGGGAAACAGAGGCGTGGAATCAGATATGGGGAATCAGAGGTGGCGAATCAAAGGCGGTGAATCAGAGATGGGGAATCAGAGGCAGGGAGTCAGATGTGCGGAATCAGAGATGGGGAATCAGAGGTGGGGAATCAGAGGCTGTGAATCAGAGATGGGGAATCAGAGGCGGGGAATCAGAGGCGGGGAATCAAATATGGGGAATCAGAGGTGGGGAATCAGAGGTTGGGAATAAGAGGCAGGGAATCAGAGGCGGGGAATCAGAGGCGGGGAATCAGAGGCAGGGAATCAGATGTGCGGAATCGGGGATGGGGAATCAGAGGCAGGGAATCAGAGATGGGGAATCAGAGGCGGGGAATCAGAGGCAGGGAATCAAACACGGGAAATCAGAGGCGGGGAATCAGAGCTGGGGAATCAGAGGCGGGGAATGAGAGTTGGGGAATCAGAGGCAGGGAATCAGATATGGGGAAACAGGGGCAGGGAATCAGAGGCGGGGAAACAGAGGCGGGGAATCAGATATGCGGAATCAGAGGTGTGGAATCAGAGGTTGGGAATCAGAGGCAGGGAATCAGAGGCGGGGAAACAGAGGCGGGGAATCAGATATGGGGAATCAGAGGTGGCGAATCAAAGGCGGTGAAACAGAGATGGGGAATCAGGGCAGGGAATCAGAGGCAGGGAATCAAACACGGGGAATCAGAGCTGGGGAATCAGAGGCGGGGAATTATAGTTGGGGAATCAGAGGAGGGGAATCAGAGGCGGGGAAACAGAGGCGGGGAATCAGATATGGGGAATCAGAGGTGGGGAATCAGAGGTTGGGAATCAGAGGCAGGGAATCAGAGGCGGGGAATCAGAGGCGGGGAATCAGAGGCAGGGAATCAGATGTGCGGAATCGGGGATGGGGAATCAGAGGCAGGGAATCAGAGGCGGGGAATCAGAGGCGGGGAATCAGAGGCCGGGAATCAGATATGGGGAAACAGAGGTGGGGAATCAGAGGCGGGGAAACAGAGGCGGGGATTCAGATATGGGGAATTAGAGGTGGGGAATCAGAGGTTGGGAATCAGAGGCAGGGAATCAGAGGCTTGGAATCAGATGCAGGGAATCAGATGCGGGTAATCAGAGGCGGGGAATCAGAGCTGGGGAATCAGAGGTGGGGAATCAGAGTTGGGGAATCAGAGGCGGGGACTTAGATATTGGGAAACAGAGGCGGGGAATCAGAGGCGGGGAAACAGAGGCGGGGAGTCAGATATGGGGAATCAGAGGTGGGGAATCAGAGGCAGGGAATCAGATGTGCGGAATCAGAGATGGGGAATCAGAGGCAGGGAATCAGAATCAGAAGCAGGGAATCAGAGGCCGGGAATCAGAGGCCGGAATTAGATGCCGGGAATAAGAGGCCGGGAATCAGAGGTGGGGAATCAGAGTCCGGGAATCAGAGATGGGGATTCAGAGGCGGGGAATGAGATATGGGGAATCAGAGGCGGGAAATCAGAGGCGGGGAAACAGAGGCGGGGAATCAGATATGGGGAATCAGAGGTGGCGAATCAAAGGCGGTGAATCAGAGATGGGGAATCAGAGGCCGGGAATCAGAGGCAGGGAATCAAAAACGGGGAATCAGAGGCGAGGAATCAGAGCTGGGGAATCAGAGGCGGGGAATCAGAATTGGGGAATCAGAGATGGGGAATCAGAGATGGGGAATCAGAGGCGGGGAATCAGACGCGGGGAATCAGAGGTGTTGAATCAGAGATGTGGAATCAGAGGCGGGGAATCAGAGGCAGGGAATCAGACGCGGGGAATCAGAGGCGGGGAATCAAAGCTGGCGAATCAGAGGCGGGGAATGAGATATGGGAAATCAGAGGTGGGGAATCAGAGTCCGGGAATCAGAGATGGGGATTCTGAGGCGGGGAATGAGATATGGGGAATCAGAGGCGGGGAATCAGGAAAGGGGTATCAGTGGCAGGGAATCAGAGGCGGGGAAACAGAGGCGGGGTATCAGATATGGGGAATCAGAGGTGGGGAATCAGAGGCAGGGAATCAGATGTGCGGAATCAGAGATGGGGAATCAAAGGCAGGGAATCAGAATCAGAAGCAGGGAATCAGAGGCCGGAATCAGATGCCGGGAATAAGAGGACGGGAATCAGAGGTGGGGAATCAGAGTCCGGGAATCAGAGATGGGGATTCAGAGGCGGGGAATGAGATATGGGGAATCAGAGGCGGGGAATCAGATATGGGGAAACAGAGGCGGGGAATCAGATATGGGGAATCAGAGGTGGGGAATCAGGGGCGGGGTATCAGTGGAAGGGAATCAGAGGCGGGAAATCAGAGGCCGGGAATCAGAGGCGGTGAATCAGAGGCGGGGAATCAGAGGCAGGGAATCGGATGTGCGGAATCAGAGATGGGGAATCAGAGGTGGGGAATCAGAGGCGGTTAATCAGACATGGGTAATCAGAGGCGGGGAATGAGAGGCAGGAAATCAGACACGGGGAATCAGAGGCGGGGAATCAGACCTGGGGAATTAGATGCAGGGAATCAGAGTTGGGGATTCAGAGGCGGGGAATCAGATATGGGGAAACAGAGGTGGGGAATCAGATATGGGGAAATAGAGGCGGGGAATCAGATATGGGGAAACAGAGGCGGGGAATCAGAGGCGTGGAAACAGAGGCGGGGAATCAGATATGGGGAATCAGAGGTGGGGAATCAGAGGTTGGGAATCAGAGGCAGGGAATCAGAGGCTGGGAATCAGATGCAGGGAATCAGATGCGGGGATCAGAGGCGGGGAATGAGAGCTGGGGAATCAGAGGTGGGGAATCAGAGTTGGGGAATCAGAGGCGGGGACTTAGATATGGGGAAACAGAGGCGGGGAATCAGAGGTGTGGAAACAGAGGCGGGGAATCAGATATGGGGAATCAGAGGTGGGGAATCAGAGGCAGGGAATCAGATGTGCGGAATCAGAGATGGGGAATCAGAGGCAGGGAATCAGAATCAGAAGCAGGGAATAAGACGCGGGGAATCAGAGGCGTGGAAACAGAGGCGGGGAATCAGATATGGGGAATCAGAGGTGGCGAATCAAAGGCGGTGAATCAGAGATGGGGAATCAGAGGCAGGGAATCAGATGTGCGGAATCAGAGATGGGGAATCAGAGGTGGGGAATCAGAGGCTGTGAATCAGAGATGGGGAATCAGAGGCGGGGAATCAGAGGCAAGAAATCAGACACGGGGTTTCAGAGGCTGGGAATCAGACGGGGGAATCAAAGGCGGGGAATCAGAGCTGGGGAATCAGAGGCAGGGAATCAGAGTTGGGGATTCAGAGGCGGGGAATCAGATATGGGGAAACAGAGGCGGGGAATCAGAGTCGGGCAAACAGAGGCGGGGAATTAGATATGGGGTATCAGAGGTGGGGAATCAGAGGTGGTGAATCAGAGATGGGGAATCACAGGCGGGGAATCAGAGGCAGGGAATAGAACGCGGGGAATCAGAGGCAGGGAATCAGAGTTGAGGCATCAGAGGTTGGGAATTAGATATGGGGAAACAGAGGCAGGGAATCAGAGGCGGGGAAACAGAGGCGGGAAATCAGATATGGGGAATCAGAGGTGGGGAATCAGAGGCAGGGAATCAGATGTGCGGAATCAGAGATGGGGAATCAGAGGCAGGGAATCAGAATCAGAAGCGGGGAATCAGAGGCCGGGAAACAGAGGCGGGGAATCAGATATGGGGAATCAGAGGTGGGGAATCAGAGGCAGGGAATTAGATTTGCGGAATCAGAGATGGGGAATCAGAAGCAGGGAATCAGAGGCCGGGAATCAGAGGCCGGAATCAGATGCCGGGAATAAGAGGCCGGGAATCAGAGGTGGGGAATCAGAGTCCGGGAATCAGAGATGGGGAATCAGAGGCGGGGAATGAGATATGGGGAATCAGAGGCGGGGAAACAGAGGTGGGGAATCAGATATTGGGAATCAGAGGTGGCGAATCAAAGGCGGTGAATCAGAGATGGGGAATCAGAGGCGGGGAATCAGAGGCAGGGAATCAAACACGGGGAATCAGAGGCGTGGTATCAGAGCTTGGGAATCAGAGGCTGGGAATCAAAGTTGGGGAATCAGAGGCAGGGAATCAGACATGGGGAAACAGGGGCGGGGAATCAGAGGCGGGGAAACAGAGGCGGGGAATCAGATATGGGGAATCAGAGGCGGGGAATTAGAGTTGGGGAATCAGAGGCGGGGAATCAGAGGCGGGGAAACAGAGGCGGGGAATCAAACACGGGGAATCAGAGGTGGGGAATCAAAGGTTGGGAATCAGAGGCAGGGAATCAGAGGCGGGGAATCAGAGGCGGGCAATCAGAGGCAGGGAATCAGATGTGCGGAATCAGAGATGGGGAATCAGAGGCAGGGAATCAGAGGCGGGGAATCAGAGGCGGGGAATCAGAGGCAGTGAATCTGAGATGGGGAATCAGAGGCGGGGAATCAGAGGCAGGTTATCAGACACGGGGATTCAGAGGCTGGGAATCAGACGGGGGGAATCAAAGGCGGGGAATGAAGCTGGGGAATCAGAGGCAGCGAATCAGAGTTGGGGATTCAGAGGCGGGGAATCAGATATGGGGAAACAGAGGCGGGGAATCACAGGCGGGCAAACAGAGGCGGGGAATTAGATATGGGGAATCAGTGGTGGGGAATCAGAGGTGGTGAATCAGAGATGGGGAATCACAGGCGGGGAATCAGAGGCAGGGAATAGAACGCGGGGATTCAGAGGCAGGGAATCAGAGCTGGGGAATCAGAGGCGGGGAATCATAGTTGGGAATCAGAGGCGGGGAATCAGATATGGGGAAACAGAGGCGGGGAATCAGGGGCGGGGAAACAGAGGCGGGGAATCAGATATGGGGAATCGGATGCGGGGAATCAGAGTCGGGGAATCAGAGCTGGGGAATCAGAGGCGGGGAATCAGAGTTGGGGCATCAGAGGTGGGGAATTAGATATGGGGAAACAGAGGCGGGGAATCAGAAGCGTGGAAACAGAGGCGGGGAATCAGATATGGGGAATCAGAGGTGGGGAATCAGAGGCAGGTAATCAGATGTGCGGAATCAGAGATGGGGAATCAGAGGCAGGGAATCAGAATCAGAAGCGGGGAGTCAGAGGCCGGGAATCAGAGGCCTGGAATCAGATGCTGGGAATAAGAGGCCGGGAATCAGAGGTGGGGAATCCGAGTCCGGGAATCAGTGATGGGGATTCAGTGGCGGGAAATGAGATATGGAGAATCAGAGGCGGGGAATCAGAGGCGGGGAAACAGAGGTGGGGAATCAGATATTGGGAATCAGAGGTGGCGAATCAAAGGCGGTGAATCAGAGATGGGGAATCAGAGGCGGGGAATCAGAGGCAGGGAATCAAACACGGGGAATCAGAGGCGTGGTATCAGAGCTTGGGAATCAGAGGCTGGGAATCAAAGTTGGGGAATCAGAGGCAGGGAATCAGACATGGGGAAACAGGGGCGGGGAATCAGAGGCGGGGAAACAGAGGCGGGGAATCAGATATGGGGAATCAGAGGCGGGGAATTAGAGTTGGGGAATCAGAGGCGGGGAATCAGAGGCGGGGAAACAGAGGCGGGGAATCAAACACGGGGAATCAGAGGTGGGGAATCAAAGGTTGGGAATCAGAGGCAGGGAATCAGAGGCGGGGAATCAGAGGCGGGGAATCAGAGGCAGGGAATCAGATGTGCGGAATCAGAGATGGGGAATCAGAGGCAGGGAATCAGAGGCGGGGAATCAGAGGCGGGGAATCAGAGGCCGGGAATCAGATATGGGGAAACAGAGGCAGGGAATCAGAGGCGGGGAAACAGAGGCTGGGAATCAGATATGGGGAATCAGAGGTGGGGAATCAGAGGTTGGGAATCAGAGGCAGGGAATCAGAGGCTTGGAATCAGATGCAGGGAATCAGATGCGGGGAATCAGAGGCGGGGAATCAGAGCTGGGGAATCAGAGGTGGGGAATCAGAGTTGGGGAATCAGAGGCGGGGACTTAGATATTGGGAAACAGAGGCGGGGAATCAGAGGCGGGGAAACAGAGGCGGGGAATCAGATATGGGGAATCAGAGATGGGGAATCAGAGGCAGGGAATCAGATGTGGGGAATCAGAGTTGGGGAATCAAAGGCAGGTAATCAGAATCAGAAGCAGGGAATCAGAGGCCGGGAATCAGAGGCCGGAATCAGATGCCGGGAATAAGAGGCCGGGAATCAGAGGTGGGGAATCAGAGTCCGGGAATCAGAGATGGGGATTCAGAGGCGGGGAATGAGATATGGGGAATCAGAGGCGGGGAATCAGAGGCGGGGAAACAGAGGCGTGGAATCAGATATGGGGAATCAGAGGTGGCGAATCAAAGGCGGTGAATCAGAGATGGGGAATCAGAGGCAGGGAGTCAGATGTGCGGAATCAGAGATGGGGAATCAGAGGTGGGGAATCAGAGGCTGTGAATCAGAGATGGGGAATCAGAGGCGGGGAATCAGAGGCAAGAAATCAGACACGGGGTTTCAGAGGCTGGGAATCAGACGGGGGAATCAAAGGCGGGGAATCAGAGCTGGGGAATCAGAGGCAGGGAATCAGAGTTGGGGATTCAGAGGCGGGGAATCAGATGAGGGGAATCAGAGGCAGGGAATCAGAGTTGGGGATTCAGAGGCGGGGAATCAGATATGGGGAAACAGAGGCGGGGAATCAGAGGCGGTCAAACAGAGGCGGGGAATTAGATATGGGGAATCAGAGGTGGGGAATCAGAGGTGGTGAATCAGAGATGGGGATCACAGGCGGGGAATCAGAGGCAGGGAATAGAACGCGGGGAATCAGAGGCAGGGAATCAGAGTTGGGGCATCAGAGCTTGGGAATTAGATATGGGGAAACAGAGGCGGGGAATCAGAGGCGGGGAAACAGAGGCGGGAAATCAGATATGGGGAATCAGAGGTGGGGAATCAGAGGCAGGGAATCAGATGTGCGGAATCAGAGATGGGGAATCAGAGGCAGGGAATCAGAATCAGAAGCGGGGAATCAGAGGCCGGGAATCAGATGCTGGGAATAAGAGGCCGGGAATCAGAGGTGGGGAATCAGAGGCGGGGAATGAGATATGGAGAATCAGAGGCGGGGAATCAGAGGCGGGGAAACAGAGGTGGGGAATCAGATATGTGGAATCAGAGGTGGCGAATCAAAGGCGGTGAATCAGAGATGGGGAATCAGAGGCGGGGAATCAGAGGCAGGGAATCAAACACGGGAAATCAGAGGCGGGGAATCAGAGCTGGGGAATCAGATGCGGGGAATCAGTGTTGGGGAATCAGAGGCAGGGAATCAGATATGGGGAAACAGGGGCAGGGAATCAGAGGCGGGGAAACAGAGGCGGGGAATCAGATATGGGGAATCAGAGGTGTGGAATCAGAGGTTGGGAATCAGAGGCAGGGAATCAGAGGCGGGGAATCAAACACGGGGAATCAGAGCTGGGGAATCAGAGGCGGGGAATTAGAGTTGGGGAATCAGAGGAGGGGAATCAGAGGCAGGGAATCAGAGGCGGGGAATCAGAGGCGGGGAATCAGAGGCAGGGAATCAGATGTGCGGAATCGGGGATGGGGAATCAGAGGCAGGGAATCAGAGGCGGGGAATCAGAGGCGGGGAATCAGAGGCCGGGAATCAGATATGGGGAAACAGAGGTGGGGAATCAGAGGCAGGGAAACGGAGGCGGGGATTCAGATATGGGGAATCAGAGGTGGGGAATCAGAGGTTGGGAATCAGAGGCGGGGACTTAGATATTGGGAAACAGAGGCGGGGAATCAGAGGCGGGGAATCAGAGGCAGTGAATCAGATGTGCGGAATCAGTGATGGGGAATCAGAGGCGTGGAATCAGAATCAGAAGCAGGGAATCAGAGGCCGGGAATCAGAGGCCGGAATCAGATGCCGGGAATAAGAGGCCAGGAATCAGAGGTGGGGAATCAGAGGCGGGGATTGAGATATGGGGAATCAGAGGCGGGGAATCAGAGGCGGGGAAACAGAGGCGGGGAATCAGATATGGGGAATCAGAGGTGGCGAATCAAAGGCGGTGAATCAGAGATGGGGAATCAGAGGCGGGGAATCAGAGCTGGGGAATCAGAGGCGGGGAATCAGAGTTGGGGAATCAGAGGCGGGGAATCAGACGCAGGGAATCAATATGCGAAATCAGAGGTGGGGAATCAGAGGTTGGCAATCAGAGGAAGGGAATCAGAGGCGAGGAATCAGAGCTGGGGAATCAGAGGCGGGGAATCAGAATTGGGGAATCAGAGATGGGGAATCAGAGATGGGGAATCAGAGGCGTGGAATCAGACGCGGGGAATCAGAGGTGGTGAATCAGAGATGTGGAATCAGAGGCGGGGAATCAGAGGCAGGGAATCAGACGCGGGGAATCAGAGGCGGGGAATCATAGCTGGCGAATCAGAGGCGGGGAATGAGATATGGGGAATCAGAGGCGGGGAATCAGAGGCGGGGAAACAGTGGCGAGGAATCCGATATGGGGAATCAGAGGTGGCGAATCAAAGACGGTGAATCAGAGATGGGGAATCAGAGGCGGGGAATCAGAGGCAGGGGATCAAACACGGGGAATCAGAGGTGGGGAATCAGAGCTGGGGAATCAGAGGCGGGGAATCAGAGGCGAGGAATCAGAGCTGGGGAATCAGAGGTGGGGAATCAGAGTCGGGGAATCAGAGGCAGGGAATCGGATGTGCGGAATCAGAGATGGGGAATCAGAGGTGGGGAATCAGAGGCGGTGAATCTGAGATGGGGAATCAGAATCAGAAGCGGGGAGTCAGAGGCCGGGAATCAGAGGCCTGGAATCAGATGCTGGGAATAAGAGGCCGGGAATCAGAGGTGGGGAATCAGAGTCCGGGAATCAGTGATGGGGATTCAGTGGCGGGGAATGAGATATGGAGAATCAGAGGCGGGGAATCAGAGGCGGGGAAACAGAGGTGGGGAATCAGATATTGGGAATCAGAGGTGGCGAATCAAAGGCGGTGAATCAGAGATGGGGAATCAGAGGCGGGGAATCAGAGGCAGGGAATCAAACACGGGGAATCAGAGGCGTGGTATCAGAGCTGGGGAATCAGAGGCTGGGAATCAAAGTTGGGGAATCAGAGGCAGGGAAACAGATATGGGGAAACAGGGGCGGGGAATCAGAGGCGGGGAAACAGAGGCGGGGAATCAGATATGGGGAATCAGAGGCGGGGAATTAGAGTTGGGGAATCAGAGGCGGGGAATCAGAGGCGGGGAATCAAACACGGGGAATCAGAGGTGGGGAATCAAAGGTTGGGAATCAGAGGCAGGGAATCAGAGGCGGGGAATCAGAGGCGGGGAATCAGAGGCAGGGAATCAGATGTGCGGAATCAGAGATGGGGAATCAGAGGCAGGGAATCAGAGGCGGGGAATCAGAGGCGGGGAATCAGAGGCCGGGAATCAGATATGGGGAATCAGAGGTGGGGAATCAGAGGTTGGGAATCAGAGGCAGGGAATCAGAGGCTTGGAATCAGATGCAGGGAATCAGATGCGGGGAATCAGAGGCGGGGAATCAGAGCTGGGGAATCAGAGGTGGGGAATCAGAGTTGGGGAATCAGAGGCGGGGACTTAGATATTGGGAAACAGAGGCGGGGAATCAGAGGCGGGGAAACAGAGGCGGGGAATCAGATATGGGGAATCAGAGATGGGGAATCAGAGGCAGGGAATCAGATGTGCGGAATCAGAGATGGGGAATCAAAGGCAGGTAATCAGAATCAGAAGCAGGGAATCAGAGGCCGGGAATCAGAGGCCGGAATCAGATGCCGGGAATAAGAGGCCGGGAATCAGAGGTGGGGAATCAGAGTCCGGGAATCAGAGATGGGGATTCAGAGGCGGGGAATGAGATATGGGGAATCAGAGGCGGGGAATCAGAGGCGGGGAAACAGAGGCGGGGAATCAGATATGGGGAATCAGAGGTGGCGAATCAAAGGCGGTGAATCAGAGATGGGGAATCAGAGGCAGGGAATCAGATGTGCGGGATCAGAGATGGGGAATCAGAGGTGGGGAATCAGAGGCTGTGAATCAGAGATGGGGAATCAGAGGCGGGGAATCAGAGGCAAGAAATCAGACACGGGGTTTCAGAGGCTGGGAATCAGACGGGGGAATCAAAGGCGGGGAATCAGAGCTGGGGAATCAGAGGCAGGGAATCAGAGTTGGGGATTCAGAGGCGGGGAATCAGATATGGGGAATCAGAGGCAGGGAATCAGAGTTGGGGATTCAGAGGCGGGGAATCAGATATGGGGAAACAGAGGCGGGGAATCAGAGGCGGGCAAACAGAGGCGGGGAATTAGATATGGGGAATCAGAGGTGGGGAATCAGAGGTGGTGAATCAGAGATGGGGAATCACAGGCGGGGAATCAGAGGCAGGGAATAGAACGCGGGGAATCAGAGGCAGGGAATCAGAGTTGGGGCATCAGAGGTTGGGAATTAGATATGGGGAAACAGAGGCGGGGAATCAAAGGCGGGGAAACAGAGGCGGGAAATCAGATATGGGGAATCAGAGGTGGGGAATCAGAGGCAGGGAATCAGATGTGCGGAATCAGAGATGGGGAATCAGAGGCAGGGAATCAGAATCAGAAGCGGGGTATCAGAGGCCGGGAAACAGAGGTGGGGAATCAGATATGGGGAATCAGAGGTGGGGAATCAGAGGCAGGGAATTAGATTTGCGGAATCAGAGATGGGGAATCAGAAGCAGGGAATCAGAGGTCGGGAATCAGAGGCCGGAATCAGATGCCGGGAATAAGAGGCCGGGAATCAAAGGCGATGAATCTGAGATGGGGAATCAGAGGCGGGGAATCAGAGGCAGGGAATCAAACACGGGGAATCAGAGGCGGGGAATCAGAGCTGGGGAATCAGAGGTGGGGATCAGAGTCGGGGAATCAGAGGCAGGGAATCAGATGTGCGGAATCAGAGGTGGGGAATCAGAGGTTGGGAATCAGAGGCAGGGTATCAGAGGCTTGGAATCAGATGCAGGGAATCAGATGCGGGGAATCAGAGGCGGGGAATCAGAGCTGGGGAATCAGAGGTGGGGAATCAGAGTTGGGGAATCAGAGGCGGGGACTTAGATGTTGGGAAACAGAGGCGGGGAATCAGAGGCGGGGAATCAGAGGCAGGGAATCAGATGTGCGGAATCAGAGATGGGGAATCAGAGGCAGGGAATCAGAATCAGAAGCAGGGAATCAGAGGCCGGGAATCAGAGGCCGGAATCAGATGCCGGGAATAAGAGGCCGGGAATCAGAGGTGGGGAATCAGAGTCCGGGAATCAGAGATGGGGATTCAGAGGCGGGGAATGAGATATGGGGAATCAGAGGCGGGGAATCAGAGGCGGGGAAACAGAGGCGGGGAATCAGATATGGGGAATCAGAGGTGGCGAATCAAAGGCGGTGAATCAGAGATGGGGAATCAGAGGCCGGGAATCAGAGGCAGGGAATCAAACACGGAAAATCAGAGGCGGGGAATCAGAGCTGGGGAATCAGAGGCGGGGAATCAGAGGCGGGGAAACAGAGGCGAGGAATCAGATATGGGGAATCAGAGGTGGCGAATCAAAGGCGGTGAATCAGAGATGGGGAATCAGAGGCGGGGAATCAGAGGCAGGGAATCAAACACGGGGAATCAGAGGCGGGGAAACAGAGGCGAGGAATCAGAGATGGGGAATCAGAGGCAGGGAATCAGAATCAGAAGCGGGGAATCAGAGGCCGGGAATCAGATGCTGGGAATAAGAGGCCGGGAATCAGAGGTGGGGAATCAGAGGCAGGGAATCAAACACGGGAAATCAGAGGCGGGGAATCAGAGCTGGGGAATCAGATGCGGGGAATCAGTGTTGGGGAATCAGAGGCAGGGAATCAGATATGGGGAAACAGGGGCAGGGAATCAGAGGCGGGGAAACAGAGGCGGGGAATCAGATATGGGGAATCAGAGGTGTGGAATCAGAGGTTGGGAATCAGAGGCAGGGAATCAGAGGCGGGGAATCAAACACGGGGAATCAGAGCTGGGGAATCAGAGGCGGGGAATTAGAGTTGGGGTATCAGAGGAGGGGAATCAGAGGCGGGGAAACAGAGGCGGGGAATCAGATGTGCCGAATCGGGGATGGGGAATCAGAGGCAGGGAATCAGAGGCGGGGAATCAGAGGCGGGGAATCAGAGGCGGGGAATCAGAGGCCGGGAATCAGATATGGGGAAACAGAGGTGGGGAATCAGAGGCGGGGAAACGGAGGCGGGGATTCAGATATGGGGAATCAGAGGTGGGGAATCAGAGGTTGGGAATCAGAGGCAGGGAATCAGAGGCTTGGAATCAGATGCAGGGAATCAGATGCGGGGAATCAGAGGCGGGGAATCAGAGCTGGGGAATCAGAGGTGGGGAATCAGAGTTGGGGAATCAGAGGCGGGGACTTAGATATTGGGAAACAGAGGCGGGGAATCAGAGGCGGGGAATCAGAGGCAGGGAATCAGATGTGCGGAATCAGTGATGGGGAATCAGAGGCAGGGAATCAGAATCAGAAGCAGGGAATCAGAGGCCGGGAATCAGAGGCCGGAATCAGATGCCGGGAATAAGAGGCCGGGAATCAGAGGTGGGGAATCAGAGTCCGGGAATCAGAGATGGGGATTCAGAGGCGGGGAATGAGATATGGGGAATCAGAGGCGGGGAATCAGAGGCGGGGAAACAGAGGCGGGGAATCAGATATGGGGAATCAGAGGTGGCGAATCAAAGGCGGTGAATCAGAGATGGGGAATCAGAGGCGGGGAATCAGAGCTGGGGAATCAGAGGCGGGGAATCAGAGTTGGGGAATCAGAGGCGGGGAATCAGACGCAGGGAATCAATATGGGAAATCAGAGGTGGGGAATCAGAGGTTGGGAATCAGAGGAAGGGAATCAGAGGCGAGGAATCAGAGCTGGGGAATCAGAGGCGGGGAATCAGAATTGGGGAATCAGAGATGGGGAATCAGAGATGGGGAATCAGAGGCGGGGAATCAGACGCGGGGAATCAGAGGTGGTGAATCAGAGATGTGGAATCAGAGGCGGGGAATCAGAGACAGGGAATCAGACGCGGGGAATCAGAGGCGGGGAATCATAGCTGGCGAATCAGAGGCGGGGAATGAGATATGGGGAATCAGAGGCGGGGAATCAGAGGCGGGGAAACAGTGGCGAGGAATCAGATATGGGGAATCAGAGGTGGCGAATCAAAGACGGTGAATCAGAGATGGGGAATCAGAGGCGGGGAATCAGAGGCAGGGGATCAAACACTGGGAATCAGAGGTGGGGAATCAGAGCTGGGGAATCAGAGGCGGGGAATCAGAGTTGGGGAATCAGAGGCGAGGAATCTGAGCTGGGGAATCAGAGGTGGGGAATCAGAGTCGGGGAATCAGAGGCAGGGAATCGGATGTGCGGAATCAGAGATGGGGAATCAGAGGTGGGGAATCAGAGGCGGTGAATCTGAGATGGGGAATCAGAGGCGGGGAATCAGAGGCAGGTTATCAGACACGGGGATTCAGAGGCTGGGAATCAGACGGGGGGAATCAAAGGCGGGGAATGAAGCTGGGGAATCAGAGGCAGCGAATCAGAGTTGGGGATTCAGAGGCGGGGAATCAGATATGGGGAAACAGAGGCGGGGAATCAGAGGCGGGCAAACAGAGGCGGGGAATTAGATATGGGGAATCAGTGGTGGGGAATCAGAGGTGGTGAATCAGAGATGGGGAATCACAGGCGGGGAATCAGAGGCAGGGAATAGAACGCGGGGATTCAGAGGCAGGGAATCAGAGCTGGGGAATCAGAGGCGGGGAATCATAGTTGGGAATCAGAGGCGGGGAATCAGATATGGGGAAACAGAGGCGGGGAATCAGGGGCGGGGAAACAGAGGCGGGGAATCAGATATGGGGAATCGGATGCGGGGAATCAGAGTCGGGGAATCAGAGCTGGGGAATCAGAGGCGGGGAATCAGAGTTGGGGCATCAGAGGTGGGGAATTAGATATGGGGAAACAGAGGCGGGGAATCAGAAGCGTGGAAACAGAGGCGGGGAATCAGATATGGGGAATCAGAGGTGGGGAATCAGAGGCAGGTAATCAGATGTGCGGAATCAGAGATGGGGAATCAGAGGCAGGGAATCAGAATCAGAAGCGGGGAGTCAGAGGCCGGGAATCAGAGGCCTGGAATCAGATGCTGGGAATAAGAGGCCGGGAATCAGAGGTGGGGAATCCGAGTCCGGGAATCAGTGATGGGGATTCAGTGGCGGGAAATGAGATATGGAGAATCAGAGGCGGGGAATCAGAGGCGGGGAAACAGAGGTGGGGAATCAGATATTGGGAATCAGAGGTGGCGAATCAAAGGCGGTGAATCAGAGATGGGGAATCAGAGGCGGGGAATCAGAGGCAGGGAATCAAACACGGGGAATCAGAGGCGTGGTATCAGAGCTTGGGAATCAGAGGCTGGGAATCAAAGTTGGGGAATCAGAGGCAGGGAATCAGACATGGGGAAACAGGGGCGGGGAATCAGAGGCGGGGAAACAGAGGCGGGGAATCAGATATGGGGAATCAGAGGCGGGGAATTAGAGTTGGGGAATCAGAGGCGGGGAATCAGAGGCGGGGAAACAGAGGCGGGGAATCAAACACGGGGAATCAGAGGTGGGGAATCAAAGGTTGGGAATCAGAGGCAGGGAATCAGAGGCGGGGAATCAGAGGCGGGGAATCAGAGGCAGGGAATCAGATGTGCGGAATCAGAGATGGGGAATCAGAGGCAGGGAATCAGAGGCGGGGAATCAGAGGCGGGGAATCAGAGGCGGTGAATCTGAGATGGGGAATCAGAGGCGGGGAATCAGAGGCAGGTTATCAGACACGGGGATTCAGAGGCTGGGAATCAGACGGGGGGAATCAAAGGCGGGGAATGAAGCTGGGGAATCAGAGGCAGCGAATCAGAGTTGGGGATTCAGAGGCGGGGAATCAGATATGGGGAAACAGAGGCGGGGAATCAGAGGCGGGCAAACAGAGGCGGGGAATTAGATATGGGGAATCAGTGGTGGGGAATCAGAGGTGGTGAATCAGAGATGGGGAATCACAGGCGGGGAATCAGAGGCAGGGAATAGAACGCGGGGATTCAGAGGCAGGGAATCAGAGCTGGGGAATCAGAGGCGGGGAATCATAGTTGGGAATCAGAGGCGGGGAATCAGATATGGGGAAACAGAGGCGGGGAATCAGGGGCGGGGAAACAGAGGCGGGGAATCAGATATGGGGAATCGGATGCGGGGAATCAGAGTCGGGGAATCAGAGCTGGGGAATCAGAGGCGGGGAATCAGAGTTGGGGCATCAGAGGTGGGGAATTAGATATGGGGAAACAGAGGCGGGGAATCAGAAGCGTGGAAACAGAGGCGGGGAATCAGATATGGGGAATCAGAGGTGGGGAATCAGAGGCAGGTAATCAGATGTGCGGAATCAGAGATGGGGAATCAGAGGCAGGGAATCAGAATCAGAAGCGGGGAGTCAGAGGCCGGGAATCAGAGGCCTGGAATCAGATGCTGGGAATAAGAGGCCGGGAATCAGAGGTGGGGAATCCGAGTCCGGGAATCAGTGATGGGGATTCAGTGGCGGGAAATGAGATATGGAGAATCAGAGGCGGGGAATCAGAGGCGGGGAAACAGAGGTGGGGAATCAGATATTGGGAATCAGAGGTGGCGAATCAAAGGCGGTGAATCAGAGATGGGGAATCAGAGGCGGGGAATCAGAGGCAGGGAATCAAACACGGGGAATCAGAGGCGTGGTATCAGAGCTTGGGAATCAGAGGCTGGGAATCAAAGTTGGGGAATCAGAGGCAGGGAATCAGACATGGGGAAACAGGGGCGGGGAATCAGAGGCGGGGAAACAGAGGCGGGGAATCAGATATGGGGAATCAGAGGCGGGGAATTAGAGTTGGGGAATCAGAGGCGGGGAATCAGAGGCGGGGAAACAGAGGCGGGGAATCAAACACGGGGAATCAGAGGTGGGGAATCAAAGGTTGGGAATCAGAGGCATGGAATCAGAGGCGGGGAATCAGAGGCGGGGAATCAGAGGCAGGGAATCAGATGTGCGGAATCAGAGATGGGGAATCAGAGGCAGGGAATCAGAGGCGGGGAATCAGAGGCGGGGAATCAGAGGCCGGGAATCAGATATGGGGAAACAGAGGCAGGGAATCAGAGGCGGGGAAACAGAGGCTGGGAATCAGATATGGGGAATCAGAGGTGGGGAATCAGAGGTTGGGAATCAGAGGCAGGGAATCAGAGGCTTGGAATCAGATGCAGGGAATCAGATGCGGGGAATCAGAGGCGGGGAATCAGAGCTGGGGAATCAGAGGTGGGGAATCAGAGTTGGGGAATCAGAGGCGGGGACTTAGATATTGGGAAACAGAGGCGGGGAATCAGAGGCGGGGAAACAGAGGTGGGGAATCAGATATGGGGAATCAGAGATGGGGAATCAGAGGCAGGGAATCAGATGTGGGGAATCAGAGTTGGGGAATCAAAGGCAGGTAATCAGAATCAGAAGCAGGGAATCAGAGGCCGGGAATCAGAGGCCGGAATCAGATGCCGGGAATAAGAGGCCGGGAATCAGAGGTGGGGAATCAGAGTCCGGGAATCAGAGATGGGGATTCAGAGGCGGGGAATGAGATATGGGGAATCAGAGGCGGGGAATCAGAGGCGGGGAAACAGAGGCGTGGAATCAGATATGGGGAATCAGAGGTGGCGAATCAAAGGCGGTGAATCAGAGATGGGGAATCAGAGGCAGGGAGTCAGATGTGCGGAATCAGAGATGGGGAATCAGAGGTGGGGAATCAGAGGCTGTGAATCAGAGATGGGGAATCAGAGGCGGGGAATCAGAGGCAAGAAATCAGACACGGGGTTTCAGAGGCTGGGAATCAGACGGGGGAATCAAAGGCGGGGAATCAGAGCTGGGGAATCAGAGGCAGGGAATCAGAGTTGGGGATTCAGAGGCGGGGAATCAGATAAGGGGAATCAGAGGCAGGGAATCAGAGTTGGGGATTCAGAGGCGGGGAATCAGATATGGGGAAACAGAGGCGGGGAATCAGAGGCGGTCAAACAGAGGCGGGGAATTAGATATGGGGAATCAGAGGTGGGGAATCAGAGGTGGTGAATCAGAGATGGGGAATCACAGGCGGGGAATCAGAGGCAGGGAATAGAACGCGGGGAATCAGAGGCAGGGAATCAGAGTTGGGGCATCAGAGCTTGGGAATTAGATATGGGGAAACAGAGGCGGGGAATCAGAGGCGGGGAAACAGAGGCGGGAAATCAGATATGGGGAATCAGAGGTGGGGAATCAGAGGCAGGGAATCAGATGTGCGGAATCAGAGATGGGGAATCAGAGGCAGGGAATCAGAATCAGAAGCGGGGAATCAGAGGCCGGGAATCAGATGCTGGGAATAAGAGGCCGGGAATCAGAGGTGGGGAATCAGAGGCGGGGAATGAGATATGGAGAATCAGAGGCGGGGAATCAGAGGCGGGGAAACAGAGGTGGGGAATCAGATATGTGGAATCAGAGGTGGCGAATCAAAGGCGGTGAATCAGAGATGGGGAATCAGAGGCGGGGAATCAGAGGCAGGGAATCAAACACGGGAAATCAGAGGCGGGGAATCAGAGCTGGGGAATCAGATGCGGGGAATCAGTGTTGGGGAATCAGAGGCAGGGAATCAGATATGGGGAAACAGGGGCAGGGAATCAGAGGCGGGGAAACAGAGGCGGGGAATCAGATATGGGGAATCAGAGGTGTGGAATCAGAGGTTGGGAATCAGAGGCAGGGAATCAGAGGCGGGGAATCAAACACGGGGAATCAGAGCTGGGGAATCAGAGGCGGGGAATTAGAGTTGGGGAATCAGAGGAGGGGAATCAGAGGCAGGGAATCAGAGGCGGGGAATCAGAGGCGGGGAATCAGAGGCAGGGAATCAGATGTGCGGAATCGGGGATGGGGAATCAGAGGCAGGGAATCAGAGGCGGGGAATCAGAGGCGGGGAATCAGAGACCGGGAATCAGATATGGGGAAACAGAGGTGGGGAATCAGAGGCGGGGAAACGGAGGCGGGGATTCAGATATGGGGAATCAGAGGTGGGGAATCAGAGGTTGGGAATCAGAGGCAGGGAATCAGAGGCTTGGAATCAGATGCAGGGAATCAGATGCGGGGAATCAGAGGCGGGGAATCAGAGCTGGGGAATCAGAGGTGGGGAATCAGAGTTGGGGAATCAGAGGCGGGGACTTAGATATTGGGAAACAGAGGCGGGGAATCAGAGGCGGGGAATCAGAGGCAGTGAATCAGATGTGCGGAATCAGTGATGGGGAATCAGAGGCGTGGAATCAGAATCAGAAGCAGGGAATCAGAGGCCGGGAATCAGAGGCCGGAATCAGATGCCGGGAATAAGAGGCCGGGAATCAGAGGTGGGGAATCAGAGGCGGGGATTGAGATATGGGGAATCAGAGGCGGGGAATCAGAGGCGGGGAAACAGAGGCGGGGAATCAGATATGGGGAATCAGAGGTGGCGAATCAAAGGCGGTGAATCAGAGATGGGGAATCAGAGGCGGGGAATCAGAGCTGGGGAATCAGAGGCGGGGAATCAGAGTTGGGGAATCAGAGGCGGGGAATCAGACGCAGGGAATCAATATGCGAAATCAGAGGTGGGGAATCAGAGGTTGGGAATCAGAGGAAGGGAATCAGAGGCGAGGAATCAGAGCTGGGGAATCAGAGGCGGGGAATCAGAATTGGGGAATCAGAGATGGGGAATCAGAGATGGGGAATCAGAGGCGTGGAATCAGACGCGGGGAATCAGAGGTGGTGAATCAGAGATGTGGAATCAGAGGCGGGGAATCAGAGGCAGGGAAACAGACGCGGGGAATCAGAGGCGGGGAATCATAGCTGGCGAATCAGAGGCGGGGAATGAGATATGGGGAATCAGAGGCGGGGAATCAGAGGCGGGGAAACAGTGGCGAGGAATCCGATATGGGGAATCAGAGGTGGCGAATCAAAGACGGTGAATCAAAGATGGGGAATCAGAGGCGGGGAATCAGAGGCAGGGGATCAAACACGGGGAATCAGAGGTGGGGAATCAGAGCTGGGGAATCAGAGGCGGGGAATCAGAGGCGAGGAATCAGAGCTGGGGAATCAGAGGTGGGGAATCAGAGTCGGGGAATCAGAGGCAGGGAATCGGATGTGCGGAATCAGAGATGGGGAATCAGAGGTGGGGAATCAGAGGCGGTGAATCTGAGATGGGGAATCAGAATCAGAAGCGGGGAGTCAGAGGCCGGGAATCAGAGGCCTGGAATCAGATGCTGGGAATAAGAGGCCGGGAATCAGAGGTGGGGAATCAGAGTCCGGGAATCAGTGATGGGGATTCAGTGGCGGGGAATGAGATATGGAGAATCAGAGGCGGGGAATCAGAGGCGGGGAAACAGAGGTGGGGAATCAGATATTGGGAATCAGAGGTGGCGAATCAAAGGCGGTGAATCAGAGATGGGGAATCAGAGGCGGGGAATCAGAGGCAGGGAATCAAACACGGGGAATCAGAGGCGTGGTATCAGAGCTGGGGAATCAGAGGCTGGGAATCAAAGTTGGGGAATCAGAGGCAGGGAATCAGATATGGGGAAACAGGGGCGGGGAATCAGAGGCGGGGAAACAGAGGCGGGGAATCAGATATGGGGAATCAGAGGCGGGGAATTAGAGTTGGGGAATCAGAGGCGGGGAATCAGAGGCGGGGAATCAAACACGGGGAATCAGAGGTGGGGAATCAAAGGTTGGGAATCAGAGGCAGGGAATCAGAGGCGGGGAATCAGAGGCGGGGAATCAGAGGCAGGGAATCAGATGTGCGGAATCAGAGATGGGGAATCAGAGGCAGGGAATCAGAGGCGGGGAATCAGAGGCGGGGAATCAGAGGCCGGGAATCAGATATGGGGAATCAGAGGTGGGGAATCAGAGGTTGGGAATCAGAGGCAGGGAATCAGAGGCTTGGAATCAGATGCAGGGAATCAGATGCGGGGAATCAGAGGCGGGGAATCAGAGCTGGGGAATCAGAGGTGGGGAATCAGAGTTGGGGAATCAGAGGCGGGGACTTAGATATTGGGAAACAGAGGCGGGGAATCAGAGGCGGGGAAACAGAGGCGGGGAATCAGATATGGGGAATCAGAGATGGGGAATCAGAGGCAGGGAATCAGATGTGCGGAATCAGAGATGGGGAATCAAAGGCAGGTAATCAGAATCAGAAGCAGGGAATCAGAGGCCGGGAATCAGAGGCCGGAATCAGATGCCGGGAATAAGAGGCCGGGAATCAGAGGTGGGGAATCAGAGTCCGGGAATCAGAAATGGGGATTCAGAGGCGGGGAATGAGATATGGGGAATCAGAGGCGGGGAATCAGAGGCGGGGAAACAGAGGCGGGGAATCAGATATGGGGAATCAGAGGTGGCGAATCAAAGGCGGTGAATCAGAGATGGGGAATCAGAGGCAGGGAATCAGATGTGCGGAATCAGAGATGGGGAATCAGAGGTGGGGAATCAGAGGCTGTGAATCAGAGATGGGGAATCAGAGGCGGGGAATCAGAGGCAAGAAATCAGACACGGGGTTTCAGAGGCTGGGAATCAGACGGGGGAATCAAAGGCGGGGAATCAGAGCTGGGGAATCAGAGGCAGGGAATCAGAGTTGGGGATTCAGAGGCGGGGAATCAGATATGGGGAATCAGAGGCAGGGAATCAGAGTTGGGGATTCAGAGGCGGGGAATCAGATATGGGGAAACAGAGGCGGGGAATCAGAGGCGGGCAAACAGAGGCGGGGAATTAGATATGGGGAATCAGAGGTGGGGAATCAGAGGTGGTGAATCAGAGATGGGGAATCACAGGCGGGGAATCAGAGGCAGGGAATAGAACGCGGGGAATCAGAGGCAGGGAATCAGAGTTGGGGCATCAGAGGTTGGGAATTAGATATGGGGAAACAGAGGCGGGGAATCAAAGGTGGGGAAACAGAGGCGGGAAATCAGATATGGGGAATCAGAGGTGGGGAATCAGAGGCAGGGAATCAGATGTGCGGAATCAGAGATGGGGAATCAGAGGCAGGGAATCAGAATCAGAAGCGGGGTATCAGAGGCCGGGAAACAGAGGTGGGGAATCAGATATGGGGAATCAGAGGTGGGGAATCAGAGGCAGGGAATTAGATTTGCGGAATCAGAGATGGGGAATCAGAAGCAGGGAATCAGAGGTCGGGAATCAGAGGCCGGAATCAGATGCCGGGAATAAGAGGCCGGGAATCAAAGGCGATGAATCTGAGATGGGGAATCAGAGGCGGGGAATCAGAGGCAGGGAATCAAACACGGGGAATCAGAGGCGGGGAATCAGAGCTGGGGAATCAGAGGTGGGGATCAGAGTCGGGGAATCAGAGGCAGGGAATCAGATGTGCGGAATCAGAGGTGGGGAATCAGAGGTTGGGAATCAGAGGCGGGGTATCAGAGGCTTGGAATCAGATGCAGGGAATCAGATGCGGGGAATCAGAGGCGGGGAATCAGAGCTGGGGAATCAGAGGTGGGGAATCAGAGTTGGGGAATCAGAGGCGGGGACTTAGATGTTGGGAAACAGAGGCGGGGAATCAGAGGCGGGGAATCAGAGGCAGGGAATCAGATGTGCGGAATCAGAGATGGGGAATCAGAGGCAGGGAATCAGAATCAGAAGCAGGGAATCAGAGGCCGGGAATCAGAGGCCGGAATCAGATGCCGGGAATAAGAGGCCGGGAATCAGAGGTGGGGAATCAGAGTCCGGGAATCAGAGATGGGGATTCAGAGGCGGGGAATGAGATATGGGGAATCAGAGGCGGGGAATCAGAGGCGGGGAAACAGAGGCGGGGAATCAGATATGGGGAATCAGAGGTGGCGAATCAAAGGCGGTGAATCAGAGATGGGGAATCAGAGGCCGGGAATCAGAGGCCGGGAATCAAACACGGAAAATCAGAGGCGGGGAATCAGAGCTGGGGAATCAGAGGCGGGGAATCAGAGGCGGGGAAACAGAGGCGAGGAATCAGATATGGGGAATCAGAGGTGGCGAATCAAAGGCGGTGAATCAGAGATGGGGAATCAGAGGCGGGGAATCAGAGGCAGGGAATCAGAGCTGGGGAATCAGAGGCGGGGAATCAGAGTTGGGGAATCAGAGGCGGGGAATCAGAGCTTGGGAATCAGAGGTGGGGAATCAGAGGCAGGTTATCAGACACGGGGATTCAGAGGCTGGGAATCAGACGGGGGGAATCAAAGGCGGGGAATGAAGCTGGGGAATCAGAGGCAGCGAATCAGAGTTGGGGATTCAGAGGCGGGGAATCAGATATGGGGAAACAGAGGTGGGGAATCAGAGGCGGGCAAACAGAGGCGGGGAATTAGATATGGGGAATCAGTGGTGGGGTATCTGAGGTGGTGAATCAGAGATGGGAAATCACAGGCGGGGAATCAGAGGCAGGGAATAGAACGCGGGGAATCAGAGGCAGGGAATCAGAGCTGGGGAATCAGAGGCGGGGAATCATAGTTGGGAATCAGAGGCGGGGAATCAGATATGGGGAAACAGAGGCGGGGAATCAGACGCGGGGAAACAGAGGCTGGGAATCAGATATGGGGAATCAGAGGTGGGGAATCAGAGGCGGGGAATCAGAGCTGGGGAATCAGAGGTGGGGAATCAAAGTTGGGGAATCAGAGGCGGGGACTTAGATATGGGGAAACAGAGGCGGGGAATCAGAGACGGGGAAACAGAGGCGGGGATTCAGATATGGGGAATCAGAGGTGGGGAATCAGAGGCAGGGAATTAGATGTGCGGAATCAGAAATGGGGAATCAGAGGCAGGGAATCAGAATCAGAAGCAGGGAATCAGAGGCCGGGAATCACAGGCCGGAATCAGATGCCGGGAATAAGAGGTCGGGAATCAGAGGTGGGGAATCAGAGTCCGGGAATCAGAGATTGGGAATCAGAGGCGGGGAATGAGATATGGGGAATCAGAGGCGGGGAATCAGAGGCGGGGAATCAGAGGCAGTGAATCAGATGTGCGGAATCAGTGATGGGGAATCAGAGGCGTGGAATCAGAATCAGAAGCAGGGAATCAGAGGCCGGGAATCAGAGGCCGGAATCAGATGCCGGGAATAAGAGGCCGGGAATCAGAGGTGGGGAATCAGAGGCGGGGATTGAGATATGGGGAATCAGAGGCGGGGAATCAGAGGCGGGGAAACAGAGGCGGGGAATCAGATATGGGGAATCAGAGGTGGCGAATCAAAGGCGGTGAATCAGAGATGGGGAATCAGAGGCGGGGAATCAGAGCTGGGGAATCAGAGGCGGGGAATCAGAGTTGGGGAATCAGAGGCGGGGAATCAGACGCAGGGAATCAATATGCGAAATCAGAGGTGGGGAATCAGAGGTTGGGAATCAGAGGAAGGGAATCAGAGGCGAGGAATCAGAGCTGGGGAATCAGAGGCGGGGAATCAGAATTGGGGAATCAGAGATGGGGAATCAGAGATGGGGAATCAGAGGCGTGGAATCAGACGCGGGGAATCAGAGGTGGTGAATCAGAGATGTGGAATCAGAGGCGGGGAATCAGAGGCAGGGAATCAGACGCGGGGAATCAGAGGCGGGGAATCATAGCTGGCGAATCAGAGGCGGGGAATGAGATATGGGGAATCAGAGGCGGGGAATCAGAGGCGGGGAAACAGTGGCGAGGAATCCGATATGGGGAATCAGAGGTGGCGAATCAAAGACGGTGAATCAAAGATGGGGAATCAGAGGCGGGGAATCAGAGGCAGGGGATCAAACACGGGGAATCAGAGGTGGGGAATCAGAGCTGGGGAATCAGAGGCGGGGAATCAGAGGCGAGGAATCAGAGCTGGGGAATCAGAGGTGGGGAATCAGAGTCGGGGAATCAGAGGCAGGGAATCGGATGTGCGGAATCAGAGATGGGGAATCAGAGGTGGGGAATCAGAGGCGGTGAATCTGAGATGGGGAATCAGAATCAGAAGCGGGGAGTCAGAGGCCGGGAATCAGAGGCCTGGAATCAGATGCTGGGAATAAGAGGCCGGGAATCAGAGGTGGGGAATCAGAGTCCGGGAATCAGTGATGGGGATTCAGTGGCGGGGAATGAGATATGGAGAATCAGAGGCGGGGAATCAGAGGCGGGGAAACAGAGGTGGGGAATCAGATATTGGGAATCAGAGGTGGCGAATCAAAGGCGGTGAATCAGAGATGGGGAATCAGAGGCGGGGAATCAGAGGCAGGGAATCAAACACGGGGAATCAGAGGCGTGGTATCAGAGCTGGGGAATCAGAGGCTGGGAATCAAAGTTGGGGAATCAGAGGCAGGGAATCAGATATGGGGAAACAGGGGCGGGGAATCAGAGGCGGGGAAACAGAGGCGGGGAATCAGATATGGGGAATCAGAGGCGGGGAATTAGAGTTGGGGAATCAGAGGCGGGGAATCAGAGGCGGGGAATCAAACACGGGGAATCAGAGGTGGGGAATCAAAGGTTGGGAATCAGAGGCAGGGAATCAGAGGCGGGGAATCAGAGGCGGGGAATCAGAGGCAGGGAATCAGATGTGCGGAATCAGAGATGGGGAATCAGAGGCAGGGAATCAGAGGCGGGGAATCAGAGGCGGGGAATCAGAGGCCGGGAATCAGATATGGGGAATCAGAGGTGGGGAATCAGAGGTTGGGAATCAGAGGCAGGGAATCAGAGGCTTGGAATCAGATGCAGGGAATCAGATGCGGGGAATCAGAGGCGGGGAATCAGAGCTGGGGAATCAGAGGTGGGGAATCAGAGTTGGGGAATCAGAGGCGGGGACTTAGATGTTGGGAAACAGAGGCGGGGAATCAGAGGCGGGGAATCAGAGGCAGGGAATCAGATGTGCGGAATCAGAGATGGGGAATCAGAGGCAGGGAATCAGAATCAGAAGCAGGGAATCAGAGGCCGGGAATCAGAGGCCGGAATCAGATGCCGGGAATAAGAGGCCGGGAATCAGAGGTGGGGAATCAGAGTCCGGGAATCAGAGATGGGGATTCAGAGGCGGGGAATGAGATATGGGGAATCAGAGGCGGGGAATCAGAGGCGGGGAAACAGAGGCGGGGAATCAGATATGGGGAATCAGAGGTGGCGAATCAAAGGCGGTGAATCAGAGATGGGGAATCAGAGGCCGGGAATCAGAGGCCGGGAATCAAACACGGAAAATCAGAGGCGGGGAATCAGAGCTGGGGAATCAGAGGCGGGGAATCAGAGGCGGGGAAACAGAGGCGAGGAATCAGATATGGGGAATCAGAGGTGGCGAATCAAAGGCGGTGAATCAGAGATGGGGAATCAGAGGCGGGGAATCAGAGGCAGGGAATCAAACACGGGGAATCAGAGGCGGGGAATCAGAGCTGGGGAATCAGAGGCGGGGAATCAGAGTTGGGGAATCAGAGGCGGGGAATCAGAGCTTGGGAATCAGAGGTGGGGAATCAGAGGCAGGTTATCAGACACGGGGATTCAGAGGCTGGGAATCAGACGGGGGGAATCAAAGGCGGGGAATGAAGCTGGGGAATCAGAGGCAGCGAATCAGAGTTGGGGATTCAGAGGCGGGGAATCAGATATGGGGAAACAGAGGTGGGGAATCAGAGGCGGGCAAACAGAGGCGGGGAATTAGATATGGGGAATCAGTGGTGGGGTATCAGAGGTGGTGAATCAGAGATGGGAAATCACAGGCGGGGAATCAGAGGCAGGGAATAGAACGCGGGGAATCAGAGGCAGGGAATCAGAGCTGGGGAATCAGAGGCGGGGAATCATAGTTGGGAATCAGAGGCGGGGAATCAGATATGGGGAAACAGAGGCGGGGAATCAGACGCGGGGAAACAGAGGCTGGGAATCAGATATGGGGAATCAGAGGTGGGGAATCAGAGGCGGGGAATCAGAGCTGGGGAATCAGAGGTGGGGAATCAAAGTTGGGGAATCAGAGGCGGGGACTTAGATATGGGGAAACAGAGGCGGGGAATCAGAGACGGGGAAACAGAGGCGGGGATTCAGATATGGGGAATCAGAGGTGGGGAATCAGAGGCAGGGAATTAGATGTGCGGAATCAGAAATGGGGAATCAGAGGCAGGGAATCAGAATCAGAAGCAGGGAATCAGAGGCCGGGAATCACAGGCCGGAATCAGATGCCGGGAATAAGAGGTCGGGAATCAGAGGTGGGGAATCAGAGTCCGGGAATCAGAGATTGGGAATCAGAGGCGGGGAATGAGATATGGGGAATCAGAGGCGGGGAATCAGAGGCGGGGAAACAGTGGCGAGGAATCAGATATGGGGAATCAGAGGTTGCGAATCAAAGGCGGTGAATCAGAGATGGGGAATCAGAGCTGGGGAATCAGAGGCAGGGGATCAAACACGGGGAATCAGAGGCGGGGAATCAGAGCTGGGGAATCAGAGGCGGGGAATCAGAGTTGGGGAATCAGAGGCGGGGAATCAGAGCTGGGGAATCAGAGCTGGGGAATCAGAGTCGGTGAATCAGAGGCAGGGAATCGGATGTGCGGAATCAGAGATGGGTAATCAGAGGTGGGGAATCAGAGGCGGTGAATCTGAGATGGGGAATCAGAGGCGGGGAATCAGAGGCAGGTTATCAGACACGGGGATTCAGAGGCTGGGAATCAGACGGGGGGATTCAAAGGCGGGGAATGAAGCTGGGGAATCAGAGGCAGGGAATCAGAGTTGGGAATTCAGAGGCGGGGAATCAGATATGGGGAAACAGAGGCGTGGAATCAGAGGCGGGCAAACAGAGGTGGGGAATTAGATATGGGGAATCAGTGGTGGGGAATCAGAGGTGGTGAATCAGAGATGGGGAATCACAGGCGGGGAATCAGAGGCAGGGAATAGAAAGCGGGGAATCAGAGGCAGGGAATCAGAGCTGGGGAATAAGAGGCTGGGAATCAAAGTTGGGGAATCAGAGGCAGGGAATCAGATATGGGGAAACAGGGGCGGGGAATCAGAGGCGGGGAAACAGAGGCTGGGAATCAGATATGGGGAATCAGAGGTGGGGAATCAGAGGCGGGGAATCAGAGCTGGGGAATCAGAGGTGGGGAATCAAAGTTGGGGAATCAGAGGTGGTGAATCAGAGATGGGGAATCACAGGCGGGGAATCAGAGGCAGGGAATAGAAAGCGGGGAATCAGAGGCAGGGAATCAGAGCTGGGGAATAAGAGGCTGGGAATCAAAGTTGGGGAATCAGAGGCAGGGAATCAGATATGGGGAAACAGGGGCGGGGAATCAGAGGCGGGGAAACAGAGGCTGGGAATCAGATATGGGGAATCAGAGGTGGGGAATCAGAGGCGGGGAATCAGAGCTGGGGAATCAGAGGTGGGGAATCAAAGTTGGGGAATCAGAGGCGGGGACTTAGATATGGGGAAACAGAGGCGGGGAATCAGAGACGGGGAAACAGAGGCGGGGATTCAGATATGGGGAATCAGAGGTGGGGAATCAGAGGCAGGGAATTAGATGTGCGGAATCAGAAATGGGGAATCAGAGGCAGGGAATCAGAATCAGAAGCAGGGAATCAGAGGCCGGGAATCAGTGGCCGGAATCAGATGCCGGGAATAAGAGGTCGGGAATCAGAGGTGGGGAATCAGAGTCCGGGAATCAGAGATGGGGAATCAGAGGCGGGGAATGAGATATGGGGAATCAGAGGCGGGGAATCAGAGGCGGGGAAACAGTGGCGAGGAATCAGATATGGGGAATCAGAGGTGGCGAATCAAAGGCGGTGAATCAGAGATGGGGAATCAGAGCTGGGGAATCAGAAGCAGGGGATCAAACACGGGGAATCAGAGGCGGGGAATCACAGCTGGGGAATCAGAGGTGGGGAATCAGAGTTGGGGAATCAGAGGCGGGGAATCAGAGCTGGGAAATCAGAGGTGGGGAATCAGAGTCGGGGAATCAGAGGCAGGGAATCGGATGTGCGGAATCAGAGATAGGGAATCAGAGGTGGGGAATCAGAGGCGGTGAATCTGAGATGGGGAATCAGAGGCGGGGAATCAGAGGCAGGTTTTCAGACACGGGGATTCAGAGGCTGGGAATCAGACGGGGGGATTCAAAGGCGGGGAATGAAGCTGGGGAATCAGAGGCAGGGAATCAGAGTTGGGGATTCAGAGGCGGGGAATCAGATATGGGGAAACAGAGGCGGGGAATCAGAGGCGGGCAAACAGAGGCGGGGAATTAGATATGGGGAATCAGTGGTGGGGAATCAGAGGTGGTGAATCAGAGATGGGGAATCACAGGCGGGGAATCAGAGGCAGGGAATAGAACGCGGGGAATCAGAGGCAGGGAATCAGAGCTGGGGAATAAGAGGCGGGGAATCATAGTTGGGAATCAGAGGCGGGGAATCAGATATGTGGAAACAGAGGCGGGGAATCAGGGGCGGGGAAACAGAGGCGGGGAATCAGATATGGGGAATCAGATGTGGGGAATCAGAGGCGGGGAATCAGAGCTGTGGAATCAGAGGCGGGGAATCAGAGTTGGGGCATCAGAGGTGGGGAATTAGGTATGGGGAAACAGAGGGAATCAGAGGCGTGGAAACAGAGGCGGGGAATCAGATATGGGGAATCAGAGGTGGGGAATCAGAGGCAGGTAATCAGATGTGCGGAATCAGAGATGGGGAATCAGAGGCAGGGAATCAGAATCAGAAGCGGGGAGTCAGAGGACGGGAATCAGAGGCCTGGAATCAGATGCTGGGAATAAGAGGCCGGGTATCAGAGGTGGGGAATCAGAGTCCGGGAATCAGAGATGGGGAGTCAGAGGCGGGGAATGAGATATGGAGAATCAGAGGCGGGGAATCAGAGGCGGGGAAACAGAGGTGGGGAATCAGATATGGGGAATCAGAGGTGGCGAATCAAAGGCGGTGAATCAGAGATGGGGAATCAGAGGCGGGGAATCAGAGGCAGGGAATCAAACACGGGGAATCAGAGGCGGGGAATCAGAGCTGGGGAATCAGAGGCTGGGAATCAAAGTTGGGGAATCAGAGTCAGGGAATCATATATGGGGAAACAGGGGCGGGGAATCAAACACGGGGAATCAGAGGTGGGGAATCAGAGGTTGGGAATCAGATGCAGGGAATCAGAGGCGGGGAATCAGAGGCGGAGAATCAGAGGCAGGGAATCAGATGTGCGGAATCGGAGATGGGGAATCAGAGGCAGGGAATCAGAGGCGGGGAATCAGAGGCGGGGAATCAGAGGCCGGGAATCAGATATGGGGAAACAGAGGCGGGGAAACAGAGGCTGGGGATCAGATATGGGGAATCAGAGGTGGGGAATCAGAGGTTGGGAATCAGAGGCAGGGAATCAGAGGCTTGGAATCAGATGCAGGGAATCAGATGCGGGGAATCAGAGGCGGGGAATCAGAGCTGGGGAATCAGATGCTGGGAATCAAAGTTGGGGAATCAGAGGCAGGGAATCAGATATGGGGAAACAGGGGTGGGGAATCAGAGGCGGGGAAACAGAGGCGGGGAATCAGATATGGGGAATCAGAGGCGGGGAATTAGAGTTGGGGAATCAGAGGCGGGGAATCAGAGGCGGGGAAACAGAGGCGGGGAATCAAACACGGGGAATCAGAGGTGGGGAATCAGAGGTTGGGAATCAGAGGCAGGGAATCAGAGGCGGGGAATCAGAGGCGGGGAATCAGAGGCAGGGAATCAGATGTGCGGAATCGGAGATGGGGAATCAGAGGCAGGGAATCAGAGGCGGGGAATCAGAGGCGGGGAACCAGAGGCCGGGAATCAGATATGGGGAAACAGAGGCGGGGAATCAGAGGCGGGGAAACAGAGGCTGGGAATCAGATATGGGGAATCAGAGGTGGGGAATCAGAGGTTGGGAATCAGAGGCAGGGAATCAGAGGCTTGGAATCAGATGCAGGGAATCAGATGCGGGGAATCAGAGGCGGGGAATCAGAGCTGGGGAATCAGATGCTGGGAATCAAAGTTGGGGAATCAGAGGCAGGGAATCAGATATGGGGAAACAGGGGTGGGGAATCAGAGGCGGGGAAACAGAGGCGGGGAATCAGATATGGGGCATCAGAGGCGGGGAATTAGAGTTGGGGAATCAGAGGCGGGGAATCAGAGGCGGGGAAACAGAGGCGGGGAATCAAACACGGGGAATCAGAGGTGGGGAATCAGAGGTTGGGAATCAGAGGCAGGGAATCAGAGGCGGGGAATCAGAGGCGGGGAATCAGAGGCAGGGAATCAGATGTGCGGAATCGGAGATGGGGAATCAGAGGCAGGGAATCAGAGGCGGGGAATCAGAGGCGGGGAACCAGAGGCCGGGAATCAGATATGGGGAAACAGAGGCGGGGAATCAGAGGCGGGGAAACAGAGGCTGGGAATCAGATATGGGGAATCAGAGGTGGGGAATCAGAGGTTGGGAATCAGAGGCAGGGAATAAGAGGCTTGGAATCAGATGCAGGGAATCAGATGCGGGGAATCAGAGGCGGGGAATCAGAGCTGGGGAATCAGAGGTGGGGAATTAGAGTTGGGGAATCAGAGGCGGGGACTTAGATATTGGGAAACAGAGGCGGGGAATCAGAGGCGGGGAAACAGAAGCGGGGAATCAGATATGGGGAATCAGAGATGGGGAATCAGAGGCAGGGAATCAGATGTGCGGAATCAGAGATGGGGAATCAAAGGCAGGGAATCAGAATCAGTAGCAGGGAATCAGAGGTGGGGAATCAGAGTCCGGGAATCAGAGATGGGGATTCAGAGGCGGGGAATGAGATATGGGGAATCAGAGGCAGGGAATCAGAGGCGGGGAAACAGAGGCGGGGAATCAGATATGGGGAATCAGAGGTGGCGAATCAAAGGCGGTGAATCAGAGATGGGGAATCAGAGGCCGGGAATCAGAGGCAGGGAGTCAAACACGGGGAATCAGAGGCGGGGAATCATAGCTGGCGAATCAGAGGCGGGGAATCAGAGGTGGGGAATCAGAGGCGGGGAATCAGATATTGGGAATCAGAGGTGGGGAATCAGAGGCGGGGAAACAGAGGCGGGGAATCAGATATGGGGTATCAGAGGTGGGGAATCAGAGGTTGTGAATCAGAGATGGGGAATCAGAGGCGGGGAATCAGAGGCCGGTAATCAGACGCGGGGAATCAGAGGCGGGGAATCAGAGCTGGGAAATTAGAGGCAGGGAATCAGAGTTGGGGATTCAGAGGCGAGGAATCAGATATGGGGAAACAGAGGCGGGGAATCAGATGCGGGCAAATAGAGGCGGGGATCAGATATGGGGAAACAGAGGCGGGGAATCAGAGGCGGGGAAACAGAGGTGGGGAATCAGATATGGGGAATCAGAGGTGGGGAATCAGAGGTTGGGAATCAGAGGCTGGGAATCAGAGGCTGGGAATCAGATGCATGGAATCAGATGCGGGGAATCAGAGGCGGGGAATCAGAGCTGGGGAATCAGAGGTGGGGAATCAAAGTTGGGGAATCAGAGGCGGGGACTTAGATATGGGGAAACAGAGGCGGGGAATCAGAGGCGGGGAAACAGAGGCGGGGAATCAGATATGGGGAATCAGAGGTGGGAATCAGAGGCAGGGAATTAGATTTGCGGAATCAGAGATGGGGAATCAGAAGCAGGGAATCAGAGGCCGGGAATAAGAGGCCGGGAATCAGAGGTGGGGAATCAGAGTCCGGGAATCAGAGATGGGGAATCAGAGGCGGGGAATGAGATATGGGGAATCAGAGGCGGGGAATCAGAGGCGGGAAAACAGAGGCGAGGAATCAGATATGGGGAATCAGAGGTGGCGATTCAAAGGCGGTGAATCAGAGATGGGGAATCAGAGGCGGGGAATCAGAGGCAGGGAATCAAACACGGGGAATCAGAGGCGGGGAATCAGAGCTGGGGAATCAGAGGCGGGGAATCAGAGTTGGGGAATCAGAGGCGGGGAATCAGAGCTGCGGAATCAGAGGTGGGGATCAGAGTCGGGGAATCAGAGGCAGGGAATCAGATGTGCGGAATCAGAGATGGGGAATCAGAGGTGGGGAATCAGAGGCGGGGAATCAGAGGCTTGGAATCAGATGCAGGGAATCAGATGCGGGGAATCAGAGGCGGGGAATCAGAGCTGGGGAATCAGATGCTGGGAATCAAAGTTGGGGAATCAGAGGCAGGGAATCAGATATGGGGAAACAGGGGTGGGGAATCAGAGGCGGGGAAACAGAGGCGGGGAATCAGATATGGGGCATCAGAGGCGGGGAATTAGAGTTGGGGAATCAGAGGCGGGGAATCAGAGGCGGGGAAACAGAGGCGGGGAATCAAACACTGGGAATCAGAGGTGGGGAATCAGAGGTTGGGAATCAGAGGCAGGGAATCAGAGGCGGGGAATCAGAGGCGGGGAATCAGAGGCAGGGAATCAGATGTGCGGAATCGGAGATGGGGAATCAGAGGCAGGGTATCAGAGGCGGGGAATCAGAGGCGGGGAACCAGAGGCCGGGAATCAGATATGGGGAAACAGAGGCGGGGAATCAGAGGCGGGGAAACAGAGGCTGGGAATCAGATATGGGGAATCAGAGGTGGGGAATCAGAGGTTGGGAATCAGACGCAGGGAATAAGAGGCTTGGAATCAGATGCAGGGAATCAGATGCGGGGAATCAGAGGCGGGGAATCAGAGCTGGGGAATCAGAGGTGGGGAATTAGAGTTGGGGAATCAGAGGCGGGGACTTAGATATTGGGAAACAGAGGCGGGGAATCAGAGGCGGGGAAACAGAAGCGGGGAATCAGATATGGGGAATCAGAGATGGGGAATCAGAGGCAGGGAATCAGATGTGCGGAATCAGAGATGGGGAATCAAAGGCAGGGAATCAGAATCAGTAGCAGGGAATCAGAGGTGGGGAATCAGAGTCCGGGAATCAGAGATGGGGATTCAGAGGCGGGGAATGAGATATGGGGAATCAGAGGCAGGGAATCAGAGGCGGGGAAACAGATGCGGGGAATCAGATATGGGGAATCAGAGGTGGCGAATCAAAGGCGGTGAATCAGAGATGGGGAATCAGAGGCCGGGAATCAGAGGCAGGGAGTCAAACACGGGGAATCAGAGGCGGGGAATCATAGCTGGCGAATCAGAGGCGGGGAATCAGAGGTGGGGAATCAGAGGCGGGGAATCAGATATTGGGAATCAGAGGTGGGGAATCAGAGGCGGGGAAACAGAGGCGGGGAATCAGATATGGGGTATCAGAGGTGGGGAATCAGAGGTTGTGAATCAGAGATGGGGAATCAGAGGCGGGGAATCAGAGGCCGGTAATCAGACGCGGGGAATCAGAGGCGGGGAATCAGAGCTGGGAAATTAGAGGCAGGGAATCAGAGTTGGGGATTCAGAGGCGAGGAATCAGATATGGGGAAACAGAGGCGGGGAATCAGATGCGGGCAAATAGAGGCGGGGATCAGATATGGGGAAACAGAGGCGGGGAATCAGAGGCGGGGAAACAGAGGTGGGGAATCAGATATGGGGAATCAGAGGTGGGGAATCAGAGGTTGGGAATCAGAGGCTGGGAATCAGAGGCTGGGAATCAGATGCATGGAATCAGATGCGGGGAATCAGAGGCGGGGAATCAGAGCTGGGGAATCAGAGGTGGGGAATCAAAGTTGGGGAATCAGAGGCGGGGACTTAGATATGGGGAAACAGAGGCGGGGAATCAGAGGCGGGGAAACAGAGGCGGGGAATCAGATATGGGGAATCAGAGGTGGGAATCAGAGGCAGGGAATTAGATTTGCGGAATCAGAGATGGGGAATCAGAAGCAGGGAATCAGAGGCCGGGAATAAGAGGCCGGGAATCAGAGGTGGGGAATCAGAGTCCGGGAATCAGAGATGGGGAATCAGAGGCGGGGAATGAGATATGGGGAATCAGAGGCGGGTATTAAGAGGCGGGGAAACAGAGGCGAGGAATCAGATATGGGGAATCAGAGGTGGCGATTCAAAGGCGGTGAATCAGAGATGGGGAATCAGAGGCGGGGAATCAGAGGCAGGGAATCAAACACGGGGAATCAGAGGCGGGGAATCAGAGCTGGGGAATCAGAGGCGGGGAATCAGAGCTGGGGAATCAGAGGCGGGGAATCAGAGTTGGGGAATCAGAGGCGGGGAATCAGAGCTGCGGAATCAGAGGTGGGGATCAGAGTCGGGGAATCAGAGGCAGGGAATCAGATGTGCGGAATCAGAGATGGGGAATCAGAGGTGGGGAATCAGAGGCGGGGAATCAGAGGCAAGAAATCAGACACGGGGTTTCAGAGGCTGGGAATCAGACTGGGGAATCAAAGGCGGGGAATCAGAGCTGGGGAAACAGAGGCGGGGAATCAGAGTCGGGCAAACAGAGGCAGGGAATTAGATATGGGGAATCAGAGGTGGGGAATCAGAGGTGGTGAATCAGAGATGGGGAATCACAGGCGGGGAATCAGAGGCAGGGAATAGAACGCGGGGAATCAGAGGCAGGGAATCAGAGTTGGGGCATCAGAGGTTGGGAATTAGATATGGGGAAACAGAGGCGGGGAATCAGAGGCGGGGAAACAGAGGCGGGATATCAGATATGGGGTATCAGAGGTGGGGAATCAGAGGCAGGGAATCAGATGTGCGGAATCAGAGATGGGGAATCAGAGGCAGGGAATCAGAATCAGAAGCGGGGAATCAGAGGCCGGGAAACAGAGGTGGGGAATCAGATATGGGGAATCAGAGGTGGGGAATCAGAGGCAGGGAATTAGATTTGCGGAATCAGAGATGGGGAATCAGAAGCAGGGAATCAGAGGCAGGGAATCAAACACGGGGAATCAGAGGCGGGGAATCAGAGCTGGGGAATCAGAGGCTGGGAATCAAAGTTGGGGAATCAGAGGCAGGGAATCAGATATGGGGAAACAGGGGCGGGGAATCAGAGGCGGGGAAACAGAGGCTGGGAATCAGATATGGGGAATCAGAGGTGGGGAATCAGAGGCGGGGAATCAGAGCTGGGGAATCAGAGGTGGGGAATCAAAGTTGGGGAATCAGAGGCGGGGACTTAGATATGGGGAAACAGAGGCGGGGAATCAGAGACGGGGAAACAGAGGCGGGGATTCAGATATGGGGAATCAGAGGTGGGGAATCAGAGGCAGGGAATTAGATGTGCGGAATCAGAAATGGGGAATCAGAGGCAGGGAATCAGAATCAGAAGCAGGGAATCAGAGGCCGGGAATCAGAGGCCGGAATCAGATGCCGGGAATAAGAGGTCGGGAATCAGAGGTGGGGAATCAGAGTCCGGGAATCAGAGATGGGGAATCAGAGACGGGGAATGAGATATGGGGAATCAGAGGCGGGGAATCAGAGGCGGGGAAACAGTGGCGAGGAATCAGATATGGGGAATCAGAGGTGGCGAATCAAAGGCGGTGAATCAGAGATGGGGAATCAGAGCTGGGGAATCAGAGGCAGGGGATCAAACACGGGGAATCAGAGGCGGGGAATCACAGCTGGGGAATCAGAGGTGGGGAATCAGAGTTGGGGAATCAGAGGCGGGGAATCAGAGCTGGGGAATCAGAGGTGGGGTATCAGAGTCGGGGAATCAGAGGCAGGGAATCGGATGTGCGGAATCAGAGATGGGGAATCAGAGGTGGGGAATCAGAGGCGGTGAATCTGAGATGGGGAATCAGAGGCGGGGAATCAGAGGCAGGTTTTCAGACACGGGGATTCAGAGGCTGGGAATCAGACGGGGGGAATCAAAGGCGGGGAATGAAGCTGGGGAATCAGAGGCAGGGAATCAGAGTTGGGGATTCAGAGGCGGGGAATCAGATATGGGGAAACAGAGGCGGGGAATCAGAGGCGGGCAAACAGAGGCGGGGAATTAGATATGGGGAATCAGTGGTGGGGAATCAGAGGTGGTGAATCAGAGATGGGGAATCACAGGCGGGGAATCAGAGGCAGGGAATAGAACGCGGGGAATTAGAGGCAGGGAATCAGAGCTGGGGAATAAGAGGCGGGGAATCATAGTTGGGAATCAGAGGCGGGGAATCAGATATGGGGAAACAGAGGCGGGGAATCAGGGGCGGGGAAACAGAGGCGGGGAATCAGATATGGGGAATCGGATGTGGGGAATCAGAGGCGGGGAATCAGAGCTGTGGAATCAGAGGCGGGGAATCAGAGTTGGGGCATCAGAGGTGGGGAATTAGATATGGGGAAACAGAGGCGGGGAATCAGAGGCGTGGAAACAGAGGCGGGGAATCAGATATGGGGAATCAAAGGTGGGGAATCAGAGGCAGGTAATCAGATGTGCGGAATCAGAGATGGGGAATCAGAGGCAGGGAATCAGAATCAGAAGCGGGGAGTCAGAGGACGGGAATCAGAGGCCTGGAATCAGATGCTGGGAATAAGAGGCCGGGAATCAGAGGTGGGGAATCAGAGTCCGGGAATCAGAGATGGGGAGTCAGAGGCGGGGAATGAGATATGGAGAATCAGAGGCGGGGAATCAGAGGCGGGGAAACAGAGGTGGGGAATCAGATATGGGGAATCAGAGGTGGCGAATCAAAGGCGGTGAATCAGAGATGGGGAATCAGAGGCGGGGAATCAGAGGCAGGGAATCAAACACGGGGAATCAGAGGCGGGGAATCAGAGCTGGGGAATCAGAGGCTGGGAATCAAAGTTGGGGAATCAGAGGCAGGGAATCAGATATGGGGAAACAGGGGCGGGGAATCAGAGGCGGGGAAACAGAGGCAGGGAATCAGATATGGGGAATCAGAGGCGGGGAATTAGAGTTGGGGAATCAGAGGCGGGGAATCAGAGGCGGGGAAACAGAGGCGGGGAATCAAACACGGGGAATCAGAGGTGGGGAATCAGAGGTTGGGAATCAGATGCAGGGAATCAGAGGCGGGGAATCAGAGGCGGGGAATCAGAGGCAGGGAATCAGATGTGCGGAATCGGAGATGGGGAATCAGAGGCAGGGAATCAGAGGCGGGGAATCAGAGGCGGGGAATCAGAGGCCGGGAATCAGATATGGGGAAACAGAGGCGGGGAAACAGAGGCTGGGGATCAGATATGGGGAATCAGAGGTGGGGAATCAGAGGTTGGGAATCAGAGGCAGGGAATCAGAGGCTTGGAATCAGATGCAGGGAATCAGATGCGGGGAATCAGAGGCGGGGAATCAGAGCTGGGGAATCAGAGGTGGGGAATCAAAGTTGGGGAATCAGAGGCGGGGACTTAGATATGGGGAAACAGAGGCGGGGAATCAGAGACGGGGAAACAGAGGCGGGGATTCAGATATGGGGAATCAGAGGTGGGGAATCAGAGGCAGGGAATTAGATGTGCGGAATCAGAAATGGGGAATCAGAGGCAGGGAATCAGAATCAGAAGCAGGGAATCAGAGGCCGGGAATCAGTGGCCGGAATCAGATGCCGGGAATAAGAGGTCGGGAATCAGAGGTGGGGAATCAGAGTCCGGGAATCAGAGATGGGGAATCAGAGGCGGGGAATGAGATATGGGGAATCAGAGGCGGGGAATCAGAGGCGGGGAAACAGTGGCGAGGAATCAGATATGGGGAATCAGAGGTGGCGAATCAAAGGCGGTGAATCAGAGATGGGGAATCAGAGCTGGGGAATCAGAAGCAGGGGATCAAACACGGGGAATCAGAGGCGGGGAATCACAGCTGGGGAATCAGAGGTGGGGAATCAGAGTTGGGGAATCAGAGGCGGGGAATCAGAGCTGGGGAATCAGAGGTGGGGAATCAGAGTCGGGGAATCAGAGGCAGGGAATCGGATGTGCGGAATCAGAGATAGGGAATCAGAGGTGGGGAATCAGAGGCGGTGAATCTGAGATGGGGAATCAGAGGCGGGGAATCAGAGGCAGGTTTTCAGACACGGGGATTCAGAGGCTGGGAATCAGACGGGGGGATTCAAAGGCGGGGAATGAAGCTGGGGAATCAGAGGCAGGGAATCAGAGTTGGGGATTCAGAGGCGGGGAATCAGATATGGGGAAACAGAGGCGGGGAATCAGAGGCGGGCAAACAGAGGCGGGGAATTAGATATGGGGAATCAGTGGTGGGGAATCAGAGGTGGTGAATCAGAGATGGGGAATCACAGGCGGGGAATCAGAGGCAGGGAATAGAACGCGGGGAATCAGAGGCAGGGAATCAGAGCTGGGGAATAAGAGGCGGGGAATCATAGTTGGGAATCAGAGGCGGGGAATCAGATATGTGGAAACAGAGGCGGGGAATCAGGGGCGGGGAAACAGAGGCGGGGAATCAGATATGGGGAATCGGATGTGGGGAATCAGAGGCGGGGAATCAGAGCTGTGGAATCAGAGGCGGGGAATCAGAGTTGGGGCATCAGAGGTGGGGAATTAGATATGGGGAAACAGAGGGAATCAGAGGCGTGGAAACAGAGGCGGGGAATCAGATATGGGGAATCAGAGGTGGGGAATCAGAGGCAGGTAATCAGATGTGCGGAATCAGAGATGGGGAATCAGAGGCAGGGAATCAGAATCAGAAGCGGGGAGTCAGAGGACGGGAATCAGAGGCCTGGAATCAGATGCTGGGAATAAGAGGCCGGGTATCAGAGGTGGGGAATCAGAGTCCGGGAATCAGAGATGGGGAGTCAGAGGCGGGGAATGAGATATGGAGAATCAGAGGCGGGGAATCAGAGGCGGGGAAACAGAGGTGGGGAATCAGATATGGGGAATCAGAGGTGGCGAATCAAAGGCGGTGAATCAGAGATGGGGAATCAGAGGCGGGGAATCAGAGGCAGGGAATCAAACACGGGGAATCAGAGGCGGGGAATCAGAGCTGGGGAATCAGAGGCTGGGAATCAAAGTTGGGGAATCAGAGTCAGGGAATCAGATATGGGGAAACAGGGGCGGGGAATCAAACACGGGGAATCAGAGGTGGGGAATCAGAGGTTGGGAATCAGATGCAGGGAATCAGAGGCGGGGAATCAGAGGCGGGGAATCAGAGGCAGGGAATCAGATGTGCGGAATCGGAGATGGGGAATCAGAGGCAGGGAATCAGAGGCGGGGAATCAGAGGCGGGGAATCAGAGGCCGGGAATCAGATATGGGGAAACAGAGGCGGGGAAACAGAGGCTGGGGATCAGATATGGGGAATCAGAGGTGGGGAATCAGAGGTTGGGAATCAGAGGCAGGGAATCAGAGGCTTGGAATCAGATGCAGGGAATCAGATGCGGGGAATCAGAGGCGGGGAATCAGAGCTGGGGAATCAGATGCTGGGAATCAAAGTTGGGGAATCAGAGGCAGGGAATCAGATATGGGGAAACAGGGGTGGGGAATCAGAGGCGGGGAAACAGAGGCGGGGAATCAGATATGGGGAATCAGAGGCGGGGAATTAGAGTTGGGGAATCAGAGGCGGGGAATCAGAGGCGGGGAAACAGAGGCGGGGAATCAAACACGGGGAATCAGAGGTGGGGAATCAGAGGTTGGGAATCAGAGGCAGGGAATCAGAGGCGGGGAATCAGAGGCGGGGAATCAGAGGCAGGGAATCAGATGTGCGGAATCGGAGATGGGGAATCAGAGGCAGGGAATCAGAGGCGGGGAATCAGAGGCGGGGAACCAGAGGCCGGGAATCAGATATGGGGAAACAGAGGCGGGGAATCAGAGGCGGGGAAACAGAGGCTGGGAATCAGATATGGGGAATCAGAGGTGGGGAATCAGAGGTTGGGAATCAGAGGCAGGGAATCAGAGGCTTGGAATCAGATGCAGGGAATCAGATGCGGGGAATCAGAGGCGGTGAATCAGAGCTGGGGAATCAGATGCTGGGAATCAAAGTTGGGGAATCAGAGGCAGGGAATCAGATATGGGGAAACAGGGGTGGGGAATCAGAGGCGGGGAAACAGAGGCGGGGAATCAGATATGGGGCATAAGAGGCGGGGAATTAGAGTTGGGGAATCAGAGGCGGGGAATCAGAGGCGGGGAAACAGAGGCGGGGAATCAAACACGGGGAATCAGAGGTGGGGAATCAGAGGTTGGGAATCAGAGGCAGGGAATCAGAGGCGGGGAATCAGAGGCGGGGAATCAGAGGCAGGGAATCAGATGTGAGGAATCGGAGATGGGGAATCAGAGGCAGGGAATCAGAGGCGGGGAATCAGAGGCGGGGAACCAGAGGCCGGGAATCAGATATGGGGAAACAGAGGCGGGCAATCAGAGGCGGGGAAACAGAGGCTGGGAATCAGATATGGGGAATCAGAGGTGGGGAATCAGAGGTTGGGAATCAGAGGCAGGGAATAAGAGGCTTGGAATCAGATGCAGGGAATCAGATGCGGGGAATCAGAGGCGGGGAATCAGAGCTGGGGAATCAGAGGTGGGGAATTAGAGTTGGGGAATCAGAGGCGGGGACTTAGATATTGGGAAACAGTGGCGGGGAATCAGAGGCGGGGAAACAGAAGCGGGGAATCAGATATGGGGAATCAGAGATGGGGAATCAGAGGCAGGGAATCAGATGTGCGGAATCAGAGATGGGGAATCAAAGGCAGGGAATCAGAATCAGTAGCAGGGAATCAGAGGTGGGGAATCAGAGTCCGGGAATCAGAGATGGGGATTCAGAGGCGGGGAATGAGATATGGGGAATCAGAGGCAGGGAATCAGAGGCGGGGAAACAGAGGCGGGGAATCAGATATGGGGAATCAGAGGTGGCGAATCAAAGGCGGTGAATCAGAGATGGGGAATCAGAGGCCGGGAATCAGAGGCAGGGAGTCAAACACGGGGAATCAGAGGCGGGGAATCATAGCTGGCGAATCAGAGGCGGGGAATCAGAGGTGGGGAATCAGAGGCGGGGAATCAGATATTGGGAATCAGAGGTGGGGAATCAGAGGCGGGGAAACAGAGGCGGGGAATCAGATATGGGGTATCAGAGGTGGGGAATCAGAGGTTGTGAATCAGAGATGGGGAATCAGAGGCGGGGAATCAGAGGCCGGTAATCAGACGCGGGGAATCAGAGGCGGGGAATCAGAGCTGGGAAATTAGAGGCAGGGAATCAGAGTTGGGGATTCAGAGGCGAGGAATCAGATATGGGGAAACAGAGGCGGGGAATCAGATGCGGGCAAATAGAGGCGGGGATCAGATATGGGGAAACAGAGGCGGGGAATCAGAGGCGGGGAAACAGAGGTGGGGAATCAGATATGGGGAATCAGAGGTGGGGAATCAGAGGTTGGGAATCAGAGGCTGGGAATCAGAGGCTGGGAATCAGATGCATGGAATCAGATGCGGGGAATCAGAGGCGGGGAATCAGAGCTGGGGAATCAGAGGTGGGGAATCAAAGTTGGGGAATCAGAGGCGGGGACTTAGATATGGGGAAACAGAGGCGGGGAATCAGAGGCGGGGAAACAGAGGCGGGGAATCAGATATGGGGAATCAGAGGTGGGAATCAGAGGCAGGGAATTAGATTTGCGGAATCAGAGAATGGGAATCAGAAGCAGGGAATCAGAGGCCGGGAATAAGAGGCCGGGAATCAGAGGTGGGGAATCAGAGTCCGGGAATCAGAGATGGGGAATCAGAGGCGGGGAATGAGATATGGGGAATCAGAGGCGGGGAATCAGAGGCGGGGAAACAGAGGCGAGGAATCAGATATGGGGAATCAGAGGTGGCGATTCAAAGGCGGTGAATCAGAGATGGGGAATCAGAGGCGGGGAATCAGAGGCAGGGAATCAAACACGGGGAATCAGAGGCGGGGAATCAGAGCTGGGGAATCAGAGGCGGGGAATCAGAGTTGGGGAATCAGAGGCGGGGAATCAGAGCTGCGGAATCAGAGGTGGGGATCAGAGTCGGGGAATCAGAGGCAGGGAATCAGATGTGCGGAATCAGAGATGGGGAATCAGAGGTGGGGAATCAGAGGCGGGGAATCAGAGGCAAGAAATCAGACACGGGGTTTCAGAGGCTGGGAATCAGACTGGGGAATCAAAGGCGGGGAATCAGAGCTGGGGAATCAGAGGCAGGGAATCAGAGTTGAGGATTCAGAGGCGGGGAATCAGATATGGGGAAACAGAGGCGGGGAATCAGAGTCGGGCAAACAGAGGCAGGGAATTAGATATGGGGAATCAGAGGTGGGGAATCAGAGGTGGTGAATCAGAGATGGGGAATCACAGGCGGGGAATCAGAGGCAGGGAATAGAACGCGGGGAATCAGAGGCAGGGAATCAGAGTTGGGGCATCAGAGGTTGGGAATTAGATATGGGGAAACAGAGGCGGGGAATCAGAGGCGGGGAAACAGAGGCGGGAAATCAGATATGGGGAATCAGAGGTGGGGAATCAGAGGCAGGGAATCAGATGTGCGGAATCAGAGATGGGGAATCAGAGGCAGGGAATCAGAATCAGAAGCGGGGAATCAGAGGCCGGGAAACAGAGGTGGGGAATCAGATATGGGGAATCAGAGGTGGGGAATCAGAGGCAGGGAATTAGATTTGCGGAATCAGAGATGGGGAATCAGAAGCAGGGAATCAGAGGCAGGGAATCAAACACGGGGAATCAGAGGCGGGGAATCAGAGCTGGGGAATCAGAGGCTGGGAATCAAAGTTGGGGAATCAGAGGCAGGGAATCAGATATGGGGAAACAGGGGCGGGGAATCAGAGGCGGGGAAACAGAGGCTGGGAATCAGATATGGGGAATCAGAGGTGGGGAATCAGAGGCGGGGAATCAGAGCTGGGGAATCAGAGGTGGGGAATCAAAGTTGGGGAATCAGAGGCGGGGACTTAGATATGGGGAAACAGAGGCGGGGAATCAGAGACGGGGAAACAGAGGCGGGGATTCAGATATGGGGAATCAGAGGTGGGGAATCAGAGGCAGGGAATTAGATGTGCAGAATCAGAAATGGGGAATCAGAGGCAGGGAATCAGAATCAGAAGCAGGGAATCAGAGGCCGGGAATCAGAGGCCGGAATCAGATGCCGGGAATAAGAGGTCGGGAATCAGAGGTGGGGAATCAGAGTCCGGGAATCAGAGATGGGGAATCAGAGACGGGGAATGAGATATGGGGAATCAGAGGCGGGGAATCAGAGGCGGGGAAACAGTGGCGAGGAATCAGATATGGGGAATCAGAGGTGGCGAATCAAAGGCGGTGAATCAGAGATGGGGAATCAGAGCTGGGGAATCAGAGGCAGGGGATCAAACACGGGGAATCAGAGGCGGGGAATCACATCTGGGGAATCAGAGGTGGGGAATCGGAGTTGGGGAATCAGAGGCGGGGAATCAGAGCTGGGGAATCAGAGGTGGGGAATCAGAGTCGGGGAATCAGAGGCAGGGAATCGGATGTGCGGAATCAGAGATGCGGAATCAGAGGTGGGGAATCAGAGGCGGTGAATCTGAGATGGGGAATCAGAGGCGGGGAATCAGAGGCAGGTTTTCAGACACGGGGATTCAGAGGCTGGGAATCAGACGGGGGGAATCAAAGGCGGGGAATGAAGCTGGGGAATCAGAGGCAGGGAATCAGAGTTGGGGATTCAGAGGCGGGGAATCAGATATGGGGAAACAGAGGCGGGGAATCAGAGGCGGGCAAACAGAGGCGGGGAATTAGATATGGGGAATCAGTGGTGGGGAATCAGAGGTGGTGAATCAGAGATGGGGAATCACAGGCGGGGAATCAGAGGCAGGGAATAGAACGCGGGGAATCAGAGGCAGGGAATCAGAGCTGGGGAATAAGAGGCGGGGAATCATAGTTGGGAATCAGAGGCGGGGAATCAGATATGGGGAAACAGAGGCGGGGAATCAGGGGCGGGGAAACAGAGGCGGGGAATCAGATATGGGGAATCGGATGTGGGGAATCAGAGGCGGGGAATCAGAGCTGTGGAATCAGAGGCGGGGAATCAGAGTTGGGGCATCAGAGGTGGGGAATTAGATATGGGGAAACAGAGGCGGGGAATCAGAGGCGTGGAAACAGAGGCGGGGAATCAGATATGGGGAATCAGAGGTGGGGAATCAGAGGCAGGTAATCAGATGTGCGGAATCAGAGATGGGGAATCAGAGGCAGGGAATCAGAATCAGAAGCGGGGAGTCAGAGGACGGGAATCAGAGGCCTGGAATCAGATGCTGGGAATAAGAGGCCGGGAATCAGAGGTGGGGAATCAGAGTCCGGGAATCAGAGATGGGGAGTCAGAGGCGGGGAATGAGATATGGAGAATCAGAGGCGGGGAATCAGAGGCGGGGAAACAGAGGTGGGGAATCAGATATGGGGAATCAGAGGTGGCGAATCAAAGGCGGTGAATCAGAGATGGGGAATCAGAGGCGGGGAATCAGAGGCAGGGAATCAAACACGGGGAATCAGAGGCGGGGAATCAGAGGTGGGGAATCAGAGGCTGGGAATCAAAGTTGGGGAATCAGAGGCAGGGAATCAGATATGGGGAAACAGGGGCGGGGAATCAGAGGCGGGGAAACAGAGGCAGGGAATCAGATATGGGGAATCAGAGGCGGGGAATTAGAGTTGGGGAATCAGAGGCGGGGAATCAGAGGCGGGAAAACAGAGGCGGGGAATCAAACACGGGGAATCAGAGGTGGGGAATCAGAGGTTGGGAATCAGATGCAGGGAATCAGAGGCGGGGAATCAGAGGCGGGGAATCAGAGGCAGGGAATCAGATGTGCGGAATCGGAGATGGGGAATCAGAGGCAGGGAATCAGAGGCGGGGAATCAGAGGCGGGGAATCAGAGGCCGGGAATCAGATATGGGGAAACAGAGGCGGGGAAACAGAGGCTGGGGATCAGATATGGGGAATCAGAGGTGGAGAATCAGAGGTTGGGAATCAGAGGCAGGGAATCAGAGGCTTGGAATCAGATGCAGGGAATCAGATGCGGGGAATCAGAGGCGGGGAATCAGAGCTGGGGAATCAGATGCTGGGAATCAAAGTTGGGGAATCAGAGGCAGGGAATCAGATATGGGGAAACAGGGGTGGGGAATCAGAGGCGGGGAAACAGAGGCGGGGAATCAGATATGGGGAATCAGAGGCGGGGAATTAGAGTTGGGGAATCAGAGGCGGGGAATCAGAGGCGGGGAAACAGAGGCGGGGAATCAAACACGGGGAATCAGAGGTGGGGAATCAGAGGTTGGGAATCAGAGGCAGGGAATCAGAGGCGGGGAATCAGAGGCGGGGAATCAGAGGCAGGGAATCAGATGTGCGGAATCGGAGATGGGGAATCAGAGGCAGCGAATCAGAGGCGGGGAATCAGAGGCGGGGAACCAGAGGCCGGGAATCAGATATGGGGAAACAGAGGCGGGGAATCAGAGGCGGGGAAACAGAGGCTGGGAATCAGATATGGGGAATCAGAGGTGGGGAATCAGAGGTTGGGAATCAGAGGCAGGGAATAAGAGGCTTGGAATCAGATGCAGGGAATCAGATGCGGGGAATCAGAGGCGGGGAATCAGAGCTGGGGAATCAGAGGTGGGGAATTAGAGTTGGGGAATCAGAGGCGGGGACTTAGATATTGGGAAACAGAGGCGGGGAATCAGAGGCGGGGAAACAGAAGCGGGGAATCAGATATGGGGAATCAGAGATGGGGATTCAGAGGCAGGGAATCAGATGTGCGGAATCAGAGATGGGGAATCAAAGGCAGGGAATCAGAATCAGTAGCAGGGAATCAGAGGTGGGGAATCAGAGTCCGGGAATCAGAGATGGGGATTCAGAGGCGGGGAATGAGATATGGGGAATCAGAGGCGGGGAATCAGAGGCGGGGAAACAGAGGCGGGGAATCAGATGCAGGGAATCAGATGCGGGGAATCAGAGGCGGGGAATGAGAGCTGGGGAATCAGAGGCTGGGAATCAAAGTTGGGGAATCAGAGGCAGGGAATCAGATATGGGGAAACAGGGGCGGGGAATCAGAGGCGGGGAAACAGAGGCGGGGAATCAGAGGCGGGGAATGAGAGGCAGGGAATCAGATGTGCGGAATCGGAGATGGGGAATCAGAGGCAGGGAATCAGAGGCGGGGAATCAGAGGCGGGGAATCAGAGGCGGGGATACAGAGGCGGGGAATCAAACACGGGGAATCAGAGGTGGGGAATCAGAGGTTGGGAATCAGAGGCAGGGAATCAGAGGCGGGGAATCAGAGGCGGGGAATCAGAGGCAGCGAATCAGATGTGCGGAATCGGAGATGGGGAATCAGAGGCAGGGAATCAGAGGCGGGGAATCAGAGGCGGGGAACCAGAGGCCGGGAATCAGATATGGGGAAACAGAGGCGGGGAATCAGAGGCGGGGAAACAGATGCTGGGAATCAGATATGGGGAATCAGAGGTGGGGACTCAGAGGTTGGGAATCAGAGGCAGGGAATCAGAGGCTTGGAATCAGATGCAGGGAATCAGATGCAGGGAATCAGAGGCGGGGAATCAGAGCTGGGTAATCAGAGGTGGGGAATTAGAGTTCGGGAATCAGAGGCGGGGACTTAGATATTGGGAAACAGAGGCGGGGAATCAGAGGCGGGGAAACATAGGCGGGGAATCAAACACGGGGAATCAGAGGTGGGGAATCAGAGGTTGGAAATCAGAGGCAGGGAATCAGAGGCGGGGAATCAGAGGCGGGGAATCAGAGGCAGGGAATCAGATGTGCGGAATCGAAGATGGGGAATCAGAGGCAGGGAATCAGAGGCGGGGAATCAGAGGCGGGGAATCAGAGGCCGGGAATCAGATATGGGGAAACAGAGGCGGGGAATCAGAGGCGGGGAAACAGAGGCTGGGATTCAGATATGGGGAATCAGAGGTGGGGAATCAGAGGTTGGGAATCAGAGGCAGGGAATCAGAGGCTTGGAATCAGATGCAGGGAATCAGATGCGGGGAATCAGAGGCTGGGAATCAGATATGGGGAATCAGAGGCGGGGAATCAGAGGCGGGGAATCAGAGGCCGGGAATCAGATATGGGGAAACAGAGGCGGGGAAACAGAGGCTGGGGATCAGATATGGGGAATCAGAGGTGGGGAATCAGAGGTTGGGAATCAGAGGCAGGGAATCAGAGGCTTGGAATCAGATGCAGGGAATCAGATGCGGGGAATCAGAGGCGGGGAATCAGAGCTGGGGAATCAGATGCTGGGAATCAAAGTTGGGGAATCAGAGGCAGGGAATCAGATATGGGGAAACAGGGGTGGGGAATCAGAGGCGGGGAAACAGAGGCGGGGAATCAGATATGGGGAATCAGAGGCGGGGAATTAGAGTTGGGGAATCAGAGGCGGGGAATCAGAGGCGGGGAAACAGAGGCGGGGAATCAAACACGGGGAATCAGAGGTGGGGAATCAGAGGTTGGGAATCAGAGGCAGGGAATCAGAGGCGGGGAATCAGAGGCGGGGTATCAGAGGCAGGGAATCAGATGTGCGGAATCGGAGATGGGGAATCAGAGGCAGGGAATCAGAGGCGGGGAATCAGAGGCGGGGAACCAGAGGCCGGGAATCAGATATGGGGAAACAGAGGCGGGGAATCAGAGGCGGGGAAACAGAGGCTGGGAATCAGATATGGGGAATCAGAGGTGGGGAATCAGAGGTTGGGAATCAGAGGCAGGGAATCAGAGGCTTGGAATCAGATGCAGGGAATCAGATGCGGGGAATCAGAGGCGGGGAATCAGAGCTGGGGAATCAGATGCTGGGAATCAAAGTTGGGGAATCAGAGGCAGGGAATCAGATATGGGGAAACAGGGGTGGGGAATCAGAGGCGGGGAAACAGAGGCGGGGAATCAGATATGGGGCATCAGAGGCGGGGAATTAGAGTTGGGGAATCAGAGGCGGGGAATCAGAGGCGGGGAAACAGAGGCGGGGAATCAAACACGGGGAATCAGAGGTGGGGAATCAGAGGTTGGGAATCAGAGGCAGGGAATCAGAGGCGGGGAATCAGAGGCGGGGAATCAGAGGCAGGGAATCAGATGTGCGGAATCGGAGATGGGGAATCAGAGGCAGGGAATCAGAGGCGGGGAATCAGAGGCGGGGAACCAGAGGCCGGGAATCAGATATGGGGAAACAGAGGCGGGCAATCAGAGGCGGGGAAACAGAGGCTGGGAATCAGATATGGGGAATCAGAGGTGGGGAATCAGAGGTTGGGAATCAGAGGCAGGGAATAAGAGGCTTGGAATCAGATGCAGGGAATCAGATGCGGGGAATCAGAGGCGGGGAATCAGAGCTGGGGAATCAGAGGTGGGGAATTAGAGTTGGGGAATCAGAGGCGGGGACTTAGATATTGGGAAACAGTGGCGGGGAATCAGAGGCGGGGAAACAGAAGCGGGGAATCAGATATGGGGAATCAGAGATGGGGAATCAGAGGCAGGGAATCAGATGTGCAGAATCAGAGATGGGGAATCAAAGGCAGGGAAACAGAATCAGTAGCAGGGAATCAGAGGTGGGGAATCAGAGTCCGGGAATCAGAGATGGGGATTCAGAGGCGGGGAATGAGATATGGGGAATCAGAGGCAGGGAATCAGAGGCGGGGAAACAGAGGCGGGGAATCAGATATGGGGAATCAGAGGTGGCGAATCAAAGGCGGTGAATCAGAGATGGGGAATCAGAGGCCGGGAATCAGAGGCAGGGAGTCAAACACGGGGAATCAGAGGCGGGGAATCATAGCTGGCGAATCAGAGGCGGGGAATCAGAGGTGGGGAATCAGAGGCGGGGAATCAGATATTGGGAATCAGAGGTGGGGAATCAGAGGCGGGGAAACAGAGGCGGGGAATCAGATATGGGGTATCAGAGGTGGGGAATCAGAGGTTGTGAATCAGAGATGGGGAATCAGAGGCGGGGAATCAGAGGCCGGTAATCAGACGCGGGGAATCAGAGGCGGGGAATCAGAGCTGGGAAATTAGAGGCAGGGAATCAGAGTTGGGGATTCAGAGGCGAGGAATCAGATATGGGGAAACAGAGGCGGGGAATCAGATGCGGGCAAATAGAGGCGGGGATCAGATATGGGGAAACAGAGGCGGGGAATCAGAGGCGGGGAAACAGAGGTGGGGAATCAGATATGGGGAATCAGAGGTGGGGAATCAGAGGTTGGGAATCAGAGGCTGGGAATCAGAGGCTGGGAATCAGATGCATGGAATCAGATGCGGGGAATCAGAGGCGGGGAATCAGAGCTGGGGAATCAGAGGTGGGGAATCAAAGTTGGGGAATCAGAGGCGGGGACTTAGATATGGGGAAACAGAGGCGGGGAATCAGAGGCGGGGAAACAGAGGCGGGGAATCAGATATGGGGAATCAGAGGTGGGAATCAGAGGCAGGGAATTAGATTTGCGGAATCAGAGAATGGGAATCAGAAGCAGGGAATCAGAGGCCGGGAATAAGAGGCCGGGAATCAGAGGTGGGGAATCAGAGTCCGGGAATCAGAGATGGGGAATCAGAGGCGGGGAATGAGATATGGGGAATCAGAGGCGGGGAATCAGAGGCGGGGAAACAGAGGCGAGGAATCAGATATGGGGAATCAGAGGTGGCGATTCAAAGGCGGTGAATCAGAGATGGGGAATCAGAGGCGGGGAATCAGAGGCAGGGAATCAAACACGGGGAATCAGAGGCGGGGAATCAGAGCTGGGGAATCAGAGGCGGGGAATCAGAGTTGGGGAATCAGAGGCGGGGAATCAGAGCTGCGGAATCAGAGGTGGGGATCAGAGTCGGGGAATCAGAGGCAGGGAATCAGATGTGCGGAATCAGAGATGGGGAATCAGAGGTGGGGAATCAGAGGCGGGGAATCAGAGGCAAGAAATCAGACACGGGGTTTCAGAGGCTGGGAATCAGACTGGGGAATCAAAGGCGGGGAATCAGAGCTGGGGAATCAGAGGCAGGGAATCAGAGTTGAGGATTCAGAGGCGGGGAATCAGATATGGGGAAACAGAGGCGGGGAATCAGCTCGGGCAAACAGAGGCAGGGAATTAGATATGGGGAATCAGAGGTGGGGAATCAGAGGTGGTGAATCAGAGATGGGGAATCACAGGCGGGGAATCAGAGGCAGGGAATAGAACGCGGGGAATCAGAGGCAGGGAATCAGAGTTGGGGCATCAGAGGTTGGGAATTAGATATGGGGAAACAGAGGCGGGGAATCAGAGGCGGGGAAACAGAGGCGGGAAATCAGATATGGGGAATCAGAGGTGGGGAATCAGAGGCAGGGAATCAGATGTGCGGAATCAGAGATGGGGAATCAGAGGCAGGGAATCAGAATCAGAAGCGGGGAATCAGAGGCCGGGAAACAGAGGTGGGGAATCAGATATGGGGAATCAGAGGTGGGGAATCAGAGGCAGGGAATTAGATTTGCGGAATCAGAGATGGGGAATCAGAAGCAGGGAATCAGAGGCAGGGAATCAAACACGGGGAATCAGAGGCGGGGAATCAGAGCTGGGGAATCAGAGGCTGGGAATCAAAGTTGGGGAATCAGAGGCAGGGAATCAGATATGGGGAAACAGGGGCGGGGAATCAGAGGCGGGGAAACAGAGGCTGGGAATCAGATATGGGGAATCAGAGGTGGGGAATCAGAGGCGGGGAATCAGAGCTGGGGAATCAGAGGTGGGGAATCAAAGTTGGGGAATCAGAGGCGGGGACTTAGATATGGGGAAACAGAGGCGGGGAATCAGAGACGGGGAAACAGAGGCGGGGATTCAGATATGGGGAATCAGAGGTGGGGAATCAGAGGCAGGGAATTAGATGTGCGGAATCAGAAATGGGGAATCAGAGGCAGGGAATCAGAATCAGAAGCAGGGAATCAGAGGCCGGGAATCAGAGGCCGGAATCAGATGCCGGGAATAAGAGGTCGGGAATCAGAGGTGGGGAATCAGAGTCCGGGAATCAGAGATGGGGAATCAGAGACGGGGAATGAGATATGGGGAATCAGAGGCGGGGAATCAGAGGCGGGGAAACAGTGGCGAGGAATCAGATATGGGGAATCATAGGTGGCGAATCAAAGGCGGTGAATCAGAGATGGGGAATCAGAGCTGGGGAATCAGAGGCAGGGGATCAAACACGGGGAATCAGAGGCGGGGAATCACAGCTGGGGAATCAGAGGTGGGGAATCGGAGTTGGGGAATCAGAGGCGGGGAATCAGAGCTGGGGAATCAGAGGTGGGGAATCAGAGTCGGGGAATCAGAGGCAGGGAATCGGATGTGCGGAATCAGAGATGGGGAATCAGAGGTGGGGAATCAGAGGCGGTGAATCTGAGATGGGGAATCAGAGGCGGGGAATCAGAGGCAGGTTTTCAGACACGGGGATTCAGAGGCTGGGAATCAGACGGGGGGAATCAAAGGCGGGGAATGAAGCTGGGGAATCAGAGGCAGGGAATCAGAGTTGGGGATTCAGAGGCGGGGAATCAGATATGGGGAAACAGAGGCGGGGAATCAGAGGCGGGCAAACAGAGGCGGGGAATTAGATATGGGGAATCAGTGGTGGGGAATCAGAGGTGGTGAATCAGAGATGGGGAATCACAGGCGGGGAATCAGAGGCAGGGAATAGAACGCGGGGAATCAGAGGCAGGGAATCAGAGCTGGGGAATAAGAGGCGGGGAATCATAGTTGGGAATCAGAGGCGGGGAATCAGATATGGGGAAACAGAGGCGGGGAATCAGGGGCGGGGAAACAGAGGCGGGGAATCAGATATGGGGAATCGGATGTGGGGAATCAGAGGCGGGGAATCAGAGCTGTGGAATCAGAGGCGGGGAATCAGAGTTGGGGCATCAGAGGTGGGGAATTAGATATGGGGAAACAGAGGCGGGGAATCAGAGGCGTGGAAACAGAGGCGGGGAATCAGATATGGGGAATCAGAGGTGGGGAATCAGAGGCAGGTAATCAGATGTGCGGAATCAGAGATGGGGAATCAGAGGCAGGGAATCAGAATCAGAAGCGGGGAGTCAGAGGACGGGAATCAGAGGCCTGGAATCAGATGCTGGGAATAAGAGGCCGGGAATCAGAGGTGGGGAATCAGAGTCCGGGAATCAGAGATGGGGAGTCAGAGGCGGGGAATGAGATATGGAGAATCAGAGGCGGGGAATCAGAGGCGGGGAAACAGAGGTGGGGAATCAGATATGGGGAATAAGAGGTGGCGAATCAAAGGCGGTGAATCAGAGATGGGGAATCAGAGGCGGGGAATCAGAGGCAGGGAATCAAACACGGGGAATCAGAGGCGGGGAATCAGAGCTGGGGAATCAGAGGCTGGGAATCAAAGTTGGGGAATCAGAGGCAGGGAATCAGATATGGGGAAACAGGGGCGGGGAATCAGAGGCGGGGAAACAGAGGCAGGGAATCAGATATGGGGAATCAGAGGCGGGGAATTAGAGTTGGGGAATCAGAGGCGGGGAATCAGAGGCGGGGAAACAGAGGCGGGGAATCAAACACGGGGAATCAGAGGTGGGGAATCAGAGGTTGGGAATCAGATGCAGGGAATCAGAGGCGGGGAATCAGAGGCGGGGAATCAGAGGCAGGGAATCAGATGTGCGGAATCGGAGATGGGGAATCAGAGGCAGGGAATCAGAGGCGGGGAATCAGAGGCGGGGAATCAGAGGCCGGGAATCAGATATGGGGAAACAGAGGCGGGGAAACAGAGGCTGGGGATCAGATATGGGGAATCAGAGGTGGGGAATCAGAGGTTGGGAATCAGAGGCAGGGAATCAGAGGCTTGGAATCAGATGCAGGGAATCAGATGCGGGGAATCAGAGGCGGGGAATCAGAGCTGGGGAATCAGATGCTGGGAATCAAAGTTGGGGAATCAGAGGCAGGGAATCAGATATGGGGAAACAGGGGTGGGGAATCAGAGGCGGGGAAACAGAGGCGGGGAATCAGATATGGGGAATCAGAGGCGGGGAATTAGAGTTGGGGAATCAGAGGCGGGGAATCAGAGGCGGGGAAACAGAGGCGGGGAATCAAACACGGGGAATCAGAGGTGGGGAATCAGAGGTTGGGAATCAGAGGCAGGGAATCAGAGGCGGGGAATCAGAGGCGGGGAATCAGAGGCAGGGAATCAGATGTGCGGAATCGGAGATGGGGAATCAGAGGCAGCGAATCAGAGGCGGGGAATCAGAGGCGGGGAACCAGAGGCCGGGAATCAGATATGGGGAAACAGAGGCGGGGAATCAGAGGCGGGGAAACAGAGGCTGGGAATCAGATATGGGGAATCAGAGGTGGGGAATCAGAGGTTGGGAATCAGAGGCAGGGAATAAGAGGCTTGGAATCAGATGCAGGGAATCAGATGCGGGGAATCAGAGGCGGGGAATCAGAGCTGGGGAATCAGAGGTGGGGAATTAGAGTTGGGGAATCAGAGGCGGGGACTTAGATATTGGGAAACAGAGGCGGGGAATCAGAGGCGGGGAAACAGAAGCGGGGAATCAGATATGGGGAATCAGAGATGGGGAATCAGAGGCAGGGAATCAGATGTGCGGAATCAGAGATGGGGAATCAAAGGCAGGGAATCAGAATCAGTAGCAGGGAATCAGAGGTGGGGAATCAGAGTCCGGGAATCAGAGATGGGGATTCAGAGGCGGGGAATGAGATATGGGGAATCAGAGGCGGGGAATCAGAGGCGGGGAAACAGAGGCGGGGAATCAGATGCAGGGAATCAGATGCGGGGAATCAGAGGCGGGGAATGAGAGCTGGGGAATCAGAGGCTGGGAATCAAAGTTGGGGAATCAGAGGCAGGGAATCAGATATGGGGAAACAGGGGCGGGGAATCAGAGGCGGGGAAACAGAGGCGGGGAATCAGAGGCGGGGAATGAGAGGCAGGGAATCAGATGTGCGGAATCGGAGATGGGGAATCAGAGGCAGGGAATCAGAGGCGGGGAATCAGAGGCGGGGAATCAGAGGCGGGGATACAGAGGCGGGGAATCAAACACGGGGAATCAGAGGTGGGGAATCAGAGGTTGGGAATCAGAGGCAGGGAATCAGAGGCGGGGAATCAGAGGCGGGGAATCAGAGGCAGCGAATCAGATGTGCGGAATCGGAGATGGGGAATCAGAGGCAGGGAATCAGAGGCGGGGAATCAGAGGCGGGGAACCAGAGGCCGGGAATCAGATATGGGGAAACAGAGGCGGGGAATCAGAGGCGGGGAAACAGATGCTGGGAATCAGATATGGGGAATCAGAGGTGGGGACTCAGAGGTTGGGAATCAGAGGCAGGGAATCAGAGGCTTGGAATCAGATGCAGGGAATCAGATGCAGGGAATCAGAGGCGGGGAATCAGAGCTGGGTAATCAGAGGTGGGGAATTAGAGTTCGGGAATCAGAGGCGGGGACTTAGATATTGGGAAACAGAGGCGGGGAATCAGAGGCGGGGAAACATAGGCGGGGAATCAAACACGGGGAATCAGAGGTGGGGAATCAGAGGTTGGAAATCAGAGGCAGGGAATCAGAGGCGGGGAATCAGAGGCGGGGAATCAGAGGCAGGGAATCAGATGTGCGGAATCGAAGATGGGGAATCAGAGGCAGGGAATCAGAGGCGGGGAATCAGAGGCGGGGAATCAGAGGCCGGGAATCAGATATGGGGAAACAGAGGCGGGGAATCAGAGGCGGGGAAACAGAGGCTGGGATTCAGATATGGGGAATCAGAGGTGGGGAATCAGAGGTTGGGAATCAGAGGCAGGGAATCAGAGGCTTGGAATCAGATGCAGGGAATCAGATGCGGGGAATCAGAGGCGGGGAATCAGAGCTGGGGAATCAGAGGCTGGGAATCAAAGTTGGGGAATCAGAGGCAGGGAATCAGATATGGGGAAACAGGGGCGGGGAATCAGAGGCGGGGAAACAGAGGCGGGGAATCAGATATGGGGAATCGGAGGTGGGGAATTAGAGTTGGGGAATCAGAGGCGGGGAATCAGAGGCGGGGAAACAGAGGCGGGGAATCAAACACTGGGAATCAGAGGTGGGGAATCAGAGGTTGGGAATCAGAGGCAGGGAATCAGAGGCGGGGAATCAGAGGCGGGGAATGAGAGGCAGGGAATCAGATGTGCGGAATCAGAGATGGGGAATCAGAGGCAGGGAATCAGAGTCGGGGAATCAGAGGCGGGGAATCAGAGGCCGGGAATCAGATATGGGGAAACAGAGGCGGGGAATCAGAGGTGGGGAAACAGAGGCTGGGAATCAGATATGTGGAATCAGAGGTGGGGAATCAGAGGCGGGGAATCAGAGCTGGGGAATCAGAGGTGGGGAATCAAAGTTGGGGAATCAGAGGCGGGGACTTAGATATGGGGAAACAGAGGCGGTGAATCAGAGACGGGGAAACAGAGGCGGGGATTCAGATATGGGGAATCAGAGGTGGGGAATCAGAGGCAGGGAATTAGATGTGCGGAATCAGAAATGGGGAATCAGAGGCAGGGAATCAGAAACAGAAGCAGGGAATCAGAGGCCGGGAATCACAGGCCGGAATCAGATGCCGGGAATAAGAGGTCGGGAATCAGAGGTGGGGAATCAGAGTCCGGGAATCAGAGATGGGGAATCAGAGGCGGGGAATGAGATATGGGGAATCAGAGGCGGGGAATCAGAGGCGGGGAAACAGTGGCGAGGAATCAGATATGGGGAATCAGAGGTGGCGAATCAAAGGCGGTGAATCAGAGATGGGGAATCAGAGCTGGGGAATCAGAGGCAGGGGATCAAACACGGGGAATCAGAGGCGGGGAATCAGAGCTGGGGAATCAGAGGCGGGGAATCAGAGTTGGGGAATCAGAGGCGGGGAATCAGAGCTGGGGAATCAGAGGTGGGGAATCAGAGTCGGGGAATCAGAGGCAGGGAATCGGATGTGCGGAATCAGAGATGGGGAATCAGAGGTGGGGAATCAGAGGCGGTGAATCTGAGATGGGGAATCAGAGGCGGGGAATCAGAGGCAGGTTATCAGACACGGGGATTCAGAGGCTGGGAATCAGACGGGGGGAATCAAAGGCGGGGAATGAAGCTGGGGAATCAGAGGCAGGGAATCAGAGTTGGGAATTCAGAGGCGGGGAATCAGATATGGGGAAACAGAGGCGGGGAATCAGAGGCGGGCAAACAGAGGTGGGGAATTAGATATGGGGAATCAGTGGTGGGGAATCAGAGGTGGTGAATCAGAGATGGGGAATAACAGGCGGGGAATCAGAGGCAGGGAATAGAACGCGGGGAATCAGAGGCAGGGAATCAGAGCTGGGGAATAAGAGGCGGGGAATCATAGTTGGGAATCAGAGGCGGGGAATCAGATATGGGGAAACAGAGGCGGGGAATCAGGGGCGGGGAAACAGAGGCGGGGAATCAGATATGGGGAATCGGATGTGGGGAATCAGAGGCGGGGAATCAGAGCTGTGGAATCAGAGGCGGGGAATCAGAGTTGGGGCATCAGAGGTGGGGAATTAGATATGGGGAAACAGAGGCGGGGTATCAGAGGCGTGGAAACAGAGGCGGGGAATCAGATATGGGGAATCAGAGGTGGGGAATCAGAGGCAGGTAATCAGATGTGCGGAATCAGAGATGGGGAATCAGAGTCAGGGAATCAGAATCAGAAGCGGGGAGTCAGAGGCCGGGAATCAGAGGCCTGGAATCAGATGCTGGGAATAAGAGGCCGGGAATCAGAGGTGGGGTATCAGAGTCCGGGAATCAGAGATGGGGAGTCAGAGGCGGGGAATGAGATATGGAGAATCAGAGGCGGGGAATCAGAGGCGGGGAAACAGAGGTGGGGAATCAGATATGGGGAATCAGAGGTGGCGAATCAAAGGCGGTGAATCAGAGATGGGGAATCAGAGGCGGGGAATCAGAGGCAGGGAATCAAACACGGGGAATCAGAGGCGGGGAATCAGAGCTGGGGAATCAGAGGCTGGGAATCAAAGTTGGGGAATCAGAGGCAGGGAATCAGATATGGGGAAACAGAGGCGGGGAATCAGAGGCGGGGAAACAGAGGCTGGGGAATCAGAGGTGGGAAATCAAAGTTGGGGAATCAGAGGCGGGGACTTAGATATGGGGAAACAGAGGCGGGGAATCAGAGACGGGGAAACAGAGGCGGGGATTCAGATATGGGGAATCAGAGGTGGGGAATCAGAGGCAGGGAATTAGATGTGCGGAATCAGAAATGGGGAATCAGAGGCAGGGAATCAGAAACAGAAGCAGGGAATCAGAGGCCGGGAATCACAGGCCGGAATCAGATGCCGGGAATAAGAGGTCGGGAATCAGAGGTGGGGAATCAGAGTCCGGGAATCAGAGATGGGGAATCAGAGGCGGGGAATGAGATATGGGGAATCAGAGGCGGGGAATCAGAGGCGGGGAAACAGTGGCGACGAATCAGATATGGGGAATCAGAGGTGGCGAATCAAAGGCGGTGAATCAGAGATGGGGAATCAGAGCTGGGGAATCAGAGGCAGGGGATCAAACACGGGGAATCAGAGGCGGGGAATCAGAGCTGGGGAATCAGAGGCGGGGAATCAGAGTTGGGGAATCAGAGGCGGGGAATCAGAGCTGGGGAATCAGAGGTGGGGAATCAGAGTCGGGGAATCAGAGGCAGGGAATCGGATGTGCGGAATCAGAGATGGGGAATCAGAGGTGGGGAATCAGAGGCGGTGAATCTGAGATGGGGAATCAGAGGCGGGGAATCAGAGGCAGGTTATCAGACACGGGGATTCAGAGGCTGGGAATCAGACGGGGGGAATCAAAGGCGGGGAATGAAGCTGGGGAATCAGAGGCAGGGAATCAGAGTTGGGAATTCAGAGGCGGGGAATCAGATATGGGGAAACAGAGGCGGGGAATCAGAGGCGGGCAAACAGAGGTGGGGAATTAGATATGGGGAATCAGTGGTGGGGAATCAGAGGTGGTGAATCAGAGATGGGGAATCACAGGCGGGGAATCAGACTCAGGGAATAGAACGCGGGGAATCAGAGGCAGGGAATCAGAGCTGGGGAATAAGAGGCGGGGAATCATAGTTGGGAATCAGACGCGGGGAATCAGATATGGGGAAACAGAGGCGGGGAATCAGGGGCGGGGAAACAGAGGCGGGGAATCAGATATGGGGAATCGGATGTGGGAAATCAGAGGCGGGGAATCAGAGCTGTGGAATCAGAGGCGGGGAATCAGAGTTGGGGCATCAGAGGTGGGGAATTAGATATGGGGAATCAGAGGCGTGGAAACAGAGGCGGGGAATCAGATATGGGGAATCAGAGGTGGGGAATCAGAGGCAGGTAATCAGATGTGCGGAATCAGAGATGGGGAATCAGAGTCAGGGAATCAGAATCAGAAGCGGGGAGTCAGAGGCCGGGAATCAGAGGCCTGGAATCAGATGCTGGGAATAAGAGGCCGGGAATCAGAGGTGGGGTATCAGAGTCCGGGAATCAGAGATGGGGAGTCAGAGGCGGGGAATGAGATATGGAGAATCAGAGGCGGGGAATCAGAGGCGGGGAAACAGAGGTGGGGAATCAGATATGGGGAATCAGAGGTGGCGAATCAAAGGCGGTGAATCAGAGATGGGGAATCAGAGGCGGGGAATCAGAGGCAGGGAATCAAACACGGGGAATCAGAGGCGGGGAATCAGAGCTGGGGAATCAGAGGCTGGGAATCAAAGTTGGGGAATCAGAGGCAGGGAATCAGATATGGGGAAACAGGGGCGGTGAATCAGAGGCGGGGAAACAGAGGCTGGGAATCAGATATGGGGAATCAGAGGTGGGGAATCAGAGGCGGGGAATCAGAGCTGGGGAATCAGAGGTGGGGAATCAAAGTTGGGGAATCAGAGGCGGGGAATTAGATATGGGGAAACAGAGGCGGGGAATCAGAGACGGGGAAACAGAGGCGGGGATTCAGATATGGGGAATCAGAGGTGGGGAATCAGAGGCAGGGAATTAGATGTGCGGAATCAGAAATGGGGAATCAGAGGCAGGGAATCAGAATCAGAAGCAGGGAATCAGAGGCCGGGAATCAGAGGCCGGAATCAGATGACGGGAATAAGAGGTCGGGAATCAGAGGTGGGGAATCAGAGTCCGGGAATCAGAGATGGGGAATCAGAGGCGGGGAATGAGATATGGGGAATCAGAGGCGGGGAATCAGAGGCGGGGAAACAGTGGCGAGGAATCAGATATGGGGAATCAGAGGTGGCGAATCAAAGGCGGTGAATCAGAGATGGGGAATCAGAGCTGGGGAATCAGAAGCAGGGGATCAAACACGGGGAATCAGAGGCGGGGAATCACAGCTGGGGAATCAGAGGTGGGGAATCAGAGTTGGGGAATCAGAGGCGGGGAATCAGAGCTGGGGAATCAGAGGTGGGGAATCAGAGTCGGGGAATCAGAGGCAGGGAATCGGATGTGCGGAATCAGAGATGGGGAATCAGAGGTGGGGAATCAGAGGCGGTGAATCTGAGATGGGGAATCAGCGGCGGGGAATCAGAGGCAGGTTTTCAGACACGGGGATTCAGAGGCTGGGAATCAGACGGGGGGATTCAAAGGCGGGGAATGAAGCTGGAGAATCAGAGGCAGGGAATCAGAGTTGGGGATTCAGAGGCGGGGAATCAGATATGGGGAAACAGAGGCGGGGAATCAGAGGCGGGCAAACAGAGGCGGGGAATTAGATATGGGGAATCAGTGGTGGGGAATCAGAGGTGGTGAATCAGAGATGGGGAATCACAGGCGGGGAATCAGAGGCAGGGAATAGAACGCGGGGAATCAGAGGCAGGGAATCAGAGCTGGGGAATAAGAGGCGGGGAATCATAGTTGGGAATCAGAGGCGGGGAATCAGATATGGGGAAACAGAGGCGGGGAATCAGGGGCGGGGAAACAGAGGCGGGGAATCAGATATGGGGAATCGGATGTGGGGAATCAGAGGCGGGGAATCAGAGCTGTGGAATCAGAGGCTGGGAATCAGAGTTGGGGCATCAGAGGTGGGGAATTAGATATGGGGAAACAGAGGCGGGGAATCAGAGGCGTGGAAACAGAGGCGGGGAATCAGATATGGGGAATCAGAGGTGGGGAATCAGAGGCAGGTAATCAGATGTGCGGAATCAGAGATGGGGAATCAGAGGCAGGGAATCAGAATCAGAAGCGGGGAGTCAGAGGACGGGAATCAGAGGCCTGGAATCAGATGCTGGGAATAAGAGGCCGGGAATCAGAGGTGGGGAATCAGAGTCCGGGAATCAGAGATGGGGAGTCAGAACGGGGAATGAGATATGGAGAATCAGAGGCGGGGAATCAGAGGCGGGGAAACAGAGGTGGGGAATCAGATATGGGGAATCAGAGGTGGCGAATCAAAGGCGGTGAATCAGAGATGGGGAATCAGAGGCGGGGAATCAGAGGCAGGGAATCAAACACGGGGAATCAGAGGCGGGGAATCAGAGCTGGGGAATCAGAGGCTGGGAATCAAAGTTGGGGAATCAGAGTCAGGGAATCAGATATGGGGAAACAGGGGCGGGGAATCAAACACGGGGAATCAGAGGTGGGGAATCAGAGGTTGGGAATCAGATGCAGGGAATCAGAGGCGGGGAATCAGAGGCGGGGAATCAGAGGCAGGGAATCAGATGTGCGGAATCGGAGATGGGGAATCAGAGGCAGGGAATCAGAGGCGGGGAATCAGAGGCGGGGAATCAGAGGCCGGGAATCAGATATGGGGAAACAGAGGCGGGGAAACAGAGGCTGGGGATCAGATATGGGGAATCAGAGGTGGGGAATCAGAGGTTGGGAATCAGAGGCAGGGATTCAGAGGCTTGGAATCAGATGCAGGGAATCAGATGCGGGGAATCAGAGGTGGGGAATCAGAGCTGGGGAATCAGATGCTGGGAATCAAAGTTGGGGAATCAGAGGCAGGGAATCAGATATGGGGAAACAGGGGTGGGGAATCAGAGGCGGGGAAACAGAGGCGGGGAATCAGATATGGGGAATCAGAGGCGGGGAATTAGAGTTGGGGAATCAGAGGCGGGGAATCAGAGGCGGGGAAACAGAGGCGGGGAATCAAACACGGGGAATCAGAGGTGGGGAATCAGAGGTTGGGAATCAGAGGCAGGGAATCAGAGGCGGGGAATCAGAGGCGGGGAATCAGAGGCAGGGAATCAGATGTGCGGAATCGGAGATGGGAAATCAGAGGCAGGGAATCAGAGGCGGGGAATCAGAGGCGGGGAACCATAGGCCGGGAATCAGATATGGGGAAACAGAGGCGGGGAATCAGAGGCGGGGAAACAGAGTCTGGGAATCAGATATGGGGAATCAGAGGTGGGGAATCAGAGGTTGGGAATCAGAGGCAAGGAATAAGAGGCTTGGAATCAGATGCAGGGAATCAGATGCGGGGAATCAGAGGCGGGGAATCAGAGCTGGGGAATCAGAGGTGGGGAATTAGAGTTGGGGAATCAGAGGCGGGGACTTAGATATTGGGAAACAGAGGCGGGGAATCAGAGGCGGGGAAACAGAAGCGGGGAATCAGATATGGGGAATCAGAGATGGGGAATCAGAGGCAGGGAATCAGATGTGCGGAATCAGAGATGGGGAATCAAAGGCAGGGACTCAGAATCAGTAGCAGGGAATCAGAGGTGGGGAATCAGAGTCCGGGAATCAGAGATGGGGATTCAGAGGCGGGGAATGAGATATGGGGAATCAGAGGCGGGGAATCAGAGGCGGGGAAACAGAGGCGGGGAATCAGATATGGGGAATCAGAGATGGCGAATCAAAGGCGGTGAATCAGAGATGGGGAATCAGAGGCCGGGAATCAGAGGCAGGGAATCAAACACGGGGAATCAGAGGCGGGGAATCATAGCTGGCGAATCAGAGGCGGGGAATCAGAGGTGGGGAATCAGAGGCGGGGAATCAGATATTGGGAATCAGAGGTGGGGAATCAGAGGCGGGGAAACAGAGGTGGGGAATCAGATATGGGGTATCAGAGGTGGGGAATCAGAGGTTGTGAATCAGAGATGGGGAATCAGAGGCGGGGAATCAGAGGCCGGTAATCAGACGCGGGGAATCAGAGGCGGGGAATCAGAGCTGGGAAATTAGAGGCAGGGAATCAGAGTTGGGGATTCAGAGGCGGGGAATCAGATATGGGGAAACAGAGGTGGGGAATCAGATGCGGGCAAATAGAGGCGGGGATCAGATATGGGGAAACTGAGGCGGGGAATCAGAGGCGGGGAAACAGAGGCGGGGAATCAGATATGGGGAATCAGAGGTGGGGAATCAGAGGTTGGGAATCAGAGGCTGCGAATCAGAGGCTGGGAATCAGATGCATGGAATCAGATGCGGGGAATCAGAGGCGGGGAATCAGAGCTGGGGAATCAGAGGTGGGGAGTCAAAGTTGGGGAATCAGAGGCGGGGACTTAGATATGGGGAAACAGAGGCGGGGAATCAGAGGCGGGGAAACAGAGGCGTGGAATCAGATATGGGGAATCAGAGGTGGGGAATCAGAGGCAGGGAATTAGATTTGCGGAATCAGAGATGGGGAATCAGAAGCAGGGAATCAGAGGCCGGGAATCAGAGGCCGGAATCAGATGCCGGGAATAAGAGGCCGGGAATCAGAGGTGGGGAATCAGAGTCCGGGAATCAGAGATGGGGAATCAGAGGCGGGGAATGAGATATGGGGAATCAGAGGCGGGGAATCAGAGGCGGGGAAACAGAGGCGAGGAATCAGATATGGGGAATCAAAGGTGGCGAATCAAAGGCGGTGAATCAGAGATGGGGAATCATAGCTGGCGAATCAGAGGCGGGGAATCAGAGGTGGGGAATCAGAGGCGGGGAATCAGATATTGGGAATCAGAGGTGGGGAATCAGAGGCGGGGAAACAGAGGCGGGGAATCAGATATGGGGTATCAGAGGTGGGGAATCAGAGGTTGTGAATCAGAGATGGGGAATCAGAGGCGGGGAATCAGAGGCCGGTAATCAGACGCGGGGAATCAGAGGCGGGGAATCAGAGCTGGGAAATTAGAGGCAGGGAATCAGAGTTGGGGATTCAGAGGCGGGGAATCAGATATGGGGAAACAGAGGCGGGGAATCAGATGCGGGCAAATAGAGGCGGGGATCAGATATGGGGAAACAGAGGCGGGGAATCAGAGGCGGGGAAACAGAGGCGGGGAATCAGATATGGGGAATCAGAGGTGGGGAATCAGAGGTTGGGAATCAGAGGCTGGGAATCAGAGGCTGGGAATCAGATGCATGGAATCAGATGCGGGGAATCAGAGGCGGGGAATCAGAGCTGGGGAATCAGAGGTGGGGAATCAAAGTTGGGGAATCAGAGGCGGGGACTTAGATATGGGGAAACAGAGGCGGGGAATCAGAGGCGGGGAAACAGAGGCGGGGAATCAGATATGGGGAATCAGAGGTGGGGAATCAGAGGCAGGGAATTAGATTTGCGGAATCAGAGATGGGGAATCAGAAGCAGGGAATCAGAGGCCGGGAATCAGAGGCCGGAATCAGATGCCGGGAATAAGAGGCCGGGAATCAGAGGTGGGGAATCAGAGTCCGGGAATCAGAGATGGGGAATCAGAGGCGGGGAATGAGATATGGGGAATCAGAGGCGGGGAATCAGAGGCGGGGAAACAGAGGCGAGGAATCAGATATGGGGAATAAGAGGTGGCGAATCAAAGGCGGAGAATCAGAGATGGGGAATCAGAGGCGGGGAATCAGAGGCAGGGAATCAAACACGGGGAATCAGAGGCGGGGTATCAGAGCTGGGGAATCAGAGGCGGGGAATCAGAGTTGGGGAATCAGAGGCGGGGAATCAGAGCTGCGGAAACAGAGGTGGGGATCAGAGTCGGGGAATCAGAGGCAGGGAATCAGATGTGCGGAATCAGAGATGGGGAATCAGAGGTGGGGAATCAGAGGCGGGGAACCATAGGCCGGGAATCAGATATGGGGAAACAGAGGCGGGGAATCAGAGGCGGGGAAACAGAGTCTGGGAATCAGATATGGGGAATCAGAGGTGGGGAATCAGAGGTTGGGAATCAGAGGCAAGGAATAAGAGGCTTGGAATCAGATGCAGGGAATCAGATGCGGGGAATCAGAGGCGGGGAATCAGAGCTGGGGAATCAGAGGTGGGGAATTAGATTTGGGGAATCAGAGGCGGGGACTTAGATATTGGGAAACAGAGGCGGGGAATCAGAGGCGGGGAAACAGAAGCGGGGAATCAGATATGGGGAATCAGAGATGGGGAATCAGAGGCAGGGAATCAGATGTGCGGAATCAGAGATGGGGAATCAAAGGCAGGGACTCAGAATCAGTAGCAGGGAATCAGAGGTGGGGAATCAGAGTCCGGGAATCAGAGATGGGGATTCAGAGGCGGGGAATGAGATATGGGGAATCAGAGGCGGGGAATCAGAGGCGGGGAAACAGAGGCGGGGAATCAGATATGGGGAATCAGAGATGGCGAATCAAAGGCGGTGAATCAGAGATGGGGAATCAGAGGCCGGGAATCAGAGGCAGGGAATCAAACACGGGGAATCAGAGGCGGGGAATCATAGCTGGCGAATCAGAGGCGGGGAATCAGAGGTGGGGAATCAGAGGCGGGGAATCAGATATTGGGAATCAGAGGTGGGGAATCAGAGGCGGGGAAACAGAGGCGGGGAATCAGATATGGGGTATCAGAGGTGGGGAATCAGAGGTTGTGAATCAGAGATGGGGAATCAGAGGCGGGGAATCAGAGGCCGGTAATCAGACGCGGGGAATCAGAGGCGGGGAATCAGAGCTGGGAAATTAGAGGCAGGGAATCAGAGTTGGGGATTCAGAGGCGGGGAATCAGATAATGGGAAACAGAGGTGGGGAATCAGATGCGGGCAAATAGAGGCGGGGATCAGATATGGGGAAACAGAGGCGGGGAATCAGAGGCGGGGAAACAGAGGCGGGGAATCAGATATGGGGAATCAGAGGTGGGGAATCAGAGGTTGGGAATCAGAGGCTGGGAATCAGAGGCTGGGAATCAGATGCATGGAATCAGATGCGGGGAATCAGAGGCGGGGAATCAGAGCTGGGGAATCAGAGGTGGGGAGTCAAAGTTGGGGAATCAGAGGCGGGGACTTAGATATGGGGAAACAGAGGCGGGGAATCAGAGGCGGGGAAACAGAGGCGTGGAATCAGATATGGGGAATCAGAGGTGGGGAATCAGAGGCAGGGAATTAGATTTGCGGAATCAGAGATGGGGAATCAGAAGCAGGGAATCAGAGGCCGGGAATCAGAGGCCGGAATCAGATGCCGGGAATAAGAGGCCGGGAATCAGAGGTGGGGAATCAGAGTCCGGGAATCAGAGATGGGGAATCAGAGGCGGGGAATGAGATATGGGGAATCAGAGGCGGGGAATCAGAGGCGGGGAAACAGAGGCGAGGAATCAGATATGGGGAATCAAAGGTGGCGAATCAAAGGCGGTGAATCAGAGATGGGGAATCATAGCTGGCGAATCAGAGGCGGGGAATCAGAGGTGGGGAATCAGAGGCGGGGAATCAGATATTGGGAATCAGAGGTGGGGAATCAGAGGCGGGGAAACAGAGGCGGGGAATCAGATATGGGGTATCAGAGGTGGGGAATCAGAGGTTGTGAATCAGAGATGGGGAATCAGAGGCGGGGAATCAGAGGCCGGTAATCAGACGCGGGGAATCAGAGGCGGGGAATCAGAGCTGGGAAATTAGAGGCAGGGAATCAGAGTTGGGGATTCAGAGGCGGGGAATCAGATATGGGGAAACAGAGGCGGGGAATCAGTTGCGGGCAAATAGAGGCGGGGATCAGATATGGGGAAACAGAGGCGGGGAATCAGAGGCGGGGAAACAGAGGCGGGGAATCAGATATGGGGAATCAGAGGTGGGGAATCAGAGGTTGGGAATCAGAGGCTGGGAATCAGAGGCTGGGAATCAGATGCATGGAATCAGATGCGGGGAATCAGAGGCGGGGAATCAGAGCTGGGGAATCAGAGGTGGGGAATCAAAGTTGGGGAATCAGAGGCAGGGAATCAGATATGGGGAAACAGGGGTGGGGAATCAGAGGCGGGGAAACAGAGGCGGGGAATCAGATATGGGGAATCAGAGGCGGGGAATTAGAGTTGGGGAATCAGAGGCGGGGAATCAGAGGCGGGGAAACAGAGGCGGGGAATCAAACACGGGGAATCAGAGGTGGGGAATCAGAGGTTGGGAATCAGAGGCAGGGAATCAGAGGCGGGGAATCAGAGGCGGGGAATCAGAGGCAGGGAATCAGATGTGCGGAATCGGAGATGGGAAATCAGAGGCAGGGAATCAGAGGCGGGGAATCAGAGGCGGGGAACCATAGGCCGGGAATCAGATATGGGGAAACAGAGGCGGGGAATCAGAGGCGGGGAAACAGAGTCTGGGAATCAGATATGGGGAATCAGAGGTGGGGAATCAGAGGTTGGGAATCAGAGGCAAGGAATAAGAGGCTTGGAATCAGATGCAGGGAATCAGATGCGGGGAATCAGAGGCGGGGAATCAGAGCTGGGGAATCAGAGGTGGGGAATTAGAGTTGGGGAATCAGAGGCGGGGACTTAGATATTGGGAAACAGAGGCGGGGAATCAGAGGCGGGGAAACAGAAGCGGGGAATCAGATATGGGGAATCAGAGATGGGGAATCAGAGGCAGGGAATCAGATGTGCGGAATCAGAGATGGGAAATCAAAGGCAGGGACTCAGAATCAGTAGCAGGGAATCAGAGGTGGGGAATCAGAGTCCGGGAATCAGAGATGGGGATTCAGAGGCGGGGAATGAGATATGGGGAATCAGAGGCGGGGAATCAGAGGCGGGGAAACAGAGGCGGGGAATCAGATATGGGGAATCAGAGATGGCGAATCAAAGGCGGTGAATCAGAGATGGGGAATCAGAGGCCGGGAATCAGAGGCAGGGAATCAAACACGGGGAATCAGAGGCGGGGAATCATAGCTGGCGAATCAGAGGCGGGGAATCAGAGGTGGGGAATCAGAGGCGGGGAATCAGATATTGGGAATCAGAGGTGGGGAATCAGAGGCGGGGAAACAGAGGCGGGGAATCAGATATGGGGTATCAGAGGTGGGGAATCAGAGGTTGTGAATCAGAGATGGGGAATCAGAGGCGGGGAATCAGAGGCCGGTAATCAGACGCGGGGAATCAGAGGCGGGGAATCAGAGCTGGGAAATTAGAGGCAGGGAATCAGAGTTGGGGATTCAGAGGCGGGGAATCAGATATGGGGAAACAGAGGTGGGGAATCAGATGCGGGCAAATAGAGGCGGGGATCAGATATGGGGAAACAGAGGCGGGGAATCAGAGGCGGGGAAACAGAGGCGGGGAATCAGATATGGGGAATCAGAGGTGGGGAATCAGAGGTTGGGAATCAGAGGCTGGGAATCAGAGGCTGGGAATCAGATGCATGGAATCAGATGCGGGGAATCAGAGGCGGGGAATCAGAGCTGGGGAATCAGAGGTGGGGAGTCAAAGTTGGGGAATCAGAGGCGGGGACTTAGATATGGGGAAACAGAGGCGGGGAATCAGAGGCGGGGAAACAGAGGCGTGGAATCAGATATGGGGAATCAGAGGTGGGGAATCAGAGGCAGGGAATTAGATTTGCGGAATCAGAGATGGGGAATCAGAAGCAGGGAATCAGAGGCCGGGAATCAGAGGCCGGAATCAGATGCCGGGAATAAGAGGCCGGGAATCAGAGGTGGGGAATCAGAGTCCGGGAATCAGAGATGGGGAATCAGAGGCGGGGAATCAGAGGCGGGGACTTAGATATGGGGAAACAGAGGCGGGGAATCAGAGGCGGGGAAACAGAGGCGTGGAATCAGATATGGGGAATCAGAGGTGGGGAATCAGAGGCAGGGAATTAGATTTGCGGAATCAGAGATGGGGAATCAGAAGCAGGGAATCAGAGGCCGGGAATCAGAGGCCGGAATCAGATGCCGGGAATAAGAGGCCGGGAATCAGAGGTGGGGAATCAGAGTCCGGGAATCAGAGATGGGGAATCAGAGGCGGGGAATGAGATATGGGGAATCAGAGGCGGGGAATCAGAGGCGGGGAAACAGAGGCGAGGAATCAGATATGGGGAATCAAAGGTGGCGAATCAAAGGCGGTGAATCAGAGATGGGGAATCATAGCTGGCGAATCAGAGGCGGGGAATCAGAGGTGGGGAATCAGAGGCGGGGAATCAGATATTGGGAATCAGAGGTGGGGAATCAGAGGCGGGGAAACAGAGGCGGGGAATCAGATATGGGGTATCAGAGGTGGGGAATCAGAGGTTGTGAATCAGAGATGGGGAATCAGAGGCGGGGAATCAGAGGCCGGTAATCAGACGCGGGGAATCAGAGGCGGGGAATCAGAGCTGGGAAATTAGAGGCAGGGAATCAGAGTTGGGGATTCAGAGGCGGGGAATCAGATATGGGGAAACAGAGGCGGGGAATCAGATGCGGGCAAATAGAGGCGGGGATCAGATATGGGGAAACAGAGGCGGGGAATCAGAGGCGGGGAAACAGAGGCGGGGAATCAGATATGGGGAATCAGAGGTGGGGAATCAGAGGTTGGGAATCAGAGGCTGGGAATCAGAGGCTGGGAATCAGATGCATGGAATCAGATGCGGGGAATCAGAGGCGGGGAATCAGAGCTGGGGAATCAGAGGTGGGGAATCAAAGTTGGGGAATCAGAGGCGGGGACTTAGATATGGGGAAACAGAGGCGGGGAATCAGAGGCGGGGAAACAGAGGCGGGGAATCAGATATGGGGAATCAGAGGTGGGGAATCAGAGGCAGGGAATTAGATTTGCGGAATCAGAGATGGGGAATCAGAAGCAGGGAATCAGAGGCCGGGAATCAGAGGCCGGAATCAGATGCCGGGAATAAGAGGCCGGGAATCAGAGGTGGGGAATCAGAGTCCGGGAATCAGAGATGGGGAATCAGAGGCGGGGAATGAGATATGGGGAATCAGAGGCGGGGAATCAGAGGCGGGGAAACAGAGGCGAGGAATCAGATATGGGGAATAAGAGGTGGCGAATCAAAGGCGGAGAATCAGAGATGGGGAATCAGAGGCGGGGAATCAGAGGCAGGGAATCAAACACGGGGAATCAGAGGCGGGGTATCAGAGCTGGGGAATCAGAGGCGGGGAATCAGAGTTGGGGAATCAGAGGCGGGGAATCAGAGCTGCGGAAACAGAGGTGGGGATCAGAGTCGGGGAATCAGAGGCAGGGAATCAGATGTGCGGAATCA